>NC_134403.1:25292823-25939402 GCF_038048845.1 Mixophyes fleayi | reverse complement strand
TGTATCAACCATTTGTAAATGTGAGGATGAGTAGTAATGATGATGATTTATCCATTGAAAGTGAGGATGTTACTTTGGAAGTTGCTAAAGTGCAACTGGATGAGGGGGATAATTGTGAATATGAAAATGATGAGTGTTGAACTTGAACAAGATATTGATGATGATCCAACTAAGGCAGCCACCAGTGGCCCCACCTCATACCTGTGATAAATGCATCATTATGCCTGGGAAAAGGACAAAAAAAATCCACCTCTTGCATGTGGAATTATTTTTAATCCAACCCAGACAATATTTGTCAAGGCATCTGTAGCCTTTGTGACATCACAATAAGTAGAAATATGGACGTTGACCATCTAGGCTCCTCCTCCCTGTTACATCATTTGCAACGAGTTCTTTCAAGTAGTTTATCAAAAGTAGGAAAATCATGTATAGTAGCAAGCAGCCCGGCATCAGCTACCAGCAGAATAGATCGATACCTTATTCAATTGTAATCGTTAACACCTTCATCGTTAACCTCCTCACTATTAGTCCAGCATTCAATCTTCAAATGCAAACTGACTTCCTTAATGCAATATCTGATTCCCAACAAGAATCCTTGGCTGCTGCTGATGGGGGTGAAACTTCTATACAGACGGAAACCAAAAAGACTAAGCATAGTTTTATGCAACAATTGTCTGTGAAAGAATCAACTATGACCGCTAGCATCCTATTGCACAGCAGATCACAAAAGCCATGACAGCTATTTTAGCATGGAAGTGTGTTCAATATCTGCCATCAATGCATCAGGTTTTAGCAGTTTAGTTGAGGTCATGTCCACTCTACAAAATTCCAATTTGTTTCCATTTCTCCCGAACAGCAAATCCTCAGCTGTATCTGGAGGTTAAACAAAAAGTCATTCAGTCTCTAAAAAATGCCATTTTACCAACTGTCCACTTATCTACAGATATGTGGACAAGCGGGACTGGTCAAACAGAAGACGACAAGACCGTGACAGCCCACTGGGTAGGTGTATCACCTTCAGCAGCGGTAACATATGAGAGTGGTTTATCCAAAACCAAAACACGAAGATGGTTTTAGAACCAGAACCAAAACACGGAGGTCTCCGCATATCTCTACTACATATATACCTCAAAATCTACTCAGCTACTTCTCCCGATAATAGATATATGTGATGCGTGTACTCCAGTCCAAACAGTTGTTGTAATGCAGACTGAGCGATTGATGCCACAGCAGTTACAAATACATTTATCAGGCAAAGATTATGACGTTGGCGTAGACAGCGTGACATCATAGACGTGATTTATTAAGGCGCACAAAACGAACGTATTGTGTGTTTTTTTTAAAATAGAGCTCGTCATTCGGGCATACGCGCACTCGTACTCAACTACAAGCGGACCCGAAAAAACGTCTCATGTCTCATGTTGAATAGAGGTCTAGGTTGGCTCTGCTCTGACAGACACAACACACTGCAGGATACGTACAATATACATATGTGGAATATAAAGTCCCAGGAGAACGCACAGAAAAAAAAATGCAATCATGGTCGCCTGTTAATAATATTAATTATTTCATTAAATTAAAAAAAACATTTGTTCTTTCGTTTGTTTCTCCCCCACACGAAATACATTTATCATGATGTTACTAATGTCTACTGTACATAAAATGTATTTGCCCTTCATAGCAAACACATGTTATAGCATCATCACTATCACTCGGCACTTACACCTGACCTGTATGTGCAAGTCATACGACTATTGAAAACATATATATTAGAGAGGTCCAGAGCGATTTAACTCAAAATACAGCATGTATCAGCATGTATGTTCATTACTGAATCAGGCCCCATATAACACGCATGTAACACGCTTAGATATGGTTTGGTTTCAAACACACTGACAGCGTTAGTTAAAAATAAAAATAAACATAAGACAATAACTGGGATTTTTTTGTAAAGAGAAAAATCAACAAAACGTTACCAAACACATCCACTTTCATCTGACCAAACCACAGTGGTGTCAGCAGACTCAGGGGTGCCCGATATGCTATTTATTAAAAGTCAGGTCTTTTAATAGAAACAATAATTTTGTCAACCTCATTGAGATACTGTGGCGGGAACTAGAGAGGTCTGTGCATAAGTCAATGCCCTCAAAATATGACAAGTGAGGCCTTAAGCAGAGGGCACTTAAAATTATGTGTTATGTCAGTGATAGGCGCTGACCCATTCGGGGTTAAGTTTTTACTTTGCATACCCGGCCAAAGGGATTCCTCTGGCCGGTGCCCTAGTATCTAAATAAAGCTTGTTCCCAGTGGATTCAAGGTCTTTCTGTTCCTGCATAGTCGCTGATACCTCCCCCCCAACCCTGCTTAGAGATTCTAGTTTCAGGTCTACTTAACCAATTTTTTTCTTCCTGGTACAGGGGAGGCGCAGTTAGTGGGAGAGCTGCGCAGTCGGTGACTAATCGGAAGTGCTGTCCTGATTGGCCGCACATCACTGCCACTTTTGAAGTAATTTGATTCTTGATCCGTTTGCGTGGGGGGTCCATTGGCGTGCTTCGTGTGGCCATGTTAATGTCGAGCCCAGAAGGGGAGCAGTTACGTTGATGCCAGATTTAGCACCAGCCAACAGTAAAGATGTGATTCTTGGTTCAGTGGTAGAGCGCATAGGCAAACCGAGGTGGGGGTTTCCTAGTGCTTAGTAACCCCCTCCAAGCCTGGGGCACTGTATAATTGAGGTGGCTGGACCCTGCTCCTGCTTCACACAGCTCTGCTTGAAAAGGGAAAGCTGTGTGCACCTAACAGTAGTGCACGCAGCATTGTCCATGTATATTATGGGGATAGGAAGAGTTGGAGAGCAGCCAAGCACTGTCTCATATTATAGCTACGCCCCCATGCATGCTGGTCACGCCCACTGGTGGCGTAGTGTGGAAACCCACCTCTACAATTACTGTGTTTGCCCCTGGAGCGATTGTCTCCTACGGTTTTTGGTTGAAGATTGGTTGTTAGCGGACTGCGCTTTTCCCACCGCCACCAAAAAAGTGAATATGAAGTTCTAATAACAAAAAAAACTGGAACCTTCATTTTCCAAAAATATTATGAGTGTCCGTGTCTAATTTCAGGCTTATGCACGAACACACACTAAGGTTGGTATAGTGCAGGTAAGGAGAGACATTGCACTATGCATTTTAAAAGATCAATGAATTTAAGAACTATTGTAAAGAATAAGCCAACATTCCTCCAATACAATGTAAGAGACTGATAACAATAATATGAGTAATATCTGAGAATTGTGAGAAGTAAAATGAATAAGCAGGATTAGTGTATACCGAGTATTCTATAGTAGAGCTAAAATGACATTTAACATTTTAAGAGATAACTTCAGCATGTATTTGCAGATAACAAAACGATGTACATCTCAAATGGCTATTTTTTATCAGCTGTTAAAACAGTATATATCAATATATAATGTGTGATCGCCAAACAATAACACAACACTAAAGAAATCATTAAGGAGTTCAGGGATGGGGGAGTGGAGCAAGTGATTTTTTAAAAAAAGTGAGGCCTTTTAATAAAAATAGTTTTTGACATCATTGAGATATTGTAGCGGAACCTTAAGAGATTTGTACATAAATCCCATTAGACATCAATTAATTGTAAGCAGTGGAGAGTGTTCAAAGTGTAAGAGGCTGAAGAACAATATCTGACAATTATGAGAAGAAAAATGAATAAGCAGGATTAGTGTATACTGAGTATTCTATGTAAGAGCTAAATGACATTTAGCATTTTAAGAGATAAGAACAGCATTTATTTGCAGATAACAGAAAAGATGCTCAAATTGCTCTTTTTATCTGCTGTTAGAAAAGTAGATATACATCTTACTGTTAGGCTTTGTTTTAAAACTATGACATACTTTGGGTTATCTGTGAAATTGCATTTTGTACAGAATTAAAACGGAGCTAATCCAAAAGTTCATGCATCTTAGGTTTCCAGTGGTAGAATAATATTGAGTGTGGCAGCGAGATTGCCGTCTTCTGTGCAACACCGTATACTCCAGCAGAAATCTCACTTAACTATCCTGTCACAAGGGGCAAATGCAGCAACATTGGTGCTTTATTATCTGCCTCTATGTGGAGCAAGGACAGTCGTCCTTGTCACATAGGAGCTCCTGAAATATCCAGGAGAATACCGGAATTTTGTGATATCTCCAGCACTCCAGGAGAGAGTCTAATCTCCCACATGCCAGCTGTGTCTCCCATACTACAAAAATATGGCCGACTCTCTTCACAAATGGGACAGGTGGCGTTATACATTTGTTATACCAATTTTCCTCTAGTGTTTTCAATGTGATTAAGAAACGTGCTAGGAAATAGATTTGCACTACGAGAAAATGACTGCCGATCTCCAGCACACTATTTTAGTAACTTATTACGCAGTCTTCTCCCCACTGTTTCCTCAGGATAATTGGTCAGTGTGAGACTGACCTGCACAAGGAATATAATTCTGTGTTTTGTGTGTGTGTGTGTCTGCCTGTCTGTGTGTATTATAGTCATACTTGACAATTTTGCCTCGTTGGCTTCAGGGAAATCCCGGGGGAAGTGGGTGTGCGGGGGCAGGGCTTGACGAATCGCATGATTTTGGCCCCGCCCTCTAAACGATTGTCACAATTGTGGGCAATTATAGCAGGGGACGCAGCTAAGATGTCCTGATATTTGCATAATTAAGCCTCTCCCCCCACTTATCAATTGCAAGGCGAGAACTGGGAGGTTGCCCTGCTCTCCCAGGAGCCCGGGTAGTCTCCCGGTCAGTCTGGGAGAGTAAGCAACTATGCGTTAAAGAAAAGCAGCTAATGAATCTCTAGAGACTGAAGTGTCTTTCACATTTCTGTCGCCATTACTGAAGTCATGTTGTCTTACCTGTCAGTCTTTGATTAAGTCTTGGTCTCCATGAAAATGGCCACCTCCATAGGCATCGATACATGGACATAGGACACAATTTCTGAACTGTGTCATCATGCCACAGATGGCGAAGCCAACCACGTCTTGTACTGGCTCAGCATCAGGGAGAATGCCAGACTCTTCAGGGAGTGAGGGAGATTACCCCTATTTCAGGGAGTCTCCCTGACATTCAGGGAGAGTTGGCAAATATGATTATAGTTGCCTTTTCTTCTAAAATAGTGCGAGACCTCCCAAGAAGGTAAGCTAATTTACTGGATGCCCGCTGTGCCTGGTGAGGATGCAACATTGCGCTCGCACGTGTGTCCAGACATGCACAGGTGCACTAGCCATTATATGTATATATCAGAGAACTGCAAGAAAAATGAGGGTCCTTATAAATCAAGTCAGTCAGCACAGTGCTTGTATTATAATTAAGTCATTTTTAATAGTATATATATATATATATATATATATATATATATATATATATATAAATAATATATAAGAATTAAAAAGTATATTTCTTAAAGTTTGCTAGAGAGACTTTGATACAGAATTAGGGATAATTTATCAAGCCCTGTCAACACCATAAATCGTTTATCATCACAATAGGGTTTTATTTTTTATCACAAGCAACTGGTCCCACATGCGTCTGCATGAGAAACATTATATAATTTGTTTTGTTATGGCCGGCATTGCCATAAATTTAAAATTTTTCAATTCTTTCCTTCAGACATACCCACTCTGGCCTCCATACAACACACAGTATTATAGGATCCACCTGATGGTGCTAGATATGCCCCTGACAACACTAAATACACCTATTGGTGGAACTTGACATTACCCTCACTCAGAGCAAGACATGCCCCCTTTGGAATCACCCGCCCACTTCACTACTTCCTATTGAAGTGGACGGCATGTAGGACCCTCAATGGTGCAATTTATAGAGAATCGCATCATGTTGGCCCCACTCACACTGCGCAATGCCGTTTTCACAGCTTTGCAATGCACAGATGCGGGAGGGGGGGGGGGGGTTTGCCAAAATGATGCCCCCAGCGCAATTTCCACTTGAACTCTTAAATATAGTGGACAAGTTTGAGTTATTTGTCACATGTGATTAGATTTAGGAATTGTTATTGATGTCCTAATATGTAAAAACAGATTTAAGAGAGGTTGTACTTTTTCACATGACTTTATGTCCCTGCTGCCGTCGTGCCCTCCAATGACTTTCTGAATCTTAAGATAGCAAATGGAAAATATGTTCTTATTTTGTTAACTGCTCAAAGCAATAAAATGTGACTCATAACGTAAGTGTCTGGGCCTACTCGTTGCTCTCCTAACAAATCATGTTTAAAGTGACAAGGGCTTAGCAAATGTGTATTTATTGCAGTATGACACGGGTACATGATGTTCTTCAGCAATTACATTGTCTTAGAGCTGGATAGAATGACTTTAAAGGAAAGTACCAACATTTTTTTTTATATCATATCGGTCAATGAATAATAATAATGCATAATAATTTCTCATTTTTTTCATGATAGTAATGTATAATAATAATTTCTCATTTTTTTTAATAACAATAATAATAATAATAATAATAATAATAATAATGATGATAATAATAATAATAATAATAGTTAGATACAATATCTACTTGTGAGTCACTGTATATGAATTCAGTTTGAAAACATAGTGGTCTTGGGTCTCACATCTCCCACTCTTCCCTTTTCATTACAATAGAACTCATTAGACATACACAACTACTGTAAATGTTCTTAAAATTTGCAGTACCAATGATGCAACTCTGTACCAAGCAGTTAAACATTGAAGGACTGATGCACAGCGAGGGCAGCACCAGTTTGAGTAGCGCATTTTGCACGAAATCTTGACAATTGAGCGCAAGAACCTGCACCTGTGCAGACTTGCGTGTGGTTTCTTACACCAGCTTTGGTCAGGTGGGATGGGGGCGCTCTAACATAGGCACACCAGAATGTAGATGTAGATGCATACCCAAAAGTCGTATTATTTGTAGTTGGTCAGGGGCAGGTGCAAACAGTGTATGTTGATGATTACGGTCTATAAACACTATGGATTTGCTTGTGATTGGCTGTTTGCGAATACTCTGATTAGGCTGATTGTTGATTTCTTTGTCAATTGGGCATATATATATTAGGCCTGATTCATTAAGGCATGCAAAAGGAACATATTGTGCGCTTTTTTAAGGATGCACATGAATTGGGCATACGTGTGTCCGTATTCGGCAAGGAGCAGATGTAAAGATATGTCTACTTTTGAAAATGGGTCTCTGTGCACTCTGCTGTACAAGACAATACACTGCAGGATACATCCTATACATAGGTGGAATATATATAATATATAATAATTTTTTTTTAGTTTTTTTCTTCTAAAATATTTTTTTTAGGAAGTTATTAATGTCTGCTGTACATGAAATGCAGTTGCTCCTTATTGCAAACACATGATCCAGCTTGAGTACACAGCCAACATCACAAGCAATCGGCATTTACACCAGACCTGTAGATCATAGGCAAACCAAGGGAGGTTTCCTAGTGCCTGGAAACCCGCATCCAAGCCTGGGACACTGTATAATTGAGGTGGCTGGACCCTGCCCCCGCTTCACACAGCTCTGCTTGAAAAGGGAGAGCTGCGTGCACCTAGCAGTAGTGCACGCAGCATTGACCATGTATATTATGGTGATAGGAAGAGCTGGAGAGCAGCCAAGCACTGTCTAATATTATAGCTATGCCCCCATGCATGCTGGTCACACCCACTGGCGATGTGGTGTGGAAACCCCCATCTTCAAATCCTGCGTTTGCCCCTGTAGATGGTGCAACTGATATGATAGAAAAACACCTACCTTAGAGATGCCCAAAGCTTGAATGGGATGTTGCAGCACGCCTCATATCAGAGAACTGTCAGTTTGAATCTCTACTTCTGATGGCAGCTAACAAAGAGGTGGCAGAGTAGCTCTGGTGAGAATGGTTTGACATTAAAGATTACCCATATTGTGGAATATAGTTTTTTGAGGAACAGACTGTAAATAATAATGTTTTAGGGTGCCGAGGTGGGTAACAAGCAGACAGGGGAGGGCTGGCATATTTTAGCCTGGGGGGGCTAAGACTAGACTCAGCAACCTATTAGGAACATTTTAAAGGAGAAAAAATGCAGGTGGGGCAGTGACCCAACCCAATGTAGTGGGACCGGCCCAGGGGCAGATGCCTCCCTGCCCAGCAGCCCAGCTGCCCCTACAAGCAGACAAGATAAGTGAAACGATTTAGCAGATTTGAGTTTCTGCAAATGTCAATGTTATACAAATGGTGAATATATGTCAAATCCACCAGCTGGTTATGCTGCTTAGAATCACTCTGTTTCCACGGAGGTCTGAGTAGTTTGTCACATATTTATTTAGTTGTAGACATTTTTGTTAGTGGACTCTGCCTGTCAGAGACCATCTTGCTTCCTGGCAAGGTAATTTGCTGTCAATGTCATTGAAGGTTCTGTCTATACCTATATAAACCTGCTTTTTTCTATAATGGTTCTGCAGCAGTAGTGAATTGCTACTGGGTGTGTGGCTATGTATCAGAACTGATAATATTATTGATTCCTTTTTGCTAATCCTCTACTTACACTTATCTGCTGCCTAATTTGCCCTTCGACTCAGATTTGGCCATCCATTTGCCTTATGACTTTGTATCATCTTTTCAATCATGTACTGACTCTGTCTGACCATTCCGTTTTTGCTGACCTCAAACCATCCAAGGCGTGCTCCTGAAACTCTGATGTCTGGTTTGGGAAAACTAACCAAAAGATCCCAGGCTTAAGACCCCTTATACTTCGGGGAGAGAGGGCTTAATATTGAGAATGTATTTGGGTAGACATATGCTTTAATTACTATCATGGGTAAATTGTACAGGTTTTATGGCTAATAGGTCTATTTATTAAAGGGCAAAAATATATTTTCGCAGAAGATAGGCTGGGCTCTACTCATGAAAGTGTCACCGTCATCAGTAAGACCAAAAAATGGTGTATTCTTAGAATAAAGCTTTGTTTCCAATGGACAATAAATATTCAATATTTCTTTAATTCGTTTTAAAATATATTTTTATCTACTTTTTACAGTTTAATTTTTATGCCCTTTTATAAATGAGTAGAACTGAAAGTCCAAGCCTGGACTATCATTTCTACTTGGCATTGCGTGAACTAACTCGTCGGGTAATAAATAGAGATGGGCGGGCTCGGTTCCCCGAGAACCGAACTCGCCCGATCTTCAGGTATCTGAGTCCCGAGCTGAGTCGGCTCGGTACTCTCCCGCCCATTCGGAATTCAAAATGAGGCAAAACGTCATTGTGACGTTGTCAGAGCTCGGAGCTCGGTTCTCGCGATGTTTCAAATGCATAAATATCCACCTCCACAGTGATCCAGAGCCATTTGACAGATGGAGAGAGAAGGGTTAGGTCGCAGGATTAGAGCAGGGAGAGAACAGTTATTAGAGCAGGTTTTAGAGCAGGAAGAGAGGAGTATAGAGGAGGCATTTTTCCAAGCATTATAAACTGTTTGGAGTGTCATATTCCCTCCTAAAGAAACTATTTTCTGCCTGCAGAAATTGTAATATACCAGCACAATTTCTTTCTGAATTTGCACTACAAGTGTTGGGTGTCACATATTCCCCTGTAGTAAAAAGCTATTTTCTGGTGCTGAAATTATTATATACACCAGCAGTATATATTTCTGAATTTGCACTACAAGTGTTTGGGGTGTCAGATATTCCCCTCTTTGAAAAAAATCTAGTATCTGGTGCTAAAATTATTGTATACCAGCACTCTATATTTCTGAATTTGCACTACAAGTGCTTGGGGTGTCAGATATTCCCCTCTTTGACAAAAACATTTTTTTGGTGCTGAAATTATTATATACCAGCACTATATATTTCTGAATTTGCGCTACAGGTGTTAAAATGGATTCACAGCATGCCACATATGAGCAGGATCAACAAGCAGCTGCTGGCACCAGTCCTGATGGTAGTCTTCCCTGTACGTCATCTGGTAAAGCCTATGTAAAAGTACATAGTCTTTTTAAGTCAGGGGAAAAAACACACCAAATAAAACCTTTTACCGTGTTGAAGAGAAAAAGAGCTGTAACTGATGAAAAGTTAACTGGCGAGAAAAAAAAAGTGCCAATATGCCATTCTACACACGCAGTGGCAAAGAAAGAATGAGGCCTTCGCCTTTCTCTATTAGTGCGACATCTAAAAATGTTACTGAGCCTTCTTCTTGTAAGGTCACTCGTGACCAAGCAAGACCAAGTAATTTGGAGTCCAAAAGTGGTGCACAACTACTGTAACGTGTGAAAGCTGAGCTGCAAGAAAAACAGTAAGGCATTAGAGGATAATGTATGCTCAGAATCAGAAATTACACCAATCCCTGGGGAGAGACCATCCATGAGTGGTATGTGTAATCGTGACCATTCTGATAGTGTACCCATAAAGAAGGGCCCTTTCAGCAGTTCTGCTGATGTGTGCCTGAACAGCCCGAGTGTAGCCGGTGATACACCAATTGAGGATGACATTTTGGAATTAGAAGAGGATGAGGGGGAGATTTGTGTAGCCAACTAGGGCGCTAATGAGGATGTTGTTGAAGGTGAGGTTGTTTGTGTAAGTCCTGCACCAGTGGCAGAAGTGTGGCACCAGTGGCAGCAGTTCTGGCACGTGAGGTTCTGGCACCAAATTGCACTTTCCAAAGAGAAGCAGGGAAGACGCAGGGGGCAGACCACAACAGTTTGACATCTGGGCTGGTTTGAAAGATTTTACCAAAAAATATGTGACCTTGCCCATAACTCCAACCAATCCTACTATTAACTATGCAAAAGATGGTGGAGGATTATTTTCAAGATTTAATTGATATGAAAATGTCAGACAGTCCCTTTCCATACTGGTGCATTTCTATTTTATGTACAGTCTTTGCAGGCTGCTGTTTTGTCAATTTCACTATAAGTGTAGGGTGTAATCTAGACCCAAACAGAACATCTGCTTTGGGCATTTCTATTTATGGTACAGTCTTTGCAGGCTGCTTCTTTCTCTATTTAACTATAAATGTAGGGTTTAAAATACTCAACTGCCTTTTTTGCTATGAATGTCAATTGCTCTTTTTAAAATGTTGCCTGCCACCCTGGATTGGTGTGTAGCTGTAGAATTAAAAAAGGCCTAGCAGGGATTAAACAGTATTTTTTATAATTTGCACTAATAAGGTTTAACAATAATATACACGCAAACAGAACATTTGCTTTGGGTATTTCTATTTTTTTGTACAGTCTTTGCAGGCTGCTTCTTTTTCTATTTCAATTTTAATGTCTGCGAATAATGTAGACCCAAACAGAAAAGCTGCTTTGGGCATTTCTATTTTATTGTACAGTCTTTGCCTGCTGCTTCTTTTTCTATTTCAATTTTAATCTATGGGAATAATCGATACCAAAACAGAACATCTGCTTTGGCGATTTCGATTGATCGTCCAATCTTTGCAGGATGATTTTTTTCAATTTAACTATAAGTGTAGGGTGTAATATACAGATAGACATCAAACTGCCTTTTTTGCTATGAATTTCTATCGCTCTTTTTAGTGCATTGTCTGGCACCCTGGATTGGTGTGTGTCTGATAAAAGCACACGCCTCAGGGGGGGGGAAGGGAGTGCTCGTTGACATTTATTAGCTGTAGAATTACCTCACCTATCCAAGAAATAGGTGGAGCACTAAATTATGTTATTTTAGCCCAAAAAATATTTTTTTTAACAAATTGCAAAACACAACCAAACAGAACCAAAACCAAAACCAAAACATGCAAGGGCGGTTTTACCAAAACCAAAAAATGAAGGTAATCCAGATCCAAAACCAAAACCAAAAACACGGGAGTCAGTGAGCATCTCGAGTAATAAACCCTTTCCCAGCCAATAAAAGAGAGTATACATCATGACCTGGACTTAAGGTGTCTAATGATGAAAATGGTACTGCAAGTTAAATGACAGCATTATGAAAATAATCAAGACATTAATAAAGTTAGAAAAGCAAAAAAAAAAAAATCCATATTTTATCATTTGAATTCATTTTGTCAACGTAGCAAAAGGGAAGCATCATGATAAAGATCATTTTTAAAAAATGGTTTGCGCTTTTCTCCCCTTGGTTGTTTTTAAATTAAAATGATATTTTCTCAACTATGGTATCAAAAGAAATCCCCAAAGTTATTTCCAGCAAAGAAAACGCAGTGCAAAAAAGTAAAAAAATGGTGTAGTTGCAAATTTGCTAGTGAAGGGTTTAAGGAATGAGTTAGCAAGAAAAAAAATGGACATTAACATCTCATTGTAGCTGTAATTATATAGGCTGGAAACCAATTCAACAAAGTCATCCTGCAGAGGCCTTCAGTCTTTTACATCAGATTAAATAACACATTTTCCTGTTTTAATACACCCATCACCTACACGCAAAAAAGTCATTCAGTTTTGAGTTGAGCCAAAGCCCATGAAAATATTGGGGTCCTGCTGAATGAATAGGCTGCTTACATATATGAATTCCATCCACATAACAGCTATATGCTGCCCCTACTAGGTATCTCACAAAGTCTATCAGTGATACCACTGGTTCATAGTGAATTCATAAAGCTGCATTATCATGGATATTGGTTCAAAGAGCGATTATAATGGTTTTTCACACAACCGCCAACCAGAACATGTGAAACATAAACAGTGATTTTTGCATGGAAGGAAATTATATTCTAGGAAAACAAATAGAAGATCTGTTTAGTAACACTTTGTAACACTTTGAGAGTTTATCACACAAGTTAGCAAATTACAACGTGAAAAATCCTCCCCCCGTTTTGTGCCAGATCCTAATGCATTGCTAATGACAGCTGGCATATTAAGCGTTGCACATTAGCATGTCCCAGAGGGTATGATGGTGCTTGTTACATCTGTATTATCTGCATGCTTATATGTTCACAGTTTAATGATATTATAAGTGTAACCAGCTTGATGTATTTTCTGAAAATAGTTTATTACATCTGAAAATAAATTTACATCTGTTAGTTGCTGCGCTACACAGGACTTTTTATGTACCCTTGATAAATCACTGTCTTCCCAAGGGGCTGAACATACCTGGATTAGCACGGTGGCTTAGCGGATAGCGCCACTGCCGTACGGCACTGGGGTCATGAGTTTGATTCCTGACCATGGCCTTATCTGTGTGGGGTTTGTATGTTCTCACCGTGTTTCCGTGCGTTTTCTCTGGGTGCTTCGGTTTCCTACCACACTCCAAAAACATACCAGTAGGTTAATTGACTGCTATTAAATTGCCCTTAGCCTCTCTTGGTCTGTGTATGTAAGTTAGGCGATTTGGATTGTAAGCTCCAATGGGGCAGGGACTGATGTGAGTGAGTTCTCTGTACAGCGCTGCAGAATTAGTGGTGCTATATAAATAAATAAATAGATGATGATGATGATGATTAGGAACGAGCTATGAGCGGAACGTCTACGGGCATAGTAGAAGCAGTGCCTATAGGAGTGTAACTCCTGCTCTTCTGCGTGAGGTGTGAAGTCTTCTATAACTCTCCCCCATGTCTCTGTCTGTCTACACCACCACTTAGATTGTACGCTCCTTTGAGCAGGGTCACCTCTCCTCCTGTCTTCCCCACTTTTAACTCTGCTCTCCAGCTACCTAGCCCTCCTCCTCGAGTGCCCTCTTCCCCCCGTTCCCTCTCGCTCCCTCCTCTCCCCTCTGGGGGTCTCCCT
This sequence comes from Mixophyes fleayi, assembly GCF_038048845.1. NCBI lineage: Eukaryota > Metazoa > Chordata > Amphibia > Anura > Limnodynastidae > Mixophyes > Mixophyes fleayi. The sequence continues at coordinate 25,925,684 of NC_134403.1, read as the reverse complement.
GTCATCCGTGCCCTCCCTCTTGGGCTCCATCGTATGCGGACCTTCACCTCTCCCCTCCCCCACCCCTAGCTGTGTTTTGAGCTCACAGAGTTACTGTGCTTAATGTTTACTGTACTGTGCTGTCTCACCTCGTATTGTAATTTCGCCTGTCCCTGTATGGAGCTACGGACACCTAGTGACGCCCTATAAATAAAAATTAATAATAATAATAATAATAATAATAATAACTCCTACCTGGGACTTCCCCTTAGCCTAGTTATCTCTCTACAGCTCAGCCTCTTTTCTCTTGGGGTCATACGGGTTAGAATAGGCAAGCGAGAGCAAGGGAGAGGTATAGATGAAACAAGAAATATAAATGAAGTGGGGGAAGTGATGCATAATCACAGATGAAAAAAATAATGAGCGCCTGGTCATCTTCTATGGTGAATAAACAACAAGTATGAAAATTTAGTCAGCTTGATGTCCACATTATCCATGTATGATCTAATATACAAATAAAATATAGCAACAACGATGTACAAAGTGAGCAGTGTGTCGCCCAGGTCTATGTGGTCTTTCCACAAATTCGGGCCTACCTATGTGCGATAATGTAGATTATGAGTTTTCTTTGGGATAAACCCAGTTGAAGATTTAGGAAATGGCACTGTGTAAGTTCCACACACTTAACAAGGTTATATTTAGTAGGTGTTAACACCACATAAAATGTTGGTTTTGCTGTGCACCAGTGGGTATCAGTAAACTTACCTCGGCTATCCAGACCACTCTCTGCTCAGACTCCAGCTGCCTCGGTGGCAGCTGACATAGGGGGTCTCATTCTGCATATTCCATGCAGCGAAGACTAACCTTTGTTGCGGGGGCCCCTGGTGAATTCCAGAGGGGGGTGTTAGACTCTGTGCCTCTCTGTAGCGCCAACTGCTGACAGATACTCGTCTATCAATTTCTGGTGGGCTTGTTTAAGGTATAAAAACAATTGATTGAAAATTGCTATAACAAAATTACTTTTGCTAGTCTGAAAGGTTAAAAACAAGGTGGTAGCTTCTAAATAGGAGTTGCCCGTAACAACCAATCGGATCATTTTCTAGCATGTACTGGATAAATGATAGCTACAATCTTATTGGTTGCTATGGTCAAAACCTCCACATTTCGTTTTTAGATTTCTTAGTATATCTACCCCAAGATGTTTTTGTAAAGATGTATTTCTCTGTTTTTCTCTGTTATTCAGTGATAAATTATCATATTTGCTAGTAATGGTCCAAAGGCTGAAAACATTTTGTGCCAAATCTGACAAGTCACCCCAATAACAGTTTTGCTCATTTGTCTTTTTTTGGGTATGTTGAATAAAGTTTGTTGATTATTTTATACACTCTTGTTTAAACTTCTGTTTTGTTTTTAAATGTCTACAAATTTTTTCTAGATTCTCTTTAGTGTCACTTATATAACATAATTAGAGCCCATTGTTCTGATATGTTTTTTTTATAGTGTGGTTGTTATCATTGCTGCTGTTTGAGGCACATATCTATTTTCGCCGCTTAAATTGTTTTCCCAATGGCTTTTTTAAAAAATGTTCCGGCATCAGCAGCGAAATGAGGCCGAACAACCCACAGACGTAGCTGAAGGCATTTTTCATGGCACCAATATCTTACTGCTTCAAGTGTCAAAATCAAACTATATATAAAAACATTTATGAAGCTATTGCTCTGCGGATTTGACGACTTTTTGTGTCACCTTTAGCTGACAGCTGATTTGTTATATCCATAAGTTCCCTTCTTATCCTTCTCCAGTGCAGAAAATGTCACGGAAAGTTACATTTGTCAATTTTATCAGTTAAAGAAAATTATTTATATTCTAGCTACACAGTATCCATTTGGAATAAGAGATGGGGATGTCAAAGTGGTCCATCATTTAAAATAAATAATTTAAAGAAAGTCCTCTTTTATTTTTTAGCATGAAAAAGGAGAATATACCAAAAACATTGTTTTTATTGGAACTTTAGTTTTTGGAAAGATAAGGTTTTCTGAATAGAGAAAAGTAAAAAGCAACTTCACTTTTAATAACTCCCAGCTATTAATAATGATTTGCAAATTACCGCTATTAGGGTTTTGGCTACTTTATGGTATAAAAATAGGTATATGTAAATGTTGTTTCTAACCTACTTATGATAAACTCACAGTGAATCTTCTAGTGTATAATGTTGAAACCATTATAATGATCGTGAAATTTATTTTTTTATAAGCAATTCTTAATTTGAGTTTAATATTGTGTTGTATTATTGTAATATTGTGATCGGTTGAGAAGACAAGAGACCTGGGGGTATATTTACTAAACTGCGGGTTTGAAAAGAGGAGATGTTGCCTATAGCAACCAATCAGATTCTAGCTGTCATTTTGTAGAATGTACTAAATACATGATAACTAGGGGCCTGATTCATTAGGGATCTTAAATGAAGAGGATCCTTAGATGACTGTTTTTTCATGAAAAAACAGTCAGTATTTAACTTATGTGCAAAACAGAACACTCATTTCCACCCCTTGCATTGTAACATGGTTTTGTCCAGGAGACTGAAATAAGGACCCTCTTCATTTAAGATCCTTAATGAATTAGGCCCTAGAATCTGATTGGTTGCCAAAGGCAACATCTCCACTCTTTCAAACCCGCAGTTTAGTAAATATACCTCCAATTGCGTAGGCAGTGAAATTAGGGCGCAGACAAAAAACATGAATCAAGGTGAAACCAATATAAGACATGGGTGGAGACAGGCATAGTGGCAGGCTAGACATATGGGGTAACAGATGAAGGGAGGCAGAATTTTTTAGGGAGAAAAAGACAACAGACAATGGACAGCATATTTTATTGTTTTTCTTAAAACTTTTTTCGGGGCGGGCAAAGCAAGCGGACAGTGGACAGAAGAGACAAGGAGGGTAGAAATGTGTCAGGAGTAACAGGAGCAGAATTAAAGCAAGGGGTCTAGGAGATAAAGGAAGCAAGATATATAAATAGACGGGCAGTAGGCAAATGAAACATGAAGAAGATGAGGGAACGATGTGCAACAACAGTAGGGAGGGCCAAGTTAGACAAGCATGTAGAAGAGACCCCGGTGGAGACAGAGGGATCATGAGGCTGGATGAAGGAGCAGGGGAACCAGGATAACAGGCAGATGATATGTGAGACAAGGATTGTCAGATATGAGGAAAGAAGGTAAGAATGGACTATAAGAGGTAGTCATGAGATAAGGGCGAAATAAAGTAAGACACAGATGAGCAGATAATGTAAACCTCCATGATGGAACATAATACACGCTAAATCAAAAGCCGGCTAACACAATATACTGTCACTAAGCACTAAGAGTGGAATTATGCTATAAAGTAAATTCATTCTAGTTTACAGCATTTTTCATCCAAATTTGAATGAATCCAAATGCCTGGAATGTAGATAAAAGAATATAGATATAAAATCGGGCTTATGAAAGGGCCAATGGATCTTCCCATGGGGCCTCTGTCTGCTTAGAAGAAGATAAATTAATTCCAATGTTTGCAAATGAGTATTTTAGGGAATATTTACTGGAAATTCATTAGGGTAGGTTTTCCCTTTTGTGTCCTTGCTCAACGCTTCTTCTTATCCCCGATTATTGCTCCCTTGCTCAAGTCACAAATCCAACCTTCTGTGGAAGTCTCATGAACATTCCGTGATGTCTTTAAATTCTCTTTGTGCAGAGTCTGGAAGTGAATATGTTTCATAATCATTTTCTCTTTGTTCGACCTTTTCGCAACTGTATAAATTATCTAACAAGTTGACATAATGGTTCACTCCCAGACACTCAATAAGACAAGTAGCTCATTATGTTCAAAATGAAAATGGAGAGGGTGAAAACTAGATGGTCTAAAATTTAAGTCACTTTTCAGTATATTGAATTTAAAAGAACAGCCAAGAGCATTATCACAGTTAAATGTCTAGTATCACTGTAGTAAATATTGGGTCGAATCCGACCAGGGTGCATGAGTTTGGATGTCCTCCGTGCTTGTGTTACTATTCAAAAACATGCTGATAGGTTAACTGGTTTTTGTATAAATTGGCACTATGTACATTTGTGTGATAGGGAAATTAGATTGTAAGCTCCACTTGGGCAGGGACTGATGTGAATAGACATTCTTTGATTGTACAGAGCTGCTGAATATGTAGGTGCTATAGAAATAAATATAATAACAATGGTTAACCTTTTTGATCTTAAAGGCAACAAACTAAACCACTCAAGCTGAATATATATTGAAAGCATCCTTGAAATATTAACAGATTTGTCTATAAAAGTTTCCATATCAGACAGGATTTATGATGTTTTACATTGTATTGAACCTAATTATCTATTTACTGGAACTGCATGTACCTATCCATTGTTATTGGCCACTTTAGTCTCCCAGGCACCAGATGTGTCCTAGATTTCTTGCAGAGACTGTCAGTTGTAAAACTGAATGAATGACTAATGTGAATATAAAAAAACAAGCTGCAGGTTTCTGTGGCTTTAAGTGCTGGCGCTACTGTTAGGCGAAGCTATGCAGAACCCCGTTGAATGACATAATATCACTCATCCAGGGTTTTTAATGTCCTTGCCCTGCCCCCAGACGGAGATCCGGCCACTGACATGCAGGAAAGCAGCCAGCAGCTTCTTACATGTGATATATGCACTTGGCTATGATGTCTCACGTGCAGAGGATGCTGCTCCTACCTACCCCCTGCTAAGGTAAGCAGCAGGTAGGTGGGGTGCATCATGGGGGTGGGCCACCGCTTCCTATAGAGGGGGGTAAGGACAAACGCAGGATTTGTAGAGGGGGGTTTCCCCACCATGCTGCCAGTGGGCGTGACCAGTGTGCATGGGGCGTGGCTATAATGTTAGGCAGGGCTTGGCTGCTCTCCAACTCTTCCTATGCCCAAAATAGGAAGAGTTAGAATGATCGATCGCTTTAGGGTTTGGGTAGCAGTGAATGAGATCAGCTCCTACGGACTTGAACACACATCAACACCCCTAGATTCTTGTGAGCTAAAAACACTGGTGTTATAGGTCATCAATCTACTGCTTCACTGGCTAATGGCATGGTCTTAAAAACCAAGGGACAGGGTCCAGCCACCTCAATTATACACAGGGCCGGTGCAAGGGTCCACGGCGCCCTAGGCATTTTTAAAAAAGCGGCGCCCCCCCCCTCCCGCAAAAATCGCCGCCCTCCTCCCTCCTCTCCTTACCTTGTCTCACCACCGCCGCCTCTCTGCTCCGTCTCCTCCCCTCCACTCACTGACACTAGTAAGTGGAGGGGAGGAGACGGAGCAGAGCGGCGGCGGTGGTGACAAAATAGCCTCTTCCCCCCTCCCCGTGCATCTGAATGCTGTGCGGCGGCCATGACAGGTATGGTCAGCGGTCGCTGCACAGTTTTAAAGTAATTTAGTATTCTGTGGTGCCCTCCAGGCGCCCTCCAGAGCCCGGCACCCTAGGCAAGTGCCTAACCTTGCCTAATGGGAGCGCCGGGCCTGATTATACAGTGACTCAGGTTTGGAGGCGGGTTTCCAGGCACTAGAAAACTCCCCCTCGGTTTGACGATGGGGGGGGGGACTGAATCATCCCTTAACACCAACCTAATCAGCACAGAGCTGGTGCCTTTATAGGGAGGTGAGTGGCCTGCAAAAAAACAAGTGGGACCCTCCTCCCAGAAACCACAAGCCCCATTAAAATTTTGACTCTGAAGTGGAAACTTTATCCCTCAGATGCGTACAGGATAATGGGATCTGGGTCCCTAATACACCTCTAATAAAATATAAATTATATTTAATTAGTAAATAAAACATACACAATACAATTTGCTAAAATTCACGTTATTATAAAATAAACTTGTCTATCTTCCTTCTTAATTCTCATCTTAATCAAAAGGGGTCTTAAAAAATAAACCCTTTCACAAACTCACCATCACTACTCAGCCAATCCCACACATTCTACCACAAGCCAGCCAATCACATAATAGTCAGTGTGGTAAAATGCTTGTGATTGGTTACAGCGTGATCAAATTCAATTCAAGATTGACAAAATACGTAATGCAGGGCTACTATAAAAATGATGGTAGCCCTGTACTGTGTAACACATTATGCATACTTGCCACATGTTACGGCAATTTACCAAGAAAATCCAAAGCTTTAAACTCAAATTTGATGAAAAGCAAGTTTATTTTTTATTTCATTAAAGACACATACACCGATCAGTCATGACAGTGTATGTGCCTAATATTGTGTAGGTCCTCATCGTGCCACCAAAACAGCTCTGACCCATTGAGGCATGGACACCATAAGACCTCTGAAGGTGTCCTGTGGTATCTGGCACCAAGACTTTAGCATCAGATCATTTTAGTCCTGTAAGTTGCGAGGTGGGTCCTCCATGGCTCGGACTTGTTTTTCCAGCACATCCTACAGATGCTCAATTGGATTGAGATCTGGGGAATTTTGAGGGCAAGTCAGCAGATTGAAGTCTTTGTCATGCTCCTCAAACCATTCCTGAACATTATTTGCAGTGTGGCAGGGGACATTATCCTGCTGAAAGAGGGCCACTGCCATCAGGGAATACCATTGCCAGGAAAGGTTGTACTTGGTCTTCAACAATGTTTAGTTAGTTGGTACGCATCAAAGTAACATCCACATGAATGCCAGGATCCAAGGTTTCCCAGAAGAACATTGCCCAGAGCACTACACTGCCTTCGTCGGCTTGCCTTCTTCTATAGTGCATCCTTCCCATAGAGCCTATCCTTGAAAAAGACCAAAAATAAAAGGTTGAAATGTGTTGGATGTAAAGGCTTTCCTATTCTCCTTGGAATGCTAGATCAATGTGAAACAAACTGGCGACTGTCCATGACATCTTCATCCCAAACTCCCTCAGCCTCCTCGCTATCACTGAAACCTGCCTATCTCCTGCTGACACAACCTCTCCCATCTCTCTTTTGGTAACCTGTCCTTCTCCCATTTGGGGCCAGCAAGGTGAAAGTGTGGGAATCCTTCTTTCACCACGCTCCACCTTCCAGGTTATTCCCCCTGAATGCTTCCTCTCCTTCTCCTATTTTGGAAAGAAGTACAATTTCCTCCAGGCTGCAGGTCAGATCATGCAGTGATAAATGCAATATTTAAAGACTTTGGTCCTGATTCATTAAGTACTCATTTTTTTTAAATTAACTTTTCTCTTGGTCAAAACCATGTTACAATGCAAGGGGTGCATATTAGTTTTTTTATTTTGCACATAAGGAAAATACTGGCTTCTTTTCCTAGATCAACTCTAAATTTCAGTGTACAAATAAGCTACAATGTATTGGTGTGCTACATGAAAACACAGCCAGTATTTATTTTACATGCAAAATAAAAAAAAACTAATTTGCACCCCTTGTATTGCAACATGGTTTTGTCCACAAAACTTAAGTAAGAAAACTTACTCAATTTCTTGCTTAACTTTCCTTAATGAATTAGGCCCTTTGTTCTCAGGTTCCCTCTTCAAGTAATAGTCCAGCATGATAAGTGTCGTCCTGCTGTGACTTGGATGGTCTTAGGCTGGGTACACACTACAGGGTTTTCAGATGATTATCGGCCAATCAGAAGATAAACGTCTGTTCGGCCCGACATTGCACTAATGTGTGCGCTCCAACGATTAATAATTATTGTTTCAAAGCACATTGTATCATTTTATTTTATTTTTAAACTGAACAAAAATTCTTATTCAACGATGGAACAATGTCGTTCCAATCCTGCAGTGTGTATGCACTCAGGACCGGCAGTGTCCATTGATCTCTATGGAGTGTGTAGGAGTGAGGATCTTTTCAGCTGGTGGTTATGACCGATGAAGAGCACAGATCTGAAGGTAAATCTTGTAAAACGTGTATAGTGTGTACACAGGAATCGGCTGCTGATCAGGACTTTTGTTTTCAGTCGTTGGTAGAATCGTTAAGGATATCACATCGGGAGACATTTTCCATAGTGTGTACTCAGCCTTACAGAGAATAGTGCAGACCAGAAAATTCTGGAACCAATGAACAATATTATGAAAGCCAAAAAAGTGCATTCAATCTGTCATCAAACAAGTGTCATGTTCCCAGTCTCACCCAGATTTCACCTTCTGGTTCTATCTGTAGCTACTGAGTATATTAAAGTACACCATGATTTCTGTCTTTCCAATTCTACTGAGTTACTCTGCCTCTGATACGCAGAGCTGAATGGATTTGTGAATCAGTAATTTCATTTTAATTTCAAGATTTTGGAACTGCTTCCACTTCTGACTCACTTCAACTAAGGATAGCAGAAGTTTAATTGTCATATAATTACTCATTTAAGTTTTAATTCACTCACAACATGACGAGCACACAGCCATTAACAGTCTAGCAAAATTAGCTTTAACGTGAAAGCCTTTTACCACAGTTATGATACTAATTAAGATCCAATGACTACATAAGAACATAATTCAGGAGACTTATCCTTCTATCATATTTCATATAATTCATATTTGTTTTGTTTCTCCTTATTGTATATGATCTTTTATTTCAGTATGATGCTAATGTGGTCTGCGCTTTTTAATCGGGTCTTGTGCATCCAAGTTAGACTTATTTAAAGAGGCTTTAAGTTCATCGTTAGTTTGCTTTTTAACATCAATATTTTTATTTAATTTTTATCAGACTTGAGGAGTACACAAAGCAATATGGAAGGGATTAGGGGGAAAAATGCCAGTTGTGTCCTATGTGTAGATGGTGCTGGAGAGCAACACACAGCAGGAGATTTAAAAAAGTTGTCTCAGGAAACGACACCTCGCGACGATGTTATGGCTGGAATTTCTGGTCAATTTTTCCTCGCACCCCATAGAGGGCGGAGGAAAAATGAGCAGAGATTTCTACCCTAATTTCTGACAATGTGTGCAGCTTGATGTCCGAGCGCCTCATCGCCAAAAACTGAATCTCACCCACAGTGTAAGTGAAAGTGCAGAGGTAAGGTTGCACTATATATTCAGTATGATCACAGCTGACACAGCGTCTGGGAAGTAGTATCACAGAAGAAAAGGCAGAGTCAAACATCAGGCATAATGGTCAGTTCAGGCAGCAATATACGTAGACAGGATCACAAGCAGATAGGCTAATCCGCTCAGCAGTTATGGTGGTCACGTCACAGACACAGGTCAAAACCGAGCATCAGAAAAATCAGGAATAGCAAAACAACAGGAGTACGGAACAGCAAGCGTGTGAATGCTATAACCAGAGTTCTGTGAAACTGACAAGTATTTAAAGCATCAGCCACCAATCAGGGCAGGTGTCAGATTAACCTCCAGGTGAGTGGAGATCATGTGATCACACCCAGGCTGACATAGTGAGGTGTACAACACTGCAGCAGCCACAACACAAGCAGTTACCTGCTGTTTCTAACAGTTGGTATAGCCAAAAAGTCTCTCTTTTTGACAATGATAGTTTCCTAATTCCCAAAGATATGAGTTTGAATACTGATGTGCTGGGACAAGCTCTGAGTCCATTTTTAATATTTCTAATGTGCTTCAAGGAGCTTCTGTCAATGGTTGTTACCCCTGCTCTCATTGCAATGTAAATATATGGATAAGAAACTGAAAACTTTTAGTAGTTCAAAAAGGGAAGAGCAAAATGTTAGCAATCATATTACATGATCCATGACGTATCTCATTTATGTGATTTAAAGGGGGGTATTCAATTGTTTGGCTTGACGGCCGAAATACTCGCGCTCTAAAACTATTACCGTTAATACGGTAATTACTCGCTGAATTTCAGCTCGCAGCTCCCTGAGCTGCGAGCTGAAAAATAACCTGTCAAATAACCTGAAAAATAACCTGTCAGAAGCACATTAGAAATATTGATCGACTTTTATATGACTTTTTTTTAACAATTTAAAGACATTACGAAAAGTAAATCATCCGCAGTACATTGCAAAATTAGAAAGGAGTTCATCATCATCACCATTTATTTATATAGCGCCACTAATTCCGCAGCGCTGTACAGAGAACTCACTCACATCAGTCCCTGCCCCATTGGAGCTTACAGTCTAAATTCCCTAACACACACACACAGACAGACAGACAGAGAGAGAGAGAGAGAGAGACAGACAGAGACTAGGGTCAATTTTGATAGTAGCCAATTAACCTACTAGTATGTTTTTGGAGTGTGGGAGGAAATCGGAGCACCCGGAGGAAACCCACGCAAACACGGGGAGAACATACAAACTCCACACAGATAAGGCCATGCTTGGGAATCGAACTCATGACCCCAGTGCTGTGAGGCAGAAGTGCTAACCACTTAGCCACCTAAATCTGCTTCCTCTCCACTTCTTTATCTCCTTTCAAGAATCAATCACAATATGAATCTTGTTTTTGCTCTAATCTACAAATCTAGGCATACTGGGCCTTATTCATCAAGGCACGTATCTGCTGATTTTGAGCGTATTGTACCCAAATTCACTTTGTACAGAATTGGGACCTACATTCGTGTACGCAGCCCTGCCTGCTGCTTCTTTGCACGCAAAGGACACTTACTACAACCTACGATTCTGGGAGGGAACAGAGTAGGGAAGGGGCTTTCGCCTGTATTCAATGTACATTAAGGACGTGCAAAAATCGAGCGTATGTAGCGACGTCCAAATCATGCTTTGCGCATCTCAAAATTATTTTGTTTTCTGTTGTATCTCTGGCTCCAGCTACAGGACTAGTCTAAGTCCTGCTCAGTAGTGACGATGGCTGGGTGTTCATGCTATAATATGTATTTGCAATCAGAGGCAACTGTAAAAATGTATTTTATGTTTAGCAGACATTAAGAAAATCCTAATAAATGTATTCCATGGGGAAAAGATATATAAGAACAAACACTTCTTTTTAAAACTGTTTATCATTATTGTGGGTGACATTCATTTAATTTTTATTTTTTATTTTTTGTGCATTCTTTTGCAAATTGATATTCCACATAGGTATTGGACTTATCCTGCAGTGTCTTGTGTAGTAGTGCTGAGCAGACCTACAGCCGAATTCATCAATGCACCTATCTTCAGATCCGATCCTTGTTGAATTCAAGAGTGGGTATTCCCCAATTCCATGTGTTTTAAAACAAATGCACGTTGCGCTCAGGTTGCGTGCCTTGGTGAATCAGGCCCACACAGTGCAAATACTCCGTTCTTATGTAATATTGGTTTATTGATCTTTATGTAAACCCCCATTCCCTACTTTTACAATACATTAAATCCCATGAGGAAGTTAAAGAACCGGTGACAGGCGTAGGTTAGGGTTTTGCAATACATTGATTTACAGACACGATCTTTTAACTCTCGCTAGTTTGGATTGATGACACCTTGCATAACCCATTACTACCAAGAATCCGTTTGTGTCATACGGATCAGGGATTTCCAGGAATGTTGGGACCAATGGTACGCCAAACACCTGCACTGACTACAGTCATTCTCTATATCGTCTTTGTTATTTTTATTATTTTGCATAATTTATTATTTTCATACTTATTCAATATACTGTATTTATAGTGCATGGTCATTCTTAAGTGATCAATATGATTTAGCATTCAGAGATCTTTAGCTAAAGAGTAGAACCAGATAAGTAAGTGCAAGAAGTGAGGGGGGATGTGGTGGGGTAGGGATAAATGGACAAGGGTATGTGTGCACTTTTGTGGAATTTATTCTACAATCTGGTCATGTAGAGTTTTGTGATGATGAAAGTCATGAGTTCATTAAACAGTTTCAGATCAATGAGTAAGTGAGTGGGCTTAACTGCAGCCCGTATGCTGAATTAAGGAGATATGAGATAAGTCATATCTCCTATATTCATATCTCCTAAAGTCAGCATACGGGCTGCTATCAAATTGGCTGCTATAAAATTGACCCTAGCCTGTGTGTGTGTGTGTGTGGGTGTAAGTATAACGGAATTTAAACTGTAAGCTCCAATGGGGCTGGAACTGATGTGAGTGAGTTCTCTGTACAGCGCTCCAGAATTAGCGGCGCTATATAAATAGCTGATGATGATGATCATGACATAGCGACAACCAGACCTTTGTCGGTCTGCATGGGTCTGATTTCCCTCAAGGCAGTGGGTTTGGGGTAATAAGTAACAATACATGTAAATAATCTTATTGTCCATGGTGCTCTACAGGTAAAAACACAACAGTTATTAGAAATAAGCTCTCCGCCCCACAACCCTTGTTGGCCCTCTTTATTTCTCCACCTAGATCTGTGCTGGCATCCAGATGTAAAAATCCTGGTTTTTGTAAAATAAAAAACGCTCATAAGCCAAAATTAGATTAGCTCCTCTCAGCAGCATTCACTCCAGGGAGCCCTTAAACCAGCTCTTACTTGAGACAAGCCTTTAGGAAAGCTGTCTTTCCAGTATACTAAGCAATTTACTAGAGTTTAAAGAACATGATATAGATATATATATATATATATATATATATATATTATATATAAATCCACTTGCCTAATATTGTATAGGTCCCCCTCATGCTGCCAAAACAGCTATAACCCTTTAAGGAATGAACTCCGCAAAGCTTCTAAAGATCTTATTCTCTGGTATCTGGCACCAGCAGTATGTTAGCAGCAGATCCTTTAAGTCTTTTATGTAGCAAGGTGGAGCCTACGTGGCTCGGACTTGTTTTTCCAGCACATCCCACAGCTGTACAATTGGATTAAGATCTGTGGAATTTGGAGCCATGTCAACACCTTGAGCTCTTTTTCATGTTCCTCAAACCATTCCTGAACAATTTTGCAGTGTGGCAGGGCCTATTATCCTGCTGAAAGAGGCCACTGCCATCAGGGAATACTGTTGCCGTGAAGGGGTGTACTTGGTCTGCAATGTTTAGGTAGGTGGTACGTGTCAAAGTAACATCCACATGAATGCCAGGACCTAAGGTTTCCAAGCAGAATATTGCCCAGAGCATCACACTGTTTCTGCCAGCTTGCCAGCTTCTCATAGTGCATCCTGGTTCCATCTAATCTCTTAATTTTGAATAGCTTCATATATGCTGGGTGAATATAAGCGATGGACTTTCTCTAGTTAATCAACAATGGCAAAATGATTTTACAGACACAGATGTGAGTTTGAGAAGTATAAAGTACTGATGAGTCTAAAATTGAAAGATATGGTTGTGATTACATTTTGAAAGTCACTTATTTAGTACAGAGTTTCCCCATTCATTTGCAAAAGTTGGTAGAATAGGGAATTGGGATAGGAAATATTTATCTTGCTAACCATTGAATTAAACTATTCTCAGATTATGAGAGAGGAATGCAGGTCATTGCAAGGGTCATATACTTCCTTTAAAGACCCTGTGCTATAGAGTGTGGTTCCAGTAGGGAGTTAGAGGTGAGAAGTCATTTTAGAGGTTTAGCTGAGTAGTGATTTCTTTAAGGTGGTTGGAGGCATTTAGTTGGTGAGCTTCTGTCATTTAATTATTGTTTTTTTTCCTGCCTTTTTCACATAATGTGATAATTCATAGAATAACTTTAAATAAATGACCAGTTATGGATGAGTAAAACATTATCGGCAAAAATTACTAATTGTATTTTTTTTCTAATTTTGAGATGCCAAGGTTACGTCTGATTTTGGCTGCTAAAGATAAGGGTATCAGGGCAGATATCAGACATGAGGGAGAGGCCTCATGTCTGATGGAATTCTCCATATAAATCCAAAGGCCTTTAGAATTGATAGCATGAATTGAGATTAAATTCTGTCAAATTCTTTGTTGGCACCCAATCCTAGCACTGCAGGGGATTTCATGTTTATTTAGTAGGTAGGTCAGACTTATCAGTGATGTCCAGAGCTTGTCTTTGCAGGATCAGGCTTGCTGATCTGAATAAATTAGTTTTGTTAAGAAGGGATTCAACCTGTTTGCTAGAACTTGTACAAAACTAAAGGCCTAGATATTCTTAAGAGAAACAGAGCTCAAATTTATACAATTTGTGGGCTCCTTATGTGTTTTTTTTGTATGATGACAATTTTAGCATGTGTGGTGTCAACTCCCCTTAATTTTGATAGAGACACAGTCCACCTGGGGTCATAAGACCTTTTCATATGAACTTGTTCATGTGAGAATTCCAAAGATTGATTTTGTTGAGATAGGTTATCAATCAGTTTAGATTGACGGTGTGAGGCAAAGCTAAGAATTCTGCTTCTAATTACTGATTTGTGAGCCTCCCCGACTATAGCCGTAGATGTGTCTTAGGTGGCATTGATATTGAAATGCTCTTATATGTCACCAGTGATAGTGGTTTGTGAGGTCATTTTAAAAGAGTCACATTTCATCCCCACGCAGAACGAACTTTGGGAATCCTAAAACATTAAATGAGACTGTTGTGAGGGAGTGGTTGGAGCACGATACTGGAACAATATCGGTGGCTTTTATTACTTGGTTAATTGGGCTGTAGGTGAGGATCATATTCATCCTAGAAGAAGATCAATGTGGAAAGAAGAAGAAAGTACAGTCTTGGTGGTAGAGTTCCTGGTTCTCCGAGTGTCACAAAGCACTAAGTTTCTCATGTTTTCAGAAAGTGCTATTGAACTAGAACAATCATATTAATTAATTGGAGAAAGATTTGCCCAGTTCATTAAAATAATGGTGTTGACGTCTCCTCCTTTCAGCAAAACCCCCTTTTGAATCTTTGAAATCTCGTAGAATAGAGTGTGAAATATGAGACCTGGCCCACATTGTGGGCATAGACATTAACTAACATGACTTCACAGTGACCTATTTTACACAACAGAATAAGGTATTGGCCCTCTTCGTCTCTCAGAGACAGATACCAGGAAGGATTCGTGGAGTAAAATAACCAACCCATTATGCTTAGACGTATGGAATGATTGGAATGCAGTGGGGTTTATACCAAGTTTATATCATGTGAGAGACGTGTGGCCTTTGTCAGGAAAGTTGGATTCATGGAAAAAATGAATGCATCCGGAATCGGCTGTTCTATGGAACTGCCGCATATTAAATATATCCCTAGGACTACTAATTTGTGGAGTTGTGTATGTATAAGGGGATGCTTTCATATCTACTATATAAATGCCTAGTGGCGTGTGTGAAAAGAAAAAAAACAAGCTGCAGCGCCACCTGCTGGGCAGAGTTATACACTGACCTATATATTTCTTGAAGGAGAAGTGACAGTTGGGAGTGGTTGGTGGTTGCCGGGGGTGACAGTGGGGAGTTTTTAACACCTTAAGTAGCTTGATGAAGGATGTGGCGATGAAGATGAAGGATGAGGTGATGGAGAAAAATGATGAGGTGGTGACATGTGGACAAAACCACGTTAAAAAAGGGCGCTTGCATCGGGAAGTAACACTCTTCCCCTGAGGAGGCCTGGGCTAGGCCCAAATGCATGACAAGAACCTTTTTAACACCTTAAATAGCTTGATTTGACTAGAATGCATGAGTATCATGCATGGGTTAACTTGTGTATGTATATATGGAAATGAGTTTAACTGACATCTTAATGTAGAATTAATGACTTGTTGATGTAAAATATCCTTGATGGTGGGGCTGAACAAGGGGTGTAGTAGATAAAAGCGCTCCTTAATTTTGTGGTGCTCACCTAAATGCAGCTCTGTTTGGGAAACAGCTCTTATTATATACCTTATCCTTAAAAGGATAAAAAATTGGGCGCTTTTGTAAAACCTCAATAGAAAAATAATTAAAACATTATATTGAAACAGTCTATTGTAGAGTGACTATAGAATAAACTTGATAACAGTGATTGCAGCTTTTCTATGGGATTGTTGTGTATCAATCCCTAATAGCTGACAATGTAGACAATAAAGAAAGGCGCAAATTTCTTGTGACTCATACCATCACAAATTGATCAATTGGCATAATATAATTTAATAATTTTTGAATAAAAGTAATAATATGAATAGAAAAATTTAGAAACAATATATATCTTAGAAAGAAAAATATATAATGAAAAAAGTCCAATTAATTCTAATATCAAAAGCACTGCGTGCTAATGTTATTAAATTGCAGATTTAACCTACAGTGCACTTGTAGGCAACAGATTCTTCATATAATTGAAATTAGTTTAAACAATGATCAAATTGGTAATCATGAGCAGGAAGGAGTTTCATAAAATAATGTTAATATTTGGCTCCACTTAGTAGTTCTACTTTCAAACAGGAACTAAATAATGCGTTTCTCCACAAAAAAGTGTGATTTCATCAGAGATACCGTTGTTGAATGACTTACTCTCAGCTAAGTCCAATGGTCACTTATCCCTTCTCGTATTCCTCGACCTCTCTGCTGCTCTTGACACCATTGATCATTCTCTTCTTCTAACCACCCTTCACTCCCTAGGTCTTCGAGAAACAGCTCTATTCTGGTTTATCTCCTACCTCTCTGAACGCTCTTTTAGTGTGTCTGCTCTCCCTCCCCTCCTCTTCCCCTTTCTATTGGAGTCCAACAAGGCTCTGTCCTTGGCTCTCTGCTCTTCCCTCCCTACACCACTTCTCTTGGTGAACTCATTCAATCATTTGGCATCCAATACCACCTCTATACTGATGACACACAAATCTATCTTTCCTTCCCCGACCTTTCTCCCGCTGTCCTAACTCAGGTATCTAGTTGTCTCTCTGCTGTAACTACCTGGATGTCACAGTGCTTCCTGAAACTCAACATCTCCAAATCCGAGCTCATCATCTTTCCTTCTGCCAATGTTGCTATACCTCCCAATTTATCCCTCTTTGTTGACAACATCACTCTTTCTCCTGTCAACCAAGCCCACTGACTTGGAGTCACTCTTGACTCAGCCCTCAGCTTTACTACTCATATCCTGTCCCTCACCAAATCCTGCCACTTCTGCCTCCGTAGCATTATGAAAATCCGTCCCTTCCTCTGTCAGGAAGCAACCAAAATCCTGGTGCATTCACTCATTTTTTCTCGTCTCGACTACTGCAACCTCCGTCTCACTGTTCTTCCTCGCTCTCGCACTTCTGAACTTCAATCTATACAGAATGATGTGGCTAGGCTCATCTTCATCTCCCACCACACCTCTTCCTCTTCTCCTCTGCATAAATCCCTTCATTGGTTTCCTATCCGTTCCAGAATTCAGTTGAAGCTACGTAGTTGAAACAGAGGAGATCATTTGGTTTCTGATAACTCTGGGTCAGGGGAGACCATTTGGTTTATGATAACTCTGAAGGAAGTAAATTGTGATAGATTAGTTTAAATGAAGAATAGAAGGCTTATCCAGGGGTATGAATGTCAGCTCTTCACAAAAAATCTTGGTGGCGGCATAATTTGTAAGGCAAAGTTAATGAGTGGAATACACAGGGAAAGTTTTAATAGTTTTTAAACAGATCAGGTGGTTGTTTTTGATTAACCCTTTTTCACACACACACACACACACACACACACACACACACACACACACACACACACACACACACACACACACACACGTCACACAGTCTCAGGTGAGTGCTGGTTTGTGACAAAGGGATTTTAATATTTATTATGGGACTCCCTAAGGTATTGTTCCTATTATTAAGTGTACCAGCACTATGCTTACACTGAGTTAACTATCTTCATTAGTTCTTTATTTATGTATAGTTCTTTGTTTGGTACATTTAATATCTGAATGTTTGTGAAGAACGCTAAATCATATTTTTTTACAAACTTTTGGCAAGTGGGGTTTTAAGGGATGTAGAGAAAATTTGGAGCAAGTGTGCAGCCTGTCTGAGGGTGCAGACCTTGACGTAACTCTGGTTTCCCATCACTGATCTAGGATAACAACAGAAAAGAGAGCTACATAGGTTATGTACCCTATTATAAAATATATATGTTACATTTTCTAATACATCAAGCCCATCAATGCCACTAAAAGATGTATTATATAAATATCATAGGAAATCTTTGTGCTTTTTACTGAGATCGGAAGACTATGGGCTAGATTTACTAAGCTGCGGGTTTGAAAAAGTGGGGATGTTGCCTATAGCAACCAATCAGATTCCAGCTTTCATTTATTTAGTACCTTCTACAAAATGACAGCTAGAATCTGATTGGTTGCTATAGGCAACATCCCCACTTTTTCAAACCCGCAGCTTAGTAAATCTAGCCCTATGTGTTTATCTCTTAATCCAAAGCAATGTGTCTTTCCATTGTTAAGCTGTATAGAAATGTTTGGGGATTATGGTAATCACACATTTCCTGCCATCCAGTTAAAAATGCATCAATATTTTTAACGTTTATATATTGTGATAAATAGTATATTTTAATTATGTGACTTTGCATATCTGCAAATAATAAATACATAGTATGTAGTATAGTATGACAGTTGAACAATAACTAAACTGGAAACACCTATGGATAGATAAAGGAGAGCTGGACCAATTACACTGCACACAGAGCGGCTCATGCAAATGTGCTGGGCCCCTGAGACATGGAGTATGCTGATTGGGTCTCATCTCCAGGTAGGCCTGTTTCCATGCGTCTCTCTTGCGGGTGCTTAGACCCCTGGTTCCATGCACATGATGTTGAGCATCAGCTCAGATATTTGCAGTGTTAAAAAATAAATAAATTAAACAGAATAGATCTCTTTCCCTCAAAAAAAGTGATTCATTCATCATTGCTCAAGGCCTGGGTTGGATACTGCTAATGTGGGGGGGGATGACCGGCATGGGGACCTCTTGCAAAAGCTGCCGCTAGCACCTGGCTATGACAAGTTGGGCGGGCTGGGCATGGGTTAAATTTCCTAGAGGAAGTGGGTCGGCAAAAGTAGTGCCCTCACTCCAGGAAATTCGCCCTGTGCATGTTACCTTGTGACTCATCTCAATTATTATAATTATTGTAATTATTGTAAGATGCAAATAAATAGCATTTTATTATTTAGCACTACTGGTCCCAGCAAGCCCTGGTAGCCATAAACTTCAAGAGTCAGCATACCCAGAGCATACTGGCACTTGTATTACTGCAAGGGCAATCATGCCCTTACATCGAGGGCTTTTTGGGACCTCTAGCGCAACATAGTAAAGTACTATATAAAAACATATGCCATATTAAAAGTCCTTTCATTTAAAAAAACACTCCCCCCAATGACTTGTTCTCCACTTTATTGTACACCTAAAACCTTAGAGATGTTTTTTCTTCTATTTCCTACTTCCTACTTCTTTTTACATTTTCAATCTTCTCTCCTTCTATGGAAATCCAATGGTTAAAAAATTAAAAAAAGCCTCATAGGAGGGAGAGCTTGCTCCTAGCGAAATGAGTGTCCTAGGGCTTGAACACAAGTAACCTAACTGGCTAGAGCGTGAGAATACCCAGTCTGATTGCGTATTTGTCACGAGCCGCGGCGGCCGCGGGCACCGCCGCGACTCAGTTCCTGTGTGTTCGGATGTCCCGGCCGTCGCCATGGCGACTGGGACGTCACTTCCGGAAATCCGGCCCGACCGTTGCCAGGGTAGCCTCACTGCCGGTTATAGCGTTCTGTCCTCAGTCCTGCTGCCTGCTTGTGCTATCTGTTTGGTTCTTGCTACCTTGGATTTGACTACCCGTGTTTTGACCCCTGCTTGTTCCTGGACCTGTGACCCTTCTCTTCTGACCTCGACCTTTTGCCTGGATTTCGGATTTTGCTTCTCTGCCTGTGTGTCTGACCCTTCGCTTGCCCCCGGATATTGCATCTGTGCTTGTGACCTTTTGACCTAGGATTCTTCTTAACTACAGCCTGCCAATCACTCCACTCCTGGGTACTCCTTTAAGTCAGTATACGTTACTCGACCCTCGGTCGGCCCGCAGCCCATCTGTCCCCACCACTAGGGGCTCCAGCGAACACCGGGCCTTCAGAGTAGTCCCCGAGTTTCACTGTACTGGCTTGGGAGTTCCTAACACTATTTGCTTATAGACCCATATGGATAATGAATTATCTTCATTATGTCAATGAGGTTCATTCATAAAATGTATCAATGAACCTCAACCCAAATACAATCCAAAGTGTAATATTAATAAATGTTCTTGCAAATTTAGAAATATGAGCTCACCAGAAAAAAATATATTAATAGTACAAAAATATGTTTTATGTTATAGCCTTAGATAAATGTTGTGAGGTTCCTTTATAGTGTTAAATTATGAATGCACAGTGCATTATTTTTCTCTGTGCAAAAATTGCCTATTTGTCCAAAAGCATGCCCCCTTTTCCCTTGCCCCATGCATGGATCTGTTCATCTGTCTTCTGATTTGAGATTGGAACATGCATGCTGAAAAAATAAGAACATTGCTAAGTCTGACCCACTGTCAGCCTGTTGTGACCAGCCCACTAACTGCGAGACTAGCAATTAACAACTATGTGGTGTTACACATAAATTGCAGGCACCTACTGATAAAAGGCCTGAGACAGAGTTGAACTTATGCTAGCTTGTGTAGCTCACATAGAGAATGCACACATATGTGCATTTGCAGATTTGTGTGCATCAGACACTTGTGACTGAAGATGCAGAATGGAGGAGGGAAGAGGCGATATACCATAAGCAGAATACAGTACGGGTGTGTTCATGCAAATGCAGCTGTGGCACATACACCTGTTAAGATGTTTGGGAGGAGCCAATGTGCATTCAGCACAAGGTTGTTTTCTTCTAGGAAAGGTACACATATTTTTTTGCAGGCCCAATTCCCCTAGGAAACTCAGCTCTGTTCTTTCTGAACAGGTTAGGGCTGGTTGACATTATAACAGGGGAACCCATTGCTTGACTTTCCCTGTTATAGTGTCATAAGCCCAACCTGGCATAGTCTCTAACTAGTACAGTCATGGCCAAAAGTTTTGAGAATGACACAAGTACTGGTTTTCACAAAATTTGCTGCTTCAGTGTTTTTAGACCTTCTTGTCAGATGTTGCTGTGATATATTGAAGTAAAATTACAAGCATTTCATAAGTGTCAAAGGTTTTTATTGACAACATTAAGTTTATGCAGAGTCAATATTTGCAGTGTTGACCCTTCTTTTTGAAGACCCCTGCAATTCGCCCTGGCATGGTGTCAATCAACTTCTGGGCCAAATACTGACTGATGGCCGCCCATTCTTACCTAATCAATGCTTGGAGTTTGTCAGAATTTGTAGGTTTTTGTTTGTTCACCAGCCTCTTGAGGATTGACCACATGTTCTCAATGGAATTAAGTTCTGGGGAGTTTCCTGGCCACGACCCCAAAATTTAATTGTTTTGATCCCTGAGCCATTTAGTTATCACTTTTGCCTTATGGCAAAGTGCTCCATCATTGTTCGTCACCAAACTGTCCTTGGATGGTTGGGAGAAGTTGCTCTTGAAGGATATTTTGGTACCATTCTTTATTCATGGCTGTGTTCTTAGGCAAAATTGTGTTTGAGCCCACTCCATTGGCTGACTTTGTGAAAACCAATATTTGTGTCATTCTCAAAACTTTTGTCCATGACTGTAGAGGCTTTTTCGGAGGGAACTCATGCTATTTACCCCCCTACAACACGAACTTGCTGCTATGAGCGCTGGAACACCTTTTATGAATGATGCAAGCCATTTTTTTGTCTTCATCATTAAGAAACACTTACGCATATATGCAGATTGACATTGATCTAGACAAGATGATTTTATTTTTTTCACTTTGATTTATAAAGATTGGATATAGAATTGCTGTGGATAGTGGATGCATGTTTCCACTACAGTCATTTATATCAGTATTTATATATATAATAAGTATATAGTAATATCGTATTGCTGCAGGCAGGGGGTTGATTTGGAGAGTAACTGAAAAAAATTGTGACTGTCACTCCACAATGGTTGTCAGACAGTACTGCTCTCCCTTTCATGTTTTTCCAGTTTTGCTGCTGCATGTCCAGATCCTGGAATATTGGGGCCCTGTTTGGAAACAGAATAGGTACTATTCACTTCCTTGAAAGCAGAGGAACAAGTGAACACATTATGCCTTCCTCCCCCAGTGCAGCCCCGATATTAATCATCCTTCCCCCCAACTACCTCCTTTCATTAATTTATTAGCTCCCACATTTTAAACAAAGCCCGCATCATTTATTAAATGTAGAAACTATTAATGTAATGTGGGGTACATTACATTAATTGTTCCCAAATTTAATAAAAGAAATCCCTCATATCATTTTGTGAATCTGAATGTAAACTGGGGCTACATATTTTGCAGCTGTGTAAATTCCACTGTTTACATGTTTTTTTTTTACATTGTATGCAATAAAGCTATAACTAGGGCAATGGGTTTAGCATCCAAACTGAGAAAATATATGCAATGAAAATTTATACACAGAGCAATCGGTTACAGGAATAGAACAGAACAACCTGTTCATACATAACCTTGATGCTTAAGTGACCTTAGAATTTTATGCCGTGAAGAATGGGACACATTTCATAGCAGAACTAAACATTGATTGGCAGGCGTTACATTAAATGACAAATACAAAGCAAAACAAATGTAATACTGCAAGCTATACAGAAATAGAGATTGCAATTAACAGTTTCCTCATAGAAACTCAGAGACAGGGAGAGAAATTAATTTGGTTCAGAAGCTTTTTGACATATGGTGGTCACAGATGGCTGGTACTAGCCACGATTCCAATGCCTTACAGGTCTTTGCCAGATATATGTCAAAATTGCCTAAGGGAACTGAATAAAAAGATTTTTTTTAATATTCTACTATACTGTGTAGCTGTCAGTATCAATCGTGGCAGCGTGTCATTATATGGTGCCCTTTAGCTAGAGAATTTTGAAAAATCGTCTTTGACAGTGCATGGCGTTGAGTGACAATAAAAGAAAATATTGGTATTTAAAATTCAGTCCAAGGTGCAGGACTGCAGACTTGTGACAACAACACTTTGCAAAATATTTTTAAAAAAACAGGGCTCTTAAAATGCTCCCATATGGAAGCCTGAATTTTAACACCATGTAATTTTTAAAGAAAATATTACATAATATGCTATACTTTAAACATGAGCAAATGAACACTCATATACCATTCTTTAACCTACTGTTATAATAACAAGTTACCATATTAAAGATAAGGAAATCTGAAAGTATATATTATTTTAGTATGTAAAAATATGTTTATATTTTAGGAGTAGGAGTCCTATATGGAATCAATGCCATACCGGCAACTCTTAACAGGTGGTACCACTGCACTGTAAGGATTCAACCAATATGGAGTGACTGTTATGATCTGCATATAATTTGCATATGACCACTTCTTCTGCCAGCCTGTTTTCGATCAGAGGCGAGCTGCTTGAAGTCGGAGGCTGTATGTGCCCCCAGGGCGACCTGAGCCAGGGTGCTTGAAAATCCACTGGTGATGGAGCAACTACGTGCACAGAGTAAGGCAATTCCAAAAGTATGTGACTCCAATCAGCCAGTGCAGTGGTCACACTGTGCTGGGGGCTTGATCCTTAAGTACTTAATTTGCTTCGCCAGGATCCAAGAGTTATCAACATCTTGAAATCGGATCACTACATTTTGGACTGTGCTTGATTCTAGGTTTAAGAGCTATGTCTTCTCAGAGATGCAATGAGCACCACTTTTTCTTCTCTCTAGCCTTATGGCCGGGTGCAAGGATATTTTTTACATTTCCAGCCAAAAGGCTGGGGTCTTCATGACGCATATTTATTTCACACACTGCACTACACCTCTGCTTTACACATTTTTTGTGTTTGTGTGGTTTTGTCAGTTTTTTTTGGGGGGGGGAGTAATACCTTAATAGGCCACCATCCTCATTAAGTTTATTGGATGCCTCTCCTTATGGAGAGAAGGAAGAAGGCTACAGTCTCAGGGGAAGGTTTCGGCTGACCGCTGGGAAAGATGCCCTCCCGAGCCATGTGGCTGATGACCTGCAGATCTGTCACTCACCGGACCGTGAGTGCCTTTGCGCTGGTGCGTGGTTCCCTAGCCTTCCTGCCGGCGTCTGTCCTGAGCCGCAGCCGCCCGACATCTTGATGCACTGCGCATGCGCAGCATCCAAGAACTTATGACCTTTGCTTTTAATCTCATTGGTGGATCAGGCACTTCTCCCTATTTAAGGCACCTGTCCTCATTACCTCGTTGCCTGATCTTGAATCTCATTCACTGTGAGTCTCTGAAGGTATCTCCTGTGTACTACTAGTGTCTTCAGCTTCCTGCTGATTACCTGTGCTACTCATCGGTGGTTTCCATACCTGCTACTGATTCCTGCATCCTACTCGTGTCCTCAGCTGGCTTCTGGATTACCTGCTCTGCTCATCAGTGGTTCTCAGTCCCGATACAGACTCCTGTATCCTGTTCCCATACCCGCTACAACCGTTCAGCGTCCCTGCTGTGCCTGCATATTCTCATGGACAAGCTTCTCTACTCATCAGCGGTATGCTTACTTATTATTGACTATCAACTGTTACCTTGCATATCCGCTTAGGACAAGCCTCTCTACTCTGCAGCGGTATCCATACCCGCTATAGACTATTTGTTGTTACGCTGCATATCTGTTTGGAACAAGCTCTCTACTCAGCAGTGATATGCACACTTGTGATTGACTATCAGTTATTATTCCGCATATCCACTCTGTGCAAGCTTCTCTACTCAGCAGCGGTATACATACCGTTATAGACTATTAGCTGTAAACGCTGCATATATGTTTGGAACAAGTTCCTCTGTGCTCTCAGTGTCTTCATACCGTTATTGACTCTTTGCATGCCTCCACTCATCCGCACCTGATCTCTCCTCACATAGCAGTGGTACAACTTGCTGTACGCAAACCGCTGACTTCCCCGCTACCTACCTGCACCTGGACAAGTCTTCTCACCATAGCAGTGGTACAACTTGCTGTACGCAGACCACTGACTTCCCCGCTACCTACCTGCACCTGGACAAGTCTTCTCACCTTAGCAGTGGTACAACTTGCTGTACGCAGACCACTGACTTCCCTGCTACCTACCTGCACCTGGACAAGTCTTCTCACAATAGCAGTGGTACAACTTGCTGTACGCAGACCACTGACTCTCCTGTTAAATTCCTTCACCTGCTCATGTCCAACCTGGTTCCCGTGGTTCAAACCTGCCTTCCACTATAGATGCAAGTCGCTGACTCATCTACCAATATAGCTGCAAGTCGCTGACTCATTTACCAGTATAGCTGCAAGTCACTGACTATCATCATTTCCATTGGCATCCTCTCTCCATCTGCTGTTATATACGTTCCACTATTCACCCTGCTGCCAGAGGACCGCTCTGCAAACTCCGCCTCTCTGGTAAGCATAGTCAGCTGGTGAAATCCTAGGCAAGACTCCTAGTGCCCGTGACAAGATCCTTGCCTCCTAAGCGATCTTTTGGCTCCGAAGGTCTGAGATGTCAAGGGGCTCTCTCTAGCCTCAAGACCCTTGTGCCTCTCTAGAGGCTTTTGGCTCCTGGGGGATGGAACGGAACAGGGACCTTCCACTTTCTGGGAGGGCCCAAAGGACCAAACCCCCAGCACAGTGTGACGATTGCTCTGGCTGATTGGAGTCACATACTTTCTGTGATTTCTGGCTATGACTACTGCCTTTGTATATCGTTGACTTCTGGCTCTGATTTCTTGGCTTGTATACGGACTACTCATTCTTTGTAGCACTTTACAGGTAGTATTACCTTCACACTGTGTGCTTACTATCAATCTACTACAGGATCCATAGCTCCTGTCATGCTCTTTCCTTCAGTCAATCATTCATGAGCAAAACATCCTAAGTGATTTGTGGGATCCCTCGGGCTATGTAAGCACAGAGGAGGGGATACCATTTTCCCTAAAACAGCCACTCGCACCACTATAGATTACGATCCCACTTGTAAGACAATTAAAAGGGAGTGTGTGCCATCTACTGATTGACAGTGTCTATTTCTATTATTACAATACAGAGACTATATAGGGATATAATCCGTATTAAATGAAAAGGGAGAGAAGTTAATACTAAATGGAGAAATCCTTTCATACACATGGATATTATTGGGAACGGTGCATCACTGATTTCACCAGAAGGAAGTTTAAAACTCCACATTTTGCTCCATTTAGGGAATGCAAATGAGCTGGCCATTCATATGTATCCTATTTATAGTTAACATTGCATTGGTGTTTTTTTTGCATGTGTACCTATTTTGATAAAGTCAGCAATACTTCTCATGATCTATATAGTGGTTTTCTTATATGTATATTTAGTTTGTCTACAGCAAGAATTTTAATTTTTTTTTATATTTTAATATTGTATTGATTATATTTATGTTTTTTGCTAATTCTAACAAATAAATCATTTGTATGTTATTCAGGAGTTCAGTTTGTTTATCTGCCATGTCACATATAGATGTCTACAAAGCTTTTCATTCAATAGTTACTTTTTTAGATGTTCATTTGTAGGTGCCCCCAAGTATTGTTTTTTTGTTTTTTTGCCATGTGCTTACTATTGATGTTTGGAGGGCGTTCAGGCTCGTTTCAGGAGTGATTGCTACCTTGTACAGTACAGTGCATACTGAACTTTGCTGGCAGACTTAGGGCTAGATTTACTAAGCTGCGGGTTTGAAAAAGTGGGGATGTTGCCTATAGCAACCAATCAGATTCTAGCTTTCATTTATTTAGTACCTTCTACAAAATGACAGCTAGAATCTGATTGGTTGCTATAGGCAACATCCCCACTTTTTCAAACCCGCAGCTTAGTAAATCTAGCCCTTAATCCTCACATAATGGACTGAACTATTGCTGTCTAACTTGCATACCTGCTTACTGAGCCATTCCTCATTTGTGCCAAGTGTGTCGCTGACTTATTTATACCGTGTCATTGTCATCATCGTGCCAGATTATATCATATTGCCTTGCCTGTTTTCATACCCGCTACCCTATCCTGCTTTCATGATGCATTTTCTGTCTGTACATATTGAACTACTTCAATAAATCTACTGTTTAGTTCACAACTGCCTCATATCTCCTTACAACAACCTCACAGTGGCACTGGTCATACCAAACCCACAAGTGTCATCATCTGCTGGCAGCAACAATTAGGACTGAGGAGTAACATCAGATTGCAGCCCAAATACACCCTGCACTCTTGCATTGCTTTGTATAACAGCATTGTCTTGTTTATATACTAGTATTATATTACCCCTCCAAGAGATCTCAAAAGTTGGCCATGTCTTGGGGGTGTGGTCAAGCTAATTGTGTCATTAGGCCCCGCTCTTGCTATACAATACCAATTTTGGCCTATTATAGCAGGGGACAGGGCCAGGATTACACCATTAGCCTTGACCCCACCACTTCACAAATTAAGCGGACAGGATTCGGGATGTTGCCCTGCTCTCCCGGGAGTCGGGGAGAACTCCCAAAAATTTGGGAGTCTCACCGTCATTCCGGGAGAATAGGCATATGTCAAATCATTAGTCACATGTACTCCCAGGATAAGCTCCTTGTTTTAGAAAAGTGTTTTTCTGTCTAATACAACTGCCTTCTATTGGGAGGGAGAAGTTAGTCCAGCAATCCTGTGGTCTCCAGCCAGAAAGATGACCTTCACGGGAGTAGCACCGAAGCTTTTGTTGCAGCAGCAGTTGGCACTCTCTTTAATGAATCAAGGCCAATATCTCTGCTTTGTGTATTACACACAAAGCAGAGATATTGGCCTTGATTCATTAAAGAGAGTAAAGCAAAAAAGAGGAGTAAATTTGCTCCTGTGCAAACCATGTTACAGTGCAAGTGGTGCAAATTAGTTCATTATTTTGCATGTAAGGAAAATACTGTCTGCTTTATCATGTAGCACACTAATACTTCACAGCTTTAAGTTTACACTGAAATTCAAAATTGATCTAGGACATGCCCTATCCCAACTAGAAATCTGTCCCCACATTTAGATTTACCGCCCACTCCAATGCAACATGGTTTCGGTGGTAATCGTTTTCACAATTACCACCATTCCGACACCTCCAAGGAAAATCTGAATGTCTAATAAAAGGATTTGAATCTAACCAGACTTACCTCCAAAGTGACGCTCTACATCTCCGATCGCAGCAGCATGCTCCCTGCAAGTTATTCCGACTACACAGATGTCCGGCGCAAGACTTTGACGTCATTGCGACCTGAATAAATCTTAATTTAAAGCGGCAATGTCGGGACCCCTCAGGTTAAGTGTTGGAGGTGAGTGGCAAACAGCTTTCAACGCCAAAAATAGACGTGAATTAGAAAGTGCTTGCACAGCTCTGTGGCTAGGTTGTAACGATTTATTTATATTGAAACATTGAGGGGTAGGCATGTGTTTTTAATACTTTAAGTACCACTGCAGTAGGTTTTATAGTGATGAATTAGATTGTACGCTCCTTTGAGCAGGGCCATCTCTCCTACTGTTTCCACCACTTCTAACTCTGCTCTCCAGCTACTCAGCCCTCCTCCTCGAGGGTCTTCTGCCCTTTGACCCGTTTCGCTTTTCTCTACACCCCTCTGTGGCTCTTACCTGTCATCCGCGCCCTCCCTCTTGGGCTCAGGCTACCAGCGTATGCAGGCCCGGCGCTCCCATTAGGCAAGGTTAGGCACTTGCCTAGGGCGCCGGGCTCTGGAGGGCGCCTGTAGGGCGCCACAGAATGGTAAATGACTTTAAAACTGTGCGGCGACCGCTGACCATACCTGTCACGGCCGCCACACAGCATTCAGATGCACGGGGAGGGGGGAAGAGCCTATTGCCCACCACCGCCGCCTCTCTGCTCCGTCTCGAACGGAGCAGAGAGGCAGCGGTGGTTAGACAAGGTAAGGAAGGATGGGGTGAGGGGGGAGGAGGGAGGAGGGCACCGATTTTTGCGGGGGGGGCACCGATTTTTGCGTGGGGGTTCGGGGGGGTGCCGATTTTGTAAAAATGCCTAGGGCGCCATGGACCCTTGCACCGGCCCTGAGCGTATGCGAATCTTCCCTCTCCCCCACCCTATCTGCCTCTCTCTCTAGCTGTGCTTTGAGCTTCCTGAGTTACTGTGCTTATTGTTAATTGTACCGTGCTGTCTCACCTCGTACTGTGATATTCTTTGTCCCTGTATGGTGCTCACGGACACCTTGTGACACCCTAGAAATAAAAATTAATAATAATAATAATGACAGTGCTATATTTAGGATGTCTTCGTTGTAAATCTGGTTACTGCTATCTCAGTGTTCTTTCTTGACTGCAGTCAATGTCTCCTGGAACCCATGTACGAAAGTTTGTGTGGCCTTCTGCAGGAACAATGTTCAATGGGATGCTTTGGAAAATTGAAGGAGGTGCTACTTTATATCCTTGTATCCTCTCAATCAGGGCTGCCATCAGGGGACTCCCTGGACTGTCCGGACCCCGCAGTCACCGACCGTGCCTCCCTTTTTTTGTCTTACCTTCTCCGCGATGCTGCAGCTCTGCCTCCCAGACTTTGATAGGCTGGGAGCGGGGCTGGCGAGGTGACATCATCATCACGCGCCGCACTCCCAGTGTATCAGTGACCAGGGGGGCAGAGCTGCAGCATTGCGGAGAAGGTAAGTTAATGAGCTACTATTCTTTTGAGGGAGGGGAGAGGGAGAGCCCGGGGGACCTGGGGAGCATAATTGTGGAGGGGGGGGAACAGAGAGAGCCTGGGAGACCATAATTGTCGAGGGGGGGAGACAGAAAGAGCCTTGGGGACCTGATCTGTGGAGGGAGGGGGGAAGAGGGGGACCTGATCTGTGGAGGGGGGAAGAGGGGGACCTCATCTGTGGAGGGAGGAAGGAAGAGGGGGACCTTAACTGTGGAGGGGGTGAGAGGGGGACATTAACTGTGATTGCGGGGAGGGGAGATGGTGACATTTACTTTGGGGGAGGGGAGCAATTACTGTGATAAGGGAGTGGGGGGTGGGGATGTACTGTGATGAGGGATAGGGGGCGCATCTATGGCGAAGATGGAGGGGTGCACATGTATGGGGAGGGGGGCCCCACCAGATAAATTAGTGCTGGACCCAGGGAGGGGGGGGTCCCCGCCAGATTTATTAGTACTGGGCCCCACAGTTTCTGATGGCAGCCCTGCTCTCGATTACTGACTTTCTGTTTATCCCATTGACTTACCTTATCCATACCGCTGTACACTGAGGTCTGTGAAACTGCTACATCGGCATGCTAAATAAATAGTGGGGATGAGACATGTTTGGGGGACGGAATGATGTAAATATATACAAGTTGCAATCAACATTGGTATGTGGGCTACCAGGCCTTGCAGTTATCTGTTACCAAGCAAAGAAACATAGAAAAAGATGTATACAAGAGTTTGATTTGACGATATAACAATTCAAACATTAATATCAGTAGCTCCAAATCTCACGGGACTGTGTTATAGGATAACAGTTCATAAATTCAAACAATCACTATTCTGGAAATAATAACAAATACTTCACTTCCCCCACCACAGGACGGAAACTTTCAAACACACGCTTGTCCGGTTTCAATCTGTGTGTAAAAGCAAAATAAAGTGGTGCCCGTATGTGGAAGTATGTTTATATAGTGTTCACACTATTCCCTATTAATACAAACCATACCGAAATATGAAATGAAGATGGCTTATCTGTAAAAGTAATGTCATCAGTATCTCCAGCTTCATCATAGAGGGGACATTGAAGATTCATAGGGTTTGATGCATTGAGTTGAACTTATGCCAGTTTGCGCAGTGTAAATTATACAAATTTGCACTGTAACAGAATCCATGCAGATGTGCTCTACAGAGTGGATACAAACACCCTTCTGGGCTATAGTGTTGCCAGCACCGCACATCTTATGCTGAAAGCTGTAAAATCGAGGGAACAAAAAGTGTGGATTCCCCCCTAAAAAAAGTTGCTACCAGAACTAGCCTGTGACAGGCTGGGGATACTATAGCAGGGAATCCCGCAGCATCGGATCACCTGCCATAATGTTGACTTGTCCCAACCTGTTCAACACAGGGCTGAATTCCATAGGGGAATCGAGCCCACAAAAAAAATGCAGCCTCCTTCCTTAAAGGAAGCAGCCCCATGCTGAATGTACTAGTGCTGTTCCCAAAACCCCAGTGGTGGTGGGTGTAGGGTAATAAAAATAAAAATTGTTAGATCAGTACTGTTGTTCTGGTGTCCTACAGATCCTGTAGCCCTGATATGCCTAAACTCTTTAGGTATGATGGTGCTTGTAGAACTACAAATGCCAGAATTCCCATGACTGACCGAGCATGCAGGCACTTGTAGAACTCCAAAGAACTGCACATTACCTCCACAATGAAACATTGCAGTTGACACAATACTAGGGCTGAGATGATTTGAAGGCCAAATCTCTGGATAAGCATGCTTTTTAGTCAGACCTGCCCTGAATGTCAGGGAGACTCCCTGAAATAGGGGTGATCTCCCTCACTCCCTGAAGACTCTGGCATTCTCCCTGATGCTGAGCCAGCACAAGACGTGATTGGCTTCACCATCTGTGGCATGATGACACAGTTCAGAAATTGTGTCCTATGTCCATGTATTGATGCCTATGGATGTGCCCATTTTCATGGAGTCCAAGATTTAATCAAAGACTGACAGGTAAGACAACATGACTTCAGTAATGGAGACAGAAATATAAAAGACACTTCAGTCTCTAGAGATTCATTAGCTGCTTTTCTTTAACGCATAGTTGCCTACTCTCCCACATTTCTGGGAGGGCTCACAGGGCAGCCTCCCGGTTCTCGCCCCCACAATAGATAAGTGGCAGGGGGGGCTTAATGATGCAAATATTTTGTCATCTTAGCTGCGCCCCCTGCTGTAATTGGCCAGAAATCTGACAATCGTTAGGGGGCGAGGCCAAAATGATGTGATTCGTCAAGCCCCGCCCCCGCACACTGACCTCCCCCAGGATCTCCCTGAAGCCAACGAGGAAAAGTTGGCAAGTATGCTTTTAGTCACAGCAGAAAATAGTTCAACTATCAAAAATACATTATTTATAGTAATTTTCTAAATCCAATAACAACTAAATTTATTTTACATTTTTGGGTAGATCACAGTTTAAAGTAGCTCGAGCCTTTCCTGGATCAATGTAAAACAGTCCAGTTGTAGTTACAAGTTTAGCAAACAAATCATTCAAGCTTGGTCAATGCTAAATGGACATAGTTATAGTCTTCCTCCAAGGAAGAAGAGAATATCAATATATCATCCAGATAAATGACTGCAAATTGCACTAAAAGCTGTCTGAAAATATAATTGACAAAATTCTGAAAAATGGCATCAGCGTTACAGAGATAAAAGGCATGACTAAATATTCATGATGTCCATATCTGCTGATAAAAGCCATTTTTCATTCATCCCCTTGTCTGCATATTAAATCATATACTTCTCTTAAATCTAGCTTAATAGAGATTTTAGCTCACTGTGATTGAGCTAAAAGTTACAAGGATAAATAAAGGATATTTATTCCTAACTGGAATTTTGCTAAGAACCAGGAACTGATAAGGCAAAGTCAAATTTACGGAATCCAACTGGTATATGTCAAAAGTTGATAATGGTTAATTTGAGATGGTATCTGATCGCCTCGATAGTTTCCCCCAGGTACATCTATGCATTTGCAGTTTCTTAGGACAAACTGAAACCAGATTACCTTTTTCGCCCTGCTGGAAAAACCTGGTAGAGCCTGTTTGCGTGGATTTTTCTGAATATATTTTTGCTTGTGCTGGAAAAAACTTGTCGGGGGAATGAGTGAAACATTTACGCTCTCTGGGCCTGAATTATTAAAACATGTATTTAAGGCATACGCACGTCCATATTCAAATACAAGTGGATCTGAAATAACGTCTCTTATTGAATATGGGTGTAGGCAGGCGCGGGCTGGCAGATGTCAGCCCGGGGGGCGCACAGGCGGCCGCATCTCGTGACATGCGATGCGGCCGCCAGTAAAAACAGGAGATAATTTATCCGGGGGGCAGCCGGCCGGCCTACCGCCCGGCCCTATCAGTGGTAAGACTGAGCGGCCCGGGGGGGCGCTGCCCCCCTGCCCCCCGGGCCAGCCCGCCCCTGGGTGTAGGTACCTTCTGCTTGTTACACGCCACTTGCTGTATTGATACAGACACAAGACACTGCTGCATACATACAATACATATGTTCAATAGAAAGAACGTACAGAAAAAAAAATGCAGTTATTGTCACCTGTTAATAATATAGTGCCTGATTTATTAGCGGTCTTATCTGCTGATTTTGTGCGGATCGTACAAAAATCCACTCTGCGCAATGCCAGAACAGGGAGATAAGAACGAATATCCGTCATTTAAGAAAAATCTTTCTTAAGTTAAGGCTGCAATTGTTCTTAACTGCACTTAAGAATCTCTCAGACCTCTTAAGAAAAAAGGTTGGGGAATGGGCGGAGATCGTGGTGACTTAAGAAGAATAGGCGTTTACTTCCGAATCCGTCGGATAGATAAGAAGCAGTACTTAGCGTTTTCCTTAAATTCATGCTTAACACATAATGAAACTCGGGGTTTAACTCCAAAAAAGCTGTAGCGGCAGCGCTGAAAAACAACACTAAACTGTTGAATTGAACTGAATATGCACAACATACAATGTCATTAATTAAACAATGTACTATTTTAAAAAAAACATGGTGAATGCACAGTTTTAAGAAATTGCAATGTGAAGTGCTTGATGTATAATAACTAATAGCCAATACCTTGTTTGATATATATTTTTACGGCTCATAATACGCAAGTATAAATAAACACAGGAAGTACAGCTCAATCTGTTTAAAATATGCTTATAAAATGAAAGTCCATAAACCATGCGTACTCTTCCATAAGCGACACATAGGAGGATACCCACACAAACATGGGGAGGATATTTAAACTCTACAGAGATAAGACCGTGAATCGAACTCATGACGCCAGTGTTGTGAGACAGAAGTGCTAACCACTAAGGTAACATGCTGATCTTAACTGTCATATATTTTAAGTAATAAGGAAGTTTGTGAGGAGGGTAGCAGGTGTCCCCAAACTTTAGCGTCCTCCCCTTCTTATGAGTGCAATGAATGAGGTGGTCTTTGCACACATTCCCTAGAAAGATGTGTGGGCCTTTCCACCCCCCTCCCTACCCTGTGATGAAAGCACTCTAGCCCTTTCCTGATTGGTGTGTGTGTTTGCAGTCAATATTAACAATAGCACTTTAAATACATTTGTCCAAGGTAATATAATTATATAAATGCTAATGCGAATAATTAGGTAACAACGATTCTGCACAATACACTCCAGATTATGTTGTACCATTTCTAAACAAACCCTTCCAACTATTTTCGTTCCGTAATACGGACTTATCTTTAAGTAAGAAACTGTTCGTAATCTGAGTTATGAACTTCTTAAGTTCCGTAGTTGTTCTTATCTCCATGTTGTGTACTTTTATCCATTGCGGAAGTCACTTAAGAGGCATTCATCTTCGGTGGTATCTTGACTTCCCTTCCTTGTTGAATCGCTTCTTACTTACCTCCCTGTTTTTTCTTAAAATACTCTTTGCAACTTCCGCACAAGATAAGACCGCTAATGAACCAGGCCCATAGTCATTAATGGAAAAACCTTAAAAATAATAAAAACATTTTATTTTTACATAAATACATTTATCGGGATGTTATTAACGTCTACTGAACATAAAATACATTTTTACATTTACTCCTGATTGCAAACACATGTTCAAGCAGCATACGCAACCATCATCACTATCACTGGGCACTTACACCCAACCTGTAGCTGGTGCAAGTGATATGACAGAACAACACGTACCTTATTGATGCCCAAAGCTTGAATTGGGCACTGCTGCGTGCGCTCGAGCTTGGAGCGCCCTTACTGTAAATTGACTACTTGCATACGCTCATTAGATATTAGATATACTTGCATACGCTCATTAGATATTAGATATACTTGCATACGCTCATTCCCTCCGTGTTCCGCCATTGAACTCATAGGAGTCCTTTGCGATTGAAGATTAATTAGATATACTTGCATTCAATAGCATACAGTCTGTTTCTGGGCATGCGCAGAGCAAACTAATGCAACATACAGCAAGTATCGGCCTTCACGCTCCTTAATGAATCAGGCCCTCTAAGACTAAGATCATTTCCAAAGGCCGTTTGCTTGGTACTTTCCAAGGTAATTGGAAGAGGGTAATGTAGCACGCTGTCTTTTTTAACTTCAGAAAGTCCTACACAAAATTTTTTTAAGAGGTAGTAGCCCAATCATGTTACTTTGCACAATACTCTTCTGCAGAGCTTATTTGCTCTCTCATGAAGAAACACAGGGAAGTAATTCTTTCTGGCTCATCAAATAATCCAAAGCTGCAAACAAACTCAACAGAAAACAAACCGAAACCTGGATTCAGGCTACAGGCCCACGCCAAAGGATCTTCATAAAGATGTAAAATCATTTTTCCCACTTATGGCTCCTCTGACCAAGAAGATCGTAAACTCAATTTAAAATACAATTTTCAACTCTCTGAAATCTTTAAAAGTTTGGCGACCCCTCAGAAAACCTGTCAGAAAGGTTCAATGTAGGTTCAGGAGTTGGAGCCAGTGGGTGTACAATTTGACGAAACAGCCCTTTATATATGTATGATTTTTGACCCTTTATTCCTGCATTATCTTCTATAGCAGCCACTGACGGCTGTAGCTCATTCGTTGCTGCAGTTGGTTGTACAACAGCTTCTTTGATAAATGCCTTTATTGTTTGGGAACTAAGTTTAATGGCCTGATCACAGTTTTGTGCACCCGTAAGCCCACCCTGTAATAATGTTGTACAGCCGCAAACCAATGATTCCCACCACTCCTAGTGGTGGAAAACATTGGATTTCTACTCTGACCCAGATCAAAGTAGAAATTCTTGTTACTTTAACGGTGTTGTGCCGCCACATGCCTAACATCCATCCCTCGCAACACATGCCTGTTGCAGCTTGTCCCATCCTGGATCTTGGAGTTACAGTGCAACATTACAGGCAGATGATCTTTCTGGCCTCCCCCACTCCCATCTTTCCCTCCTTTGCTCTATTCTCAATGCGACTGCGAGATTTATCTTTCTTTCATGCCGCTCTTCCTCTTCCTCCCCTCTCTGCCTTGCCTTACACTGGCTCCTTATCCCCTACAGAATCCTCTTTAAACTTCTTTCCATCACCTAAAAGGCCCTCTCCCATTCCACTTACCCTTATATCTCTAACCACATCTCCATCCACACTACCGCACATTCCCTGCATTCAGCCAATGACCATCGCTTCTCCTCCGCACTGATTACTTTATGAAATGACAGAAATTAAGACTTCTCCTGTGCTGCCCCCCTCCACTGGAAGGACCTCCCTCCCTCCATCCGACTGTCCTCTAATCTTAGCACCAAATGGGCTCTCAAAAGCCATCTGTTCCATAACGCCTACCAACCATCCACATAACCTTCTGCATCCCTGTTCTCCTCACCTCCCACTTCCCTGTCTCCTCATAAAAGGAGACACTTCCCTGTCTCCTCATAAAAGGAGACACTTCCCTGTCTCCTCTTGCGCTTTTGAAGTCTTGGTTATATTTGCTTTACTCTGTACTGTTGTACCCTGGTTGGTCCACTGTTTGTACTGTATCTTGTACTTTGTACGGCGCTGCAGAAACCTTGTGGCGCCGTATAAATAAAGAATAATAATAATAATAATAATCTTTGCCTTGATAAATGGTTTATTCAGCTTATGATCTTTATATAAAGGTGAGTAGAAAAAGTCTGCCTCATCTTGCTCTAGATGATCCCTATTTTATTAGAATAATTTATACAGTTTTGATAGTGGCTCAGTGTGTTCAGTGTTCATTCTATGACTGTTTTGGTAGTGTAATGGTTTCAGCATTTGCAAACTGGATTTAAGCCATAAAAAAGTTTTCTTCATTTTCAGGAATATAACTATGATTTAGCACTTGCATTGGAAAGCCTGTTAATCAAGTATTGCAGCGGTACAACTACTCATTACCAGGGCAGAAACTTTTTTTGGAACGCCTTTGTGCATTGCATTTGTAAATATGCATTTTTCAGTTGCGGTGGTGCACACTTTATTTTAATTTATGTTATTGTGGAACTACGTATTCTAGCATTTACTGGCAGCTTTTTACTTTAAGGGCATGTTGGTGCTTGTGGTTCAATAAGCATCAGCATGCCCTTCCAGTGGACGAATGCCAAGTCATGCTGGAATGTGTTGATCCACAATAGCTAGGTCTGTTGGTCTTTATATGTTGTTATATGTCTATTGTCTAGATTGTTCCATCTCCCAAGAGCTGAAGTACGCCTGTTAAGAAGTATCAGTTGTTGGAAACAACTGAGAGCACAGAGATATATAAGGTATATGTAAGATAATGTATAAGCCAGTGCTCGTTTGTCCTTTGGATTGTTGGGCGAGTCTAATTTTGTTTGGTTTTGAACCTTGTGCATGGCGAACGTATGTACATTTATATGTTTTGAGTGCTTACTTTTTATATATATATATATATATATATATGTACAAGTTAACCCATGCATGATACTCATGCATTCTAGTCAAATCAAGCTACTTAAGGTGTTAAAAAGGTTCTTGTCATGCATTTGGGCCTAGCCCAGGCCTCCTCAGGGGAAGAGCGTTACTTCCCGACGCAAGCGCCCTTTTTTAACGTGGTTTTATCCACATGTCACCACCTCATTATTTTTCTCCATCACCTCATCCTTCATCTTCATCGCCACATCCTTCATCAAGCTACTTAAGGTGTTAAAAACTCCCCACTGTCAACCCC
This sequence comes from Mixophyes fleayi, assembly GCF_038048845.1. Classification (NCBI taxonomy): domain Eukaryota; kingdom Metazoa; phylum Chordata; class Amphibia; order Anura; family Limnodynastidae; genus Mixophyes; species Mixophyes fleayi. Next base: position 25,887,977 of record NC_134403.1, on the reverse strand, counting down.
CGGCAACCACCAACCACTCGCAACTGTCACTTCTCCTTCAAGAAATATATAGGTCAGTGTATAACTCTGCCCAGCAGGTGGCGCTGCAGCTTGGGTTTTTTTTTCCCCACACACGCCACTAGGCATTTATATAGTAGATATAATCTGTGTAGAGGGGTGGTAATCTGGTAGAATAGCCTAAAGAGGTTAAGAAGATGGCTGGTGAATTTGATAAACTTGTTTTAAGAGGTGAGGTTACGAGGAACGTTTAAATGTTTGTAGACCACAGTAAAGTCTTGTTGTACAAGGGAAGGAATTTCACGGAGTGAGCAAAGCCTGTGAAAATTCCGGTAATCAGAAATAGGAGCTGATAATAAATGTGGATGAGAGGCACAGATCTTGGGCAGAGCGGAAAGGTTAAGTTGGGAGATATTTTGAGAAGTGAAGTGAAGTGTACTGTTTTTAAAGCTTCTGATATATACAAACTTTCCAATACAATAGCTCTGTGTATGTTGTTAAAAATAAGCTGTATATTGGAGGATAGAGGGTTTCCAGAAGAGAATATATTTGCCCTTCAAGGAGGAATAACTCTCCCTTCACTCACCCTGAGACTAAACTTAGTTGTCCCAAGTAGTGTATAGTCTGAGTATATCTCTTAGCCACATTTGAGCAGTTCGACAAAACTTGTAAACAACCTGGTGAGATAGCTACTGGTTTCCTTTTTAACATTGTAACATAGTTGTTGAGGTTGAAAAAGACACCAGTCCATCAAGTTCAACCTATTTGGATCTCCTGTGATCCCTCTCTTATATTTGAAATTGACCCAGATAAAGCAACCGCCAATCTGTTTCTATCTAGAGTCCCTCCTGACCCAAAATTTCAGTCCTATTTCTCCCTGGATGCACTACTGTTCCATATTTTAATTAGCGGTCGCAACCCTGGATAGCCTTTTCCACTAAAAATTTGTCTAACCCTTTCTTAAACATATTACTTGAATTTACCATCACAACCTTCCTTAGACAAAGCTAACGGTCAGCGAAACGCGCGCCACCGTTCTCGCTGGATTGCACTTTAGTCCCCGATAAACAGAGGATCCCGCAATACATATAGTTTAATAAAAAAAATTCTATTGGTGATCTAAGGCCTGATTCATTAAGGATCTTAACTTGAGAAACTTCTTATTTCAGTCTCCTGGACAAAACCATGTTACAATGCAAGAGGTGCAAATTAGTATTCTGTTTTGCACATAAGTTAAATACTGCCTGTTTTTTCATGTAACACACAAATACTTGATAGCTTATTTGTACACTGAAATTTAAAGTTGATATTTGTGTGCTACATGAAAAAACAGGCAGTATTTAACTTTATGCAAAACAGAAAACTAGTTTGCACCCCTGGCATTGTAACATGGTTTAGTCCAGGAGACTGAAATAAGAAGTTTCTCAAGTTAAGATGCTTAATGAATCAGGCCCCCTAATAAGGAGTTAACTGCAAATATGCTCATTCATACCTAGCTTGGTTCACCGCAGAGCGTCACCTTTAGCCTCAGTGAGAACGGAGAGACCTGGGGACAATGAATTTTCTACCCCTCATATCGCTACAATAAAACACAAGTAGTGATCATTTTAATTCAGTTCTCTGTGGTCTAGAATTATCAATTTCAATTCAGAATTAATGTGGAAAATGAATGTAATAACTGAATATTTAGGAGACAGATAAAGGATTTACTTCTTGCATTATCTCTCCCTAAGCACTCAGCGAGGACGGAGTGTTTGAGAGAGAGTGTACCTATTATTTTGCATATCGCAGTAAATATTTGGCAGTAGCGATTGATAGACAGAGACATTTGTAACAAATTCTAATATAACAGCTATCAACTAGATATATTTGTGACTGAACAGAAGCCTGCTACACAAAGGAGAGAATCACATCAATTCTAAACATACTATTAAATTAACAATGTAGCTAGGAGAAAGAGAATTAATCAAGAAAGGGATTTATGCTCCTAATGATAAATTCAATTAATCTTTAGATTATTTAACATCCGAGACTCGAGTATTAAATCCTTAATAACAGATAGGAGACCACATAAGTGCTTCCAGTAGTTTTAAATACACATTTCGGTTTATTTGGCACACATCATTTTTCTTTTATATTTCACTGGTTTTATATTGTATTCACTTTAATAGTAATGAGGGTTATATTTTATGTTTAAAAAGACGTATCAAATATTTATCACACACACACACACACACATATATATATATATATATATATATATATGAGTGCTCCTTGTGCACCATATCTGAATAAAGTTCTCTTTCCCTTTTCAATAATCACAACCTTCCCTGGCAGTGAATTCCATATCTTGACTGCCCTTACTGTAAAAAAAACCCTTCCTTTGTTTTTTGTGAACTTCCTCTCCTCTAACTATAGGGGGTGACCGCGTGTCCTATGTACAGTCCTTGGGGTAAAAAGTTCCCATGAAAGTTCTCTGTATTGACCCTTAATGTATTTGTACATAGTAATCATATCCCCTTTTAGACGCCTCTTTTCTAAACTAAACATACCTAAACTGGATAACCTTTCCTCAGAACTTAATGACTCCATTCCCTTTATCAATTTTGTCACCCTTCTCTGAACCCTTTCTAGTTCCAAATTATCTTTTTTATAGAATGATGCCCAGAACTGTACTGCATATTGAAGATGAGGTCTTACCAACGATTTATACAATGGCAAAATGACACTGTCTTCCCTTGCATCTATGCCCCTTTTTATGATAGCCACAGGATCACATCCTCTATTAAAGGAGAGCAGAAACATCTAGATTGAATTTTAACATCTAAAATTTGTATGTGAGATATGTAGCCGCTTTTGATTTTGAGCAATGGAGCCCTCATTACCTTTGAGGTGTGTAAGGAGCATTAGAGAGGCCAAATAACTTGACCGTCCAATACTATATCTATCTTCTCCGTCCAAACCTAAGGAAACACCTATGATTTTTGGCTATCTTCATCACATGTAATGCATTCATTAGGTCTATCTTGATGCAGAAAATGTTTACTTTTATGAGATAGTCCATGCGACTTTTGAATGGAGAACAGTAGAGTTATCCACTTACACAACCTCTTACCAAGGCTTCATTCAAGACAAGCTTGCATAGGAAACTTTTGAGCGGTAAATAGAGACCCTTCTTTATTACTCTTACACCCAATTCTGTGGTATGATAGTTTACCATAAATGAGAAGCCTGAGGAATCGTGGGACCCCCAGAAATTCTAGTTTTTCAAGCTGTCCACACTGAGGATGTCCATCCTGAAAAGTTTTGATGACCAAAGACATCATTGATATCACATTAAGGACACATTCGGAATGAAAGGGGTTTCGTAACACAGTGCTCTGCTTTTCTAATTAAGAAAAAAAATTAGGGTCCTTTTACCTTTTTCAGGAAATTAGGAACAAATAAATGTAGATTATCACAAATTAAGCACCCATGAGATTTTAGTGCCAGACCTGACACAACCAACACGTATGAGCAATGTGCTCCTCTTACATTAGAAAATTAGTGAAAGGACTGTCACATAATTAGTACTGGTCTGGCAGTTGTGCTAAGTAAAGGAATCGTAGAACAGACATGGGGGGGTTGGGTATATCCCCTTCTCTCCAAGTTTAGTCTAACATTTCAACAAGAGGTCCCACTGCATCAGCTATTTTGAATTTAATGTTTTGAAAAGGTTGAGGTATTTTCTCATTATTCGTTACTTCATCAGTAATGGATGTGAGTGCAGGATCTACTTCAGGAGCCACTAAGCCTGTACATCTGTGATACCAGTAAGGTCTCTATCCAAGCTGTATTCTTTAACAAATTAAGGATAAACATATATTAAAAAATCCACCCACCTCAAATTCAGGTTTCCTCAGCCATCACAAATAAAAAACTTCTTAAGAGGTCTCCTTCCCAGAAAACCCACTTTAGACATTTGTAAGTCACTAACCTTTCCTAAGGCAATCCTGAGGAACCAGTGGTCCCATCCACTTCATGTGAAAGACTTCAGATGGATAGTAAGAATGCAATCACCAATTTATGAACTTGGTTTAACCTAGCAAGATTTCCTCAAGCAAGAAGAATTCCCCCTCTGTGAGATCGGAGAGAAATCAGAACCAGACAGAACGTGTCTTTTCATTCTCTTAGAAATGACAGTGTTCTCCACAGTGAAGGAAGAGGAGCTTTCGGTAAAGGAGTAAACTTTAGCAAACAGCTGTTAAATCACTTGCTGCACTCATGCAGCTAATCCTCCTGCAAAATCGCATTGGTTCTGCTAGCTTTATAAACCCCTTCCTGTTAACATACCAGTGCTGAAGATAGTTCTTGCTCCACCTAGTGTGCCTTGTATCCTGAATTATTCTGTTCTCAGTATTTGACTTGGAGTATTTAAAGGATTCTACATTTTCTCCTTCTCCTGACCTTGGCTTGTTAAACAGATCTGCATATATATCTCTACTTGCCCTTACCTCTGGCTTGTTATGGAAACTGCTGTCCTCTCCTGATTCTGACCTTGACTTGTCTGTTTTTCTGCATTAACCTTTGCCAGTCTGTTTCTCAGTTTACTCTGTTGTTACCATCTAGGTTGCTCACTACCTCCTACTGTGTTTTGTCTACTCCACTGAGCAATAGTGAGATCAACAACTATTACTACTGGAGCTTAAGTCCTGGGGGCAACTGAGTACTGTGTAACATATATAGTTCCTCAGAAACGGGGCTGCTAATGGTGAACATCTTGCAATTTAACCTTATCTGCTCTTCTGCAATATTTTGCAGTAACATTGCAGAGAAGTAACATTGCTCGCCAAGTCCTAATGTACTGGGTAGATACCCCCTAATGTACTGAGTTGATACATCCAATTTTTAGGGGTCTTAAAATGAGTTGGTTTTCGGTCTACAGAGTACTGGCATGCTTTGGGATGATTTAGATATAGGAGAGTAGTACAATTTTTCTAAATTTATGAGAGATATGCAAACTCAGAAGAATATGGAATGTGAGAACTCTGACTACAATTATTTTGCACTTTGGCTGAAATAGATAATTTAGTAACAATATTAATTGTAATATATAGTAAAATACTTTTCCACCAAAAGTCAGCAGACACTTTAATAACACTAACTTTCAAAACATTGTATCATCAATTGAGGAATAAAGATTTTTTTTTTTTTAAATGTGTGGATGAATTTTAAATCCTCCCAAATGGTTTATTGCACCAACTTCGTCTTATTGCACCAGATTTATCAATTACTTTGTTTTCAAATGAGTGAAAAAAAAAAAAGAAAGCCTCCACTTGTATCACATATTTTTAATAATGTTCAAAAAAGTACCCGACACCATAAACACAAGTATAACATAAAATAAACTGGGGGGAAAAAACAAGCCTTGTATTTAAATTTTCTCTTTTTTTCTTTCAAAATAAATTACATTTTTTTTTTACAGATACAAAGCTAAATAAAGCAATTTGTACATCTTATGAAAACATGATCATCATCGTTAAACATCAAAATAAAACGGTACATTCTCTATTTTATGTCAGAAGCAGCAGCAAAATTAAAAAGAATAATTAGTCACAATTTTTATAAACCTTTTTTTTTTGTTGTTCTTGTTAATACAGTAGTTATTTGCAAATAAATTACAAGCACTTTTAGCCCACAAAAATGTTGTAGTATTGGCACAATGAATCTAGACATATACATGGGACTTGTAATCATTATGTCACCTGGGTTCCAAGAAGTATGATATTTTTTACATGTTACACTATAGTGTATATGTTCATGTTTATCAGTTTAGTTATTCACTTGCATTTATAGTATTATTACTGTATTACTGCTTTACAAACGACACAGACACCTTATGATACAGCACTCCATTAGTTTAAATATACTTTTTTTTTTACTTTGTCATTGTTTTACAGAATAATTTATGAGCATGAGAGGGATTGGACAATTGATATGTCCGACTGGGTAGACACTAAATATTAATACTATTAGCTAAGCAACATTCTTCAGGCAGACATATTTACCGGATTAAATAGTACACAGAATTATTTTATTTTATTAACAGCAAGGATAAAAAGCACAGCGGTTTTCATTGATGAAATGTGCATCTGTCGACTTCTGTACTAACGCCCTTCTTTATCATCATATTTTATTTTTATTTTATTCTATTTTGTAGTCATTTGTTTGACACGAAAATGTATTTTTATATTGGTTATGGGAGGACTCGGAAGTTGGTATTAACAGTTTTTAATGGGGGTATACTGATTCCATACCTCCTAACTGTCCTAATATTGGACCTTGAAAGGGGCAGCGTTTATGTGAAAATTGGATAATTGGGGGTGGATCAAAGAAGGGTTTATTTAGCCCCTACATGTATAAATTTTGGGATATATGTGATTACGTTATAGGGAAATTATTATTGATAAAATAAATGTTACAGAAAATAAAGGTTTGTATAACTAGTAGTACTAGTGATTGTTTATATTTATATGCTTATATAATTACTTTAGACTATGGACTGGGTTCATAGATAAATGCCAACCTATTAACAATATAATCATTTATATGAATACAATTTAAGAGCAACCTCTGAATGAATGAATGAATCCTAGCATAAACGAAGAAAAATAATTTGAACTATAAAATATTATTTTGACTATGTCTAGTACATAGTGGACCTCGTTTACGAAGCACACTGACATAAGTGGTAGTTTGTAGCTGTAATCCCAATAGAACAATGAATTAAACTTTCTAAAGATAGCAGTACAAATATTCTCTGCAATATACTCCAATTGGAAAAAAATTGTACAATATGTGGATTGCTTACATTATTAGAATTTGGGGGCTAATTGCACACTCTGGATATATGCAGCGTTTGATATAGATTTGTTTAGGAGCTGGGGGCCGCAAATGAAAGCTCAGAGGGCCGCACGTACAGGTAAGGCTTGTTGCAGGTTCAGATTTAGGATTTAGATTAATGCTAGGGTTAGGGAAGGGTTAGGGTGAAGGTTGTTAGTTTATGATTGTGGTTTGTTGTTTTTTACAATTTATTTATTTTTTGACCCAAGCTCTTATAACCTTGCTGGCCAAGTAATTCACTCGAAAGTGGGGTATTGACTTTTTTATCTTTCAGGACACCATTGGTTTAAGTTGTATTGGAAAACTTGCTCTTATAAAAGCTGTACTTTTTCTATGCGTAAAATGTTCAGATTTAGTGTCTGTAGATTTGTGCCAATTGTTAAGGATATTTTAATGGTGGACGGATAAAGGTTTGATCCTCTTCTAAGGTGTAGCTTCACTCACTGAAATCATTGAGAAGGTTAGGAAGAGCTTTAATATGATTTAATATAATACTATGCAAATAAGCAATACCTATTCGAAAGAAATGACTTCTGAGAAATATAGGAAAATGTAAATTAAATATCCCTGGAACATTTGAAAAGGATATCTTTATAAGGTGACATACTGAAGTAATTGCTAGAATTACATACTGACTAAGGTGTGATGATGAAAATTTCGCAAACTTTCTTTGTTGGTACACAGCCCAGAAATAGTGCATATATTAAATATTGGTTTAATGCTGCATTGCAAAATTTTAATTAATTATTGCCCTATATAACTGGTACGGATCAGTGTCAGAGCTGGAGGGACCGCAAACACCAGCGCTAAGGACCTTTGTGTACAGATGATGGTCACATCCAATGTGTAGGTTAGTTCTCAAACACGGAGACTTACCTTAATGTTCCCTGCTTCCTGTTACTTATAGAGTGTACTCAGTATAGATTGTTTCTCTTGAAGTTTTACATCTGTCCCTGTCTTTAAGATGCTGACTATTATGGTTCTGTAGTAGTCATGTTAAGAGAGGAACTGGTGATCGCCAACTTAACTTCCATTAAAATTCTGATTGCTATAAATTCTGGATCAATGACTAGTAAAGACTTGCTTGGACTACAAACTTCATCCCTCTGTTCACTAATTGATCCCACCACAGAGCAAATGCTAATGCTACACGTATCGCTGGAAGATTTTCACAGGTTCAAAAAATACGACTAAGGGGTAGATTTATCAAACCTACTGGAAAGGAAAAATGGAGGTATTGCCCATAGCAACCAAACCGATTCTATCATTTTCTAGAATGTACTAGATAAATGATAGCTAGTATCTGATTGGTTGCCATGGACAACACCTCCACTTTTCCTTTGTAGAAGGCTTGATACCCTTAACTCAGGAATGTGACATTGCTTTGTGATGTCCAGGTTTTCATGGGAAGCACCTCATAGTTTTGGATCTGGCTCCTACTAAAAAGTGTGCATCAGTAGGAATGTGAAGTTTCCCAAGGTAAGTGGGAAACCCACTTGGCCCATGACAAATGGACAACGTTACCAGCTCCAAGTTGTCAGCACAGTGTTCCGTTAATCCATTGTACAAAGACTGTAAATTTGTGCTTATCAAATATATGCCTGCATCCAGCAAATGAACGCTATTTCTATATCAAATCAAGAATAATTAGCACCAAAATGTATAACCTACATTTATAAGCTGTATAAATCAATGACATTGGCATGGCTTAAGTAGAAACATTAAATTAAGAGATAAATAATAATAATAGTTATTAGTCTGTGCAGCCTTTTTAGTATTTTGTAGTTAGAGTTTGTACAGTATCCATTTTCTTTTTATTTATTTTTGTAAAAGTTTAAAATATGGTTTAATTATTAATAACAATCGTATGTCAATTGTATTATTATTTGAGCCATATTTAAGAATCTACCTTTAGTAACCTATCAATATTATTTAATTGTGTCCAGGTTATAATATAAAGGAAACATTATAAATTGTTAGGACCTGAAACATGGCAATAGTTAAGAATTTATAATATTTATAAACTGCTATTGCTGGGTTCTTTTTAAGAATTTGCCTTTTTTATTTTTGCACTTATATAGTTACCTAGATGGTCAGGATAAGGAGTCATCAAGTGCCCCGGATTTAATCACTCCTTAATAGTGCTGATTCAGGGAAAGGCAAAATTCTCATGATGCTATTTTCAGTTTCAATATAACCTGCAATGAAATTTTTATTAGGGTCACCAACATTACCATGTCATTTGAGGGGCTGGTCATACAGAAAAATCAATCAATCAATTATTAAGTATCAAATGTATCCAATTGTCACTACAATGCAATCCATATTTTTATTCCTTCTACTTTACAAAAAAACAAAAAAAAAAACCTTTTCTGTGTTGCTAATTGAACCTCCATTCTTCTAGCCTAAAAGGATGACCAAGAATAACTCTTATTTTTATCATCTTCTCTTTCTTCCCCTAATTTTTTTAGACATGCAATCTAAAAAAAAATATATAAAATAGTAGGTGAATGTAGAACATTTGATTGAGCCAGAATCTAAAACTAGAGATGGTTTCAAATATTGTATAATCTGTATTTTTTATACATCTTATATTATAAGCGTTGCAACTTTGGAGATATACAAGGTCCACAGATCTATAATGTACAATGGAGTTACTCATAAATCATGTCCTCTAAGTTGATTTAAAAAAAATGTTAACATTCCATAATCATCTATTTCCCAATAAATCTCCATGCCTAAAATAATATGTTTATCCTTAATGTTCAAAACAATATGTACAATTGCACAATAATAATTGCAAGCTTGACAAATCCAACATGTTCTTATAGCCCCTTGGCACATTTTTAGTTTTAATACTGATTTTTATTTTTTACAAAATGTTCTTTTTTTCTAATTCCTAATTATTGCTATTACTGTATCCTGGAAGTTTGTCAATCTACCTAAATCTCTGCTCTATAAATTCTGTCATGAGTTATTTCTGTCTGAATAAATTAATTGTCTTAAACTGACATATGTATAATCATGGCATTTAAATATCTTAAAAATATAAAATAAATTACTTATTTTCCACGTAGGTTTATCAATTATCTTTAATAATGTCAGAGGTAAAATCTCCTCCTAAAATATTAATTTTGTTATGAAAATGAAAACTCTTTTATACAAATAATGACATTGATGGAAAACACAATACAGGTTAAGATTTTTCGGTAATATACAATATATACGCTGCATTTATTGATATGCTCTTGGAATGTAGGATAAAATATAAGTTCACAGTAATTGTATTTTCTATATATATATCCTTCTTTTCCACCAACACACAGTGAAACCAATATTCATCAGACTGTGCAGTATAAATTCAGTAGGACATGCCTGAATGTATAGTTTGAATCCTCATTAATATTGGTTAAACGATAAAATGGTCTTCATTGTGTGTGGGTGACATCTAAACATTAGGAAACTAATGTGCTTATAGCTGGAATTGTTTTCACATACTGGTCTATGTCTTTCTAAGACAATTTTGCTAAATAACTGGCTTGTAAGGCTACATTCTTATAAGGCTGATTCCATTGTCAATAAGCATCAACTGCAATTACATTTTAAAAACACTATCCTTTTTATTTTCATATTTGGCACCTGAGGATAGCTGTCAGAAAATGGATCTACTTCTCGGGAATTATATATGTATATTTTTCATACAATGTAACTCTTTGTTGGAATTGCTATGAAATTATAGCAAAACTCCACCATTTTGTTATACAAAAAATAAAATAGACTTTCAATGAACGATATCCAAACACATATATATATTTTATCATATATGGAAAAAAAAATCTAATTTAAGTAAAATGTAGTCCTTACTCTGTATTGCTTTGAAAACCCAATTCGGTCACAGTTCAAGGTTGAAATAATATATACAAACAGCCAGGCCACATAAAAGCATGGCTTTCTGGTAATATTGTCTTTACTTATTCAAGGCTTCAACACCATTTATTAAAATCTATACCACTACAGTATCAGTACTTTATGTTTATTTAAGTAGCACTGAGTTTATTTTTATTTATTTTTTTTTCTAGTTTTTACATGCAAAAAAAACAACGAAACACAAATATTTTTTGTCATAAAAAAATCATTAGAAAAGAAAAGCATTCAACACGTAGGGATGCAGTAACACCGTAATTTTACAATTCTGCTATAAATATTATATTCACCAAAACGACTTACCCTTAGGAGGGTTATTACAAAACAGTACTCCAAAAAATATTTTTTGCTACTTTAGTATTGTCGGCAACACGGTGAAATAGACAATATATTTCATTGCTAGTAGATTTCAGTCCCATGGGTTTTTAACCAATTAGAAGTTAATGAATGACAAAGAATTAGAAAAGAAAAAACAAGAAAAATTCATAGACAATGTTGCATGTTGTGCCCTACGTAACACAGTCACTTACTGCAGAGAGTCAGTTATTCGTGTTGCGTATCAGATATTTGATACATTTTGAGATGCTTTGATAGTTTATTTGTAGTGATATTTTGTGTTTATAGTTTCTTCATAGAAAAATGCCTGCCATTTTGGTCCCAGATTTTGAGTCTTAGAAAATGTACATTCATGTTTGGTCTTCTAATCTTGATAAAAGATCAAGGTTCACTTCTGGGAAGAGAATCAAAAGCAAAACAAGACAATATATTTTACAGTTGATTACAATCCACTCTGTTCACAATATTTCTCAAAATAGCCCACTTTAAATTAAATCAGAGCACTTATAATATACTCCTATACTTATGTTCGACTCCTTAACAGGCCTCAAGTGTAAGCAGTGTTTCTCAAAAGGACCGTATTTTAAGGCCACTCTAATAACACCTGCTCTGCTTGGGAAGGTGGAACGTTATGATGCTTCCATAAAGAAGTATTTCTCAGGCATTGTCTGCCAACAAGGGGGTGTTTTACATCTGTGCTAACAACATCTGTGACACCCTCCCCCAACCACGTGCACATACTGTCACTGTTGATATCCAACTAGTAAAATTTACATTCACAATGAAGAGGAGCTTTGAGAGTAGTCTCTCAAGATTATGTTGTCATATTTAGGAGATGATGGGGTACAAAGAGCTGATTCAGATACTGGGGAGCTAGGGGAGGTGCTGTCTGAGTCAGTGGAGTCTCTAAAGGGAGAAGGAGGCGTTAAAGCTACCAACTCCTCAACATCTTGCTTTACTACTGGTGCTTCTGAGCTGCTACCTTTGATGCTGTCAGAAGATGACTTTCTGGCAGAAAGTGACCCACCGTTAAATTCAATAGCAGGGGCTGGCTGGATCTCTGCAAAGGTGGTCATAGCTGTGGGTAGTTGGATCTCCCTTGGAATCAGGTAGGAAGAACATAGAGGGGTGGGCACAATGGTTCCTGGTGTGTTAGCCGACAGCATCATGGAGTTTAGCTCGCTGATATTGGCGGTGAATCTGGTCACAACGCTACTGATTTGGTCCATCAAAGAACCTTGAGAAGAACCACTTCGTTGGGCAGTGTCTGAATGAAATGAGGGGATGTCGTCATCCGTCCGGGTTACTGAAGCAGCTCTCTGGCTTACAGTACTGATTGGAGAAGGAGTCTGTGGTCGGTACTGTACCGGATAATGTTCCTCAGCCTCGGAAACATCGTACAGCATTTTGGCACTGGAATCTGGGAAGGAAGTGCTGATATATCTGTTCTCTGTGCTGCTTTTAGAGAAGGGCTTAATAATGGCCGTCTGATTTGTACTATCCTTTTTCTTCACATGGACGGAGAGACGTTGCCAAAGATGATGGCCCCGACTGGTCTTCTCATTTTGTGCCCATGTAACAGATTTTCCGTTAGAGCTAAAATAAATGTAAGAAATTTAATGTGAGAATGTAGAAATAATCACACAATGTACCATTTACCCTTTATACATTTTTATTGAAGCTTGCCAGTTTTAAATCCCCTATTAAACCTTTGCCATTTATTAGTTGAAAATATTGTTGAAAATATATTAGTCATCTTGACCTTGGACAATTTATCTTCTACTTCAGACCTGTCTTCACTGTACTCATCCAGACAAAGTTATGGAATAGTTTACCATGTTATATTATGCAATATTATGGGTCTGATTTAGAGTTAGGTGCAGAGGTACAGAATTAGCACCTGGGGAAACCATGTTGCAAGGACTGCAATGGCTGCAAATGCAAACCTAATTTTTGCATGAAGGACAAATACTGCATGTTTTTGCATGCTGCACACAAATACAAGCCACCTCTGCTTCTAATGAGCATTTTAAAGATTGGCTTGGTCCCCCTACTACTCTAAATTAGGTCATGTATTTTAAAGTTGCTCCACATGAAGAATTTGCTCCCTATTCTTAATCCACTCCTGTTTGTTTAATGGTATTCTACACAATTGCCCAGACTGAATGCATGTTAATTACTAAATGCTGACATCTGTGTTCTAATTGGAATGTAAACCCTACCACCCAGAGGACAAGGGTAAGCTTGTGTTAGCTCCTTGGCTGTAGAGAGCAGGGATCCCATAAATTACAGATTTCATTATCTGGGCTAGCAACACACAGATTATATAAAATAGTACATAGTGAAGATAAATAGTTCTCTTGGTCGGTGTCAGTACTGTTTCTATGCTATGTACAGTATGTAATCCTTTCTGTCTTTACGTAATCACAGCTTGAAAGAGAGAAAAGGGAGGAGAGGAGAACAAGTAAGATGTGAGGTGAGGGGCAAAAATGGACGCTAAACACAACATTATTGTTGTGTACACTAATCTTAAGAATCAGTGGCAGGTCTCTGTAATTTCTCAGGTGCTGGCCTTCAAACATTTGATTTTTTTAATTAAAAAATAAATCATATATATGTATAAAATCAGTTCATGAGCAAAAGGGGGTTCCGAATAGCCCCTTTGGCTGCTAAGTAATCAGAGCGGTGGCCAATTTAGCACTCACAGAATGTCTATATTTTAAACCATGTAAGTTGCTAATCAATCAGATTACACAACAATTTGGATCTGGCTATAAAGTTAAAGCACACCACGATCCGAATGTTCATCAATGACAGTTGACCAAAATGTTCCAATTTGACCATTACATTTTCTGAATGACTTAGTTGTCCAGATTGTAAGATTTATGATGGTCTGTCATGCACGCACTAAACCAATTTTTAACAATTTGTTTAAAACCATCATATTAGATCACCAAATCGGCACAGATGGCCAGCATAAGAGGTGGGAGATATGTGACAAGTAAGATTGGGGAAAGAAGAAACGTTTGTCAGTACTTATTTCACATGATTACAGTATATTAATATACTATGACAGTATATTATTTTAGCTTTAGTCCTGCACCTCTGAATATCAATACTAAAAGAATATACAAGTAGAGGCTCTGGTTGTCTCATAAAAGCCATATGCTTGCACAGAGCCGTAATTAGAAATTTTAGTAACTGCGGCAAGAAGGAAAATTGATGCCCCCTAACCCTCAACTTTTAGCCTGGGGGGGCAAGACTCGACTCAGCAGCCTATTTTAAAGGAAACAAAATGCAGGTGACCCAGCCCAGGATAGCCCACTATGGGACCGGCCCAGGGGGCAGATGCCGCTCAGCCCAACCTGCCCCTGGTACTTGACCTTGAACATTATTGCATGATCACCAAGGCAACATTTTGGTGAGTGTGTTTGTCAAGTGCTATAAGGTGTAGAGATACAGGAATTCTTTCACCATTGAAAAAGGCAGTGATTCAGGGTGGGTGTCATTCTGTGACCCAACTTTATTTTGCCAATGCTCCCTATACCCCATATATAGTCTATATAGAACCCTTCTATCCTTCCTCTCCCTACTCCATTAGTCTTTCACCATGTGGACCCTAACCCATCCTTACAACCTGTATTCATCTCCGTCCCAAATCCAGCCCACCCCCATGCACCAGCAACCCCGCCAATGTCATCCATATCTCCCCACTTCCCTATCTCCCTTTCTTCTGTGCTCTCAGGAATTCCAGATCCACCCGCAACAAACTGCCCTCTATCCATGATCTCTTCATCTCCAACTCTCTTAAACTTCCTACCATCACAGAAACCTGGCTTTCTTCCACTGACACTACTTCCCCCAATACTTTTTCCTATGAAGGCCTTTCTTTTATCCACTTGGTCAGACCTGATGCCCATCCAGGCGAAAGGGTAGGCATCCTCCTATCCCCCAAATTGTACCTTTTGTGTCATCTCACCTCAGCCCCCCCTTCAGTCTCCTCCTTTGAATTCCACTCTATCCGTCTCTTCTACCCCATCCATCTCCATGTCTCAGTCATCTACCACGCTCCTGGTCCCACTTCACAATCTATTGTTAATCTTGCTGCCTGACTTCCCCACTACTTCTCCTTAGGCCTCCTCTCCATCATCCTAGGTGACTTTAACATCCCCATTGACAGCCCCACAGACTCAACATTCATCAAACTTCTTGCTCTTTGTTCCTCCTTTGCCCTCTCACAATGGGCCTCTTCCCCCAACCACTGTCTTAGTCACTCCTTTGACCTTGTCTTTTCCTATCAATGTGCTCTTTCTGACTTCTCCAACTCTCCCTTTCCACTCTCTGATCACCATCTCCTCTCCTTCACTCCTTCCTAATCTCCTGCACCCCACCCCACACCAAAATCTAAATTTACTAGATGCTCTTGTTGCTCTTGATCCTGCTATTTTTGCCTCTTTGCTTGAAACTCTTCTCTTTCCACCCTGGCCTGCCTCAAACAGACTGCCTCCCTCTGCAACCACACCCTCACCACTGCTCTTCTGTTCACCTTTGCTGCTCTAAACCCCAACCTTGGCACTCCAAATTTACCTTGCTCACCTCTTCAATCTGTCCCACTCCACTGGAATCTTTGCCTCATCCTTTAAACATGCTCTTGTCTCATGCATTCTTAAAAAAATAATATTGACCCCCACCTTATTCTCTAACTACCACCCAATTTCTCTTCTCCCCTTTGCCTCCAAAATACTTGAGTGGCTTGTCTATAATCGTCTCAGCAGCTACCTCTCTGACATCTCCCTCATTAATCCTCTCCATCTGGCTTCCGCCCTCTCCACTTCACAGAAATTGCCTTGCTCAAAACCATCAACGATCGTCTCTCTGCCAAATCCAGACGCCACTTCTCCCTGCTTATCCTCCTGGACATCTCTGCGGCTTTTGACACGTAGATTATCCTCTCCTACTCCACACTGTCACTCCATTAGCCTTTCTGACACTTTCTTTCATGGTTCACATCCTAAACCACTCCTTTTCTGTTTCTACCTCTGGTTCCTCCTCCCCACCATCCGTCCTTCCTGTAGGAGTCCCACAGGGTTCTGCTCTTGGCCCTCTGTTCTTTTCAATATACATCTACTCTCTGGGTGAACTCATCAGTTATTTCGGCTTCCAGTACCACCTTTATGACAACGATACTCAATTCTATCGCTCATCTCCTGATCTCTCCCATTCCCTCCTCTCTCAGTTGTCCTGTTGCCTCTCTGCCATCTCTTCCTGGATGTCCCTACGCTTTCTCAAACTTAACATGGACAAAACTGAACTCATTGTCTTCCCTCCTTCAAGAGTCTCCTCCCTTCCTATCCTCTCTATCACTGTTGACAACACCATTGTCTCCTTTGTTCCTCAACTTCGCTGCCTAGGTGTCATTCTTGACTCCTCCCTCTCCTTCATCCCACACTTACAATCTCTTGCCCACTCCTGTTGCTTCCTGCTCCTCAACATCGCCCATATAAGACACTTCCTCCCCCAGGATCACACCAAAACTCTTATGCACTTAGTGATCATTTCTCGTCTCGACTACTGCAACCTTCTCCTTACTGGACTCCTCCGCTCCCATCACACTCCTCTTTGATCTTAATGCTGCAGCTATAATTATCTTCCTATCTCGCTGGTCCACGTCTGCCACCCCTCTCTGCCAAACCTTACACTGGCAACCCTTCACCCTACAAAATTCTCTTCAACTCCTCACCCTCACGTACAATGCCCTCTCCAAATCCACTGCCCCCTACATCTCCAAGCTTATCTCCATACATACTCCATCCAGCCCCCTCTCTGGTTGGTAAATGACATTGATGTTCCTCCTCTCTTGTAACCACATCTTACTCCCTTCTCCAAAATTTCTCCCGTGCTGCTCCCCATGGCTGGAATGATCTCCACCTGCTTAGAAAGCCTAACAGTCCTCCACTTGAATATTCCATCATGTAGTATACGTAACCCTCTACCATCCTCTATCTCTCCCTCTCTTGCTTCTTTTCCTCAGATCCCCTTTACATTGGCTCACCCCATGTGTCAATTGTTTGTCTGCCCCTTTCCCTTTAGATTGTAAGCTCTAGTGAGCAGGGCCCTCTTCCCTCCAGTTCTCATTACCTATAACTTTTTTCCAGGCTATAAGTAGCTGTGTTGTGAGTTGTAGTGTTATTTGTTTATTGTACTGTACTGTTATACCATGTAGTATCTTGTTGTTTCCCTCTGTATGGCTCTGCAGATCTCATGTGGTGCCCTATAAAGATTATTAATAATAATAATAATAATAATAATAATAATATAGCCCAGTAGTGCTGCAAATAAGGCACAGTGACCACCCAATAGTAGATAAACTATATGCAAATTGGGGTATGAACCTACCTGCATACTGTGTGGAAAAAGGAACGAATGGTACAAAACAAGGCAGCCTAAGTTGCAATGCAGGGTCTTGTCTTAAATAATCCACATCATTTTAATATAACAGTATTGTAATTATTGCAGCAAAATTCAATCAACTTACTATTTTATATATATAGTAAATAGTTAAATGGGCAGTGGTAGATCTGGAGTCTTGAAAGAAAAGATGCTTGCAGGATGATACTTGTTACTATTAAGGTAACCTACATGCCTACAGTGGAACTATTTGTGGGCAGTATATGAATATTTATTTTGTTCATATTTTTCCCTTTCTTTCTTTTTTGCTACATGGGGATTGATTAATCAAGAAACGCAAAGTGAACACAATTTGCCAATGTGCATACTCCCCTTCCCTTCCCCGGTCCTCCCTTCAAATCATAGGCTGTCGGAAGTGTCATTTGCATTCGAACTTGATTGTGTTCACAGACGTAAAGTCCGTTGTTGAGCATGCGCAGATCATTTTTACGCAATATATTGCACGCAACGGGACTTACGTTTCTTGATGAATAAGGCCCTTGGTCTTTATCAACTATCTACTTCCCCCAGTAAAAATAACGATAACGAGATGTTGGGAAAGAGGCATGTAGATACAAAATTACGAATTTAGTTTGTATTCACTTATAATAGCTAAAGCCTATAGGTATGTGAATATTAAACCTAATTAGAAACCTGGCACCTCTTATATCATCAAAAATACAATGTACAAGAACCAATTTTACATATATCAATTTTGAAAGGATGATAAGGAATGTGATAACAGATTCTATGAAGCTACTACTATTCTACTCTAAAGGGTAAAGCGCACATTAGGAGAGAAGGTAACACTGATAGGCACAAGATCATGTGACATAGTATAATATATTCATACTGCATCACATCTTTTACTTACCACAAGAAACCCATACTTGAAAGGAATGGACAGAAAACACAAATTTACATAGAATTACAGATAGACATTTATATAATTGCATATTGATATATTCTATGGAAAATAACATCATAAAGCAATATGGTATATTTTTGTAGACAAACATTGTGCAACAGACAGATATTCAGGAAGCAATGTGTTTAATTGGTTTCATATATGCCAGTTTATTGTTAGTTATAATTCTTCTTATTATATATGGCTATTCATTAGAAATACTATATCAGAGACTGGTATGTCCCACCATTCCTGTTTGTTGGATAGTAATATAGTTTTGTTATGGCCAGTCTCAACAATTTGCTACTTTTTTACTACTAATTTATGACACGCACTGGACATGTGCACAGTATACACAGTGCGCTTATACGGTGCGCTCAGCGCACTTCAAGGTTCGTGTCTACTTTTACGCTCTTTGAAAGTGCCTCCATAACTAGAGGTGCGCCTAAGTTTGTAGGGAAGTGGAAGAATCGAAAGAGGCGCACTAAGCAAAAGTGTAAACGTCACACACGGTGGAAGCACCGACCACATTAGAATCACTCTTTAACTAAATAAAACCTATCAGTTTTCCTTCCAAAATACAGTTCTGTTTAGCCTCATGTATAACATAAATTCAATATGAGAGTGAAAGGACACCGGCACTTACTACATATGTAAGACGCTATGCTTTACTGTGCGCTTGGAAATACTCTTCTCAGCTCTTGTGCAATTGGAAGGTGCAAAGTGCATCATATTAAAATTAGGCGACACAACACGATCTCCACCAGCTTTGAGTTGGGTGAAGTTCAAGTGTTTTTGTTGAGTGAAAAATGGGTATGTGCCCCTCCGCAAAACTAGTAATGTCCCTAAAATGTGTCCTCTCCACTCCATTAGAGCTTGATTGCACAAGTCTAAAAGAGCAGAACGGAAGCCTCCAGAGGGGAGGTCGGGAGTTGCCAGCCGCACATACAAAATATCCATATGGAACTCAACAATGCTGTGATCTGCAAACAACAGTACTTACCTTCTGTCTGAACATACAGGGGGGAATTCAATTGGCCGCGTTACTGCCAAAAGTAACACGTCCTGTGCACTATTACCGTTATTACAGTAATACTGCGCATTATTGCTGTTAGTGCGATCATTTTTAATGCTGATTTCCGGGATAATATTACCGTATTGATGGTAATAGAGTGCAGGCTGCGTCACTTTCCACAGTAACACGGCCAATTGAATCCCCCCACAGTGTTGGTGCAGTGGCATTAGTGTGCACACAACCACTCCTCGTCAGGACACAATTAAACCCGCGGCCCATGACCACTTCCCCAAATAGGTATGTTTCTGTAGTTCCACTGTTTCCTCTGTATTGTATTCTATACCCTTACTTACTTTGCAATCTGTATATGCTGATAAATGCATTAGTGTCAGAAACAATGATAATGTATGTGATATCTCCTGTGCATAACTAATACTTTGGATACTTTCAAAATGAACTCAGTTTAAATTTATAGACAGGTTCTGATTGCACTGGTTATAGCTTAACTTCATCAATACCCCTGTCATGTCCACCAATATAAATTACCTATCTTTAACTGACCAAATAGTTCTACCTTAATGAACACTTGACATAAGCCAATTGTCACGTCTGAGACGACAAACAATACACAGACGTACATGACATAGAGCAGCTGGACTGACTTGTTTTGTGCCTATCTAGCACTACACGACAGAGATTAGAGTTTGAAAATAGATTCTTACATTCCAATTGGTTGCTGACAATAGGTGTGAGTAGGCCCAGGAGTAAATGAAATGCTAGAAGAAAGTAAGTTTGATGGGTTAATAAATAACGTAAAATGTAAATGTAATTAAACTGTATTCAACTTTCTCTTGCCTATGTTTTCTAATTATCATATATATACACACACACACAGTTGTATGCAAAAGTTTGCGCCACCCCTGGTCAAATTGGAAGTGTCAACGTATCCGTTAGTGAAAATTAATTATCGCAACCTCTGCAGGGTACTAATGTCAAGATGCATTAAGACCAATTTCTGATAGAGTCCTTCCTTTCCGCAGGTCTGGGTGCTGCCCCATGCAGCCGTTTTTCCCAAGGCCACGTTGCTTATAAATCCTGCCCTGGAAGAACCTGGGCTGTGCGATACTGTAGGGTAAGGGAGGGAAGAGGAATATTTCTGCACATTTTAATGCTAGATTACTATTTATTTCCTAAATGTAACATTGTAAACAATGAAACAGTGGCATGTGCAAAAGTTTGGGCACACTTCCAGGCCATTCATTCATACATTTTTCAAACATAAAATTGACTCATTAGACCTTAAATTATGCAAGGTGAAAACAATTCTAGCATTGAATAAATACCCTGAGCCTACTAATTTTCAGGATTTTGTATTTTGTTCAACAACCATGGGCTCCACCAAGCCTCCGACTGAGGTTTTGACAATAACGATTACTGACTACTGCAAAGCAGTAGAAGGCTTTAAATAGATGTATAAATGGTTTCAGCTTAGAATTTCTATTGTCAAAAAGATCATTAGGAAATGCAAGCTACAGGAAACTGTTAAAGTCAAGGCAAGATCTAGAAGACCAATAAAAATCTGAAATAGAACTATTCGTAGACTAGTCAGATATGTAAAGCAGAATTAACATCTTATTATTAACAATTATCTACATAGCAACAATGTATTATGTAGCAGTTTACAGTGAGAATATTTAATCATTCACATCAGACCCAACAACAGTGGAGGTTTCAGTCTAAATTCTCAACCACAGAAACACATACTAAGAATAATTTTGCAAGAAGTCAATGAACCAACCAGTATATTTTTGTCTTCTGAGAGAGAGCAAAAACCATATAACCATTGGGAGAACATAAAAATTCCTGAAAGTGACCCTGTGGACCCAGCACTGTGAGGTAGTAACGCTAACTACTGTGCCTCCATGCCACCCATATCACTGCTAAGGACCTGCAGAAAGTGTAAACTGACACCAGAGTAGTTGACTACAGGTCCACAGCACAGTTACTGCGTGGATGGGTTGAAAGAAAGAAGAAGAAGGAAAAGAAGGCAAAAGAAAAAGAAGAAGAAGAAAATGAAGAAGGAGAAGGAGAAGAAGAGAAGGAAAAGAGAAGTAGAAGGAGAAGCAGAAAACAGAGAAAGAGAACAAAACAAAGAAGCAGAAGAAAATGAAGAAGGACAAGAAGGAGAAGGATAAAAGGGGAAGAAAATGGAGAAAGAGAAGAAAAAGAAGGAGAAGAAGAAAAGGAGGAGAAGAAGAGAAGGAGAAGAAAGAGAAAGAGAAAAAGAAGAAGAAGAAGAAGAGAAGGAGAAGAAGGAAAAAGAAAAGAAGTAGAATGAGAACAAAAAGAAGTATAGGGAAAAGAAGAAAAAGGAAAAGGAAAAAAAGAAGAAGGAGAAGGAGAGAAGGAGAAAGAGAAGAAATAATTCTGCACAGAGTGGAAAAAACTTCTAACGCTAGAAAAACAAGGTTTTTAGCCAACTGCCAACAGAGATATTATTTAGTACTGACCTACAAGATGCCCAAACTTTTGCACTTCCCACATTCACAGCTTTATTTTTCTCAATCTGTTTGATTGCAAAATAAATAGTAATTGTGCATTATAATGAGCAGTAGTGACATGTTTAAGTTTGACCCTGCAAAGGTTGTTTTATCTTCTTATCACTTACAGATGCAATGAAACATGCAATTTGACCAGAGGCACCCAAACTTATGCATAAAACTGTATATTTTATAGAGGATCATTCACTCACTACTGTAAATTGTAAGGATATTAGAAGTCATAAAGGGTTTCTGTGAGTATATAAAAGCATGAGTCTACAGACTGAGAGCTTTTTATACAAGTCATACATTCAAAGTGGCATGTAATATGCATTATAATTTACAGTATGACAATGCATTATTCCATATAATACACAAGATTTCTTAATGAACACTGAACCAATGACATCAGAACTCTTATTCAGAGGAGTTTATACACATATTACCATCACTCAGTGCTTTTTTTTCTAAGAAAAAAGGTTCCGGAACTTACATCACGTAGTCACTTACATTACACACACCAACATACGTTAGTTGTGTAACGAACCATAACGGTCGCCGAACCGCAGTAAGCACTCAGCGCGCGACCACACGACCAATCACAAGATGAGCAGCGCCACAAGCCGAGCAGTGACTCGACACACAAGCAGCCCGCATGCACCTCTTTAATGATTTTGCCACCAATTCAAGTCCACGTGGACTAAACATCAAATATTCAAAAGTTACTCTTAAAACTTGGAAAATCCGTCGACAAAAAGGTGCTGGAACTCAGTTCCGGTGAGTTTTATAACAAAAAAAGCACTGCCATTACTTGTGTATTATATAAGCTTTCTTCGCAGTTGTATTTTTAAGTACAATAGGCCTCACGCTGAAAGTAAGAAATGCATTTAAAAGATAATTTAAGTTCCCAGATAAATCTCGGACCGTATCTGAAAATTAAAATTGAGAGCTGAATTATTTGCCAGCTTCCCTACTGTATATTAAAAATGTAGAATTCACAATGTGCGGATAAGCAGCTTTTGGATGAATAAGTAAAAAGTACCATTGTGTTGAGGGAAGGATGGTAATTATGAGCTAGTTGCTAGAATGATTCACATAACTAGATGCTTTCTTTCTTCACTGACAGTTATACATTTGTTATGGAACAGTTTCACAATGAGGGATGTGACATAAGAGCGTAGAGTCTATTTTCTAAGTGCAAAAAAAAAAGAATTGCTTGAGTGCAAAAGTTGTTTTTGGCCTCTGAATAAACACACGTGGAAACAACTAATGGTTTCCATTCAAAGTTTTGCCCATAGAGTAGCAAAATAATTACTTTTTTGTTCTATATATTTATGTTATGTTATGAATTAAAGAAATTGACAAATACTATATAAATAAAATCTTTCAATCTTTCAGTGCGCTCTTTATTTTAGCATGCAGTTTCTCTTCTAAGAAGGTTAACCAGAAGAGAATTAAATCAAGAAGCGTTTCACAAATTAGTGACCAGTAATCAATGTTGTGAAATTTTTATGTTAATTTCATACGATTATGTTTTATGCTCATTTTGGTTTTATGCAAAAAGGAAAGACAGTTTTGAACTTACTTTTTCAATTTTCTTTTAAAGGATCCTTGCTACATTTTTTAGCCGAGATGAGAGAAATTTCTAGAACTGCTCCACATAACAATCACCTCATTCTGAAAATGGGTGCAAAATGATCATGTTTCTAAACAGAATTTGGCCTTAAGCATTCCACGCAGAGCTCCCTACACTTTCCCCGACCACATCGCAGAGCTCCCTACACTTGCCCCATCCACATCGCAGGGCTCTCTACACTATCCCCAACCACATCGCAGAACTCCCTACACTTTCCCCAACCACATCGCAGAGCTCCCTACACTATCCCCAACCACATCGCAGAGCTCCCCACACTTGCCCCAACCACATCGCAGGGCTCCTTACACTATCCCCAACCACATCGCAGAACTCCCTACACTTTCCCCAACCACATCGCAGAGCTCCCTACACTTTCCCCCAACAACATCGCAGAGCTCCCTACACTTTCCCCAACCACATCGCAGAGCTCCCTACACATTTTCCCCAACCACATCGCAGAGCTCCCTACACTATCCCCAACCGCATCGCAGAACTCCCTACACTTTCCCCAACCACATCGCAGAGCTCCCTACACTTTCCCCAACCACATCGCAGAGCTCCCTACACTTGCCCCAACCACATCGCAGGGCTCCCTACACTATCCCCAACCACATCGCAGAACTCCCTACACTTTCCCCAACCACATCGCAGAGCTCCCTACACTTTCCCCAACCACATCGCAGAGCACCCTACACTTGCCCCAACCACATCGCAGAGCACCCTACACTATCCCCAACCAAATCGCAGAGCTCACTACACTTTCCCCAACCACATCGCAGAGCTCCCTACACTTTCCCCAACCACATCGCAGAGCTCCCTACACTTGCCGCAACCACATCGCAGAGCTCCCTACACTTTCCCCAACCACATCGCAGAGCTCCCTACACTTGCCGCAACCACACCGCAGAGCGGCATGAATTGACACTGTTGCAGTCCCGGCTCTATTCATAGACCACAGATTTGACAGAATGGAAATGCAAAACTGGAATTCAAAGATTCTATTGTGGAACTTTGCAACTCTCTTTGCTTACCCCAGTTTGAATGATCTAACAGGGTAACTGTCATGAAACTTTAATTTCAATATGCTGTGCACAGTATTGAATAGATCATTTTCCAAATTGATGATAATCAAAATTCTAAAGGGGTTAAAAAAACGCTTTCATCATTATAGTCAGTGGTGCTAACATTTGGTTTCCTTATGGCATCTGCATTGGTTGGGCTACTGGGCATCAAAAGATACCTAAGATATCTATCGTACGCTAATGCAAAACTCCATCTGCCTTACATGTACGGATTTCAGGAGAAAAACATAGCTTGTGGTTGGGAGAGGATAACGTAAATAATAAGCTATTTAATTGAAGTCCATTAGAATTTTTCAAAAGGAACAGTTAGTCTTTAAACTATAGACTACATACTACAATTAAAGCTACTTAAAGGTATTTAAATTAATAGTAATTTACATGAAAAGTATTATGAATTTTATAAAACGCAATTCCATACTTAGGATAAGAACATATTTTAGTGTGGTAAGCTCATCTTTAGATTAATATTTTTTTTTAATATTACTCATCCAAGATATAATTGGCATGACATAGACAGGTTTGAACATAGTTACTGATATACTACTTGAAGTCTGAACAAACATGATAGATCATGGGGGGAACAAAAAATGGACAGGAAGCTTTTGGTTCATCGGAACAAGACTTACATCTGGAACGGAAGGTCTGATGATGGAGGTGCAAAGACTGGAAAAACAAAAAACAAACTATGAACATGAGAATAAATATGAAATATGGAAACGGGGAAGACAATAAGAGTGAAAACATTAAAAATGATGAGGAAACAAACATTAGCAATGAAAATTGCAATGATATCTGATATAATTACTTCTGGGCCGGCCTGCATTATCCGTTATTTACACTTCAATTTTTTATCAGTCTGTCAAATGAAACTTGTTGTGCAGGGTTGCATTAAACTGCATGTTCCTTATGGTTCTCGTTAGATTCAGTTTAATGCTTTCATTTCCAGATCACTACATTTATAAGGAACAATCAAAAATCATCTATATTACATTATTACCCTGTTCTGTGATATTATTTTTATACTGTGCTCTGTATCATCCAGTAGTGACCTCTACAACCAATGACAAGTAGCTCCCACTATTTGAAGGGTGTACAGTAATAAGACTCATGCTTATTTGAAAATGGTAACACCAATATTGTATATTAAAGAATATTTTATTGGAATGTCTCTTAAATAGTTATCTAATTGTCTCCCTTCCATATGGTCTCCTGCAACAGACATATTAATGAAACAACTATTATCAAGACACATTATAATTTGCTGTGCAAAATGAAATAAAATTTTGACTTCGTTCATTGAAAAGAAATACACTGTTTTAATTTATTCATTACAGTCTAAAACACCATGTGATATTCAGTCATTGATAGGCGTCTAATCATTTTGTTTAAGATGAAGAAGCTCACAACTATCTATGAAATAATGTTTTACCCTAATAATTTAGGAGTATTAGTCGCCACAGAGAATTGTTTTGGCCATATAAAGATACAAGGCTACCATAGATATATTTCACGGGTTTCTACAGGGTAAGAGGGAATACTTCACCTTTGGGAAAAAAAACATTTTGTAAGCTATATAAAACAAAATGTATCAATGTGAGATATACTTATATACATATAATACATGCTTAAAAATTAAATAAAAAGACATTAATATGTTTACCGGAAAGTTGAACAAAAATCGAGCACAGAATAGTTAAATACACACAAAAAAGACAATTTTAATTTGTTCCCTTTACCTTAATGTTTCTCCAGAAGATCCTCTCCTTTTCCACAAATTGACCAAACTGCTTGAGCGACTGGCGGCTGAAGAAGACTTTCCATCCCCCACGTGCATGCGCACCACGGTGGAGGTGGTGAAGGCGCTGCGGACGTTTCTCTCCGGTTTTGCAAGAATGATATATACCTTTGGCACAAACATGCAGCCGAGTGCTACCGTGGCACTTAGACTCACCGAGAAGCACATAGTGATAATTTTGTAGTTGCTTCCAAAATATATTGGCACAAAGGCTAACCAAATGATGCAGGTGGTATACATGGTGAAAGCGATATACTTGGCTTCATTGAAATTGGCTGGTACATTTCTAGTCTTAAATGCATAGAAAGTACAGCTCAGGATCAACAAGCCATTGTAGCCAAGGGGAGTCACTACTCCTAGATTGTTGGTATTGCAAATCAGGTAGACTTCTCGAATGCTCGGGTAATCAAACATGACATCCGGAGGCTCCATGATGAACAGAGCAATGATGATCCCTAATTGGATGCAGATTAAGATAAAAGCAATGACCAGTTGTGCACAGGCACTCATGAACCTTGGCTTCTTGGTGCAGATTTTCTTCTTGCTCCCAGCCAGAATCCGTGCAATGCGGTTGGTTTTGGTGACAAGGGCCGAATAGCTCATAGCGGGGGAAAGGCCGATACCAATTCTTTGCAGGTAGCAGTAAATCCGTTGTGGCTTTGCTATAAGACAGAAAGTGCACAGGTAGCCTAAACAGATGCCCGCCAGAATGATGTAGCAGAGTTCTCTGCTGGACGACTTCACCACGGGAGTATCCCGGTACAGGATAAATATGGCTGTGACAAACATTGTCGCCAGTAGACCCAGACATGAGAAAACTACAGCTGCAATGGGCTCAGGGTCGCTCCACCTGAGATACTCCACCGGGATCCGAATACATCCTAAAATACAAACATTTCACAGTCAGTGAAAATAAATTGACAATTTTAAATTCACTAAAGGTAACAAGCGGGGTCTTTAAAAGGAATGGATAGAAAACACAAATTTGCATAGACTCCAGACATAATATTTTTGAGCAGTGGTGCACAGTCTAAAGCACTTCAAGGGCTGCACATTACCCTTTTGTTAAATGAAAACAAAGCCCTCGAATGACCCACATGCCCCTCAGAATTTACATATGCCACTTGGACCCCAAATTTGCTCCCAAATGCCCATTAGACCTTCCATATGCCCTCAGACCCCCCTACTGCCAGAAAATGCCCCACAGTCAATAATTCACCCCTTATTGGGAGTACCAGATATTCAACGCTAACCCAACTACCTTACCTTGCAGCTTAATAATTAAATAAGTAGGAATCATGGTCATGCTGAGGAAGGAGGGAAGAACACGTGTCACGTGACCACCTTGCATTGTGCAGAGGTCACATGATGTGGATTTTGGGTAGTTCAGTCTTATTCTCTGCGTTATGACAAGATCAGCTTCACCCAATGGGGTGGGTGAATCTCGGCTGCATATAAAGTAGATAATAAGCTAGGGCTGTTGTTGATGGGGAAAGGACCAAGGAGATGGGAGCAGCAAGTGAAGGCCACTTGGGAGCCGTGTTTGAACTATTTAGCCATTCAGAGCATAAGAGAAAGCACAATTTACATTTAATTTATTTGGGCAATTTATATATATTGATTAAGGGGCAAAATGAATTTAATATTAACTTATCGGGGGGAAAAAATTCATTATATTAAGAGGACAAAATTATTTAATTATTATATGCCAAATTGTGCAACGTAAATAATTATATCCACCATTAACAATTAGATAATATTATTATAAATTCACATTTCCCACATAATATAATGCTATAATAGTGTCCCCTTTAAAAAAATATATTTTTTAAAAATCCCTCTTAAGTTAATATTAAATTAGTTTTACCCCTTAATCAATAAATAATGATCGCCCAAATAATTTATATGTCAACAGTGCTTTCTCTTATGTTCTGAATGGCAAAATAGATCAAACAGCAGCAGTTTGATCAATCCCGCCACTCACAACCACCTCTTTTATTTTGGCCATTTGGATGGCTGTTTTGCGGCTTAGTAAATTGGTCTATTTGTATGTTCATCATTGTTAAAATCGGCATGGCGGTTTGTAAAGTGGTGGATTTTAAAAATTTAAATTCTGGCCGTTTTAACGGCGGTTTGGGCTTTAGTAAATCCGACAGTTTGAAAACCGCCGTAAAAATAGCCGAAAAGCAGCGTTTTGAGCAAACTGCCCTTTAGTAAATCTAGCCCTATGTGTAGTACTGTAACATACTAAAGCACAGTGGTAACATTGTTTTAAACAACAAAAGACATATATTTTCTGTTGGACAAGAAGTAATTGATATAATTGGTTGGATATCTGCCATCTGATTTGCTTTTATACCTATGCTGTCTTACAGGTCAGTCATACTATGATGATTCTGTATAATGAATGCAATTATAGATACGTAGTTAGTAAGGTTGAAAAAGAACACAGGTCTGTCAGGTTCAACCTTTCGTAAGTTCTAATTGCATTGCTCACTAAAAAGGCAAAACAAAGCCCTTAGTGTGACAGTTGCCACTCTAGTACTCCTATTTAGTTCTTACAGTGTGGTGCCAAAATCATGTACCTCATATTACCCTCTATCCTATATAGTTACCAAATGGAACCTTTTATGAATTCAAATAGAGTTGATCAAGAGAAAGGCAAAACAACACCTTCCATTGTGACAGTTCCCAATTTAGCCTTTTAGGAGGAAACCAACTCCTTCCTCATCCCCTTTTACAGGACATTCCAATGCTGATAAGGCAACCTTTCTTCACTATTGATCACCCCTTCTCCTCTATATTTTCTATGAAAAATACATTAACTAAATTTTACCTTGAATATATGTATACGTATTGATAAGGTGTAAACAAATCTAGTGTTTCTAATCTCTCCTTATAATTGAACTCTCCCATTCCTTGTAGTAATGATGTTGCCTGTTTCTCAACCCTCTCTAGTTCTCTTGTGTTCCTCTGACAGTGAGGTGCCCATAGTCATGATCAGGGGGTAAATGTATCAAGCTGAGAATTTTCTGGCGGGTTTGAAAAGTGGAGATGTTGCTTATAGAAACCAATCAGATTCTAGCTGTCATTTTGCAGAATGTACTAAATAAATGATAGCTAGAATCTGATTGGTTTTTCAAACCCGCCAGAAAACTCTCAGCTTGATATATTTACCCCCTGGTCTTACTAGGGTCTTATACAGTGGTAATACTGTGGCTGCATTATGTGCATTTACCCCTCTTTTAATGTATCAGAAGATTCTATTCGCTTTGGCAGCCAGTGACACTCTATTCTCCTACTCAGCTTTCTGTTGACTAGTATTCCGAAGTCCTTTTCAATAATTGTATTTTTTCCATTTAATGTGTAACTAGCATATTTATTACCATGGCCTAGATGTGTATCCATACATTTTGCCCATCTTGGCATTTTAAAGCATATAGGTTAGTGTAGGACCTGCATATAATGAGGTACCCTTGACGTGGGATGCATGCTTAAGTCTTTTGATCAAAAATTGAACTAATACCTCATGTTTTCATTTTGCTAGACACACACAGATATGCAGTTTAAAGGATAAGCGCTGACAACTTTCTTTCTGTTTTGTATCCATCTTGGCATTTTGCCTAAATCTTTCTGCATCCGGCTACTAAAATTTTCTGTGTTAACAACCCAACAGAGCTTAGTATCGTCAGCAAAAATGGATACCTTAGAACCCATCAACAAGGTCAGTCAAAAAAAGATTGAAAAAAGACAGAAACCTGTAGGCTGCAGTGCCAACCCCCCCCCCCCCCCCCTAGTTAAAGCAACTTGTGGAGTTACTGCCAACATTCTTCCATCTGTACTTCTGCCCACATCTCTGTGGATGTTAAAGTTCGTCTCTGCTTCATTGTGCTCTTTGACTCACTTTCCTTGTCACTTTCTCTCTCTCTATCTCACACACACACTCTCTCTCTCAGAGCAAACCTCACAATAGTCCCAATGTTCCGACTAAGTCCGTCCTGTCAGTATGTCCTGACTGCCGAGACTGTAAGGAGGTGCTCCCCACTCACCACCACAAGCTGCAATTCAGGGGATTTTAGAGGAGGGTAGTTGTATTGGGGTAACTGTAGAAGTGCTAAGAAAGCCTCCAAGAGATGTAGTATGCTCTAATGGGATGCGACGATGCCCAGAGAACAGTACGGTTAAAAATATTGATTCAAAAATACGAGCTAAATTCTAGCAAAATGAACAAGCTCTACAATATTTCAGCTGGTTCACACATGGTTGAGTTTGGTCGCTCAAACAAGCTCAAGTTACAGTTTATACATTTTAATGGTTTTAAAATCCAATCTTCCAATTGAGAAAGTAAAGATACTAAAAAATAAATTGATTTAGAAATACTAATTTTATCATGACCGGAAAACACAAATCATGAACACGAACAGCAAACCTCAGATACGAACTGACAATCTCAAATGGTGACCCTTGATTGGCAACCGCGAACGCTAGCCACAAATTTTGAAGTGCAAAATCAAATCAGCGTCTACTGGAGATTATACCATGAACATGTCCGAACTGTTGAAATTTGGTTCAAACTTTTGGAGCATCTTTAGTTCCAATTTACAATGTTGGGAGATACTCTCACGCACTCTAATTCCCTCTCACACACACTCCTCTCTCTCTCAAACACTCTATTTTTACTGTGTCTGAATCCATTTCTTTCGCTAGTTAGTGTGACTGAGCCTTATTTTATAGTATTCCTTGCAAGTGACATGAGAAAACTCATAATATGGAATGGGACCAAAAAAATTGTAGGGGAAATTCAACTGGAGAAACAAGCAAATTTACATAGCCAGATGCGGAATGAAGGTGAAGGTTCCATAGAATGATTCTTAAAATTCCACCTCTTCGTCTCTAAAAGTTGGGACTGACTATGTCCCCACATTGTTTTTTCCTCATAATTCCATGTAGTGGGATGCATGAGCATTAAGGGTAAGTTGCAGGTGGCCTTCAAAGTAATGGATTCCTATAGATACAGTAAGAAAACCAAAATGACTGGTGTTTGTCTATTTCATTGGTTGTTGAGCACATATAAACGTGCCTTCCTAAATGCAAAGTGCAAAAGACGACCTATGGAACGTATTCGCTGACACTCAATCTCGGACATCCACAAGGACGTTATTATAGCACATACTTAGTAAGGGAATAAAGCTCTCTTGCTCTCCACTAAACTAAGATCATCACTCGTGAATATGCAGTATCTGACTCTTACAAGAATTAAGAAGAACAGTTGTGATGTGTTAGAAGACTCCTTAACACTAAGGTGTCTTTTTTTGTGAAAAGGAGATAACTTCACATTATTTTCAAAGCCCTCTGGTGAAGCTTTCCCGTGCAAAGCATGGAGAAGCCTATTTTCAAGGACAGATACACTAAAAGTACCTCTCAGAAGGGCAATAACATGGCATAACTACAGGAAAAAATGCTTTGTTATTAAAATAAAATATTTTGAAATAAAGCTTTTTTTTCTTCTATTGTTTTGCATTTTTTTTAAAAATAACTTTATTTACTTTTTTATGAATTTTGAACTACAAGCTCCTCTTTCAAATAAGGTGCCCTCTTAGTATTAATCACCAGAGTATAATAACCTACAATATAGAAAGTGTTAAGAAGTCCAGAAATTGGGGTTATAATGCACATATCTCCTCTATCCTGGCTTTAGTAAACTCAGGAATATGCTCCTTTGATGCGGTAGATTGTCTAGTTTTCAAAAAAAATTATATCTTGTTGGGATACCCATATTATTCCTACACTTTTTGCGCATTTCATTCAAGACAGTGCAAACTAGCAAACAAATGCATTATCTTTTTAAAGTGCAAATTTTATTATGAAAAACTATGTGTAGCATCCTGCCTTTTGCTTTTTTGGAAAGGTGGATTGATGTCAAAACAAGGAACACAAAGTATTTTTTGATAGTGCTTAGAATAAAAGTACACACATTTGCTTTTAGTTCACTTTCTTGCCATTTCAATAAAAATCTCCTTTGACCATTTGGAGTAGATCTTTTTTTAAGCAATAGTAGGTATAAGCAAACTAATGGTATTTTCAAAGTTTTCTAAATACAACAAGGCATAATTTAGGTGGGTACCGAACAAACAAATTATTGATATTGATGTTGAAATGTAACCAACCCCAAAAGTACCAAAATCGGTTCAGTGGCGAAGGGGGTAAATAAAGAGCCCCAAAAGGCCTTTACATAATTCACTTTATAGCATCTAGAGGACTATCCCATATCTTGTCCCAATAACAAATCTTGTTTAGCAGTTGAGCACAATATCAGTTGCTTAAAAGCACCCCAATCTGCCCAGCTACTTCCATCAAAGTAGAAAAATCTCTTGCTTTGGAATCTAAATGAAATCTTTCTCGGGTACAGTGCTGGTACATATGTGCTTCTTGTGCTATATGGACATGACCTCAATGTTGTACTGTTCTTATACACCATTTTAAGAAGGTAGCTCAAGAATCATTGATGTTTTAGCTGTTCATATTAAGTTGTCTGTCAGCCAGAAAGTGGTTGCAATCCCAACATAATATGCTCCTTGAGCTTGGTTACATTGAATTTATTGACATTTACTTTCCTTTACAAATTATTAACCTATACAGGGGCAAATGCAGGAATTGTAGAGGGGGGTTTCCACACCACGCCACCAGTGGGCGTGACCAGCATGCATGGGGGTGTGGCTATAATATTAGACAGTGCTTGGCTGCTCTCCAACTCTTCCTATCCCTATAATAGACATAGGCAATGCTGCATGCACTACTGTTAGGTGCACACAGCTCTCCATTTTCAAGCAGAGCCATGTGAAGCAGGGACAGGGTCCAGCCACCTCAATTATACAGTGCCCCAGGCTTGGAGGGGGGCTTCCAGGCACTAGGAAATCCCCCCTCGGTTTGCCTATGCTATAAAGCCTAGAGAAAAAGAAGACAGTGAAAACTGTATTCACTATACAGAATCAGAGGGATTGTACTTTGCATTTGATCAATACTGAAAAACAACATTTCTAGAAACAAAAAAAGTCCTAAAATTTTGAGACTGCACTGGAAAATTTGGAAAAAATGTCAAGTATGAATATCGGTATGTTTTTCTCTGATCCATGTACACCTAGGATCATCTACCATTTGCAAATAGTATTAATGCATTCAGCCGCACTGAAATGCACCCCTTAAACTGCAAAGTGGGAACCTCTGCCCTAAGTTGAAATTTAGTTTTCTACACCCCTTTTCTTTTTGGGAACCTCTAGATCTCAATACACAAATATGTAGAGATACAGGTAGTAGGTTCTAGTGCTACTCTTCACATACCAACACCCTGACCCATTGCTTTCTAAAATTACTGCTGACTGTCATTGGTTAATGCTTTAGAACTCTTGCTGTAGCGTAGTGAAATATAGTTTCCTAGCAACAACAATATATCATATGTGGTTCTCTATACTCAACCTAAATTCCTGGCCTGCTGATCAAAAATGATTTCCTAGAAAAAAAACATTAACTAGAGTAGGAGTAGGGACCTAACCAAGGTGCTTTGAGGTGTGCATCGAGTGTGATTCCCAAATGTCCCTATGTAAGCAGTGCCACACAACATTTTCGAAGAAGAAACAGCAAATTTAGATCATCGACTATAAGACAGAGGTCCAGCACCAAAGATCTTAATAACCTAATTTTGCTTTAAATCTAAAGGTACATCCAACTGAGAGGTTTATCTCCATCTAATGTGCATTCTGTTTCTGTAGTGGTAGCCAGTGGCTGGCCTCAGGCAAAGAAAGGGATCGTTATCTCTATTTAGTAATGGACAGGCTGTAAGTGTTTCCTGTCAAAAGCACATTACAGAATTTAAATGCAAAAAAAAATAGGACATGTCCTAGTTTCTTGTGTTAGTCTTGATTGGCAGGAAACCTGTATGCGCAGACTGATTGTTACACAATAGAGATCGATGATGTCTGTCTGTATATGATCGATTAATATTGGTTAGCGTCTACTTGCAGAATGTCCACCTTGTTTTTAATTGAACCTTTGGATTTGAAAGATCTCATCTCATATTTATACGTAGCTGTTGATTTCTAGAGTGAAAAGAATATTCATTCAGACCCCTGTAAATATATATATATATATATATATATATATATATATATATATATATATATATATATGTAGTCCAAGGACGACCGTTGTGGCTTATCGGCGTCCATATCTATCTATCTATCTATCTATCTATCTATCTATCTATATATGTACATACACCCGGCCCTCAACTTAACTTGCAGTAAGAAATTCAGCCTCACAACAGCAATGACTTTAAGTCAAGCATTAACCGCGGCTTCCAGACAATTTCACACCTCTCATTACACTTTGCCAGTTTAAAGTTTCATAATAAAATTTCAGCACAGACTAGAAATGCAGATCTATATTTTCTCCTTCGCTGAGTATATTTTATTTCAGGCTCCGCAAACCGCATTTATTTCCCAACCATTGTCTGGATTGATATTAATTTTAACCCAGCGCCTACCACGGTGTGCAATTATGTATGGTATTTCTCCACACCGCAGCTTTTGAGACGTAAGATATGTTAAATTATTCTTTACAAAAGACAAATCTATTGTGCCAGGTAGGTGGTAGTGATCATGTTTATTTTGGGGGTTAGACAGTGGGCTGCATGTTGTTGTTCTCAATTAAAAACCAAAACTGTCTGTTCTCCAAATGTAGGTTGTCACAATGTGCAGAGACTTATTAATAATTGCAGTGAGCTAAACAGTAAAACAGGAAAGGCTGCAGTCTACAGACCCTCAAGTTGTTACCAAACTACAACTCCCAGAATCCTCAGCTGTTAAAATATTACAGCGGATGGAGAGCTACTAAGTGATTTGGTCATCATTTATATTATATTTTTTTCTGTTGTCTGTTTTTAGTAGAGATGTTCACTAACCCCCGTGTTTTGGTTTTGGATCTGGATTAACAACTTCGTGTTTTGGTTTTGGTTTTGGATCCCGATTTTTTTCTAAAATCCAGATTATTTTTTTTGCTAAAATCACATAATTTGCCTCTTTTTTATCCTTACATTATTATTAACCTCAATAACATTAATTACCAATCATTTCCAGTCAAGTTTTGTCAAGTGAAAAGAACACTGCTACCCCTGTTTCTGCATGAGCAATGGCACTGAGCAATGGCACTGGAGACTGGAGAGTGACAAGAACACCGCTACCCCTCCTGTTTCTGTATGAGCAATGGCACTGAGCAATGGCACTGGAGACTGGAGAGTGACAAGAACACTGCTACCTCTGTTTCTGCATGAGCAATGGCACTGAGCAATGGCACTGGAGACTGGAGAGTGACAAGAACACCGCTACCCCTCCTGTTTCTGTGTGAGCAATGGCACTGAGCAATGGCACTGGAGACTGGAGAGTGACAAGAACACTGCTACCTCTGTTTCTGTATGAGCAATGGTGCTGGATCTCCTGCGGAGGGAGCTACATATGGAATGCCAAACCCACGAGATCCGAAAATGGAACAATGATGTTTTGCCTCGATTCAGATCTCAGCACGCGCGAATGTAATGAGCCGGCTCACGAGCCTACTCGGATCCCCTAAGTTCGGGTGGGCTCGGTTTTCAGAAAACCGAGCCTGAGCATCTCTAGTTTTTCGTTTCCTCATATAAAGTATACCCATAATGCCGTACTAATATAACATAACTAGTGCAGGCAGAATAAAAGTCGAATTACTACATTATATTATTAACAAGCGTGACATGCTTGAGAAAATCATTCATGACCTCTACCCTTCCCAAATGTATGTCCTCCTATAATGACTTAGCATCTTTCATTGAGAAGTCAGTCACTGTATAACCTTAGAGTCATAATCATGGTAGACAGCATACAAAGCACCTTCCTTACTTCCACTAACATATTATACTCTGAGTAAGGGTCGAAGGGCTTTCTTACAAGCAATGGAGGCCTCTTCTCAAGAAGACAGCAGGTTGCCTAAAAATGATGGCAAACCTTAATGTTGGTTTGGTTAATGTAAATGTTGAAGGATGGTCACGGTTGTCTGCAAGCTGCTGACTGTTGTAAGATATCTACAAAGACTGGTTCATCGTTCAAGTGTCCACTTCTATCTCCACCATATCTCCTCGTTCCAATCATACTACACCACATGTAGCGGCACAAAAATGCCAGTCGCCAATGGCTGCTTCATTATTGGTGGCTGATGATGCTTGTGCTATAAAATAGCCGCACAGCAGCTACATTGTTATTCCACTGCCTTTTGTAGCAATGTTACCTGACTCATCTTAGATTGTAAGTTTAGTTGGGTAGGGTCATTTTTACCTTCTGCTTCATGTATTGTATATAATCTGCTTGCTTTATGATCCTTTCAATATACATTGCTGCGTAATATGTCGGCACTTTATCAATAAAGGTTAATAAACATTTATTCACTGATAATACACTAGACTGGCCCAATGCCACAAAGAATGCCAGCAGTTTACGTGGCCTCTCCTAAGTATTATGGAAACCTTTAATCTCTGGGTATCTTGGAAGTTACAGTACCGAAAAGACAGGAAGTACATATTTTTTTGTCCCTATGTAGAAGAATTGATCATATAATGGTCAGTGCAAATGTGATCCCATCAATACAATAATCACTGACTTCACAAATATCTTAGTTGGACCTTGCCCGTACGGCATGGCCTTCCTTTACATAAATTCATCATACGCAGACCAAACGGAACATGTAGACTTAATGAGTCTTTAATGTTTGCCCCTTTGGTCCTTTTGGGATTTAAAACAGAGATAGAACTATATTTTATGGAGCAGTGGTCGAGGTGGAAATTTAGAAATGGCGTTATGGAAATTTAGAAGTGACGCTATGGAAATTTAGAAGAGGTGGTATGGAAATTTAGAAGTGGCGCTATGGAAATTTAGAAGTGGCGCTATGGAAATTTAGGAGTGTTGTTATGGAAATTTATAAGTGGTGGTATGGAAATATAGAAGAGGCAGGATAGAAATTTAGAACTCTCGGTATGTAAATTTAGAAGTGGTGGTATGGAAATTTAGAAGAGGCAGGATAGAAATTTAGAACTGGTGTTATGGAAATTTAGAAAAGGCGGTATGAAAATTTAGAAGTGGCGCTATGGAAATTTAGAAGTGGCGTTATGTAAAATGTAAGTGAATGGAATTTGATAGTTTTATAATGAAAGCAGTAGGAGAAGTGGAGGTATGGATACCAGCCCACGCCAACCACTGTTGGGGAGAATAACACCCCGGACCTAAAAAGGAGCATTGTGTGAACAAATCCTTAAGGAAGCCCTTGGAGCCATCCAAAAGACATTGAGTCTAGGGGGTATATTTACTAGACTGTGGGTTTGAAAAAGTGGAGACGTTGCCTATAACGACCAATTAGATTCTAGTTATTTCTTTAGTACATTCTACAAAATGACAGCTAGAATTTGATTGGTTGCTATAGGCAACATCTCCACTTTTTCAAACCTGCAGGTTAGTAAATATACCCCTAGGAGTAAATAAGGAGAGACAAAATCCCCTCTCACCTCTCATATTAAGAAACTTGAAAAATAACAGAACTGACCACGTTGTAGGGAGAACTAACTTCTTACTACTGGCAAAGCTAAAAAGGGCCATCACTTTACTAATGCAAAATTGTATAATACATAAAAAGAGGCAAACCTTCTCCTTGCCCGTAAACTAAATAAACAATTTACCTTGATTTGTTTCCACCCATTGAGATCAAATTAGGGCCTTATATATAAACCAATATGAATAATAGAGCAATTAGAAGAGTGTTATAAATCTCTACACTGTATAATAGCACCATTGTATATAGAATGGAAGTTTCAGAGACATAAAGAAACACCTGGCAAAGACCATATTGCTTTCTATATCCCACGCTGACTTGACCTCTTTACATGTTCCCTACACAATAGAGTTCAAATGATATAATAATTCATAATATATCATCCATATTTTGTTTAATTCCCTTGAGTCTATATAACATGCTAGCCAGTAAGGCTTACTTTTCTTTGAATAATTTACTGTTTTTATCCATCCTTTCCCTGACATTTGCTGTTCATATCTAATGCATGCAGCATTCAAAAACTTGTAGGAGACAGACCAAGTAGGCTTTTCTAATAGTTCGTTTTGAAAGTTGTCCCCTCCTACTGTAGCATAGTGGAGAGGAAGGGATGGTATATTTTATTTTTAAATAACAATCTTTATGTAATTGATTAAAGATACCAGTGGGACTTTACAAAATAAAATGTTGTACGTTGGTTTAGAATTAAATAATAAAGTAATAGAATTAATTATGGCTATGGCATTAATAAACTCCATGAACTCTTGCTCCTACTTAGTTACACAACTTTCAACACTGTAAAAACATGCAGTAATCCGTTCTGTATTATCTATTTAAACATATCGGTTTAAAGGCACAACTTTAGTTCTCTTGAGTCTTCTCTCCTCTATTCATTCAGAAGGTGAATGTGTCAGTACTATCTCAATAAAAGATCTGTTTCACAATGTAAATGAGGCTAAGATAGTAATAAATAACGTTAGCTGTCACAGTCGTCATTGTGTGGTCATTCCATACACTGTGTAACCTTTCACACTTTTTCTGATATAAAATTAATCTGCAAGCAGTGTGAAAACTCCACAAACCAACTCCCCCTTAACAAACAAGTTTATTTTATTAAGTAATCTTTTCATATAAAAGTTACCTGTGAGATCGTCAGTAGGCCAGGAGCCCAGATCACAAGCTTTACAGGTATATTCGTCAAATACTATCTCGTTCTCTTTACAAGGCGTACAGGTCCAGCAACAGCTCACCTCTCCTTTACGGATAACCTGCAAGTCGTATCAGCATAAACATTGCTTCAGTATTAGAGGATAGATAGATAGATAGATAGATAGATAGATAGATAGATAGATATGAGATACATAGATAGATAGATAGATAGATAGAGATGAGATACATAGATAGATAGATAGATATGAGATACATAGATAGATAGATAGATAGATAGATAGATAGATAGATAGATAGATAGATAGATAGATATGAGATACATAGATAGTCGTAAAGATAGATGGATAGATAGATAGATAGATAGATAGGACATAGATCGATAGGTATGAGATAGTTTGATAGGTAGTTTTCTGATACTTGCATCTCTGAGTTGACTAAGAAGGATCATTTTGTCATATACAGCCGCCATACATATTTGGCAAGATTTAAAATAATCTATTACCACCACTGGGATTTCCACATTGTGTCACGCTCTGCCTCCGTCTGCTTTGCAACATCTATCTTTTTGAATGCTGCTTGCATCCTGCAGCCCCTGTTTTTATTGCACTGTGCAGTATTTGTCTTCATTTTATGTGTTTTCAGCAGTACCTCTGATGACCAGAGGTGCTGCTATTGTGCTTTACTTGTTTGTATCAGGGGTTAACCTGCCCTGTAATTATTTCTTTCACCTGGGTGTGTCCCTTCTTAAACCTGTCTCTCCCAGCAGTCATTGCTGGTTATTGTTGTCATATCCTGATGGTATATTCTGTGGTCACTTCCTCCTGGATTCATGCTGCCTGGAATCTTTCCTCACCTCCCATTTACCTGCAACTGCTGTACATCTGGTAATTTCTGCAATTTCATTATTTGATCACCTGTTCATACTCTCCAGCAATAAACATTGTTGTTTTTTCACCTTATCCATGGCTCCTTAGCTGTATTTCTTCATTGATCCGTGACACATTGTTCTGCTAATCAGGACCCTTAATGACCTTATATTGAAATTTGACTATATGGATGTTTTAACTAGATAGTGTCTACTCATTCATCATACATCGAGTCAATGGGTTGTTTTTAAGATCAGAAATATTTTTTTTCTGGGGTGGGAACCATTACAAACATATCCTTGTAATATTTCTGTATGTAAGATTGAAATTACCTTAATATCTCCTTTAGCACACGGTTCGCTGCAGACCGATCTAATCACAGCATTCTTACTAGACCAAATTTCGTCATCGTCCATTTTCAATTCGCCATTGTCCCAGCTTCCAACATTGATGTAATCAAAGTAATCTTTACCCATTTTCTTAAAATTCATGATCTCATACCTAGAGGAATATTTAAATTACTTGTGGAAATGCTTAACTTTGAGGAGATTAGCGAATATCAAAGCTGTGTCGAACCAAGCTGCTTGTATCTTGGAAATTTCAGCCAACAAGTATGAAGTTGATTTGAAAAGATAATGTTCTGGGCTGTCAGCCCTTCTCTATTAGGTAGCTTTAGAGCAGAGAGATTCTATCTCAAGTAGAGAGGAGCTACTTGTCATCTCAGGATGGCGATAGCAGGGGGGAATACGTAAAGGAATGCATTATTTATTTAATGGTCTTATTCAATTATTTTTTATTTTAATATTCTTTAAACATTTTGTTATTTTTTTTTTTTTTTACTTATCTAGCAAATGTGGAACTGAAAGCCCAAATGCTAAATGTATCAAGTTGAGAGTTTTCCAGCAGGTTTGAAAAACCAATCAGATTCTAGCTATCATCTATAATATAAATGCTTAGTGGCGTGTGTTAGTCTGTCTGTGTGTGTGTGGAAAAAATAAAACCAAGCTGCAGCGCCACCTGCTGGGCGGAGTTATACACTGACCTACTAAATTCTTAGTGTGTGTGGAAAAAAAAATTCAGAAAGGGCTGAAATTTGGTATACTAAGATGTTTTTAATTTGTTAATTTAATTTGTTAATTGTTAAAAGTGTTTATAAAGATTTAAAAAAAATATATATATATTTCTTGAAGGAGAAGTGACAGTTGGGAGTGGTTGGTGGTTGCCGGGGGTGACAGTTGGGAGTGGTTGGTGGTTGCCGGGGGTGACAGTGGGGAGTGGTTGGTGGTTGAGGCCTGGGCTATGGCCCAAATGCATGAACAAGAACCTTTTTAACACCTTAAGTAGCTTGATTTGACTAGAATGCATGAGTATCATGCACGGGATAACTTGTTTATTTAGAACATTCTACAAAATGAAAGCTACAATCTGATTGGTTGCTATAGGCAACATCTCCACTTTTCAAACCCGCCGGAAAACTCTCAGCTTGATACATTTACCCCCAAGTGTGGGCATCCCCTTCCAGTGCACATGTGCAAGCTCACTAACACTTGCGCAGTTAGACCAAAGACTGATTGTCGAAGAGCTCACAGTCCTCTTACCACTAACACCCTCGAGAGTTGAGTATCACACAGCTGCCCTGGTGACATTTTATTGTTAAATTGGGTGACAAAAGATTTTCTATTGCTGAGATAAGCCTATCATGGTTAAATAGACCTTATTCCACTCAAAACATGAATAGTTATCCTGAATTACTGTGAGCCTCTCTATAGTTTTGTTTACTATGACCTGGAGAAATAAACAAGGTATCACAAAATATCTGTCTAGGGGAGTATTATCCATTTATATATAAATATATTATTTTAGAACTTTATTGTTACCTCTTTAAAATAATTGGGCAATTCATGGCTTCAATGTTTATCTTTGGAAAACAAGGACACGTGGGGGCCTTGGATAAGGTTCCTCAACTTTGTGGTCTTTCTCTTACCGTACCGTGCCCAAAACATTTTTATTTTCAATGCAAATTAATCAAATTAACAATAATTGAAAAATATGGATGTCCCAGTTTTCCATATTGTTCAATACACATTTAGAGTGACACACACATTTAAACGACATAGTATTGGGCATAAAATGTGAACTCATTTTATTAATTTTATTTTTATTCTGCATATGTTTAATGGAAATATTAATAGATGAATTAAAAATATTTCTATCGCAGAGTTTTCATCAGCTTCTACAAGGGTATTACAGACTCAGCTTATAAAGTTTACCTTACCATAAGAGGCCATTCATTTTGCTTTATAAGTGTGTTATAAAGAAAAATTGCAAACATACCTTCCAGGTGAGTCTCCATTCTCATCAAACACGATCATGTCTCCAGCTACACCAGTGAAATTAGCTTTCATAATACAATCCAGCAGCTTCTGTCCATCTATTGGCTTCATAGCATCACACAGACCAGCGTATCCTGGGCATAAGGACACCTGCATGTTGTGGAGACCATATGCCATAGCGTAGATTGCGTTGATGACAAATCCCATTTTTGAGTCTTGAGTGTATTGATATGTTAAAGACAGTCGAGCTGGAAAAGAAAAAATTAAGTTACGTCAAATGTTACTAATAAGATATTTTAAATTATGTATATTGTAAAAATATTTTTACTTAGTTTTAGTTCCGTCTAAAAGGAGATATTATCAATCATAGACCAAGTTGCTGCAGTTCCGTGCTCTTGTCTGTTGAACGCTGTTCATCCGTACAAATTGAGATTAGGGCACAGTTTACTTTGTCAATGCAACTGATTTTATATAGCAAATCTCATGTTTAACTTTAATCTGTACATTACGTTTGAGGTTTTGTAGCAGATAGATGCTGAATGTGTTCAGGTACAACGTTGTCCAATGTGACAAATCAATAGAACAAATGTCTT
This sequence comes from Mixophyes fleayi, assembly GCF_038048845.1. Lineage (NCBI taxonomy): Eukaryota > Metazoa > Chordata > Amphibia > Anura > Limnodynastidae > Mixophyes > Mixophyes fleayi. The sequence continues at coordinate 25,844,838 of NC_134403.1, read as the reverse complement.
CACTTGATTGCAATGGAGTTCGCAAAAAAGTGGTTGGGAAGAAATGCATCATGGGAGAAAAGCTGCGTTCCAACATGTGTTGTGTCATGTAGCCTATCTCAACACTTTGTCGCAGCAGAATTGATGCACGGACACATTTGTTAGTGTAGTCCTGGCCTTTGGGAGTGGGGTTGAGAAGATTCATTTGATGTAGTGAAACTATCAATTAGTGACACAATGGAGTTATGCCAGATACTGCTTGGAAGCATTATAACTGGAACCAAGCAATAAAAACTCCTCTTAAAACTTTTATGTACTTACATTTTGAAGAAAATTAATGACTATGAAATTAAATGGGTGATACCATAAACAATTCTCAAAGTTTTAAACATATTATAATATACAAGTGACATTAATATAAGCAAAATATCCTTGTATTATATTGAGTAGTGATGTCATCAATTATATGTGGTGAGCAGCGATGTCACTTGTGTCATGACTAGTTGGGAGAATGTTCCGTGATGGATTTGTAGAACTGTCCCAGAAGGTAAAACACACCTGGATAGACAGATCCCCTAATACAAGCTAGCTTTGTTTATATTTACCACTAATGTATTATAAGGTATAATGTACTCTCTAGTTTAAAATATAAAAAAGTAAAAAAGGATATTAGAATTTAGCAGCTTCTAATATCCTTATATTTTTTTACAGTAAAATATATATTATGTTCATTATAACACATATTAGACAATAATATGCAATATACCAATATGTCTGTGAATATTAACTTTATAATCAGTGCGTTTTTCTGTCTAAGGTTATTATTAAGATCATTATATTAAGATTATTTCTCTTATTCTGCATGCTGACCTCACTATACTGAAGCTGAGATTATCCTTACATCCAGCATGGTTGGTAACTGTCAGTAAATGGATGAGATTCAGTAAAAAAAAATCTTGTCAGTATGAAAAAAAGACCCAGTTCAATTATAAATATGACAACCTGTGACAACAGTAAATTTGACATAGCATTCACTACTACTTCAGTCCTTCCACGTTTTCCTCTAGGTCCTGCTATTTTAACTTTTTGATACATTTTAGAATTACAAATAATGTGTCACATAAAGATATTGGACCTGATTCATTAAGGATCTTAACTTGAGAAGCTTCTTATTTCAGTCTCCTGGACAAAACCATGTTACAATGCAAGGGGTGCAAATTAGTATTCTGTTTTGCACATAAGTTAAATACTGACTGTTTTTTCATGTAGCACACAAATACTTGATAGCTTATTTGTACACTGAAATTTAAAGTTGATATTTGTGTGCTACATGAAAAAACAGTCAGTATTTAACTTATGTGCAAAACAAAATACTAATTTAAACCCCTTTCATTGTAACATGGTTTTGTCCAGGATACTTAAATAAGAAGTTTCTTAAGTTAAGATCCTTAATGAATCAGGCCCATTGGCTGTATATTGCCTCACCAACCAATCTAGTTGTAAAGTCCCCTGAAAACTATTACTTTGCCTGCTCTATGTGTGGACATTATTAGAATAGTATGGGTGTGACGGGTAATTCTGGTATAAAGTGTGTAGGGAGATACTGCTGTTATACTTTGTGGGGCAAATGTTTAAGTTATTGGATTCTGCCCTCCACTTTGTTGGTCTGTATTTTGCCTGGGGACATTCTACTATGAAAGAATAATAGCAAAAAGAAAATAACTTCATCCATTTTCTATAGCTTATCTGCCAATTATATGTGTTACAATGTTTCTGCATTGTACACTTTTTTGTACAGATCCCTTAACCTGCTCCCGCTTTCCTTTTTTTTTGCCCAATTATGCACCAATATTGGTGTTTTATACATTAATAATGTTATTATTTTTGTAACATGTTAAAGAGATTTTTATTTTCTATGCATTTAAAAAAGGGTTTCATGTAATCAATGTTTAATAAATAAAAAGATAACATTTTTATAGACCCAGGGGTAAATGTATCCAGCTGCGAGTTTCCGGTGGGTTTGAAAAGTGGAGATGTTGCCTATAGCAACCAATCAGATTCTAGTTATCATTTTGTAGAACGTACTAAATAAATGATAACTAGAATAACTAGATGCCCCCCAGTCCAGCCTGCCGCTACCGGCGGTTTTCATCCACAAACTCCAGAAACCACTAAATTGCATGCAGTTTAGTCCATACCCCTGGCCCCAGGTGCGGGATGGGATACTTCAGGCAGGGGGGCACACAGGCGGGCGCATCTCATTACACGGAATGCATTCCGTGTTATGTGATGTGGCCGCCTGTGCGCTGACGCGCCGCATCTGATGTCATCAGATGCGGGCGCAGGTAAAAATCCGGAGAAATTGCATCGGTGGGCGGCCGGCCGGCCTACCCCCCGGCCCTAAAAGCGGAAAGTCTGAGCGGCCCGGGGGGCTATGCCCCCCTGCCCCCCCGGCCCAGCCCGCCCCTGCCTGGACCATACATGGTAGCTTTATTATAATAATAAGACCAAGGTCAAATAAGAATAAAAATAGGATTTAGACGTTTTGAGAAGAAAATTTTAAAATCTAATATTGCGGATGAGCTGGACATACACCAGTCTGCATAGCTCATGTTACATGAAATCACACTGATCATACCCAGATAGTGGGTGCATGCATATGTGCGTATACAGGCCTGCGCATTTCTGTCACTTATACTTGTTTAAGGCTTGAGAGGCAGGAAGGGGGAGGTTAGGGGCTTTCTAACATTGGCCTAGGACAATAAAGGTGGGTTTACAGAAATGTTACCTGCAAAAACATCCATATAAACCTGTTAGGAGAATTATCTTTTGCACCTGCTAGAGGGCATGTGCAAATACTCGCTGATAATGATGATTTATCATAAACCTGGCGCATATCCTGCTGATGCAGAGGCGATCGCATCTCAAGATGTGCATGTTGACAAAGATACGCTGGCTTTCTGTTCTTTATTTATAGTTTACTCCTATGTTGTGGACAACTCTGCATCAACTTCAATGTATCCTGTGTTGTAGATTATAAGGATATTAGAAGTCTCCGAGGACATTTTTGACCAAAGGGCCGGAGTCCAAGGGGTATATTTACTAAACTGCGGCGTCGAAAAAAGTAGAGATGTTGCTTATAGCAACGAATCAAATTCTAGCTGGCATTTTGTAGAATGTACTAAAGAAATGGTAAGTAGAATCTGATTGGTTGCTATAGGCAACATCTCTACTTTTTCAAACCTGCAGTTTAGTAAATATACCCCTAAGTGCCTTTATTTCATGGGAATCTGAAGTGACTTCTAATATCCTTATGATCTACAGTACATGATGTTATCCCTTATAGTGCTGAAATTGCATTTCTAAAATACTTGAAATATAAAATTCTTTCAATACAACATGACTGGAAAATATGAGGAAATGGTATGAGTTGAAGAAAGAAGGTGTCACTCACCGGAGTGTGAGTGCCTCCACTCTGGTACGTGGTTCTCCATCTTTCCCGCTCACACCTGTGTGGAACCGCGGCCGTCCGCCATCCTGTCTCACTGGGCATGCGCAGGTCCCTTTAAAAACTACACCTGACCACTAATGTGATTGATGGATCAATCACCCCTCCCTACTTAAGGCACCTGCAGCCTTAGTAGGCTTAGGTAGTGGCCCCTGATCTTGAAGTCTCACTCCCAGTGAACTTCTATAGGTATGTGCAGTTTCCAAACTGCTTCCAGATCTACTCCTGTGTGCAGTTTCCAAACTGCTTCCAGATCTACTCCTGTGTGCAGTTTCCAAACTGCTTCCAGCTCTACTCCTGTGTGCAGTTTCCAAACTGTTTCCAGCTCTTCTCCTGTGTGCAGTTTCCAAACTGCTTCCAGCTTTACTCCTGTGTGCAGTTTCCAAACTGCTTCCAGCTCTACTCCTGTGTGCAGTTTCCAAACTGCTTCCAGCTCTACTCGTGCTTCAGCTTCCACGCTGCTCCCTGCTCAACTCAGCGGCGGTTCCCATACCGCTACAACGCTTCACTTCTCAGCTGATTCCGGATCTACACAACTGGGTATGCTCTACTGACTATTGGCTATTGCCTATTGCTCGCATACCAGTTGTATCCATTGTTGTTTGCTGCACAGGGTACAAGTACCCATATAGACTGTGTTAGTGCATTGCTTCATTTAGGACAAGCTTTCACTCAAGCTACGATATCTCCTCACGCTACTACTTAGCGTTATTGTGCATATCTGCTGTGACCAGCTTCTCCTCCCTGCAAGGCATCTACTCCATACAGACTATTCATTGTGCCTTCCATCTCTGCCTCACAAGACATTGCTCTACTCGCGCTGTTTCCATACAGCCACAGTTTGCCTTTCAACTTCACTCTCCTGCACCTGGACAAGTCCTCATTCCTTCTCACAGCAGTGGTACAACTTGTTGCACGCAGACCACTGACTTCCCTGCTACCTACCCGCACCTGGACAAGTCCTCCTATCACAGCGGTGGTACAACTTGCTATACGCAGACCACTGACTCTCCTATTACCTACCTACACCTGGACCAGACTCCTCACCATAGCGGTGGTACAACTTGCTGAACGCAGACCACCGACTACCCTGCTTCCTACCTGCACCAGTACTAGTCTTCCCATCACTGCAGTGGTACAACTTGCTGTACGCAGACCACTGACTCCTCCTCTACCTACCATCACCTATCCACGTCCACTCCTCGTTTCTACATTATCTTCAGCCTCCAGTTTACTGCTCCAAGTCGCTGACTTTCCTCTAACCATAGCTGCAAGTCGCTGACTTCCTCAGACTATCTCTACTCTCCTGCTGTTGTGTCGCTCCAATCATTCACCTGCCTGCTTTGAGGTGCGTGCCATAACCCCGCCTCTCTAGCAGAGTTCCATCTGGTGAAACTCGGGTAAGCAACTCCTAGTGCCCGTGACAGAAGGAGAAATCTGTACAGACTGTTTTATATGTGGTATCTGTACTTACCTACTGCTGTCTATACCTCCATCCTCCTATAGGTTGCTGTTACTTTATGCAGAGATGGAACTAGCGAGCTGTGGGCCCCGGTGCAAGGAGTTGGGGAAGAGGAAACCAGGGTTCCCAACCCTCTGTATCTGCTGTGCAACAGGCCCCACTATCTTCATGGGACCCGGTGCAAGGAGGCGAGGAGGATGAAAGCGGGCCCCCAACCCTCTGTATCTGCCATGCAACAGGCCCCACTATCTCCATGGGCGCCGGTGCAAGGAGGCAGGGAGGAGGAAACCAGAGCCCCAAACCCTCTGTATCTGCCATGCAACAGGCTCCATGGGCCCGGGTTCATGACACCTGCTGCACCAAAGGTAGAAAGGTAGTTCCGCCACTGACTCTATGCACTGTGGGAAGCAGCTCTGACTGTAGGAAGACGAGGATCCCACAGTTATTTTGTAGGTTAATACATATTCTGCGGATTCCCAGCATCTTAATAACTGTAAATCAGCACAATATACCAGAGGGTCCTCTTCATGCTCTGAGCCTCAGTGTAAGCACACCTCTAGCACAGTGAGTATTTCCATCCCTATTTTCATGCCTTGACTCGGTCCTTGTCTCAAAGCTTACACTATGGGATTAGGAAGCTCTACCTAGATTAGATAATGAAGAACCAAGTTCATGTAGGTTATGTGTGAAGCTTCAGAAGAAATGTTCATTGGATTCTGCTGCTACTCTGACCTTGGAATCGCTGGCTTAATCCATGTCGCACTTCCACACGGGTGTAATAGGAATATTTTGTTTGGTATGGATATGGCTGGAAAGAGGAAACGTCCAGCCATATCCAGTGGTCATCCAGTGGCCAATTAATAGACAACTCTATTAAACACTGGATCCCAGAATTTATATTCATGACTCTCCCATGGGGTCCTAAGGCCAGTTCAACCACTTTCTGTAGGCAGGGACACCACTCAAAGAATTTCCCACATTGGGGTATAGGGGTCTTGGCTTCCCCAGTGGGTTGGCATGAGTAGGCCAGGAGCCAATGTAAAGAGGTCGGCTAGATGGGTTCCCGACCGAGCTGCTCTTAGTTTCAATTCAAGTCATCAGAGCATAGCTCGCCTCAGCACCAACCTGGAGCAGCTCTTCAAGTTAGAATTATTATTATTATCATTTACTTGTTAGGCGCCACAAGGCGTCCGCAGCGCCGCACACAGTACGAACAGTAGACTATACAGGGTGAAACCGTGCAGAACAATGAACAAAAGGTACCAATACTTCAGAAACTCCAGGCAGGCTACAATGGAGCAGAAGAATAGGTGAGGAGACAGGAGGGAAGAGGGCCCTGCTCATGCAAGCTTACATCCTAAGGGAGGGTAAACAGACCAGGCACAAGAGGAGCCAGTTGAGGCAAGAGGAGAGAAGGGAGGATGAGCTGAAGGGGGAGATAGGGGTTAAGTGGATGGTTGGTAGGCTTTGAGGAAGAGGTGAGTTTTGAGTGCACGATTGAAGGAACACAGTGTAGGAGAGACGGATGGAACGAGGAAGGTTGTTCCAATGAAGGGGGGCTGCGCGGGAAAAGTCTTGGATTCTGGAGTGGGAAGAGGTGATAAGAGTGGAGGAGAGGCGGCGATCATTGGCTGAGCGCAGGGAGCGGGCAGGAGTGTGAATGGAGTGGAGGTTAGAGATATAAGGGGCAGTAGAGTGGGAGAGAGCCTTGTAAGTGGTGGTGAGGAGTTTGAAAAGAATTCAGTAGGGGAAGGGGAGCCAGTGTAAGGCGAGGCAGAGAGGGGAGGCAGAGGAGGAGCGGCGTGAGAGGAAGATGAGTCTTGCGGCCGCTTTGAGTATAGAGCGGAGGGGGGAGAGACGGGAGTGGGGGAGGCCAGTGAGGAGGAGGTTACCACAAAATATTAAATTCCTTTATTTAACAAAAGACCTTAATACAGGGGTAGAATTTAACAGTACCTGGCACCACATTCGGGAAAGAAGGAATCATTTACAGAGATGCCAACAATCACGGAGATCCCAAAACAGAACCTCTATTCACCTCTCTTTGTATTTCACACAGCACAATGTATCTGCCTGTCCAATTGTCTAAAATAGCTTCTGAAACACACTCCTGAGATGCCATTGTAATTCAGCAACACAATATTACATCCTTTACAGTAATAGCCAGAGCAGAACTGTATTTACCATGGTGTGGATGGCAGAGTTTACAAGGCTTTTTCCCTTGATCGTTACATGTCAAATTTGCACAGTTGTAAACGGTTATTACCTAAAATTGGGTTTTTCTTAGTGATAACTTGTGTGCTCCAGTCTATAATACAGTCCTAGAACTGTTTCCAGCTTCCAGTTTGTGGGCTGACTTTATCAGGCAAGTCTTAGCCAACTATTGTGGAACTACAAATCCCAGCTAGTCCTGCCAACCAAAAGCTGAATCTATTAGACCAATCTTAGACTACCTGGTGCTCTCTATATGTCATAAGCCTACAAGTCTTAGGATGTGGGGGCACCACGGTGGCACAGTGGTTAGCATTGCTGATTAACTGCATTGGGGTCATGGATATAATTCTAACCAGGGATTATTTAGTGTGAGTCAATATGCTGTCTCTGTGTTTGTGTGGGTTTTCTATAAACGCTCCAGACTGATTATCTGCTGAAAATGTACCCCTTAGCATGTGCGTTTCTGTGGTAGAGAATTTAGAGTGTAAGCTCTGCTGGGTCAGGGACTAATGTAAATTATTAATATTCTCTGTAAAGTGCTGTGTAATTTGTAGGTGCTATATAAATAAATGCCCTGCTGGACACCCATAAGTGGAGAGCCATTGGTCTTCATTAGGCACCTTGACACATATAAAAATATAAGCAATGCCTTGCAGTAGTCTCTACCTGCCCTATATTAAAAGATAAAAGACTTTTAATGGAAACTATTCACAAATAAAAATGTCCAGGCATTATTTCCTGTAACAATCTCTGAGCCGTATTTTCTCTGACAAATGAATGTATCATTTTCCTCTGTTGTGTTTGTTATAGAAATTGAGGAGCAATAAGTCAGAATGTGAATACAATGCGGCTTGTTTCATTAGACACCAGAATCCTTGGCGGCTTGTTGTGTTCAATAACTTACTTTATTCTCGCTGGAGACCATCATTCTCACAGACACATCAATGTATTCACTGCAGACCTGCTTTTTATCATTGCTGGGTACATTTATTTCAGAGAAATGGCCTTACAGCTATATGTAAACAACAAGTAATGTGGCTAAGTCAATCTGTGCAAACTGCCATAATAACTAATTGTTTTTTTTCAAGTTTACTCATAACCATTTATTTTTAAATATTAAAACATAGATATTCGCCCATACAACATGATACGTGTGGCACCTTTACATCTAAGGTCATTAAGATTTAGGCCGGTGTAGGTGTAAAAGCTCTACGGCAACTGTTTTGGCAAGGAGCGGGTGTCCTTTTGCTACAGACAGTTTTAAGGCCCTTATTCACCATGGAGCGGTTTTGCAAGGGAAAGCTTACGCCGAAAGAAACACGGCAAAACTCTTCACCGGCGGTAAACCACATGATGTATTGGGAGAAGCTGATGCCGCTGGAGAAATAATAAATAGACCACTTAGTAACATCTGGCAACAAGCATTATCTTGGAGTCGGGGAGTTGGGAGCATACTTGCCATTCTCTTCGGGAGATCCCAGATGTCCAAGTGGCAAGTGAGGATGTGGCGTTGCGAAACGCGTCATCATGCCCCCCCTTCGCAATGCCGCAACTTGGCAGGATGCCTGCTTTCCTGAGAGTTCAAGGGAGCTATCTGAAATTCAGGAATCTCCTAGACATTTCGGGAGTGTAAATAAGTATGGTTGGGAGAGACCTCTCTCCATTAGGCCACTCCAAGATTTTTGGGGTTACATGATTAAGTAATTACCATCAGCTGTTCATGCAACAGTCATATAAAGAATGTTCTGGCAGGTAATTAGTTCTCTCAATCTGGGGGTAAGAACAGAGGTCCTGTAAGAATCAAGCTGAGAAGAGGGCGCTGTGTCTGGTGGAACTTAAAAGTGAATTATAGGTTGCTTCGCGAACTGAATGACTTTATGGGCCCTGCTTCGTAGGTCTCAAATAATTGGCACACCTGGCCGCTATTTAGACGTTTGTGCTACGTTATCGCAGACATTGCTACCTCCATGTGTCATAATGGTGCCACAATGGCAAGAAGGAAACACCAGTGAGGTGATCACCGGTGTATCTTGCATCAGAAAGATGATCTGAGTCTAGTAGGTCTCAGATCCTCTCTGCCACAAGAAGAAAATAAAAAGCAAATCAAAACAAAGCGCTAAAAGAATAATTATAAAAAAGTGAAAAAAAAGTGAAAAAAGTTACATTTATAGCCTAAAACATATTAAAGGAACTTGAATAGCGATATAATTATATATAACTGACCAAATCAGAAGTTTCCTGCTATGGACTGTGCTATTCAGGGAATGTCCGGTAGTGGGATTTATAGTTACTGATGGGGCCTATTTATTAAAATGACACTGATACAAAACTAAATACTTTTCCCTGTGATTTATGAATATTTTATCTCTGTGGCAGCTGAGCGATACTTTGCTGCCGCGGGTAAAGTTATCCATATTGGTGTGAATGAGCTATCACCTTGGGGGGCCCCCATACTGCTTTACTATGTGCGGGGGCCCGGGGCATGCATGGAAATGAAAGCCATGTTTAAGCTTCCATTACCACTGCTAAAAATAAATAAATAAAAATCTTGAAGAATTTATTTTTAGTGATAACAGGCAGCTTCACAATACAAGTACATGATACTTGATAAATAGGCTTCCCCGTGCAAAAGTGCTCACTTATCACCGGTGAGGTTGGTGCCAGCTGTAACAACCTTCTTTTATTGAGTGAAGTGAAAACACCTTTTTTTTGCCAGCATTTGGGCTGAGTTAACTCATTTATTACCCAGAAAGATCTGGGGGTAAATGTATCAAGCTGAGAGTTTCTGGTGGGTTTAAAAAGTGGAGATGTTGCCTATGGCAACCAATCATATTCTCGTTATCATTTTGTAGAATGTACTAAATAAATGATAACTAGAATCTGATTGGTTGCTATAGGCAACATGTCCACTTTTTAAACTCACTGGAAGCTCTCAGCTTGATACATTTACCCCCTGGAGTAAGGACTGGGACTGTAGAGGGAGATTTATTGTTCATTTAACCTCAGGGTAAACCAAGGATACAGACTAAGAAGCCACTTCCATCCATTACTGTACTTCAGGATTTGCTGTACATGCACCAGCGTTAATTAGGAAAGGAGTTAATTCAGGATGTGAATGTGTTAGTTGCTAATTAACTGCCTAATAACTCCTGAGAGACATAATAGTGTTAATTACTGACTGATTCATTTTTATGCTTCAGTGATTTACTAGTGGAGCTCTTTCAATACTCTAAACTGTTTCTATCTATATATTACCTTATAATGCTATAATCACATGCCCTTATCACATTGGTATCCTTAAACCACCTTAACCAATTTTGTTAAGTAAATGTGAAAAAGTTGCTAGTTTCCATCTACCATATTTCCCCATGTATAAGACGCACCTTTTCCCCCAAAATTTTAGGTCTAAAAGCTGGGTGTGTCTTATACAGTGGTAGTAGAGCTTACCCAGTCAGATGCTTCCTCTGTCCAGTAAAGTCTTCTTTCTTCTGTCTGTTCAGATGCTGATGCTGGAAAGTCGCTTACCGTCCTCTTCGCGATGACCGGATGTGGTGCATGAACCGCAGTTGGAACGCACACTTCCGGTTTCTGCATTTGGTGTTTTGTCCAATCAGGACTTTGTCAAAGTCATGATTGGACATCCGGTCATCGGGAAGAGGACGGTAAGCAACTTTCCAGCATCGGGATCAGAACGGACAGAAGAAAGAAGACCTTACCGGACAGAGGAAGCATATGACAGGGTCAGGCAGAATTAGCAATAGGATTAGAACTCCGTCTCTCCTCTCTGTAGTACCCGCTGCACAATTACTCTGCAAAAAAACATTATCCTTAATTTTTTCACAATTTATACAGAGCGTCTTATACATGGGGAAATATGGTACTTGTGTTTCCTGGATGAACCCTTGGTAGATAGATCTGTCACCTAGTACCTGTCAAGAGCCAGTTGAGAAGACTAAGGTGATGGCATGACCGGTGAGATAGATTACACGTCCCTAAAACAGTCTTGTCAAAGGATTGTATGATAGTGGTATTAGAATTTTGGTATTTTGAGTAAATAATGGGAGTAGGAGTATTGGTTAACATTCCATACCGTTGGGCCAGTTCCTGTTGATATGTGAATATGTAAGCCTGGACAGAATGGACATAGACATGTGCAAAGGCATCGGAAAGCAATCAGCAGTGAAAATCGGAAAATCTTACCGCCAGCTATTTGGTTTTTTTTTAGCCATAGTGCTTTTCACCCCCTTAGTCCTTATGGAGCAAGAAAATTGTCTGTCACATTAATACTTGTTTTTCACTGAAAATAATACTCAGGAGATGTCGTTCCAGATTATGTGAATACACTTTATCCTTGTAGAACCAGAAAGTTCTACATAAACACCTCCTCCCTGAATGAATTTCAGCAGTAGGTGTAGTTACAAATTATCAGAATAATTTTATCCTCATGTAGGCAGAACATGTGCCTGTTTTAATGTGTGCTTTTCGATTTTTTTTCATTGTAAAAGCTATGTTTCACTTATGTGACAGAAATATACTTGAAAGACAGCAAATGGCCTACAAACCTCCCACGTACAGCATTCACAACATTTACAAACTGCGCAGGGACTTGTGGTGAACAGGACAAAGCCGAAGCTGGCGATTTGTCTTTCAGTTTACCCAACTTCCAAAAATCTTTATTACTCAAATATTGCAATAGGAGTTATTCACATAATTAGGAAATAGTTTATATTACCTGCCCCTGAAAACTGTGTAATTTGCACTTGAATAAATACCATGGTAGCATGCCATGCCTCTCAAAATATAAAATTGCTAAAGCAAGACAATCATCATCATTTATTTATATAGCGGCAACATATTCCGTAACGCTTTACAATTAGGGACAAACACAGTAAACTAATAAATAAACTGGGTAAAACAGACAAAGAGGTGAGAAGGCCTTGCTTGCAAGCTTACAATCTATGGGACAATCGGAGTTTGATACATGAGGTTAAGTCTACATTTTGCATTTCGGTCCAGCCAGACTGCAAAGGTAAAAGGGAATCATAAGCTAAATGATCCTTTCACACAACAATGTTGGTCAGGGTGTAGTTATCTTGTGTGAAATTGTGTAACGGATGGTAATAGGGTAATGTAGTGAGGTCAAGAGGGTGGTTGAGGAATATTATAAGCTTGTCTGAAGAAGTGGGTTTTCAGAGAACGCTTGAAAGTTTGTAGACCAGAGGAGAGTCTTATTGTGCGAGGGAGAGAATTCCATAGAGTGGGTGCAGCCCGGAAAAAGTCCTGTAACCGGGAATGGGAGGATGTAATGAGGGTGGATGAGAGACGCAGATCTTGTGCAGAACGGAGTTGCCGAGTTGGGAGACATTTTGAGATAAGAGAGGAGATGTATGATTGTGCAACTTTGGTGATGGCCTTGTAGGTTAGTAAAAGTATTTTATATTGGATTCGGTAGAAAACAGGCAACCAGTGTAGAGACACACAGAGTGATTCAGCAGAGAAATAACGATTTGCAAGGAAAATCGAGGGGTCACGTCTAGCAGTTCTGAAGTACAAGGCTGCTTCCAACCCTCTTCCCATAAAAACACCCTTGAAATGCCGTGCGCACCAGGGGCTCAACATGGTAAGTGGTGACGTTTTTCTAATTGTCGATTGCCTCTTTCACTCAAATAGCCTTGAGTACCTAACAAATAAAAATAAGCTGAATAAAAAAAATTAAGCGGCAATAGCTGAAAAACAATGCTGACCAGTGTTTTCAGCCGTCGAACAGACAAATACATTTGTGGATTTTTTTATTTCTTGATTTCAAGTTTGCAGATCAAATTAAATTTGGAAAGATTTCCCCCTCTAGTGGCCTTCTGCTTAACACATTCTGTTAAAAAGCGAACCTTGATGACATTGAAAGTAATCATTCTCAAACATTACGCTTCGTTTGGTCAAAGAAACAAAAGGAGGTTGAGTTTGGCGGCAGCATCAGCAAAAACGAACCAACCATATCAGCACTTATAATCACTGCCACATGTTATAATCACTGCCACATGTTATAATCACTGCCACATTTTGTACATCTCAGATTAAGTTTACATGCAGTGTCCAGGAGCAATAGACAAGGTAAAACATACTGCAATAGCAAATATAGATTCAATTAGGAAATTAGCAATAACTCAATTTGAATCTGGGTATTAAATAGTATAATATGTTCATATGTTCTTGGGCAGCACGGTAGCTAAGTGGTTAGCACTTCTGCCTTATAGCACTAGGGTCATGAGTTTGATTCCCAACCATGGCCTTATCTGTGTGGAGTTTGTATGTTCTCCCCGTGTTTGCATGGGTTTCCTCCAGGTGCTCTGGTTTCCTCCCACACTCCAAAAACATACTGGTAGGTTAACTGGCTAAGAAATTGACCCTAGTCTGTGTGTGTGTGTGTGTGTGTGTGTGTATTAGGGAATTTAGACTGTAAGTTCCAATGGGGCAGGGACTGATGTGAGTGAGTTCTCTGTACAGCGCTGCGGAATTAGTGGCGCTGTATAAATAAATGATGATGATTATGCCATTACCCTGTATAATTCAGCTCGGCTCAGTCAATACTCAGATTTTAGGCGAAGACCAGTGGGTTGCCACAAACTCCTCTACTATCTCATGTATAGTAAGGCATTACAGTAAAAGCTTGGATTACTAAGTGCATGTAAGGTAAATCCGGATTGTTGTTAAAATGTGCAATAAATTAGAAGAGAGCCAAGCTGTGCAGTCATTTTCCTGGATTATTCTGATAAGTGCATCGTTTAATACAAAGAATTAGTAAAACAAGGTATAGCTTTACTTTTTTTATTTCTTTGTGGTAACTTTTGATCTATTATTGACATATTAATGATGGAACACTTTTTGCTTTTTATTGAATCCCTCATAACCAGGACTGTCTGTAAGATTGATGAAAGCAGATTTGGTACCAATCTCTTGAAAGGTTACAAAACGTAAGCCAGGAATTTCTGGACCTGTGAGTCTGAGTAAATTATTTGATTGGCTGTCCAGGGGGCAGTGCCGACGGCATTTAATATTTTTTTAAAAAATTTTGTTTTTTTAAATTAGGCATTCCGGGGCTGTCTGTCATCATCAGGGCCACCCCTGGTCTATAGGGATGGCCCCGACTGTCACCATGCAGACAGGCAGGCTGACAGCAAATCCAATGCTGTTAGCTGCCTGTCAGTGCAGCCTCTGAGCTCTTAATATGATCCTGCAATATTACCACACCTGACGAGACTGAACTATTAGCATAGGGTGGCCAGAACCTTAAGTCAGGCCCTGTTTGTAGGACAAATCTCTTAAGGAGGGAGAACCACTTTGTAGACAAGAAAGTTCAGCATCAAGGTATCTCCAAAATAGTGGGATTTATACCAATTTGGCACAGAAATATATATACACTATATACATCTCCTACTCATACTTGTCTACTCTCCCAGAATGTTCGGGGGACTCCTGAATTTCGGGTAGTTCTCCCGGACCCCGGGAGAGTAGGCCTTATTCTCTCCTAGTAAGTGGTCAGGACTAGGGACTCAATGACGTGATTTACCGTAAAATGCATAATTTTGCCCCAAAATTGCACAATTTATAGAAACATACATCCACTTGCCTCTGCATCTCCTAGAAGGGAGGTTATTGAAGTTGGCAACTATGCCTAGCAGACAAAGTTATATACAAAGCTTCTTTTTTGACTAGTCTGCTTAATTTTTATACCCACGCCTCTTTGTCAGTAAGTTACTTTATAAAAAATCAACAAAGGAAAGAATGACATAGTCAAAAGTAAAGGTCCACATGTATTATAAAGGTCAGCACATTCAATTATTTGGTTGGGCATTAAACCTATAGATGCAACATTCTCGTTAGGAATAACTGTTCAGCCTTGATTACAGCTAGGTACAAGCATAACCTTTAACAGATCCTATTAACAATCTTTTGCCCTTCTGACTTACACAAACTTTCTATTGAATCCAATATTTCTACAGAACAGTCCCGTATGTAACATAAGAGTCCTAGGTCTAGGTGAAAGGTAGGTACATGGGTAGAGAACGGGTTAAAAGATATAAGACGAAAGATAGTTACAACCTGAACATATTGAGACTGGGCTTAAGTTACAAGGGGTGTACTACAGGGATCGGTATTGGGCTCTGTCCCTAATGTTTTTATTAATGGCCTTGTAGAGGAGCTACAATTAAGCATCCATGTTTGCTGATACTAAGCTCTGTAGGGCTATTAACATGGAGCAGGATAGTAACTTGCTACAGAAAGGTTTAGAGAAAATGGCAAAATGCACAGAAATGGAACTTTGTAAAAACATAGGCACCTTAGAGGTGACCTTATTAATTGTTATAGATATATTCAAGGTCAGAACAAAGATTTAGATGCATTTTTATACCAAGGTCATACAGAGAACAAAGGGTCATCAATTATGAATTGGAAAAAAAGCAGATTTCACTATCAGCATTGGAAAGGGTTCTTTCCTGTAAGGGTAGTCAGGGAATTTTTCTTTTCCTTTGAGGCTAAATTGGCAATTGTCACACTGGTAGGGGGAGGAGAGGGGTAGGGGGGGGGGGGTGTTTTGCCTTCCACTGGAAGAACTCTATTTGTAAAATGTTCAAGTTGACGGACCTGTCTTTTTTTAAACTTTATTATTTAGAGGCTTATTTAGAACATCTACTTTTTTGTGTAAGATATATAATTCCGTCCTGCACATAGGCACCAAAAATACATATATATATACATCTATATGTATAGTTTATCATATCATTGACTTGCGTCTCCTTATACCTGGAGAGGCAGAATGAGGGTGGGTAGGGGCAGACAAGGACACACTGAGTACAGGAAGGACAAGTTCAAGTAAGGACAACAGAATTAGATGTGGACCCCTCCACCTGATAATACTTAATTCATTAACATCACGAGTATATTATATGAATTTGCGCCAATCTATTATCATTATTTAATGGATATTACCAATTGGACAACTATAGCAAATAAAATTCCCTTTGTTTTTTTAAATGGCAAAACAACAGACAAGGACAATCAGGTGTGGTTTTTTTTAACTGTGAAAGGCTATAAGAAGAATGTACGATTTGCCATTTCTCTTATTTCTTTTTCCCTTCGGGTTGCTATTAATGAGTTATAATTCTAGACTACTGTGGCAACCACAGTCACATGGCACATGATATAGTGAGCAGAGAGAAATTTGGAACACACCACTGAGCACTGTCTGCACTGTGACATCCTCCCACCCCACCCCTCTGCCATCACATGACCTGCTGAGATCTGTGAGTCTGTGTCTAGCAGCAGACTGACTGTGAATGTGTCTGGCAGTCATATTTGTTTGCCAACCAAAGAGTGTTTGAAAAGGAGATAATGATTTGCAGAAGAAAAATCAGATGCATGATTGATTTAAAGGTACTTAACTAAGAAATAAAATATAACTAAATATTCTATGTGGGATTGCTGCTTTAACTGCATTTTTGCATTAGTAAATAACACTAAGTCAATATTCTCTCTTGTGTATATGACACTTCATTATATTGTATACGAGTAGAGTAATGTGACTTTAGCATCTACTACTAACGCTGTCTCTATACTTTCTCTATGCCAGGCTTGGCCAACCTGTGGCTCTCCAGGTATTGTGAAACCCTTCATACCCTGCCAGCTATTGGCTACTTATCTACTAAGCAAAGCATGCTGGGGCTTGTACTTTGGCAACACCTAGAGAGCCATAGTTTGGCCAGGCCTGATCTATGCTATTTTAGGGTGTATGTAACACGCATCATCATCATCATCATCTATTTATTTATATTGCGCCACTAATTACGCAGCGCTGTACAGAGAACTCACTCACATCAGTCCCTGCCCCATTGGAGATTACAATCTAAATCCTATAACACACACACACACACACACACACACACACACACAGACCGAGAGAGACTAAGGGCAATTTAATAGCAGCCAATTAAGCTACTAGTATGTTTTTGGAGTGTGGGAGGAAACCGGAGCACCCGGAGGAAACCCACATAAACATAGGAAGAACATACAAATTCCACACAGATAAGGCCATGGTTGGGAATCTAACTCATGACCCCAGTGCTGTGGGGCAGAAGTGCTAACCACTAAGCCACCGTGCCGCATGCATCCGACTTCATATATGCATATTCATATATTTATTTTTGTGCGTACGTTCTTAGCGCATATGCATCTACCCCTCAATGAGCACCTATGTCACTATATGTAACTTAGGAAGAGATCAAATATTGGAATAATTTATTTGTTTGTTTGCTGTATATATCATACTTGCCCACTCTCCCGGAATGTCTGGGAGACTCCTGATTTCCGGGTAGGTCTCACGGATTCTCGGGAGAGCAGGAAATTTTCCGGCAACCTGCCTAAATGATGCAATTTGCTGAGATTTGCGTCATTTAGATTTGCGCCCTTCGCAACAAAATGAAGATTTTGTTGCGAGGGGCATGGCCAAAATGAATCATTTCGCCCGGCCCCCTTCCACCCTCCCACCACACCCCTTCCTCCGGGTTCTCCCGGATGGCATCAATATTAAATTGGCAACTATGATATAAATTACTATACAGCAGCCATTAAAGTTTTGTTGCAATATTGTATATGTCTCTCTATTTATGACACTCATATTTGGATAGCCTTTAAACCTGTAAATTGTATTATCCTTCCTCTGTAAATCTCAGAAGTACTGGTATATGAACGCACACTTTAAAATAATGACTTCTGCAACGACAGATGTGTAATGACTCACTGCTGCAGGTCTTGTTGTACATTTGATTGTCCTGGGAATATCCCTTCAGTTTGCACTTGAACTTGTTTTGCCAAAATTCCTGGAACCACGGATTGCGGAGATTGGTTTCTGGCCGTAGCTGCAGGTAATAATCGTCAAACCATTTCACATCAGGAGACTGCAGCTTGATGGTTATTCCGCCGGCAGCCTCTCGCTGATAACTGTCTGTCACATCGTACCTGTCTGCCCAGCCGTCACTGCGGAGATAAATGAAATGATAAGTCCCAGTGTTCAGAATCGTGTATAAAAATGTGATTGATGTTCTTATCTGCTGAGAATTTCTATATTATCAAGTTTATTAAATCCCACAGATCTCTTTTTTTGACGCCTCAAACCATAAAACAAAACTATAAATTGCAACAATGTTATTTCTCTTTTATTTAAAGACAAAGTAAGCCCACCATAGTGCATTGTTATACTTTAAAGCTGGTTTATTACTTAGCTATAGAGAGATTATACTTAAAATGTTTGTCCAGTAACGTATCCGTCTCATCCTTTTGAATGTTTCGGGAGACTCACAATTTTCGGGTAGTTCTCCCACACCTCCAGCCCCTGCACTTGCCACTCTCTGGATTAGTATAGAACCCCAAGTGTGAGTGTGCAATGAAGTGTGGTGGATTAGAACATGTGGGGTGATGTCGCAGTAAGTTTGTAACAAAATATATTTTAGATTATAAGCTTACACGAGCAGGACCCTTCTTTTTCTTTCCTCCCTCCCCCCTCTTCCCCACTTGTTTCCTACCCCCCCCCCCCCCCCCCGTTGTCTCTTTCGACTACCCTTGCACCTTGCAAATGCAGGAATTGTAGAGGGGGGTTTCCACACCACGCCGCCAGTGAGCGTGACCAGCATGCATGGGGGCGTGGCTATAATTTTAGACAGTGCTTGGCTGCTCTCCAACTCTTCCTACCCCTATAATATACATGGGCAATGTTGCGTGGACTACTGTTAGG
The DNA here is from genome assembly GCF_038048845.1 of Mixophyes fleayi. NCBI lineage: Eukaryota > Metazoa > Chordata > Amphibia > Anura > Limnodynastidae > Mixophyes > Mixophyes fleayi. The sequence continues at coordinate 25,825,893 of NC_134403.1, read as the reverse complement.
TGCACGCAGCTCTCCCTTTTCAAGCAGAGCCGTTTGAAGCGGGGGCAGGGTCCAGCCACCTCAAGTATACAGTGCCCCTGGCTTGGAGGGGTTTCCCCCCCTCAGTTTGCCTATGTTGCCATCCTTGTAATTACCCAGGAATCTATAAAAATGGCTTGATTTGTATTAAACTCATAGTTGCCTACTCTCCCGGAATTTTTTAGGGCGAGCAGGGAAACCTCCTGCATTGTGCCCTCTTCATTGGTGAAGTCAATGGGGCAGGGCTAAAGCTAAAGCCAGCATCCTGGCCCCACCCCCTATTGTGGGAGGCCGATATTGGTAAACTTTGACAGGGGGTGGGGACTAACTGCGTGGCCACTCCCCCATGACTGAGCACCCTCCCGGAGATCATACTGCCAAACTTGGCAAGTATGGTTAAACATGCTCTTCAGTTCTACTTGTGCTATGTATATTTTTGTGACTTTTTGTTTGTTTATGTGAATTTTCAGTTTTGGATGGAGATATCCTTTTAATTTTTGGGTTAAAATTATATTTATTTATTTATTTTTAGTTTAAAAGATTGAAATTTTCTCTATAAGAAAATACTATATCATGCTATCAAAGTAATATATTAGTGAGAATGAATATGATAATATATAATATATAATATAAGAATATAAGAAATGTAATAAAAATAATGATAATAATCATAATACTTTAAAAGACAGAGATAAATGTATTATTTCTTCACCAGCTGTATGAAAGGGAGTTTATGTGAAACAAAGTGTATTGAGATAATTCTTAGCTTAGATTTATCTAAACCACGTAACTGAAGCCTCACAGAGTTAATCAAAGGGCAAAGTAACGGAATGCATATTATTTTGATGGAGAGATTTGCAAATATTCCTGCGATCTTCAAAACCTTTTTTTCCTCTTTTCCCTTCTTTTGCATGAGGACTGTGTGTGTTCTACAAATTTTCCCTATGTAAGCATGTTATATATGTAAGCCATTTACAGGGTGACTCCACTCAAAAAGTATGCATTGTTTTTCTTAGTTCAAATCCTTAATCCAGGTGTTATTTGAATAACTCCTGGGGGTAAATGTATCAAGCTGAGAGTTTTCTGGCGGGTTTGAAAAGTGGAGATGTTGCCTATAGCAACCAATCAGATTTGAGCTGTCATTTTGTAGACTGTACTAAATAAATAATAGCTAGAATCTGATTGGTTTTTCAAACCCGCCGGAAAACTCTCAGCTTGATACATTTACCCCCTGATGCTGACATAAGTCTTGTACCCAAAATTGGCAGTTGAAAACTCAGACATGTCTGTTGCTGCCATTTGGTAGACACGATGGGAATAGCTGATTTTCCTTATCAACATCTGTAACAATGGAGCAGTTATTTTAATCCAGTGTCTTTTAATGGATAAAGATGTGGCCCAGGAGTGGCAGATATTCCCAACGTGTGTGGCAAATGACAGCAACAGATATTTGTCTTCAACTGCCAATTTCGCTCTCCTGGTGCCTCAAATGGGTGCTGGAGATGCAAAAGAAAGTGTCTTAGTGACACCATTCAAAGTTGTCACTCCAGGGCAGATAAGTATAGTTTTTATTAATCAGCCCAGCCTCCACAGTCCAAAGGAACAGGAAGATGTATTTTTAACACTTTGTAGCATCTGGCGTCTGAGTGGTAGTAACGGTTACTTGCGTTCTCCACTATTCAGCTGTGTACGTTTTTCGGCAAGTGACTGACCTCCACTCAAACCACAGATGCTACCGATTCAATAATTTAATATTAAGTGTTTTCATTATTAATCATGACCAGCATCTATCATTCAGTGTAAACTACAGTTCTCTTAGAAACCTCATACTGTATATTGAGAATGATTCAGTAGCAAACCATAAGCTTGGCCGGGGTTGCTTCATGCAAATCTTATTAATGGTTGGGTGTTTATTCTTAATATTACGCACAGAGAAAATGTTCTGCCTTCTCTACACAATGACGTCAGAATCACACAGCATTAAATTACAATTTGAAGGTTGCAACAGCTGTAGCTGACATTATTTAATTGGAACTGAGCTATTGGGTTAGGCTTTGATGCAATATTTACAATGTAATACAATGTAATACAATTTGTCAGTACTAAGCAAACAAAAGACAAACATATGAAGCAGTTAAAATATACAGCACAGGAACAACTGCAAAGTGATGTTCATTTGGGTTTTTTTTGTACTCATCTACCCAAACAAAGATATGGATTTGTAATCATTGCTATTTACTCTTTATCCTGTCTTGCAGTTGAAAAGCAAATATTTAAACTTATTTTGCTCCTCTGTAGCATGTAAAATCCGAAATACAAGTCAGCTGAAATCTCCAACTCACAAGTATGTTAGATATAATTGGGCTGGAGCAGAGTTGTTGGGGAACTGGAAGTAAATTATTAAAAAAATAAAAGCACACGGATAAATAGCGTATTTCCCCCATACGCAGAGCCGTACACATCTCAAGATGCGCCAGCAGGATATGCATCTGGTTTATGATAAGTCATCATCATCATGCACCTGCCCTCTAGCGGGTACAAAGATATCCCTCCTAACTGGTGTACTGCAGATCTATAAGAGCCACCTTTTTATAATCACGCCATTATTGTCACACATTGGCTCACATTAGAATGCCCCTTCCTATCCCCTCCAGGGGCAAAAGGGCGTTATGCCAGAATTGCACCAGTCTGCACAGGCACATGGGCAAATCAATTTCAATCAAGATCAGCAGCCCCAATGTGCTTATTGTTACATAAAACAGCAGAAAAGTTAATCAGTTTATCAACAATTACAAGTTTACAAGTTAAAAAAAACAAATTGTGTAGAGTTCCTTACTAAGAGAACCAGACGTTGTCTAAGCACATGTTCAACAAGGATATGTTAAATTTAATCCGTAGCAATAAAAGAATAAAAAAAAAGGTTGGGTACATTTCTGAAAGTATTTTGCTAGAAAGACATATTGTTCTCTGACAGCAATAAATGAGCACTAAGTATTGAGCCCACAAGCTCCAAACCAGGGGCACGTGGCCTTTTTCTGGTCTAAGGGCAGCATTGGGAGATGTAATCATTTAAATTACTAACAATTTACTACAGGAAACAAGGAACATCTTTGCAGCTATGTCATTCCTCTTAATATTGAGTTTGGGCACCACCTCTTTACAGCATACGACACAAGAGGTTTGAGTAGCCCTACTATGTAGCGGGTTGGTCAAATAAGTGGGCCAGTGATGGGCAACATCGTCTTGTTTCTAGGGCCGCATTTGTGGCCCTCCAACCATCCAAGGGGCCGCAGAGAAGAAGGAAAGAGAGCACACAACACTCCCTCCCATTATGCAGCGTGACCTCCCTGCGATGTACAGGCGAGAAGGTCATGTGACACTGAAGTCGGCTGACCCCAGTCCACCTTATTCTCTGTAGATGAAGGCATGGCGGGCCGTCAGGGACCCGCGAGCCACATGTTGCCCACCACTGATATAGTTAGTGAGCCATGCCACTCCGTGGAAGCATATTTGGGCTCCCTCAACTGTGTATAACACCCCCACCCATCCATCCTACCTCTGTAGTAATATGTATTCCTGGATTGCAAGCTTAAATGTTTTCCTCAATAAATGAACCAATATTAATATTTTTATTGTGGTAGACCTATGCAGATTGTAAGAATAAGGATAGGAGTCTATTGAAATTACTTGCGAAGGCAAAAATAATTAATTAATATAGATGAGAGAACACACAGTAAAAGGTCAAACAATGTATTTTATCTGTTAATGAATTGATATAGTTGTAGCACACTTGATGTCTAGCCTTCCATTTGGTTTTACTTGCGCACATGACCCCATGTGGTCTGGAATACTTCAGTAGATTATTGTGTACAAATATGGTAATGTGGCTTTAGCAAATACTATTATAATTGCCAAGCTGAATATCAACACTAACCATACACTATCCGTACACTATCCCTACACTATCCCTACACTATCCGTACACTATCCGTACACTATCCCTATAATATCCGTACACTATCCCTACACTATCCGTACACTATCCATACACTATCTGTACACTATCCGTACACTATCCCTACACTATCTGTACACTATCCGTACACTATCCCTACACTATACATACATTATTCCTACACTATCCTTACACTATCCGTACACTATCCCTGCACTATCCGTACACTATCCCTACACTATCTCTACACTATACCTATACTATCCATACACTATCCCTACAATATCTATCCGTACACTATCCGTACACTATCCCTACACTATCTGTACACTATCCCTACACTACTCGTACAGTATCCCTATACTATCCGTACACTATCCCTACACTATCTCTACACTATACCTATACTATCCATACACTATCCCTACACTATCTATCCGTACACTATCCTTACACTATCCCTACACTATCCGTACACTATCCCTGCACTATCTGTACACTATCCCTACACTATACCTATACTATCCATACACTATCCCTACACTATCTATCCATACATTATCCGTACACTATCCCTTTACTATCCATACACTATCCCTACACTATCGATCCATACACTATCCGTACACTATCCCTACACTATCCCTACACTATCCCTACACTCTCCCTACACTATCCGTACACTATTCATACACTACAGTACACTATGCCTACACTATCCCTATACTATCCGTACACTATCCCTATACTATCCCTACACTATCCATACACTACAGTACACTATGCCTACACTATCCCTTTACTATCCGTACACTATCCCTACACTACCGTACACTATCCCTACACTATCCCTGCACTATCCCTACACTATCTGTACACTATCCCTACACTACCGTGCACTATCCCTACACTATCCCTGCACTATCCCTACACTATCTGTACACTATCCCTACACTACCGTGCACTATCCCTACACTATCCCTGCACTATCCCTACACTACTGTACACTATCCCTACACTATCCATACACTATCCATATACTATCCCTACACTATTCCTATACTATCTGTATACTGTGCCTACAATATCCCTACACTCTCCCTACACTATCCGTACACTATCCGTACACTATCTGTACACTATCCCTTCACTATCCGTACACTATATGAACACAATCCCTACACTATCCATACACTATCCCTACACTACTGTAGGGCGTAAGAATACACATTTGGATGCCTGGGGTATTTCTGGCGCAGATGGTACCATTTGTGAGCTGGATGCGTCATATGTCCTTAGATAATCTTTGGTACGTGCGCCTATTGCTGTGTACGTTCACAACACAAATGTTTCAATCTTTAAATGAACTCCAGTATCATTATCTATATTCATGTGTTTTCTACGATCAAATTGTGTAATGATTCCAGAAGTTTGTAACTCAGACCACTGACACCTGCTGAACATTAACATTGGTTAAGATGTCGTCTGGAATCCTTTGGTCTGAATTCTATACTCTATGTTAGATAGATAGACTGATAGATTCTATACTCTATGTTTATCCCAGCAAAGAAACCTATTAAAGCATCCATCGCCCAATCATTTCATCCTTATTATAAATCTCCCCTTTGAGATTGCATGTGTCACTAATGCTCTCACTCTGACCATCAGTCCCCTGCTTGACGCCTGAGTCTAAGCTGGTTACGTGAGCTTCATATAACACATATTGTCCTAAGATAAATTCTTCCCTAGGGGCACGTGAATTCTGATCTAGATAAAACATGTTTTCCATTTGCCTGTCAGGAGATCACCTAATAGCAGAATAATGAATGTTAGACTAAAACCACCTATCTTGTGACTCAGTGGAGGAGGCTTCAGTCATTCAGTGTCTGCACCAAGCAATGAGTTATATACCCGCTACTGTATCTGCTTCCTTTCCTTCTTTGTGCATCGCTCCATTTATCTTTATAGGAGCATACAATTTGGTCATTTTTTTTATTTTATCTGTTTGAGGGATTGAACCATGATCTCTGTGCCTGCAGACAGTTCTCTGTTGTGCATTGTTCTGATCCCCTTTGTGAAATCTGAATGCACCCTGTGGTCAGTGAAGGACGTTGGGTTATATTTACTAAACTGCGGGTTTGAAAAAGTGGAGATGTTGCCTATAGCAACCAATTAGATTCTAGCGTGTCATTTTGTAGAATGTACGTACTAATAAATAATAACTAGGGGCCTGATTCATTAAGGATCTTAACTTGAGAAACTGCTTATTTCAGTCTCCTGGACAAAACCATGTTACAATGCAAGGGGTGCAAATTAGTATTCTGTTTTGCACATAAGTTAAATACTGCCTGTTTTTTTCATGTAGCACACAAATACTTGATAGCTTATCTGTACACTGAAATTTAAAGTTGATATTTGTGTGCTACATGAAAAAACAGGCAGTATTTAACTTATGTGCAAAACAGAATACTAATTTGCCCCCCTTGCATTATAACATGGTTTTGTCCAGGAGACTGAAATAAGAAGTTTCTCAAGTTAAGATCCCTAATGAATAAGGCCCTAGAATCTGATTGGTTGCTATAGGCAACATCTCCACTTTTTCAAACTCGCAGTTATACTTAGCGCGGTGGCTAAGTGCTTAGCACTTCTGCCTCACAGCACTGGGGTCATGAGTTCAATTCCCGACCATCGTCTTATCTGTGTGGAGTTTGTATGTTCTCCCTGTGTTTGCGTAGGTTTCCTCCGGGTGCTCCGGTTTCCTCCCACACTCCAAAAACATACTAGTAGGTTAATTGGCTGCTATCAAATTGACCCTAGTCTCTCTCTCTCGGTCTGTGTGTGTGTGTGTATGTTAGGGAATTTAGACTGTAAACTCCAATGGGGCAGGGACTGATGTGAGTGAGTTCTCTGTACAGCGCTGCGGAATCAGTGGCGCTATATAAATAAATGATGATGATGATATACCCCGTTGCCTGTCCATTTAAATTAGAGATGGGCGGGCTCGGTTCCCCGAGATCCGAATTCAAATGAAGTTAGGGTATCCGAGTACCGAGCTGAGTATGCTCGGTACTCTCCCGCCCATTTGGTTTCGAAATCGAGGCAAAACGTCATCGTGACGTATTCGTTTTTCTGAGCTTGGATCTCGCGAGATTTAAAAAGCATAAATACCAGCCTCCACAACAATCCATCGCCATTTGACAGGGAGAGAGCGGGGTTAGGTCACACTGGCTATATCAGTGCAGGGACAGTGATTGATTGTATTCAATAGCATTGTAATTAGTTGTAACAGCAGTAAGAGGAGAAGAGAGTTTTTAGTTCAGTTTCTGGCACTCCAAGGGCTATTGGGGTGTCCCCCATTGTTTTGCAGAAATTTATCTTGCTGTGAAAAATGAACTATATAGCAGCACATTAATAAGAAATATATTTCTATATTTAGCACTTCCATTTGCTATTGGGGTGTCCCCCATTGTTTTGCAGAAATTTATCTGGCTGTGAAAAAAGAAGTATATTGCAGCAGTGTCAAAAATAATTTGTAGCACTACAAGTGCTTTGGGCTCAGAATGGATTCAAAGCAGTCCACATATGAGCAAAATGAGCAACCAGGTTCTGTCACCAGTCCTGATGGTAGTGTTCCCAGTACGTCATCTGGGAAAGGCGATGTCAAACTACACCGTCTTTTGAAATCATCCAAAAAATTTACGGTATTGAAGCGAAAACAAAGTCTAACTGAGGAAAAGTTAACTGCCGATGAAAAATTGCCAACATACCATTCTACACACGCAGTGGCAAAGAGAGAATGAGGCCTTGGCCTTTCTCTATTAGTGGCAGATCCAAAAATGTTACCGAGCCTACAAGTGGTGCACAACTACTGTTATGCGTCAAAGCTGAGCTGCAAGATAACAGTAAGGCATTAGAGGATAATGTTTGCTCTGAAACAGAAATGACACCAATCCCTGTGGAGAGTCCATCCACCAGTGGTATGTCTAATCGTGAGCATTCTGTTAGTGTACCCATAAAGAGGGTCCCTTTCAGCAGTTCTGCTGTGTGCCTGAACAGCCCGAGTGTAGCCTGTGATACACCAATTGAGGATGCCACTTTGGAATTAGATGAGGGGGAGATTTGTGTAGGCAACGAGGGCGCTAATGAGGATGTAGATGAGGATGAGGTTGTTTGTGTAAGTCCTGCACCAGTGGCAGCAGTTCTGGCACGTGACAAGAAAAAGGCCATTGTCATGCCTGGCCATAAAACAAAAAAATCCACTTCTTATGTGTGGAATTATTTCTACCCAAATCCAGACAACAATTGTATAGCCATTTGTAAAGTATGTCAAGCCACAGTCAGTTGAGGGAAGGACCTTAACCATCTTGGAACCTCGTCTATGTTACGCCATTTGGCGAGAGTTCATGGCAAAGTGTTGGGAAAAGCTGAAAGTTCTTCCAAAAAAATTACAAGCACTCTATCATCGGGTAAGACCCTCCGGTCACCGACATCCCGACGGCTACAAAATACACCCACCACACCATCCTCATCAATATCCTCAGTAGCGCTCGGAGTTAGCCCGGCATCCCACTTATTAAGGCTGGATGACTCCTGCACTTTTATTGATTCCTCTGAAGAAAGCGTTAGTCCCACTGCTGCTGCTGCTGTTGCTGCTGCCGGGGGTGAATCGTCAGCCCAGAGGCAGGGCAAGAAAATGAGCAGTCCTACATTTCAGCAATTAACTGTGAGCCAATCATTTGCGAGGGGAAGCAAATATGACAGCAGTCACCCAGTCGCCAAGCGAATCACAGACGCCATGGCTGCCATGTTAGTGTTAGATCTGCGTCCAATCTCCACAATAAACGCAGCTGGTTTTTCACAGTTAATTGAGGTTTTGTGTCTGCGTTACAGAATTCCATCGCGACACCATTACTCCCGTAAAGCAATTCCACAACTATACCAAAAAGTGTGTAAAAATGTAGAGATTGCGCTGAAAAATGCCATTCTGCCCACTGTCCACTTAACCACAGATATGTGGACAAGTGGAAGTGGTCAAACCAAAGACTATATGACTGTGACAGCCCACTGGGTTGGTCATTCCCCTTCACCAGCAGGAACAGCAGCAGCATGTACACCACTAAGTAACATTTGTCACAGGCAGGCCACTCTTTGTATCACCGGCTTCACTAACAGGCATACAGCTGACAATTTGTTACGCAAACTAAGAGATGTGATTGATACATGGCTTATACCACTTGGACTCTCCCCAGGATATGTCATTTCTGATAACGCCAACAATATAGTGTGAGCATTACAGCTGGGTGATTTCCAACATATTCCCTGTTTTGCTCACACCATCAACTTGGTGGTGCAGAGCTTCCTACGAAATAACCGTGAGGTGCAGGAGATGCTTTCGGTGTCCCGTAAAATTTCAGGCCATTTCAGGCATTCAGCCACAGCATGTAGGAGATTACAGCAGCTCCAAGAGCAGTTTAACTTGCCCTGCCACCAACTTAAGCAAGAGGTGGTAACTAGGTGGAATTCCACCCTGTACATGCTTCAGAGGATGGAGGAACAGCGCAAAGCCATCCAAGCCTATTGCACAAGCCATGACATTGGGAAAGGAGGGGGGATGTATTTCACTCTTGCACAGTGGGGAATCCTTTTTAGTGCTGTGCAAGGTGCTGAAACCATTTGAAGTTGTGACGTGTGAGGTGAGTGCAGACTCTTCTAGTTTGAGCCAGTCATTCCTTTAATTACACTATTGGAAAAGCAGCTTGGGAAACTGAAGGAGGAGCTGAAAGCAAGCAATTCAGCAAAGTATGTTGGCCTTGTCGATCAAGTACTTCATTCGCTTCACAATGATCCTCGAGTTATTAAGATCTTGAACTCGGATCAGTACGTTTTGGCCACTGTGCTTGATCCAAGGTTTAAGACCAACATTGAGTCTTTACTTGTAAATGAGCGAGATGTGAACTTTTGCAAGGAGCTATTGCTCAGCAAGTTGGCCGCTGAACTGGGCCTCGGCTTGACTACGTGTCCTCCTTCACTTTCTCAAGCTGCTGCTGCTCGTAAAAAATTAAATTTCCCCAAAAGAAGCAGGGAAGATGCAGGGGGCAGACCAGAACAATTTAACATCTGGGCTGGTTTGAAGGATTTTTCTAAAAAATGTGTCACCTTGCCCATAACTCCATCCAATACGAGTATAAACATGCAAAGGATGGTGGAGAATTATTTTCAAGAGGTAATTGATATGGAAATGTCAGACAGTCCCTTTTCTTACTGGGAGGAAAAGCAGGCCATTTGGAAATGTACAAACTTGCTTTGCAATACCTAAGCTGCCCACCCTCCAGTGTGTACTCTGAACGAGTATTCAGTACAGCCGGGAATTTAGTCAGTGATCACCGTAGAAGGTTACTTCCCAAAAATGTGGAGAAAATGATGTTTATAAAAATGAACTACAATCTTCACGAAGAAGGCCTTCAACATCAAAGACATCCAAGCACTGACTGTTCTCTAATGGCGGATTCAAGCGGCGATGAATTGATAGTCTGTGATGATGACATACACACTGATGAGGGTGAGGATGAAGATCCAAATGATGATGAAAACATCTTTACCAAACTTTCTATTTAAGTCTAGGGTTCAATCTACCCCCAAATAGGAAAGGGACTTGGGGCATTTCCATATCACGTACCATCTTGAAAGGTTGCTGTTTTGGGAATGTATCATTAGGGGTAGGGTGTCATACACACACTGACCTCAAACTGCCTTTGTCCATTTCAAATAATATTGTACAGTCTATAACGGCTGATTTTTTTTTGTGTTTTCTACAAGTGGAGGGGGGCCTAGAGAGCCAGAAACCAAATTGCCTTTGTCCATTTATTTACATATTTAACTATAAGTGTAGGGTGTAATATACACCCTAAGACGATGGCTGCATTGCCAATATGCATAGATGGAGAGGAAGACAATCTGGTTTGTGTGTAGAATTATTGAAGGCCTACCAGGAATTCAACTTTTTTTTTTGATAATTTATTAGCTTTACAATAACAATACTTATCCAAGAAACAGGTTGAGCACTAAATTTGGTTATTTTAGGCCCAAAAACATTGATTTACCACCAAAGTAGCAAAACAAAACCAAGCAAAACCAAAACCAAAACATGCTATGGCGGTTTTGCAAAACCAAAACTAAAACACGACGGTAATCCAGATCCAAAACCGAATCCAAAACCAAAACACGGGGGTCAGTGAGCATCTCTACTTTAAATACTCTAGCAACTTACTGAGAAAGGAGCTTAACCAATGCCTTGTTTGGTTCCTGGATTTTGAACTACTCATCTACCATTATTTCCTATGGGGGCTGATCCTGTCTACCAACCCACACTGAAAAGTGCTGGGGCTCTTTCCAACACCACTGGGTCGTGGACATTAAGGTGGGCACAAGGTTGCACCCCTTGGACGGGGCATCATTACCACCAGACTGTTACTGACATGATAGATAAAATTCCTAACAACATCCATTATTGTTCTGCTCACATTCCGTTGTTTCCTTATCAAATCTCTAACTTTGTGCCGTATTGATATCACTAGGTTCCTGGTAATAGGATAGGCAGCGTTCTCGTGATTATAAGTTCACCCAACTAGATAAATAATAATAACAACAATGTAATAAATATAATAAACTGTTTTTATAATGATAGACAGCATATTAAAACATCCTGATAATTGAATCCTTTGTACAGACACCTCTGGTCTTTTCCCGCTGCAGTCGTGTAAATTTGCTGTTCTGAAATTTCAGCTCGTAGCTTATTTCTTTGATCTTATCAATATGACATTAATTATGGGTTTTGTGAAATTGGCTTGCAGCATGTTAATTTAGTCTGTAGAACTTTTCTGAAAACTTCTGTTACTGTATTTTAATGGGTGTATTTAAACGCATTTTACTAAAACCTACTATGAAGTGTGTGCGGGGCTTTCCCTTAGCTTGTGATAGTGGTATTGATTAAGGTAGATAGATACCAGCATAATTGGGATAAAAAAAAGTTCCTTTAAACTTTCAGCTCAGTGGGAGTCCAGTATCTAATTAATGTGATATTGACATGGAACACAGATGCAACTGAAAAAGAGTGAGGCTTGCAGAGGAAGTAAATCCACTACTGAACATTAAATAGAACGCTGAACCAACGAGATTACTTCCTCCTGTTCCTGATGCTCTGCAGGGCTTTAGAAGCCCTGATGAGGAAGTGCAGTGGTTAGCATTGCTGCCTCACTTTGCCTGGGTCGTTGGTTCAATTCCAACCAAGGACCTATCACTGTCAAGTTTGTATGTTCTCCCTGTGTTTGCATGGGTTTCCTCTGGGTTCCTCCCACACTCCAAAGACATACTGATAGTAGTAAGCAATATAGATTGTAAGCTCCTATGGGGCAGGGAATGATGTGAATGATTACATATTCTATGTAAAACGCTTCGTAACATGTAGGCGCTATATAAATAACTAATAATAATAATAATAATAATAATAATAATAAATACTGTGCAAAGTTTCAGCTTCTAAACCAGAAAGGGCAGCACAGTGGCCTAGTGGTTAGCACTTCTGTCTCACGGCTCTGGGGTCATGAGTTCAATTCCCGATCATGGCCTTATCTGTGTGGAGTTTTTATGTTCTCCCTGTGTTTGCGTGGGTTTCCTCCGGGTGCTCCGGTTTCCTCCCACACTCCAAAAACATACTAGTAGGTTAATTGACTGCTGTCAAAAATTGACCCTAGTCTCTCTCTCTCTGTCTGTCTATCTCCCTGTCTGTCTGTGAGTGTGTGTCTCTATTAGGGAATTTAGACTGTAAGCTCCAATGGGGCAGGGACTGATGTGAGTGAGTTCTCTGTACAGCGCTGCGGAATCAGTGGCGCTATATAAATAAATGATGATGATGAAAGGGTGCTATGCGGTGCGGGATCACACTACAGGATTTTTCCAATGAGTCCTTCAGTGCTGAGATCTCACTCTGGTTCTGAGACCAGAAGGCACTGGGCAGTTTCGGGAGTGCAAGCACTCCGGTTGCCTAGCTCGCCAGCCAATGAGGACTTCTCGGTCGACAATCAATGTTCTCAGTGAAGCAGGTTACGAAGGAGAGTGGTGAGTTTTTTTTAAGACAGGATGATATTAATTAAAGTTGATTTTGTTTGGAGCACCATACTTAAAATCTACAAACACTACTAACATTTATCCCAGTCTTTCCTCCCACTGCCTGGGTAGGCCTCTCCTCATTGGTTTGTTAAGCAGAGATCCTCTTAGTAACTTTTGGATGAAATGCTCGGTGATCATGTATATGAAATAAAATTCATGCAGTGGAAACAGCAATTAACTTTCATCCTTTACTTTGTTCATCCTGGCATTTGGAACGTACTGGATCAAGGGTTTACGGCTAGATCCAGTACATGTGTATTAAAATCTGTGCCGTATCTGCTCTGTTTGCGCTGTGTATGTGGTGTTTTACGTAGCTCAAGTCCCGTTTAGCAGATGCGTATGCGTTAGCGTACCTTGATGAATCAGGCCCTATGTTATTAAGTTAAATAAGGAACCGTTTAAGTTTTACTCTTTTATAAATCTATGCTGAATGCTGAATGTTCTATCATTTCTTGAATTAGCTGCTAGATGCTATGCAGAGGATGTGGGGAATGGTGCTTCTCTATCTTGCATTATTTGGAATTGGTGAGGGATTAAGGCAGTGTACAAAAGCCAAAAAGCAGTTCATAGGTGCTTTTCAGAGGGATAACAAGAATGATTGGGACAACGAGGTAGAAACAGCTATCTAAATGATTATCTCTGCTTTATTAAGGGTTAAATGGCAGATAATTTCTTCACTTTGTGGAAACGATATCGCATCTAACAGTAGCATCGGATGGCTTATAAGTTTGACTGTAGTGAACAGGAAAGGGAGGAGCAATGAAAGCTCAGACTACTAGCTTTGAAAAAATTATTTGATACATGTCATCTAAACTTTTCAGCTCACAAGTAAATAGGTTAGAGAAAAATGTAATATTTGCTTATATTTGTAACACAAAACAACAGAACTGTTAACTGAAATAATCTTTTTCTCAATTGGGAGGTATTATTTTTATAGTAATCTGAAGTTATCTTCTAGGTTCTTCTTTAATGTTAATTATACACGATGCAACTAATATAACTAGAAGTAAAAGTGACAGCATTTAGGTCTATGTTCTGTAAAGAATGCTGTATCCATTTATTTAAACTGTGTCACATCCCGCCACCACTTCCATCACAATTGCAGCATGCACATCCTGTACGCTGTATTACACATACGATGTTATTAAGGTTAATGAGTGCACCATTAGGCCGCAGACCAGTCTTTAACGCTTTGCAAAATCTGTTCACAGCCTACATAATTATTCTGGAAGCCGCTGCTCTGCCCACGTGTAATCGCTCCTCTGCCAAATCTCTGACTAACAGTATTTTAGCAGTTATTTTCAGTTCATGCCTCTCTTATGAGCACGGAGTCGTCATTATTCTTAAGTAAGGATTGAGGCTCTGTAATACTTTAATGGATGTTGATGTACAATAAATGATATTAAAAACATCTGAGAGACAACAAATAGCTATGTATAATCTGTGCCACTGGCCGCAGTGATTAAACATATATTATGAGATTTTTTGTGTGTATTAAGAAAGGACTCGTCGTGCTTTTACCTGCGTCATATAATGTGCATAAATATATATATTGGTAGGATGACCTCCAAGTACAACAATCCACTAGCAACTATCTCACAATTGATCGCCTGCTGGGATCTGAACTTTGATTGTCTGCACAATGTCCCTGATACTTAGCAGCTAAGGAATATGCGTGTCTTGCGGCCTCTTTTCCTAGTTAAAGGATAATTCCAGCTTTAAATAATATCTGCAAAAGAAAAAGCTAATATTGACCCAATAAATGTCAGTGTTTATGTGTTAATATTGAGATCTCAGAGATACCTTTTAAAGACATTGCTGTGAATACCAGAAACAGTTTTCTGTCTTTGTATCTTTTCACAATGTAGTCCTGGTGGACGGGCAGCCGGCAGTGACCATACGCCATTGAACGCAGCCACGTCCGATCCATCTTTGTACGCAAAGGAAATTTACTGCAGCCTATTATTTCTGGGAGTGGAGGGACGCTCGCCCATAGTCAATGTACAGAAAAGGCGCACATAGCCACATCCGAATCCAGCCCTGGGCATCTCAAATTACTTGTTGTTCTGCCGTATCTCTTGCCCCAGTTACAGGGCTAGTCTAAGTCCTGATCAGTAGTGATGACAGTCCCATATGCATGCTATAACATGTGTTTGCAATCAGTTGAAACTAATTAATAATTAATTTTATATATATATATATATATATATAGATATATATTTTGCAACAGAAAAACAAGCAGGGCGCCTCTCAGTGATATATCAAATATACAACGTGGAATAGAGCAATACCATGCGTACTGTGAGGTAAACAATGATGGGTCTTTTAGGAGATAGTGGAGTAATCTTTGCTGTACTTGTAGTCCTCCAGATCTCCACCGATCAGTACTTCGACTAACACTAATCAGTGTCCTCTTTTCATTAGGATGTCACTTTGCAAAGAGAATGCGATTAAACCGGTTGCACTGATAACTGTTATGTCTCCACCGACTGATCGATCAGGAAAATTACTGACCTGAGCTGAGGTAAGGCAGACCGGAAGACCGGGTTCCGTCATCGATCAGTCGGTGGAGACATAACAGTTATCAGTGCAACCGGTTTAATCGCATTCTCTTTGCAAAGTGACATCCTAATGGAAAGAGGACACTGATTAGTGTTAGTCAAAGTACTGATCGGTGGAGATCTGGAGGACTACAAGTACAGCAAAGATTACTCCACTACCTCCTAAAAGACCCATCATTGTTTACCTCACGGTACGCATGGTATTGCTCTATTCCACGTTGTATATTTGATATATCACTGAGAGGCGCCCTGCTTGTTTTTCTGTTGCAGTAATCCATTCCGTCCGGACTAACCATCTGGCGTCAGGCTATCGAGGCTGCCACTCTTACAAGAGTCAAGTGATTTTTTATATACTGTGGATACGGGACTCAAGTGTCATATATTGTATATTCATACATTTTCCATCTTACTATTTTAAATTAGTTACGCTGTGGTGATCAGGGCCAGATATATCCTTTATTTGTTTATAATATATATATATATATATATATATATATATATATATATGTGTGTTCTTTTACAAATGTATAATCCACATAGGTATTGGATGCACCCTGACGTATCTTGCGGTGTGGGTTTGCGCAGCTCTAGTACACAATTCATCTAGTATCTTGGGATCCGTTCCCTGTAGAATTCGGGAGTGCGCGGAGCTGAATTATGTGCATTTTAAAACGAACGCACATTGAGCTCAGTATGCGTGCCTTGATGAATCAGGCTCTACATGTACCATGATGCTTTGCAGTATCTGTCTCTGCTGTGACATGGTCACTAAGCGTCCTACAGCATGGTTGGAGCTCTTAACATCTTTAATCATACTTGCCTACCATCCTGGAATTTCTGGGATACTCCCGAATTTTGGGGAACACTACTGGACTCCAGGGGGAGAAGGCCACCCAACCAGATCCCGTCCCATCTTCTTGCAAAGTGGGTGGGTCCGTGACAAAATGATTCCCATAGAATCGAGTCACCATGGCTCCCCCCACTGCTGTAAACCATGCTGCTGCACAGCAGACAGTTGGTTGTGATGATGCAAATTGCGCCATCGTGCCCCCCCATACTTGCACCTTATATCTCCCCTCTGGGTCCAAAATGTAGGCTAGTGTTGTTCGGATCCTGATTGCAAAGAGTTAACTTCTGCAGGAAGGCTAAAGGAAACTGAAGTGAAAAGTGGGAAGTGGCAGCCCAGACATCCCCCTCAGCATAGCAGTGTCCAGGATTAACTAAGACTAATGGCATAGGCAAACCGATGGGGGTTTCCTAGTGCCTGGAAACCCCCCTCCAAGCCTGGAGCACTGATAATTGAGGTGGCTGAACCCTGCCCCCACTTCACACGGCTCTGTTTGAAAAGGGAGAGCTGCGTCCTCACCTGACCTCACTATACAACGCCCCTTTAT
Source organism: Mixophyes fleayi (assembly GCF_038048845.1). Lineage (NCBI taxonomy): Eukaryota > Metazoa > Chordata > Amphibia > Anura > Limnodynastidae > Mixophyes > Mixophyes fleayi. Next base: position 25,808,800 of record NC_134403.1, on the reverse strand, counting down.
GAGTCTAGGTAACTCTACGCCTACATGCTGCTTTCCATAGCGGGCAGTGTAATCTGTAAGTTCCTGACACAAGGACACTCAACGGTTCTGTTAATGTTGTCTGCTTTGTACAGGTGCCCATATGCCATTAGCATAGAGGGCCTGATTCTCACCGGGCTCCTTGTGTTTTTGGGCCCAGTAGTAGCCGTTCGGGCCGCTATGACTATTGCTAATCCCCCAGTGTCCGTTGCCCAGAGCAATAATAAAGCAAACTTTATTACGCCACAAAAGGCTAGGAATATATGTGAATTCTATTAAGCCCAACATGTTTAACAGCAAAAAATAAAACTTAATGCATATGTAAATAAACAAAAAAAGATTGATAAGCTAAGAAGATTGCCAATAACTCTACCTATAAAGAAAACACAAACTATACTAGCACATTACAGCATCCTCTAAAGCACATGCAATAAAATATATATACATCATAAAAAATAAACTCAACCTACAAACAGTAAGTGAATCCCATATTTAACCTGCTCAATTCATAAACAAATTTAAACTAATAAAAATATCATTAAATACATTCCTCAGCATCTAAAAGAAGGGAGCACGTAACCTATTAAATAACTGATGTACATAATCACTATCATATAGGTTAAAATTACAACCTATTCTAATAACTATCAGACACTTACTAGCATGAAATTAAAATTGCAGCACACTCAAAAATAGAGTAAAATTCAAACCACACGAATGAATGCATGCTTAGTAGTTTTCAACATACTTTCTTTTTGCAACCTTTTATAAGAACAGTGGATCAGTATATCCTTAAGAGATATGTTAGAACAATGTTCTAGACATACTCTCCGCATCCAAAATAATATATCTGTGTCAAATGGTGTGTTTAGTGTTCATTCACGCTTGTAACACAGAATGCCGCTCTTAATCAATCCTCTAAACAGATGAGACCTCACAAAATGATACTGTAAGATTTATTTTAGATTTAGTGAAAACACAAATATATTTAATTCACCAGTGTATAATTACTTACCAACCAATCAAACCAGGGAATTGAAGTGCATACCTTACTGTCCAACCAATCAGACAGGAGAATTTGAAAAACAACCTTTTTCATTCATAAATACCAATCAAACCTGACATTAAAACATATTATGAGCATTTTTAGAAACTAGTTCTGGGCTGTCAACTGTGGTGTGCATAGCCCCCCCTCCCCCTCCTTCCTTTGCCCAGGAATCATCCGTGTAATGAGAGATGATCTGTCAATTTGCAAACCTGCAGGAATCTAGGAGTTCTGCATCGAGGAATCACCAGATCCACAGACAAACGCACAAATAGACAACTAAAATCCAATAAGTGCATTATATACTTGCACAATGCTCCTGCAAAACATGAAATAAACTTGTTACTGTCCCTACAAGGAAACAAAACAAAAACATTTTTAAAAACTCAAAATTAGTAAAGTAACTCAGGAAGGTCTTACAAACAGTATATGCAAGATCTATTTATTAAAATACAGGTATACAAAATGAAAATCCTTAATATATTTGTTGTTACACGTTTATCATGAAGCACAAGACAAGTAGAACACAAAGTAGATTGGTCATAACCGTTACAGTGGAAGGGATATTTAAACACTCGGGGGGTCCAATTCAAATCACAGGGGACACGTTGCATTTAGCTGGAAAACAACTAGATGCTATTTTCCATGACACAAAATACATGACCTTTTTGTTTTGTACAAGTTAACAACAACACAGAAGACCTGCCTTAAAAACAAACCTGTGTTAGTAAATAATATCACCTAATATACTTATTTTGTCATGTTTTGCTATAGTTTCTATTTTGTAATTTTTGTGACATCAAACACAAAATCTATGTTTAATTAAAACAAACATGAGGGCATTTCAAAATACGTGTTGTACAAAAGCCAGAAGCATCTATCACTGCCAAATGATTTGTCTGTCTGTCCATATGTACTCACAAGTTAACCCGTGCATGATACTCATGCATTCTAGTCAAATCAAGCTACTTAAGGTGTTAAAAAGGTTCTTGTCATGCATTTGGGCCTAGCCCAGGCCTCCTCAGGGGAAGAGCGTTACTTCCCGACGCAAGCGCCCTTTTTCAACGTGGTTTTGTCCACATGTCACCACCTCATCATTTTTCTCCATCACCTCATCCTTCATCTTCATCGCCACATCCTTCATCAAGCTACTTAAGGTGTTAAAAACTCCCCACTGTCACCCCCGGCAACCACCAACCACTCCCAACTGTCACTTCTCCTTCAAGAAATATATAGGTCAGTGTATAACTCTGCCCAGCAGGTGGCGCTGCAGCTTGTTGTTTTTTTTTCCTCACACGCCACTAGGCATTTATATAGTAGATTGAAGAGGCTACTTTGCAGAGTCACAATCTTTTCAGCCGATGGTTATGACAGATGAAGAGCACAGATCTGATGGTAAATCGTATAAAACGTGTATAGGAATGCTGATCGGGACTTGCAGTTGATGGTAAAATTGTTAATGATATGGCATCGGGAGAAATTTTCGGTAGAGTGTACCCAGCCTTACAAGCTGACCATACAAGCATAGATCGCTTTGCTCAGATTGTTTGCCAAATAATCTGATTTTTGGCTAAACTGGATACACCAATTTCTGCAGATGGACTGAATCACTGATAATATGTGATGACCACACTGAAAGAAATTGATGCAAATGTTAATTTGTTCACACTTGTATACTTCTGCTTGCTATTGGGAACATTTTGTCTGATTCAGCCAAATTAGCAAATGGAAACGGCCATATGAGTAGAAAGATGTCTGGGATTTCCTATTACATCACCAGATTGCACAATGCACAATAATAGTTACACCTGAAGATACAACAATCTTAGGTGACAATGGGAATGATCTTATATGACAATAGATATTATCACATCAAGTATTAACATTAATCATTGGGTACTAACACACTGCCTGATTTAGCATTAGGAGGAAATCCAGCTAGAAAGTGCAATTTTACATTTTAGCAAAACCGCGTTGCCCTCAAATCTACATGAGCCCCAATATGAGCAGATAAATAGCATATTATTGAAGACAGCACAAAAAATCAACTTCTGTACCATGAAAACAATGTCAAATTGTCACAAGCCCCCGTGCTAGCTGCGACAGCTAGAGTAGTTCCCGTCTGCAGCTGCATCCCCGGCGTTGCCCTGGTAGCCGGGATGTCACTTCCGGCTTTCTGCATCCCAGCCGTTGCCAGGGCATTTGGGATGCCTCTCTCACTGCGGCTGCAGCCAAGATATTTAACAGCTAGCCGGGGCTTGCGGATCTAGTTGATTCATTTAATCACAGTTCTTGTGTAGACGTGGGGAGGCGTGTATAACCCTCACATCTGTTTAAAATGCAAGGATGGCTTAGTCTCCCTGCCAGTTATAGCGTTTGTGCCCCGCGTTAGCTGACCTGCTCCCACTACCTGTGTCTACTCTGACTACCTCAGATTGATTCCTCTTGGGATCCTTGGCTTGTTCATGGACCCTGCTTGCTGACTGCCACTGACCTTCTGGCTCTGATTTCTGGATTACCCTTGTGTGCTGCCAGCCGCAAACACTCCCTCCTCGCTGCTGACCCATGACCTCTAGCCTGGCCATGGTTATCCGTGTATTGAGTTGCCTGGCTCCCTGCCTCTTATCTCTGTGCTACCGGTTCATGCTCATAAGATTTAACTACGTTAAGTCCTAGGGTTATATGAGTACTTGTGAGTACTACTAACTCTATAGGAAAGGCGGCTGCTATAGGTGAAGACCTCTCCCGCTAGTAAAGCTTATGACAGTTACTTGGAAGCTGTAACACAAATAAGAACAAGGGTCTGATTCATTAAGGATCTTAACTTGAGAAACTTCTTATCTCAGTCTCCTGGACAAAACCATGTTACACTGCAGGGGGTGCAAATTAGCATTCTGTTTTGCACATAAGTTAAATACTGACTGTTTTTTCATGTAGCACACAAATATCAACTTTAAATTTCAGTGTACAAATAAGCTATCAAGTATTTGTGTGTTACATGAAAAAACAGTCAGTATTTAACTTATGTGCAAAACAGAATACATTAGGTATACACACAAGTTGCTCCTCAGTCTGATATATTTATGTATCCAGAAAACAAAGCTAAGTGGTTACTCCTGTTTTTCTAATGTGTTAGAAATATTTACATTTTGACCAATCAGATCAAACCTTTTTTCGAAACTATATAATTTAGCCTGTCCAAAGGTTGTTTTTTGTATCACAATACAACATTACACAAACAGCAACAGTTTGGTAAATATCCACCTGGTATGAAGCGCAGGCTGCAGGAGTGTAAATAAACTGATGATTGGCGGATGTTAATTTCTGACTTTCAGGGCCTCTGCTAATAGGTCTATATTAGGGCACTGGAGCACAGGGGGGTAAAACCATTATTACAAGATCTTTAAGAACGTCAATATTCATTTCAGAGCTCGGCAAACATTTTTTATGTAAATCCATTTGGGTTAAGTGTTAAGCACAGCAGCTATTTCTTATATATTGACTTATCAAATTAAAACAAAGAAAATAAAATGTAATATATGCATTATTGTAGAAGAACATTTCTTATTATTTTCCTTCACTATTTTTTTTTTTTAGATTTAGCAATGCGCATAAGTTGTTTTGCACATAAACCTCAATTTCTCTGTTTGTCAGCTGCACATCAGCAATGTGATTTTTATTCAAAATAATGAAAATACCTGACCTTTGAATCCCTGACAAGAACATGGTCTGTCAGGATCACCTCCCAAGTGTGTTATGGCTGACGGTACTGACATGAAATCCCAGAACAGATGGTTGAGGTCTTTGCCTTTAGCAGCCGCCTTTCCCATAGAGCTCGTTACGCTTGCAGGTACTCAGATGCCCCCAGGACTTAAACTCAGCGTAGTGGGAGCTTATGTAAAGAAACCATAGCGCAGGAGATGGGAGGAGTAACCGGAATGCAAGAGACTAACCAGGAATAGTCCAAGGATCGAAGCAATTAGAATAACCAGGGACAAGCCAAGGGTCAGGGCAGGTTGCAAGCAACAAGGAGAATCCAGTAAATAGGCAGAAGTCAGGGCCAATCAGCAAACAGCAGGGTCTAGAACAAGCCGAGGTCACAATAGTTATCAGTCAGATTACAGGCAGAGGATCTACAGGGATATGGAGCAGGTCAGCAAGTGTGTAAACAGAAGCTATAACTGGCAGGGAGGCTAAGCCCTCCTTGCCTTATACACCCATGCTGAAAGATGAGAGGCCAGAGCTCTAACTAGCCTAATTACCTCCACAAGAGGCTACTAATTAATGTGCACAGAATGCGCATGCGTCCGGCTGTCAGTTGCCGAGACTTGGCGCTGATTAGAGGAACGTCCCTGCCATTGGCCTGGTGACGGCCAGGATGGAGAAGAAGGAAGTGATGTCCTGGTTGCCATATCGTCTGGCCAGGACGCGGCCAGACTGAAAGCAGTGACCTGTGGCAGTGCCCATGCCAAAGTGTCCCGATTTTGGTGGGACAGTCCAGATTAGCAGACCTAAAATGGTCTTACAAGAAAGTGGAAGGAGTTTTCCCAAAAGATGATATTTCTCGGCACATCAGGGGTGGCTTGAGGTTATTGAGGCTACACTTACTTTGTATCGATCTCACAAGTCTAAACATTGGGAGGGAGGCAGAATGGGATTTATTTGAGCTTCCTTTAGCCCCGATGCACCTGGATGGTTTATACAGCATTCTTGAATGTATCATGCAAGCAAGGTGTGCACTAAGGTATGCAGAGAGGTGCAAAATTCAGAAGAGGTGCACTGTGCAAAGCCATAAATGTCAAATCCAAGTCTAACTTCCAACCACTTTAGTACCAGCCCTTTCAAACAAATACAGTCTACTGCTTATTTAGCATAATAAATAGCTTATAATACACATAAGAGTGAAGGGCTATCGATACTGCCTTTATTACATGTGGTAATTGTGTGTATGTGTTCTAAACTTTTATTACATGCACAAAGTACATCTGGAACAGTGCTTCCCCGCTATGCAACATGGATCATCATCAGCAGCTATTTATATAGCGCCACTTATTCCACAGAACTCACTCACATCAGGACGTGCAAAAAGGATCCCATTAAACATACAGAATAAGACCCAAAGACTGAAAACTCTAAATCTACGTCACCTGTTTGCCACATTCAATTAACTTCTCTGCCCCCCAGCACCCCCACTGCCTCCCTCTCTCATAGGCCATTATGTTGCCACCTACACCAAAGATGAAATTGACACGATTCGACAAGATACTTCTTCCACACACTCCCCACTCCTTCTACTACACCCCCCCATTCCACTCTCAGATCATTCTCTCCAGTAACTGAAGATGAAGTCTCTGCATTTATCATCCCACCCTACAAGCAGGTTGTTCTATCCTGTCCTGCTTCCAAAGCTGGGGGCTCAGAGATGAGCAGGAGATGAAGCAAGTTAACAAAAATACCCTAGCCAAACGCACCTCAAAAATAAAAAAAAATTGACACACAACTGACATATTCACAATTTCCCATGTTCACCAAAAATCAGGACAATTTATAAAACAACAGTGCATATGTCTTCCTGTTTGAGTCCTTTGTTGGCCACGTAACAGTTGTGTCTTACTAAAATGGGGTAGACTGCAAAAGCTAACCTCTGTGGAGGACGTGGATCTAATATTTAAGTGAAGTAAAGGGAGAGTGACAGAACCAACTCGGACTTCTTTTTGTCATGTACAGAGTTTGAACATAGCAAAAAGTGGCTCATTTTCAATGACTGACCAGGAGGAGTTTGGATGTAGCTTTTCTTATAGGAATTACATGGTGCCATTTCTGTTCTCCTGCTGGACCATCTGAGCCTGAGTATACCCTGGCAGATAATGCTGACTAAACCAGCTGTACCAATCTCATTATATATAATTTTGATCTCTCAGGGCAGCTTACCTTCACTTAGAAAGTACCAGCTGTGGTTAGATATTTGATGGAGCATACAATCCACACTATGGTTTATTTATGTGCCTGGAAAATTTATAATACAGGCAAGGAAAGTGCTGCTCTGAAACTATGAGCAGCCTATGGACCAGTAAATCAACATAATGTCTTAGCTTGGATTATAGCATTGGGTGGTAGATGAACCTATTCTCCAAGCCCAATGTTCTCCAGCGGTTGAGTCCCAATCTCTACAGGACTAGCACTTTATCCATTTCGCTGGGTGTTCTCATGAACGGATCACCGGTGGGCAGCTAGGCTTCTCCTTTGGTGATCTCTTTGGTGGCCTCTTTTGGTGATAGCAGCTCTACAATGACTCATTCACCTTTCATGTCTCCATCTTACAATGATTCCTGAATCCACACCATGGTTAGCTGCACAAAATTGCCAATAATCAATGGCTGCTGTAATATTGGTGCCTGGTAACGCTTCTGCCATACCGTTGCCAAATACACTTTCCCCACCACCAGCTACAAATGTTATTCCACTACCTTATATATCAATTGTTCCCCACACTTCTTAGGTAATAAACTCATTAAGCCTGGACCATCTTTATCTTCTATTACATGTCATTGCACATATTTTGTCTCATGATCCCTTCAGTGTACACTGCTGCGTTATATATCAGAACTTTATCAATGGGATTAAAATAATAAAAATATAATATTTCTATATACAAGTTTTTAATGAACTGACATATGAAAAATATGTAAATGAGTAGATGCAGTTTAAATGTAAACATACACTCTGAATAGCTTAAAAATTCCTAGCTGGAAAAACACTGAACGACAATTGAATTTAATTGCAGTATTAAAATCTAAAAATCTATTGCAAGCACAGCTCTGCATAGATGGCTGTAAAAGTGTGAAGATATACTGTATATTTACACAGTAAATGTCCATATATAAATTGGAACACTATAACTAGATGTTCTGGGAAAGGAAGCCAGCTTGTATCTATTTATAAAGACAACTACATCTCATAAGTGGAAAAATACTGAAATAGAGGAAGCACTGCTGGACTTTGTACGGATATATTAGATATTGTATAGGCTATATAGGTGAGGGGGCATTAAGGAAATGTAGGGAATAGCGATCACAACATGACAACACCTGACTTAGATTTAAATAAAATGTGTTGTGAGTCAGGTACAAGTTTTAGAAAGGCAAAGTTTCTTCATCAGTTCAGAAATACACTGAAGCTCGTAGACTGGGCAACACAGACACCCTTTGGTGATGCACACACGGACAACTTCTTGTTGTATAAACAGTACTTTTATTGTTCCATCACAATAAACAGCAAACACTTCGTCGGGATGACACGAGGCAACCTAACACCGACTAGACATATTTTTCCTGTCTGGTTACCGGCCACTGTTTGGCATTGGTCACAATGCATAGTAGCAGAATACAGGTTTTTATGTTTGAGAGTCCTCCCACAGCCTTAGCTTGAAGGACAGGTGACCAGGCCCGGCGCTCCCATTAGGCAAGGTTAAACACTTGCCTAGGGCACCGGGCTCTGGAGGGCGCCTGGAGGGCGCCACAGATTAAAAATTTCTTTAAAACTGTGCGGCGACCGCTGACCATACCTTTCACGGCTGCCGCAAAGCTTCACATACATCCACAGTGAGGGGGGAAGGGACTATTGCTCACCACCACCGCCGCCTCTCTGCTCCGTCTCCTCCCCTCCACTCACTGACTGACTGTTGGGCGTGACATCATCATCACGGCCCGACAGTGTCAGTGAGTGGAGGGGAGCAGACGGAGCAGATTAGAAGCAGGTAAGAAAAGACGCACATTTTCAAAATCGACGCCGCCACCCTGCACACTTACACACTATTTTGTAAGTGTGCAGGGTGGGGGCGCCGATTTTGAAAATGTGCTGGGCGGGGGGCGCCGATTTTGTAAATGTGCCTAGGGTGCCAGGGACCCTAGCACCAGCCCTGCAGGTGACACTCCCACCTTGCCTTTAAAAGGGAGTTATCTGCAGGTGTTCTGTAATTGCTCTTCACTGCAGACAAACCCTGTCAGCTTAGCTTTTAGCTGTGGTAAAGACACTTTCAAACCATTTTCAAAACATGTAAGTTAAATCCCACTTTATACTTTTACTTTGTCATACGTCTAACACCTGTATACCTTAACCTAGGTGCACTGCTATACATGTGTGTAATCCTGACTGCAGCTTTTACCTGTAGACGGTCAGTTGAACATTTAATTTCTCTCTTACAGGCCTGTGGAAAACCACTCTCTTTGTCACAGCTGGAAAAGAGCACTCTTAAATAAAACCAGAGAGACCAAACAGGAAGTTTAAAAATGATATTCTAAATAAATACTGTTGCAAATACATTTTGTAAATGAGATTGTGTGGTTAAATGTCAAAGTATTGAAAGTAACAAGGGAAAAATAAGAGAACATTTCAATTGTTAATATTAGAAAGGATTGAAAATTAATTATAGAAATACAAGGAGTTTAGCAAAATACATAAAAAGGAAACTAGGTTAGCAAAAATTGAAGCTGAAACACAGATTGCTAAAAATAGCAAAATAATTTTGAAGGACACAAACTGCAAAAAAAAAAAAGTGATAATATTTGGCCACTAAGTGATAAACTAGGACAATAACTGCAGAAGATAAAATAAACTGATCTTTTAAATATGTTGCTATTTTTATCTATATTCATGAAGGATGTAAAAATACAAAAAAATATTTTGTCTTGCAATAGCCGATGAAAATGTTACATTTAACTTGTCTAACCTAAAAGGAAGTGGAATTACACCTAATAAAATTAAGACAGATAAAGCATGTGTCATACGTTGCATCCACCCACGTGTGTTGAGGGAACTTAGTTTATTAATTGACAGACCACTGTGTACATGTTTATAACAGGATAACATAGTAACATAGTTGATGAGGTTGAAAAAAGACACCAGTCCATCAAGTTCAACCTATTTTGGATCTCCTGCGATCCTGCACTTATATTTGAAATTGATCCAGAGTAAGCAACTGCCAATCTGTTTCAATTGTGAAAATCCCCCCAGACTCAATATTGCAGTCCTATTTTTACCCTATATCCACTACTATCCTACATTTTAATTAACAGTCGTATCCCTGGATACACCTTTCTGCTAAAAATTTGTCTAATCCTTTCTTAAACATATCTATTGAATCTGCCATCACAACCTTCCCTGGCAATGAATTCCATATCTTGACTGCCCTTACTGTAAAGAACCCCTTCCTTTGCTGGTTGTAAAATTTCCTCTCCTCTAACCTTAGGGAGTGACCACGTGTCCTGTGTATAGTCCTTGGGGTAAAAAGTTCCCATGAAAGTTCTCTGTATTGACCCCTAATGTATTTGTACATAGTAATCATATCTCCCCTTAGACGCCTCTTTTCTAAAGTAAACATGCCTAAACTGGCTAACCTTTCCTCATAACTTAATGACTCCATACCCTTTATCAATTTTGTCGCCCTTCTCTGAACCCTTTTTAGTTCCAAATTATCTTTTTTATAGAGTGGTGCCCAGAACAGTACTGTATATTCAAGATGAGGTCTTACCAACGATTTATACAGTGGCAAAATTACACTGTCTTCCCTTGCATCTATGCCCCTTTTTATTCATGCCAATACTTTGTTTGCCCTTGCAGCTGCTGCTTGACATTGAGCACTATTGCCAAGTCTACTGTCTACGAGCACTCCCAAATCCTTTTCCATTATAGATTCTCCTAAATTAATTCCATTTAATTTATAGATTGCGTTCTTGTTTTTGATCCCTGAATGCATAACCTTACATTTATCTGTGTTAAACCTCATATTCCATTTTCCTGCCCAATCCTCCAGTTTAGAGAAGTTACATCTTGCTCTGATTTTATTACCTTACAGAGTTTAGTGTCATCTGCAAAAATAGAAACTTTACTCTCTAAACCATCACCAAGGTCGTTAATGAATATATTAAAAAGGAGTGGCCCCAGCACGGAACCTTGAGGTACTCCACTTAAGACTTTTGACCAATTAGAAAATGTTCCATTTATCACAACTCTCTGTTCCCTATTTTCTAACCAGTTTTCGATCCAAGTACAAACACATTATTATTATGTTTAAATTATTAGTGTAGTACCACAGGGATCAGTATTGGGCTTAGTCATTGTCAATCTTATTGACTTGGCAGATGGGCTAGAAAGCAAGGTGTCCCTATTTGCTAATGACACTAAATTATATAAAGTGATTAATTATTATAATAATATAATATAATATATATCATGGGGGCTAGTGAGCTGCTCTGGCATTCCACTGCCCAAAGTTCTCCATTTTCAGGCAGAAGACTGAGCTTTTGCCTGAATCCTGAAATTACTTCCCAGGACAGATAATGGAAGCAAGGAAAGACACCTGATTTAACGTTTGCCCTCTCTGATATGATGAGTTTGAATGAGGCAATATGGATCCTTCATTACATCCTGGCCATACCCGTGCCTGTTGTTCAGTAACGCATTGAGAAAAAAATTCCCAAAAGTTTGGCGCCCATTACTTTATCACATCCCAAAGCTGTATATTCCGCTACGATCTACACTAATTTGTCAACACAACAGCCTGAAGTAAGGCTCCTGCAGACAGCTGGAAGCAGAGCTTAAAGGGATTGTCCACAACCAAACAGGACCCATGGAAACTTTTGTAAGTCGGATGATGTTTCATGTTTGTTTTTTCTACAGCAGGGGTCAGGGAACTTCTTTACCTTTAACCCCAAATATATTTAGATACGCCGACGTTACCCCCTTGATTTGAAAGGAAGGAAATCATATATTATTAATTATTGGAATTCAAAATGTTATTGAATCTATTTAAAGAAAAAAGATCCAACTTCCAAACTTCGGGTTTTGGAGAAATGATGTTGCTTCATTTTTTATACGAGAGCATCAATATTGTGGCATTTTGATGTCAGAGCAATTTGGATACAGTCTTCAGCGTCCAATCGATTTCTCTGCTTTGTTTTTATGTTCGTTAGAGTGGAAAATTCTTGTTCCAAAGGTAGGTTGTTGCAAAAGGCAGCAACTTTTTGACTATCTCCTCATGTGCAATTTTGATGCCTTTGCAGCTGTTGACATCCAAAAATATGACAGATCTGCTTTGTTTTCAAATGCAATACATGCTTCATTATTGCATCGAAGCTCAAGAAGTGCCTCTGCCAACCCTTGAGGCTCTTCTGGTACAACAGCAATTTCACATTTAAAGGGGTCTACAATCCAACTGACAGCATGTGAATCGGCAGCATTACCCCCAGGAATTTCATTTTTACCCCATTTGGGGTCATTTACCCCTGTTCCCTGACCACTGTTCTACAGTTAGGCTCATATCTTTCTTATGCTTATGAATCTGTCCCTCCTCTCATTTGGATATTGCTATCACTGGCAACTGACATAAAATATATCAGAAATGGGAGTAAGAATTAAAAAACAAAAAATACGCTAAAAACTGTAAAGTAACAACGACATTACACAGCACATAGCAAATTGATATATAATTTTTTATACGGCAATTCATTGTGACAAGTCCTCATTAATGCATTAGTTCAGCACCGTGTAAATATAGCGTTAACTAACAATTTATTTTTACTTCTAAAACTTGTTTACTTTACTTTTGAGTTACTATTTATGTTTTGTGTTGTTATGCTGGTTATGTTGCAGCAAAGATATATGTTTATACAAACTAATACAAAATCCCCACTCCTCCTGTCCTATCTACACCTGTGTGTGTCAAGTTGTTTCTCCACCCAGCAGACTGTTCCTGCTGGTACCATAACAAAAGTCAGTTGGATAATATTTGCTTGCTAACATTTAAAGCTCTGTATAATTAGAGTCCAACAGACGAAGCTACGGGTTGCTTATGGTTCAGTGTGTTTACTTCAAGCTGTAAGGGATGAGGGGGCGGACAGATCCCAGAATAGGCTGATGTTCCTTGGCTCTAAGTCCCTTGTCATGCTGGGTCTATTGTTTAAGACTGCTACAAGCTAGCATGACCTTTTACTAGAGGTAATTAAGTTTAATAAAAAGTCTTTAGTTTAAATATACTCTAACCTCATGATCGATTTTGTTCTATACTTGTATAATAAACATGGCCAAACGAGCTGCAATGTGACAAAATGTGACCCAGATGCCAGAGAGGATGAGTGTGCGATTGTCCACACACGTTGTTGGCCAAGTGAAGACAATCCAGCTGTTCATTGTATGAGGCCGACCCAGAGCTGTAACTTAAAATTTTAGTGCCTGGGTCGAGAAAGAAAAATGGCGCCCCCCCATGCCTTCAATTTTAACCAAGTGAACCTAAATTAGCTATAAACTGCGCCCCCCTTCAATGCTGTACAATGGACGGTTGCCCCTAACGCACAGCCCTAGTTACGTCCCTGGGTCAACCATCTGGATCTCTTCCAGCTTCACTGAGGCCAGCTAGTGCGGATGGAAAATGACCACAAAGGTTGATAGATGTACAAAGGGTTGGTGAATCTGAAGAGGGCTTATTACATAGTTACATAAACAAGCTGTATAACGTAAACAGGAAGTCTACCGGGCTGCAGACATTCGCTTTCCAGTTCGTTTTTCGTTTGATAACTGTCTCTGCGGTACAGTTGACAGGGCACCCCTACTCCCTCCTACTGCTTTGTGGTTGGCTTTGCCAGTTTTACAGCCAGCTGAGTCAACCAATCACAAAACAGTAGGTTCATTGTAAATAATAAAGTAGCTGTGTTTGGGCAGAATTCTCCTTGAACCCTTCTACAACCCATTAATTCTGCTACTACAACAAAAGTATATTGCAATAAGACATCAGCTTAAAACACAATGGTTCTCTCTCTGTACCGCAACTCTAGAGTCGAATCTACGTTTCAGTATTAGACATTAAAGGGAAAACCTAGGTAGGATCCAGTTTTATAATAAATGGTCTGAAAAACAGGTGCAAAAGTTATTCTCTGTAAGGAACATTTTTTCTAAGTATATTTGCATTCATCCACAAGTGGCAGCTGACTTGTTGCTTGGACATATTAATCACAAACACTAATAGGGCAGTGACACCCAGTGGTCAAATTATCAAGTGAATGTGTAAAGTGCAAGAAAGGAATTAAAAACAGTATCTTAAAGGCAATAAAGTTGATGTCTTTATGATTTAAACCAAATAGGCATATAGAGGGCAGGACTGTTCAGGGGTCAGCATACAAATAATTTAATAATACTATGGCTTCATTTTAATTTTATATAAAACACTTCTATTTTCCTCTAATTATTTTGTATTTCAATTTTATTTTCTTCTACTTTGTCTTTAGCAACCAATTACTTTTCCATGCATTAATTTAGGGTTCATTTACACATAAATGTTTTTTTTTACTGGGTGGGGAACAGCATATCGACGAACGTCTCCCCCCGACGCACTATCAATGACGACTGTTGTCAAGTGCGACTACATCCAATCGCGATGTAAGAAGAAGCCTTTGTAAAGTACATTGTACATCGCCGCATAGTTACATTATCCCCTTAACAGCAGAGATAATACCGTCGCGTTTCTCAGTGACGTCATTAAGCGCCGGCGTCTTCTTCCTACATCGCGATTGGTTGAAGTCGCATTTACCAACAATCGTCATTGATAGTGTGTCGGGAAGGAGACATTCGCCGTGAAGATGTCCAGGTAAGTGTTGTCGTGGAAGTCAGCATCGATATGCTGACTACCACCATATTTAATAAACTGCGGGTTTGAAAAAGTGGAGATGTTGCCTATAGCAACCAATCAGATTCTTACTGTCTACTTGTAGAATGTACTAAATAAATGACAGTTTATTGCCATAGGCAACATCCCCCCTTTTTCAAACCCGCAGTTTGGTAAATATACTCCAAAATCTAGGACAGCAAAACTACTGACATGAATATGTGTTGAACATTTTCTAGTCAGTACTAGTACAACTATTTGCGTGAAACATTTTTATGCAATAAGTTTGACACCTCTAAGTGCTGGTTTTCACCTATCTGCTTTTTTGTGTGATTTTAATTCATTAATAAAAGCCAACATTCCATTCCCACCATTGCATTCTAAAAGATCACGTTTAAAAACTTTAGAAGGCAATGCGCACTATTCCTCATGCATTAGTGCGCGGAGCCGTTATAGTAGGTTGTATTGGTCGAAGTCCAAGTTAAGAAAATCACACAGAAAATCCATTAAACAATATCATTAAAACACACATTCGTTTTAACGCCTTTCACTGCACATACGTGTGAACAAATCTAAATTGAATACTTTAATTCTAATTATACATAATGTCAGTGGAAACGATGTCAGGCTGACAGCTTATAAAAACTGCGTCAATTCTTAAAATAATTTATTCCTTTTTTTTTTTTTTAAGGTTTGTAACTTTTTTTTATTAAAATATTTCCCATCTTCATTTTTTGTTCTCCACATTTTCTCATCCCAATTATAGCCTCCTATTTCGAAATGCTAGGAGATATCAAACCTAGAATTGTATTTTTTTTTTTTCCACGGTACCTGACAGATGGGGAATTGTTCATATGGTTGCCATGCCAACTAACTGCAGCAATCAAGAAGATGCTTCCAGTGTTCCGTCCCTGGACCGAAGGATGGAGAAGATTTACTTTATTTATGTGCATTCACACGCTCCTTTATTACTTATTTTATGTCCTTCCAAATAGATTTTTTTTTTTTTCCATCACCAAAAGAGATTTAGCCAAGGGCAGCATGTGTTGGACATGAACGTCAATCACTCAGGGGGAAAGGGATAAGACGCCAGCGTCTTCGGGCGCTAGGAGTCAGTCGTTATCGAGGGAATAGGATCTTGCTTGTTAAGCTAGTTGTGAAAGTGATTCATTTGTATTATAGCACCATCATCCGCAATGAGAAGAGCTCTGACATATCTCCAGACAAATACTGTACGGTTCTGAATTTTCCTGCACATTATATAATTATCACCCGCACAACCCCGCTGCATTTTTTGAAGGACAGTAAAGGTCATTCATGGAGCAGTAAAATTTGGGCTCACAGGGCAAAAGGCGTTTTATGGCATTGTGTCTAGTTGCACAAATATACAGCTAGTTTAATGTCAGGATGGTGGTGTCTTCTGATGGGAGGGGTATAATTAAATGCCATGTGTGCTGCATTTCTTCCAGTTTGCAAATAACCCCCCAGTAGCTTAATTTAGAATGTTGAGAAATGTTGATTTTGTGGCAGTAAACAAAAAGGCATATTTTCGAGTAATTCATACTGGATGGTACTGTCATTTTTATGAAGACATTTGTTTTGTGGTTTCAGATAATTGTTTTTTTTGTTTTTTTTTAAGTAATCTGCTGTTTCCAACGTATTATCAACATTTTCGACGCATAAAGTATGCCTTGGTTTCCATCCAAGATTTAACAGCTAGTTATCTATCCGCTACTAAATGACCTGACATTGTGGATTATAAATTGCCACTTACTACTTAGAGGATGTTTGAAAACCCCATTTAAATGGCTCGTTCACGCAGAGCAACTGCAAATCACTGCTCTCCGGCGAGAAACAATTTCATGACAGAGATACAACTGTCATCTGATTTTTTTCCTGGATGTTAAAAAATGACTATGATATGTCATTAATTGGACCACAAGATGTCTGCAGTCTGGATTCGCAAAAGGTATTACAGCAAACAATGCTAAATAAAAATGTACTGAAAAATTATAATTCATTTTTATTTCACCAAAGGATTACGGTTTCGCCTGTATATGCTTTTAGGCAAGTCACTCTGTTCATGAACGTATTTGGCAAGGTATAGGTTACCTGTAAACTGTAAACAAATTAAGGATAAGAACAGATTTGAGGGGTCTGTCCCACTGTTCTAATTGTGCCGATGGACAAAATTTTGGGAGGTATTATCTGTTCATCATGGCACTGCATATGAGATTTACGGGAAAGCTGGAGGGCTAGGGGTGGCCTTGTGATTTTGATGAACTAAGGGCATGACCACACCCGGGGAGGTGAAGTCATGCAATAGAGTGGTGTGTACTAGGGATGTGCACCGGCGACTTTTGAGGTCTCGTGTTTTGTGTTTTGGATCCGGATTTTCGTTATTTTTGAGGTTCGGATTTGTCTCGCAAAACACTTGAGGAAAGGTCTCGGTTCGGATTTAAGGTATTGGATTCGGATTTTTTTTTAAAAAAACATAAAAAGTTTAAAAATCAAGTTTTTGGGCTTATTTTCACTCCTAGGCTATTATTAACCTCAATAACATTCAATAACAAGCATTTCCACTAATTTACAGTGTATTCTGAACACCTCACAATATAGTTATTAGTCCAAAACGTTGCAACAAGGTATCTTTCTGGACTGCGTAGAGGAGTGGGTCACCACAATATATTATAAACCCTGAACTTTTATGATTCGCACCAATAATTGTACCTGGACTGCGTAGAGGAGTGGGTCACCACAATATATATTAAAAACCCTGAACTTTTATGATTCGCACCAATAATTGTACCTGGACTGCGTAGAGGAGTGGGTCACCACAATATCTTAAAAACCCTGAACTTTTATGATTCGCACCAATAATTGTACCTGGACTGCGTAGAGGAGTGGGTCACCACAATATATTAAAAACCCTGAACTTTTATGATTCGCACCAATAATTGTACCTGGACTGCGTAGAGGAGTGGGTCACCACAATATCTTAAAAACCCTGAACTTTTATGATTCGCACCAATAAATGTACCTGGACTGCGTAGAGGAGTGGGTCACCACAATATATATAATAAGAAAACCATCAACTTGTATGATTCGCACCAATAAATGTACCTGGACTGCGTAGAGGAGTGGGTCACCACAATATATATTAAAAACACTGAACTTTTATGAATCACACCAATAAATGTACCTGGACTGCGTAGAGGAGTGGGTCACCACAATATATTAAAAACCCTGAACTTTTATGATTCGCACCAATAATTGTACCTGGACTGCGTAGAGGAGTGGGTCACCACAATATCTATTAAAAACCCTGAACTTTTATGATTCGCACCAATAATTGTACCTGGACTGCGTAGAGGAGTGGGTCACCACAATATCTTAAAAACCCTGAACTTTTATGATTCGCACCAATAATTGTACCTGGACTGCGTAGAGGAGTGGGTCACCACAATATCTTAAAAACCCTGAACTTTTATGATTCGCACCAATAATTGTACCTGGACTGTGTAGAGGAGTGGGTCACCACAATATCTTAAAAACCCTGAACTTTTATGATTCGCACCAATAATTGTACCTGGACTGCGTAGAGGAGTGGGTCACCACAATATCTTAAAAACCCTGAACTTTTATGATTCGCACCAATAATTGTACCTGGACTGCGTAGAGGAGTGGGTCACCACAATATCTTAAAAACCCTGAACTTTTATGATTCGCACCAATAATTGTACCTGGACTGCGTAGAGGAGTGGGTCACCACAATATCTTAAAAACCCTGAACTTTTATGATTCGCACCAATAATTGTACCTGGACTGCGTAGAGGAGTGGGTCACCACAATATCTTAAAAACCCTGAACTTTTATGATTCGCACCAATAATTGTACCTGGACTGCGTAGAGGAGTGGGTCACCACAATATCTTAAAAACCCTGAACTTTTATGATTCGCACCAATAATTGTACCTGGACTGCGTAGAGGAGTGGGTCACCACAATATCTTAAAAACCCTGAACTTTTATGATTCGCACCAATAATTGTACCTGGACTGCGTAGAGGAGTGGGTCACCACAATATCTTAAAAACCCTGAACTTTTATGATTCGCACCAATAATTGTACCTGGACTGCGTAGAGGAGTGGGTCACCACAATATATATTAAAAACCCTGAACTTTTATGATTCGCACCAATAATTGTACCTGGACTGCGTAGAGGAGTGGGTCACCACAATATCTTAAAAACCCTGAACTTTTATGATTCGCACCAATAATTGTACCTGGACTGCGTAGAGGAGTGGGTCACCACAATATATTAAAAACCCTGAACTTTTATGATTCGCACCAATAATTGTACCTGGACTGCGTAGAGGAGTGGGTCACCACAATATCTTAAAAACCCTGAACTTTTATGATTCGCACCAATAATTGTACCTGGACTGCGTAGAGGAGTGGGTCACCACAATATCTTAAAAACCCTGAACTTTTATGATTCGCACCAATAATTGTACCTGGACTGCGTAGAGGAGTGGGTCACCACAATATCTTAAAAACCCTGAACTTTTATGATTCGCACCAATAATTGTACCTGGACTGCGTAGAGGAGTGGGTCACCACAATATCTTAAAAACCCTGAACTTTTATGATTCGCACCAATAATTGTACCTGGACTGCGTAGAGGAGTGGGTCACCACAATATCTTAAAAACCCTGAACTTTTATGATTCGCACCAATAATTGTACCTGGACTGCGTAGAGGAGTGGGTCACCACAATATATATTAAAAACCCTGAACTTTTATGATTCGCACCAATAATTGTACCTGGACTGCGTAGAGGAGTGGGTCACCACAATATCTTAAAAACCCTGAACTTTTATGATTCGCACCAATAATTGTACCTGGACTGCGTAGAGGAGTGGGTCACCACAATATATTAAAAACCCTGAACTTTTATGATTCGCACCAATAATTGTACCTGGACTGCGTAGAGGAGTGGGTCACCACAATATCTTAAAAACCCTGAACTTTTATGATTCGCACCAATAATTGTACCTGGACTGCGTAGAGGAGTGGGTCACCACAATATCTTAAAAACCCTGAACTTTTATGATTCGCACCAATAATTGTACCTGGACTGCGTAGAGGAGTGGGTCACCACAATATCTTAAAAACCCTGAACTTTTATGATTCGCACCAATAATTGTACCTGGACTGCGTAGAGGAGTGGGCACTGGGCACCACAATAAAATATATAAAAAACCTTCAACAGATCTGCATTACACTACACATACGGCTGCTCCTCCATCCTCTCCATCATATACATGTTGGAGTTTTAGCGTGTGACAACCTCTTGTTTTTGATAATGTCAGTGCATTTTGAATATTTTTCAATTTGCCCCACACCACTGAATGTACTTTATCTATGATACGCAATACGCATCTATCTATCTTGACTGCGTAGTGTGGTGGCCCCGGTACACAATTTGGTACCGAGGCCACAATATAATTAAAAAACCCTCCACGTGTCTGAATTCCACCAAACAAGTATCTGGACTGCATAGTGGGGTGGCCCCGGTACCCAATTTGATACCGGGGCCACAATACCTCCTCCAAACATGGTACAGACAATTCGTCATTGAGAGACCCCAGACAGACAGGGTCGAAGTGTTATTGTTTGACTTTGTAAACCCAAAAAAATGTCCCTGTTGCACATAGTCGTGCAATGAAGACTGACTTTTTCATTTAAAGGCACGATCTTTAAAGTGTAGTGTTTGTAAGTCTAAGTCATATTATACTTTTGGTAAAATTGGTTTATTTTGTTCCTCTTTATGGTAATTAATTAGTAATAGAATTAAAGTAGGAAATAGAATTAAAGTATGAAATAGAATTAAAGTAGGAAATAGAATTAAAGTATGAAATAGAATTAAAGTAGGAAATAGAGTGGTATAGAGTTGTAGTGTGGTATAGATAGAGTGGTCCACACAATATAATAATAAAACCCTCAACTGGTCTGAATTCCACCAAACAAGTATCTGGACTGCGTAGTGGGGTGGCCCCGGTACACAATTTGGTACCGAGGCCACAATATAATTAAAAAATTGGGCATCAACTGTCACCGTTGTTTAATATCTGATACACCTAAATATGGACTGCACAGTGGAGTGGCCCCGGTAGTAAATTTGGTGCCGGGGCCACAATACCTCCTCCAACTTCCAAGTGTAGTGTTTATAAAGACACACAGCGTCGAAATGTTATTATTAGTTGACTTTCTTAACCCTAAAATTGTCCCTGTTGCAAATATTCGTGCAATGGACAGTTACTTTTCTATTGAAAGACTCAAGCTTTCAAGTGTAGTGTTTATAAAATATAAACAACAATACAGTAGTTTTAGAGCACGTCAATACCTCTTGTTTTAAATTATGACACGGCATTTTACTTTTGGTTTAATTTCTTGAATTTTTTTACATTTGGTTTTACTTTTTGAACATGGCAAACGACTGTTGCTTGGTCATATAATGCAAAAAAAAAAGTTCCAAGATGGAATTGTCCTTGGGCCCTCACACCCACCCTTATGTTGTTGAAATAGGACATGCACACTTTAACAAACCAATCATTTCAGCGACAGGGCCTACCAAACAACTTTGGCTGAAATGATTGGTTTGTTTGGGCCCCCACACCAAAAAAGCTATTCATCTCTCCCTGTACAGACTAAACAGGCTCTACTGAGGCAAGATGTCGTCCTCATCCTCAACCTCTGAATCCTCTCCCCCTACAGTGTGTACTTCCTCCTCATCACACATTATCAATTCGTCCCCGCTGGACTCCACAACCACAGGTCCCTCTGTAGTATCTGGAGGGCAGTGCTGTACTTCATTGAGGAATTGATTATTCATTTTTATAAACATCATTTTTTCAACGTTGTGAGGAAGCAACCTCCTTCGCCGCTCACTGACCAGGTTCCCCGCTGCACTAAAAACTCTTTCCGAGTACACACTGGAGGGGGGACAACTCAGGTAAAATAGAGCCAGTTTGTACAGGGGCTTCCAAACTGCCTTTTTTTCCTGCCAGTAACAATATGGACTGTCTGACATGTCTACTTGGATGGTGTCAGCAAAGTAATCATCCACAATTTTTTCTATTGTGACAGCATCCAATGCAGCGAGAGTAGACATGTCTGCAATGGTTGGCAGGTCCTTCAGTCCGGACCAGATGTTATCAGCATCCCCGCCAGTGCCTCTTTTGGGAAAACTGAGCTTTTTCCTCGCAGCCATAGATGTGGAAGAAAATGAGGGTGGAGCTGTTGGCATGTCACGGTCCTCTTCAGAGGACAATCTCCTGACCAGCAGGTCTTTGCACCGCTGTAGACTTGTGTCCGCCGGAAACAGAGACACAACATACGCTTTAAACCGAGGATCGAGCACGGTGGCCAGAATGTATTCCTCTGACTTTAAAAGAGGGACCACCCTCGGATCCTGGCAAAGCGTATGAAGGGCTACATCCACAAGAGCTACATGCTTGGTGTAATCGCAATGGCTTACCAGCTCCTCCCTCACTTTCTCCAGCTGCTTCTGCAACAGCCTGATCAGGGGAATGACCTGACTCAAGCTGGCAGTGTCGGAACTGACTTCTCGTGTGGCAAGTTCAAATGGCTGCAGAACCTTGCACAACACGGAAATCAGTCTCCACTGCGCTTGACTGAGGCGCATCCCCACTCCTTTGCCTATGTCGTAGGTGGCTGTGTAGGCCTGAATGGCCTTTTGCTGCTCCTCCATCCTCTGCAGCATATAGAGGGTGGAGTTCCAGCGCGTCACAACCTCTTGTTTGAGGTGATGGCAGGGCAGGTTCATGCTTTTTTGATGTGCCTCTAGTCTGCGGTAGGCACTGGCTGAATGCCGAAAGTGTCCAGCAATTTTGCGCGCCACCGCAAGCATCTCCTGCACACCCCTGTCACTCTTGAGGTAATGCTGCACCACCAAATTAATGGTGTGGGCAAAACATGGGACGTGCTGGAAATTGCCCATATTTAATGCCCGCACAATGTTACTGGCATTGTCTGACACCACAAATCCCCATGAGAGTCTAAGTGGGGTAAGCCACTGGGAGATAATTTCCCTCATTTTCTCTAATATGTTGTCAGCGTTGTGCCTCTTATTAAAGCCTGTAATGCACAATGTTGCCTGCCTTTGCATGAGCAGCCATTTTGTAGATGCTGCTACTGATGCAGCTGTTGCTGTTGCTGCGGAAGGGGATGCATCTACCCAGTGGGCTGTCACAGTCATATAGTCCTTCGTTTGCCCAGAACCACTTGTCCACATGTCCGTGGTTAAGTGGACAGTGGGTACAACCGCATTTTTAAGAGCACTGAGGACACTTGATCGTACTTCTCTGTACATTTTTGGTATCGCCTGCCTAGTGAAGTGGAATCTCGAGGGGATTTGGTACCGGGGACACAATACCTCCATCAACCCTCTAAATCCCACTCCACTGATGGCGGACACCGGGCGCACGTCTAACACCAACATTGCAGTTACAGCCGCAGTTATACGCTTTGCAATAGGGTGACTACTATCGTATTTGGTGGTCATGGCAAACGACTGTTGGACGGTCAATTGTTTTGTGAAAGACTTAGCGGTCTTACGACTTCCCCTCTGGGAAGATGACCGACTAACAGCAGCAACAGCAGCAGTGGCAGTAGTAGGCGTACCGCTGCAGGATTCCTCGGATGAATCCCGTATTGAGGAGGACTCAGTCTGGCTGGTGACTTGGGCTGCAGGACTGAATCTGATGGAGATTGTGGAGGAAGTTGACGAGGAGGGTGTTGCTGGTGTGTATCCAACTGGACCACGGGATTTAGGTGTCCCTGTACCGATGAGGGTCCTAGCCCCAGTTCCTGAACTAACCACTGAACTATGAAGGTTATTCAGGTGACGTATAAGGGAGGATGTTCCTAGGTGGGCAGGATCCTTACCCCTGCTTATTTGAGCTTTACATAAGCTACATATTGCCATACATTGGTTGTCTGGATTTGGATAAAAATAACTCCAGACCGAAGAGGTGCATTTTTTGGTCTTCTGACCAGGCATGACGATGGGCTTTTTCATCCCATGGACATCAGCTGTTTCCCCCCCTGGTGCCTCATTTACAATAACCACATCACCATCCTCATCATCAAGTTCCTCCACAGCGCCAGCTACATCATCAATAGCCTCCTCCCGAGCCACCTCTTCCCGTACAGTGATGGGAAGGTCAGGCTTGACAACCACCAACACCCTTGGACTCGCTTTGGGGATTTGTGATAATTTCTCTTTAGAAGGCAGAGTTGTTTGCTGTTTTGTTGCTGACAGCATAACTCTCTTCAATTTTTTGTAGGGGGGGGGAGGAGGAGGAGGGCTAAGATCCGTGGGTGAAGCTGAACCACTAGTCATGAACACGGGCCAGGGCCTAAGCCGTTCCTTGCCACTCCGTGTCGTAAATGGCATATTGGCAACTTTACGTTTCTCCTCAGATGATTTTAAGTTTCTCTTTTTGCTACTTTTTCTTAACTTGGGCTTTTTGGATTTTACATGCCCGGTACTACGAGATTGGGCATCGGGCTTGGAAGACGACGTTGATGGCATTTCATCGTCTATGTCATGACTAGTGGCAGCAGCTTCAGCATTAGGAGGAAGTGGGTCTTGATCTTTCCCTACTTTATCCTCCAAATTTTTGGTCTCCATTATATGTAGCACAAGATACTGCAGAATGTGTGAACTTGGTAATATTGCAGTACCAATGGACTTATACTGCTGGATTGGTTTTGCAAATTTGGTTATAATTATTATATATTTTTTTTTTTTTAAATTTTTTATTTTTTTTTACTTTTTTTTTATTTTTAAAAAACTTGGGAATAGTGGGGAAATAACTATGCCCTTAGAAGCACAGAGCACAGGACACAGCACCACTGGACTGAACAGGACACGGCACAGGACCCAGCAGCACTACGGAACTCAGCAGGACAGAGCACAGGACACAGCACCACTGGACTGATACTGCAGAATGTGTAAACTTTGTAATATTGCAGTACCACTGGACTTTTACTGCTGAATGTGTGAACTTGGTAATATTGCAGTACCAATGGGCTTATACTGCAGGATTGGTTGTGCAAATTTTGTGGTAATTAAAAAATATTAAAGTAGTTTTTGGTATTTTTTAAAAAAACTTTTTTTTATTTTTTTAAACACAGGGGAATATTGGGGAAATAACTATGCCCTTAGAAGCACAGAGCACAGGACACAGCACCACTGGACTGAACAGGACACAGCACAGGACCCAGCAGCACCACTGACCTCAGAAGGACAGAGCACAGCACACAGCACCACTGGACTGATACTGCAGAACACAGCACAGCACAGCACAGCACAGCACAGAACTAAACAGCACAGAACTAAACAGCACAGAACTAAACAGCACAGAACTAAACAGCACAGAACTAAACAGCACAGAGGACCACCTAACACACCCTCCCTCTACCCTGATCAATGCCCGAGTGAAGATGGCGGCGACTAGCGGGGAATTTATAGGATCCGAGTATCGCGAGATCCGACAACGGGATTATGAGTCAGAGCCTCAGTTTCACTTTTGAATTTGGCGCCAATACCCGGATCTGTCTCGGATCCGACTCGGATCCGCAACGTTCGGGTGGGCTCGGATTTCATAAATCCGAGTGCGCTCATCCCTAGTGTGTACTGTGACATGGACATACCCCATATTCCCCGATTGGAGATTTTGAAAAGTTGGGAGGTAAGCAGTGTGATATTACTATCCAATCACACACTAACCTGCTACATAGACTGTGTGTCTGGGATAGCTGACTTCACCGACTTCCTGATTTAATATCTTATCAAATAATCAAATAGTCAAACAATATATCATGTATATTTTGTCAGGAAACCTCTCCTGTTCACCTTTACCTGTCTTAAACCACACTCTGCGCACTCCTGACTTGGAAGTTTTCTGTAAGTAAACACACAGGATTCCAGTCTAAACCTCGCTCTCACTTAGCCCTTAGGCTACAGGTTTAACTGGTCCCATTCCCAACATAGGCACACATTTCCACACCTCTCTGTGCAACTGTCAGCAGCTACGTATAAAGCCTAAGAATTAATTACCCAATTGTGCACACTCTGCGCTCTTATAGCAAACATAGATAACAGTTCCCACACTGGTATTTAAAGGGTTAACACAGCCAAGCAATCAATCTCTTCTAAACAGGCAGTGAATTTGTTTAGAGCAATAAAGACAGCACTTATTACATTTTTATATTTAATATACTTAAAGTACAATACGTACAGGTAATAAAAACAATTAATAAAAGATGACAATATATGGCAAACAGGTAAAATAAAAGGAGAATATTCTGAGTATAAACTTATATAAGAGTTATATAATCTGCACCAAGGGCAATTAACTTGGAAGATGGACAGCTTGTCAATGTTGATTGATTTCCCAAAAGACTGACAATATCTTGTAAATGATCTCCTCTTTTTAAAGACACTATTTCTACCTTTCCCATCCTACTGGTATGTAGTCTCCAGGGGAGTCCTGACACAGTTTTACAACCACAGTTTAAATCTTTCCTGTTTAATGCCTAATTCTTAAATGTAAGATATCTTTTCTGGGGAGTGTCACAAAGACCCAATTTTATCATTAATAAGCCCAATACAAATTTATCAATCTATAGATACCAGACAGAGATAGATGAAGTGGATTAGGGGAGCTGATACAAATTTCCTCTCATTCTCTGTGTGACAGACGTATGGGCTGCCGGTCACTACACTATTTATGAATATGTAGTTGATCACTAATTACATTAATTGTAAGTGGTATTTTGGAAATGTAATCATACTTCAATATATACAATTTAGCAAACCATCATGTGGTCTCCCTGTGTAAGACCTCATGATGAGCGGTTCCTAAAACTCTCTCCAGGTGCCAAAATACACTCCTATGCCAGGGCATGGCTCACCCCAGGAGGCCTTTGAAGCTGTTCAGTTTCCCATAAGGTAGCAATCTTATCTGGTAGTTCAGGGGTCTGCAGAGCCACATTGAGTTAAATCATTATCCCTGTGAGAGCAGGCTTTGTTTTGAAGTCTGCATTCCATCATAGCTAACACAGAAAACAAATTATAAATGGATTCACTTGCTATACAGTATTTACAGTGCAGTCCCTTATGATTACACCTTATTCACCACAGTTATGTTATTTGTTAATTGTAATTCCTCCCTATTCACTACAGCACTATATACATAAACAATAATATTAATAATATTACTATGGAGTAGATTAATCAGATCGCAGTTTTGACATTGACAGGTCATCATCATCATCATTTATTTATATAGCGCCACTAAATCCACAGCGTTGTACAGGGAACTCACTCACATCAGTCCCTGCTCCATAGAGCTTACAGTCTAAATTCTCTAATACACACACGTACACACACACAGACAGACTAGGGTCAATTTGTTAGCAGCCAATTAACCTACCAGTATATTTTTGGAGTGTGGGAGGAAACCAGAGCACCCGGAGGAAACCCACACAACACGGGGAGAACCTACAAACTCCACACATACAAGGCCATGGTCGGGAATTGAACTCATGACCCCAGTGCTCTGAGGCTGAAGTGCTAACCACTCAGCCACCGTCTTGTTTTCGCTTCCTCCAATAAAAGAAAGGGGGTTACAGCCGACAATAATCCTAACATAGTGAGTTTGCCCGGGGATACCTATTTACCAAGTTTTGTGACTGTCGCAGTATCTGTTCTGCTTTAAAAGAACAAAAGCATTAAATGCTTTTATCTATAAATTCTATAAAATATATATTTTTTATTTTATTTTTTTAAGATGAATGAAATTATTTTAAAATTATATGTATTTGTTTCCCACATTAGTGGAACCAGAGACAAATTTGGCCTCTCAGTTCCACTGTGCATACGTAAGCTGACTCACCCAGATCTGCAAGGACTGGCCTGGTGATAATTATTTTATTAAATATAACTAATTTATTATTTCCATGAAATTCAGACTCATCACCATAATCAAGGTTCTAAAGATAACTAGACCTCTGTGTGCTTCACATTATTTCATACGCCTTGTTAACCTATGGTAATCTTTGCTCAGTTTGTGTCTCTTGGTTGGACTTAACTTGCAATGTCTTTTTTCCAAATGGATTTTGTACAAATAAAAATGAGAGTTTACATTCGCCTCTTCGAATAGATCCTTGTGTTTCAATAATGACGATCTTACTATTTACTTTTAGTATTCCCATGTGACACAAGAGGTCACATGGTCAGTCATTCCATTTGCTCATGACCCCAGAAACGTATCGAGCACAAAGGTTTCATTTCATAGTTGTTTTACCGCACATTCCTAGCCTGTTACATTAGTTTAACAATCCTTTTATATTGTGAAGACCGTGGACACTTAAAAAACTCATAAATTGAAAAAAAAAATCCAGCTCTTAGAATGTAAAAAAACTTTGTAACTTAATGCAACTGTAAATTCGCAAAGTGTAATGGAAAAAGCGGGAGCGGCTTTATATGCAATTTGTAATATTTAGATCTCGATGAGATGTAAAATATCTGACAGTAAAGATGAGGTGGAGATTAATCCAATGATCTCACTAGAAATTCTTTAGCCTTTTCCACACAATTTTATGCAGAGTGTTCTAGAAATTTATCTTTACTGTGAGACTTTTCTAGTTTTGTAAAAAAAATTAGAGGATATGTCTAATACATATGTGAAATATGCATGAAATATTCAATTAATGTCACCTGTTGATAATATAGGGCCTGATTCATTAAGGATCTTAACTTGAGAAACTTCTTATTTCAGTCTCCTGGACAAAACCATGTTACAATGCAAGGGGTGCAAATTAGTATTCTGTTTTGCACATAAGTTAAATACTGACTGTTTTTTCATGTAGCACACAAATACTTGATAGCTTATTTGTACACTGAAATTTAAAGTTGATATTTGTGTGCCACATGAAAAAACAGGCAGTATTTAACTTATGTGCAAAACAGAATACTAATTTGTACCCCTTGTACCTCCATTTTTGGAGCCCCGCCCCCCGTTACGCCCACCTCCTCCGCAGGCTCCCGGATTTGACCAACAGAGAGTTGGTAAGTATGTAGTATAAGCCACCTGGCCATTGATCCACTGTTCACTTACATTATGTAAATTGACACCTGTTCTTACAACCAAGAAATAATGACATGAGGCTTTTATGGAGGAAAAAGGTCACAATTTGATTGACTTAAATATATTCTAGTGGTGGTGAAGAAAAGAATAAATAAATAACTCCCACACAATGCTACACGAAAATAGATGACCCATTGCCCATGGCGCTTCTAAGCCGTGAAGCCCCACTCTCCCTCGTTTGGCTTAGTAGCTGGAGCCCTTCCATACAGCCAGTGACCCATAACCCACCCTCCCCCTCAGATTGAAAGTATTACTAACAGTGAATCTCCATTGTTCAGGAGAGTGCTCCCCTGTCACATGAATGCATCATATATGGCATGATTCCCAATACAGCAAGGTTCCACACCCCCGGAATCCACAGCCCGGGGGGTCCCAAACAACCAGGAGCAACACTCAAACTATCTATGAGAAAAGTGCATTTCTCACTTGGGACGATGACACCGTCTCCCAGTATCAAGACAAACTCTCCCTGCACTCTAGCGACATCTGGTAGATTTCGTACAGCCCACTTGACATAATGCAGCATGTATGATTTCTGTTATATCAATTAGAGATAAGCACAGCAAAGTGATAATCTGTGAAGTTGAAGCACCTAGTGCAGAATATCTTCAAATGTCAGCATGGTGATGATCCAAGCAGTGACAGAGTGTCACCCCTTGTCACTAACAAGCAGGAATCCACCATCAATATGAAGGCAGGGAAATGAACAGTGGACATTTATTGAATAATGTCATCTCTGGATGGAAAAGCAGGAATAGAAAACAAAACAAGCACATCATTTTGCAAGAGGCTGGTGTCATTGAATGGAGGACAATATGTATGTATATATATATATATATATATATATATATATATATATGTATATGCATACATGTACACAAACACTGTATATATTGAGCACATAGGAATGTCTTTAGTTTGCAGACTGTAATACTTATTTGTTCATGTTATCTCGATAATATAGGGAAAAACAGAAAAATGAATTTAACCATTCCTCTGTTCTTTTTCATTATAATATATTTAGTACTGCCCCACAGATACGCCTTTAAAGGTATTCAAGAACTTTTTGCATTCCAAAGGGGTGAATTCCGTAAGGGTTGCGAAGGTGCTCCACGTAAACACAACATCTCAGATTTCTCTTTGACCCTCATAGGGTTCGAGGAGAAATCTGCGATGTCGCGGTACTGTAGTACCGGAAAAAAATACACAGCCACAAGTGTTCATACTTTCCTACAGGTGTGGTCTGTTTATGTAAAAAAAAATGTTTATATCTGCTTCAATCTAAATTTTGAGAAATCCATGCGAACATTCAGAATTTTTGTGCCAAATCGATGAATCGATTTGAGAAGCAGCTCGTAGCCAGTTTAAGCATCTGTAGTGCTGGTTGAAACCTCTGGGCACAGAAACTGGGAGGAAAGCAAATGATAAATGGTTAAACTGATCCTCCTGTTTAATATGATGGGTGAAATCATTGTGTTGTTTGCAAACATTGTCGTTATTGCTGTGCAATGGTAGCTTGAAGAATGGAGATGTTGCCTATAGCAACCAATCAGATTCTAGCTATCATTTTCTAGAATGCACTAGATAAGTGATAGCTGGAATCTGATTGGTTGCTATGGGCAACACCTCCACTTTTTCTTTTTAAAAGGTTTGATAAATCTGTCTAAGAGGACATTGATGTAGAAATAGAAACTGCATTTTACCTAATGAAACAAACGGCAACATAATGATTCAGTAGACATAATATATACTGTATTAAACTATGTTTTCATCACACGGGTTTAAACAATTAGTAGATACATTCTTAAAGACTCAAGAAATAACTAGCGTAATGCAAGGAATGTAACATTTTTGTCTACCTTCTTATACATCTGGCCTTAAATTAAAAACTAGTGCCCCTTATGCCAGTTAGCATCCTGGAATCACATTACCAACGAGTAATAAAATATTAACGGCCAAGTATTTCCTCAATGTGACAGTAAAAGAATGAAATCCAGCCTGGAATCCAATTAGTGTCAATTCCATCTGGAGTGCTCACCACTCAACATTAATTTAAAGTGGTCTCCAAGTCTGAAGCCACAGAAAGTGGAAGACACTCTAAGTGCATTAGCGAAGATTGGATAAGGGTCTATTGTGAATCAAAATAAACAAACAAAATAGAGTAGAAAATATAATACATCAAATAAATGACATATAATACGGTAATAATTTCAAAGTCACATTTATATAGGGCAATGAACAGAATGGCAAGAGGAAGTTGCAAAGGTCACATTTCATCACTGTTAGATTTACGAAGCCAGGGAACAGATTTATTTTTCTCTAAAAATTTTGAGAAGAAATAACAATTAACTGGAGAGACGTAAGGAGAGACACAGTGGCGTGTATGTCCCGCAAGCTCCCAGAACGCATCTAGGATATGAGCATCTGATATATTTCTAAAACAATACAATCTGTCACTATTTCCTATATTGTGTTACTATTAATTTTTACCAAATTTTAAAAATGTGAAACGTCTTTATACATGCTCGAACACCCATGTAATACACGTGATAATGTACTCCCTGCTGTAAATGATAAGCATTTAATTCTTACAATAGACAATTTTATACAGACCTCTAAGGTAGCCTCCATTTTATAATAATATAGGATATACTTGCCAACTTTTCCTTGTTGGCTTCAGGGAGATTCTGGGGGAGGTGGGCGTGTGGGGCGGGGCTTGATTAATTGTATCATTTTGGCTCTGCCCCCTAAACGGTTGTCACAATTTTGGCCAATTACAGCAGGGGGTGGGGCTAAGATGGCGCAATATTTGCGTCATTAAGCCCTGCCCCTAATTTATTGTGGGGAGGAGAACCGGTAGGATGCCCTGCTCTTCCAGGAGGTCTCCCCGAAATGCGGGAGTCTCCCGGACATTCCGGGAGAGTAGGCAACTATGCGTTAAGGAAAAACAGCTAATTAATCTCTAGAGGCTGAAGTGTCTTTTACATTTCTGTCTCCATTACTGAAGTGATGTTGTCTTACCTGTCAGTCTTTGATTAAATCTTGGTCTCCATGAAAATGGCCACCTCCATAGGCATCAATACATGGACATAGGACACAATATCTGAACTGTGTCATCATGTCACAGATGGCGAAGCCAACCACGTCTTGTACTGGCTCAGCATCAGGGAGAATGCCAGACTCTTCAGGGAGTGAGGGAGATCACCCCTATTTCAGGGACTCTCCCTGACATTCAGGGAGAGTTGGCAAGTATGATATAGGATGTTACATAATGAACACTGAAGTGATTACATCACTACTTACCATTTATACAGATATTATTTAGATGAGCTTATGCATATAATAACATCCATATGTCTAGTGTTTGTTATGAATTTCCATGTATACCATATTCCATGTATTACGTCTCCCAAAGACTTTTGGAAATTAAATGATCACATATAGTTTCTCGAACTTGCCCATCGAATTGGTACAAAAATGTGCTGGAATTTCTAGAGTTTTTGATTGATTGCAAACAAAGTTTTTATGTTAGTCCCACTAGTGACTGTGTTTGAGTTGTTTTCACATTTGAGCTTAAAATGATACATGTGAACGTTTTTTAATTGTGAAAGGGGAAATTCAATTGCAAACGTGAACTTCGAGCACAGCAGTGTGTGCAGTTTAAAGCTTTAAAAAAATGTTAAAATACTTTTTTAAATTATTTAAATATATTACTTAAATGGTGTTTAAAAACAAAACTATCTAAAAACACTAATTATAGTATGAATGGCGAATGTGGTTTCTCAAAGGGGAACAAGTGGTGTACACTAGGAGAGTGATGTACACAAGCCGCAAATTTGAAACCACAAATTCAAATTGGGGTCAGTTGGTAATTTCACCATGAACGTGTTTGTGGCCATCACACTGGTGAAATTTGATCGACTTTCCAATCGCATAAGATCTTTCCTCAGGAATCGTTTTCAGAAAGGAATATGCCAATTTACTGTGGTAACTGAACTAATTAACAGAAATCAGTTAGATTTATGTTGTTTCATCCCATAATCTCCTCTGCATCAGTTTAACAGGAGCCTCACATCACTGTGCTGCTGGGGGACCCTGCTCCTTCCACTGTATAACTCTCAGTCTGTATCTTCCTGCTGCCTCCATTCCCCTCCTCACATCATGTTACTGCCCCTGTCACATGCAGCCCTGTCCTCACTAACACATCACTCATCTCCTAATATACTCTGTGCTGCTGGGGACCCTGCTCCTTCCACTGTATAACTCTCAGTCTGTATCTTCCTGCTGCCTCCATTCCCCTTCTCATATCATGTCACTGCCCCTGTCACATGCAGCCCTGTCCTCACTAACACATCACTCATCTCCTGATATACTCTGTGCTGCTGGGGGACCCTGCTCCTTCCACTGTATAACTCTCAGTCTGTATCTTCCTGCTGCCTCCATTCCCCTCCTCACATCATGTTACTGCCCCTGTCACATGCAGCCCTGTCCTCACTAACACATCACTCATCTCCTAATATACTCTGTGCTGCTGGGGACCCTGCTCCTTCCACTGTATAACTCTCAGTCTGTATCTTCCTGCTGCCTCCATTCCCCTTCTCATATCATGTCACTGCCCCTGTCACATGCAGCCCTGTCCTCACTAACACATCACTCATCTCCTGATATACTCCGTGCTGCTGGGGGACCCTGCTCCTTCCACTGTATAACTCTCAGTCTGTATCTTCCTGCTGCCTCCTTTCCCCTCCTCAAATTCAAAGCTTTAGGCTACACAAGGTAACTCCCAAACAAAGAGAAAATGCTAATACATCTTATACTGAGTGTGCTGTATGGTTTGTGCTAATTATACTGGAAGCAAATGCTGTTCTATAATGAGAGAAATGACTTGCATGGATTGCCCACTTTTATAGGGTGTAATAAGCAAACAGACGTTAGAGACTAACACGTCTTGTAGCATTCATCAATGCCAAGGCAGTTTATTTAGTGACCCAAATCAATCACATGCAATGTTACATGGACTTTCACAGAGATATGGCATCATGAAGTGAGCAATTTCTAAACGATTTAGTAGTATCTTAAGTATCTACACTAGAACAATCAGAACAATTAGGTAGAATTCCAAACTATGCTCCTTGGACAAATATGCACTTCCACTTTAAAGGAAGAGTCCCCTATTTATCTGGGCAACACTGGCCAGTCTCGGGTGTATGTGTAGCCATGACCCGGCTACCCCTCTCTCTCATGCATGCGCAGAGGTGCTGAAAGCCCAGACATGGGCTTCCCGTTCCACTAAGTTGGACAAATATTTCTAAAAAAAAATATTTGCCTTTAGATAAAATGTTATATATAAATAATACAAATACATTTTTAATTAATTATTATTTTTCCTTTCATTATCTTCTACTATCGCCCTCTGTGCTAAATAGCTTTACGCTGGGAAGCCTTCACAGGTGGGATTTACCACCGGCAGCAGCCTCTGATAGATAGGCAGACAGAATGTGTGTTTAATAAATAGACCCCCAATAGAGGATTAAAGACACTTTCTATACGAGGGAACAGTTTACATGAACGCATATTTGCCTACTTTTGATTTTACCCCCCTGGGAGATCCTGGAGAAGGTGTAACTGCGAAGGAGGGCAGGACGCAGCAAATCTCGTCATTGTGACCCAAATGATGCGATTGGCCACGTATCACATCATGGAGACCCCCAAGCAGCCCATTTAGGACTGGGAACTGATCAGGTGTGCTGGTGGGAAATTTCTGGTTCCCAACCCTAATTAAACCTCCTCTCACAAGCAGAACTAATTCCCACGTTATTTCTGCATTCACAGTCCATATTACTGCTATTATCCTGTAATGAACGTCCTACGTGACATTTAAAACATATCATTACTAATGTACAGTCATCAGACACATTAACCGCAGGGTGCACTGACTGCGCAAAGCTTTGTCAGGGGTAAGTGGTTGGCAATATTAGGTTATATTCCCCAGTAAAACAAAGGGTAAATTTCATTTTCAAAACACACTTTTTATATGATAGATCTATTTACAATATAAACATAAAAACATATAAATTTATACCCCTACAAATTGGGGTAGGTCTCCCGGACTCCCGGGAGAGCAGGCAAGTATCCCGCAATCGGCAACTTGCTGTCTAAATGACGCGATTCACGGTGAATCTTGTCATTTTGGCCCTGCCCTGCGACAAAAACTGCATTTTGTGGAGGGGGGCGGTTACAAAATGCTGCGATTCACAGCACCCCGCCCTTCCCGCTCTCCAACCACGCCCCCCTGCCCGGGGTCTCCCAGAATAAAATTTTAAAAGGTTGGCAAGTATGTGATTAAACGTATTGTTTAATGTTATCCGTGACGTTATGGGTAATGTGCGGCCCTTTTGAAGCGGCCCCTGAAGGGTATCAGCTTGCCACTGGTATAGGTATAGTTTTGTTTTGTCCATTGTGTCAGTTTAATAAAAAATTTTTATATTCAGCTCACAGTTCTATGTTGACTACTGGTGTGTGACACTGAGGGGTTTCCATGGTAACACCCTGGCTGTACACATGGGACCAAATGTCAGCATTTTGAGATTTTAGTCCAAATTTTGGGGTATATATCAGTATAACAAGGATACTACCTGCTACTTCCTAGCTTCTTCTTCATTTTCATTTATTGCTACTATATTTACTTATATTTAATTTTTCTTTTTCCTTTTGGGCACAAATGCTGGGGTGATGTTGGAGGGATTGAAAGAGAAAGGCCAGGTTGTTGGGAATGGTCCCTTTAATCTGGGAAGTAAATAAGAATTACCTGGTAGTAAATTGTTCCTGATCTAGTCACGGCTACTTTAATGCAGATATCAGACATCATTCATAGCTGAGTGCACAGATCTGTACGCATTATTCCTAGCAAACATGCTGTGTAACGTTTATACGCTATCGCTTCACAAGCTAAATGTATCTGGTACACTGAATTATACATGTCTAATCGTAGCACATCACAGAGATATATCAGGTTTGTAATATACTGCAGTGTGTGATTGTTATGTCTCTGCCTCAATGACTTGCCACAGGCTAGGACTGCTAACATCTGAGCCCTACATATAATATATAATATATTTATATATATAATATAATATACATTATATACTATATAATATACAGCCGTGATTACATAGTGTCATATAATAATTATTATACTACAGTTACAATGTCAGGGTGACTACACACTCCTTATTTTGGATCTGAAACAGATATATAGACTTAGGGATCTATTTATAATGGCTCGATACCGGATGGTCCTATGTATCAAAGTGGTTACTGCTGGTGATAACATCATTATAATCCCAGGACCCTTAGGCTTCAGTGACTGCTCTTTAGAGTCCGGAGTCGGTCTATTGGAGCGGTGGTGTGTCGCACTCGATTTTCTATTGTTTCGACTGTCTCGTCCTTCTGATCTGTCTTTGCCGTCCTAATGAGCCTAGATGCTGGG
This sequence comes from Mixophyes fleayi, assembly GCF_038048845.1. Lineage (NCBI taxonomy): Eukaryota > Metazoa > Chordata > Amphibia > Anura > Limnodynastidae > Mixophyes > Mixophyes fleayi. Next base: position 25,772,350 of record NC_134403.1, on the reverse strand, counting down.
CATACCCAGCAATGCTCAGGCCTGTGTAAGACCTGCTCTAACACTGGTTCGTATTGTGGTTTGTTCCTGGTTTGTATTAGGGATGAGCGCGCTCGGATTTCTGAAATCCGAGCCCACCCGAACGTTGCGGATCCGAGTCGGATCCGAGACAGATCCGGGTATTGGCGCCAAATTCAAAAGTGAAACTGAGGCTCTGACTCATAATCCCGTTGTCGGATCTCGCGATACTCGGATCCTATAAATTCCCCGCTAGTCGCCGCCATCTTCACTCGGGCATTGATCAGGGTAGAGGGAGGGTGTGTTAGGTGGTCCTCTGTGCTGTTTAGTTCTGTGCTGTTTAGTTCTGTGCTGTTTAGTGCTGTGCTGTTTAGTGCTGTGCTGTGCTGTGCTGTGCTGTGTTCTGCAGTATCAGTCCAGTGGTGCTGTGTGCTGTGCTCTGTCCTTCTGAGGTCAGTGGTGCTGCTGGGTCCTGTGCTGTGTCCTGTTCAGTCCAGTGGTGCTGTGTCCTGTGCTCTGTGCTTCTAAGGGCATAGTTATTTCCCCAATATTCCCCTGTGTTTAAAAAAATAAAAAAAAGTTTTTTTTATAAAATACCAAAAACTACTTTAATATTTTTTAATTACCACAAAATTTTCACAACCAATCCTGCAGTATAAGCCCATTGGTACTGCAATATTACCAAGTTCACACATTCAGCAGTAAAAGTCCAGTGGTACTGCAATATTACAAAGTTTACACATTCTGCAGTATCAGTCCAGTGGTGCTGTGTCCTGTGCTCTGTCCTGCTGAGTTCCGTAGTGCTGCTGGGTCCTGTGCCGTGTCCTGTTCAGTCCAGTGGTGCTGTGTCCTGTGCTCTGTGCTTCTAAGGGCATAGTTATTTCCCCATTATTCCCAAGTTTGTAAAAAATAAAAAAAAAGTAAAAAAAAATAAAAAAATTAAAAAAAAAAAAAAATATATAATAATTATAACCAAATTTGCAAAACCAATCCAGCATTATAAGTCCATTGGTACTGCAATATTACCAAGTTCACACATTCAGCAGTAAAAGTCCAGTGGTACTGCAATATTACAAAGTTTACACATTCTGCAGTATCAGTCCAGTGGTGCTGTGTCCTGTGCTCTGTCCTGCTGAGTTCCGTAGTGCTGCTGGGTCCTGTGCCGTGTCCTGTTCAGTCCAGTGGTGCTGTGTCCTGTGCTCTGTGCTTCTAAGGGCATAGTTATTTCCCCATTATTCCCAAGTTTGTAAAAAATAAAAAAAAAGTAAAAAAAAATAAAAAATTAAAAAAAAAAAAAATATATATAATAATTATAACCAAATTTGCAAAACCAATCCAGCATTATAAGTCCATTGGTACTGCAATATTACCAAGTTCACACATTCAGCAGTAAAAGTCCAGTGGTACTGCAATATTACAAAGTTTACACATTCTGCAGTATCAGTCCAGTGGTGCTGTGTCCTGTGCTCTGTCCTGCTGAGTTCCGTAGTGCTGCTGGGTCCTGTGCCGTGTCCTGTTCAGTCCAGTGGTGCTGTGTCCTGTGCTCTGTGCTTCTAAGGGCATAGTTATTTCCCCATTATTCCCAAGTTTGTAAAAAATAAAAAAAAAGTAAAAAAAAATAAAAAATTTAAAAAAAAAAAAATATATATAATAATTATAACCAAATTTGCAAAACCAATCCAGCATTATAAGTCCATTGGTACTGCAATATTACCAAGTTCACACATTCTGCAGTATCTTGTGCTACATATAATGGAGACCAAAAATTTGGAGGATAAAGTAGGGAAAGATCAAGACCCACTTCCTCCTAATGCTGAAGCTGCTGCCACTAGTCATGACATAGACGATGAAATGCCATCAACGTCGTCTTCCAAGCCCGATGCCCAATCTCGTAGTACCGGGCATGTAAAATCCAAAAAGCCCAAGTTAAGAAAAAGTAGCAAAAAGAGAAACTTAAAATCATCTGAGGAGAAACGTAAAGTTGCCAATATGCCATTTACGACACGGAGTGGCAAGGAACGGCTTAGGCCCTGGCCCGTGTTCATGACTAGTGGTTCAGCTTCACCCACGGATCTTAGCCCTCCTCCTCCTCCCCCCCCCTACAAAAAATTGAAGAGAGTTATGCTGTCAGCAACAAAACAGCAAACAACTCTGCCTTCTAAAGAGAAATTATCACAAATCCCCAAGGCGAGTCCAAGCGTGTTGGTGGTTGTCAAGCCTGACCTTCCCATCACTGTACGGGAAGAGGTGGCTCGGGAGGAGGCTATTGATGATGTAGCTGGCGCTGTGGAGGAACTTGATGATGAGGATGGTGATGTGGTTATTGTAAATGAGGCACCAGGGGGGGAAACAGCTGATGTCCATGGGATGAAAAAGCCCATCGTCATGCCTGGTCAGAAGACCAAAAAATGCACCTCTTCGGTCTGGAGTTATTTTTATCCAAATCCAGACAACCAATGTATGGCAATATGTAGCTTATGTAAAGCTCAAATAAGCAGGGGTAAGGATCTTGCCCACCTAGGAACATCCTCCCTTATACGTCACCTGAATAACCTTCATAGTTCAGTGGTTAGTTCAGGAACTGGGGCTAGGACCCTCATCGGTACAGGGACACCTAAATCCCGTGGTCCAGTTGGATACACACCAGCAACACCCTCCTCGTCAACTTCCTCCACAATCTCCATCAGATTCAGTCCTGCAGCCCAAGTCACCAGCCAGACTGAGTCCTCCTCAATACGGGATTCATCCGAGGAATCCTGCAGCGGTACGCCTACTACTGCCACTGCTGCTGTTGCTGCTGTTAGTCGGTCATCTTCCCAGAGGGGAAGTCGTAAGACCGCTAAGTCTTTCACCAAACAATTGACCGTCCAACAGTCGTTTGCCATGACCACCAAATACGATAGTAGTCACCCTATTGCAAAGCGTATAACTGCGGCTGTAACTGCAATGTTGGTGTTAGACGTGCGCCCGGTGTCCGCCATCAGTGGAGTGGGATTTAGAGGGTTGATGGAGGTATTGTGTCCCCGGTACCAAATCCCCTCGAGATTCCACTTCACTAGGCAGGCGATACCAAAAATGTACAGAGAAGTACGATCAAGTGTCCTCAGTGCTCTTAAAAATGCGGTTGTACCCACTGTCCACTTAACCACGGACATGTGGACAAGTGGTTCTGGGCAAACGAAGGACTATATGACTGTGACAGCCCACTGGGTAGATGCATCCCCTTCCGCAGCAACAGCAACAGCTGCATCAGTAGCAGCATCTACAAAATGGCTGCTCATGCAAAGGCAGGCAACATTGTGCATTACAGGCTTTAATAAGAGGCACAACGCTGCCAACATATTAGAGAAAATGAGGGAAATTATCTCCCAGTGGCTTACCCCACTTAGACTCTCATGGGGATTTGTGGTGTCAGACAATGCCAGTAACATTGTGCGGGCATTAAATATGGGCAATTTCCAGCACGTCCCATGTTTTGCCCACACCATTAATTTGGTGGTGCAGCATTACCTCAAGAGTGACAGGGGTGTGCAGGAGATGCTTGCGGTGGCCCGCAAAATTGCTGGACACTTTCGGCATTCAGCCAGTGCCTACCGCAGACTAGAGGCACATCAGAAAAGCTTGAACCTGCCCTGCCATCACCTCAAACAAGAGGTTGTGACGCGCTGGAACTCCACCCTCTATATGCTGCAGAGGATGGAGGAGCAGCAAAAGGCCATTCAGGCCTACACAGCCACCTACGACATAGGCAAAGGAGTGGGGATGCGCCTGAGTCAAGCGCAGTGGAGACTGATTTCCGTGTTGTGCAAGGTTCTGCAGCCATTTGAACTTGCCACACGAGAAGTCAGTTCCGACACTGCCAGCTTGAGTCAGGTCATTCCCCTGATCAGGCTGTTGCAGAAGCAGCTGGAGAAAGTGAGGGAGGAGCTGGTAAGCCATTGCGATTACAGCAAGCATGTAGCTCTTGTGGATGTAGCCCTTCGTACGCTTTGCCAGGATCCGAGGGTGGTCACTCTTTTAAAGTCAGAGGAATACATTCTGGCCACCGTGCTCGATCCTCGGTTTAAAGCGTATGTTGTGTCTCTGTTTCCGGCGGACACAAATCTACAGCGGTGCAAAGACCTGCTGGTCAGGAGATTGTCCTCTGAAGAGGACCGTGACATGCCAACAGCTCCACCCTCATTTTCTTCCACATCTATGGCTGCGAGGAAAAAGCTCAGTTTTCCCAAAAGAGGCACTGGCGGGGATGCTGATAACATCTGGTCCGGACTGAAGGACCTGCCAACCATTGCAGACATGTCTACTCTCGCTGCATTGGATGCTGTCACAATAGAAAAAATTGTGGATGATTACTTTGCTGACACCATCCAAGTAGACATGTCAGACAGTCCATATTGTTACTGGCAGGAAAAAAAGGCAGTTTGGAAGCCCCTGTACAAACTGGCTCTATTTTACCTGAGTTGTCCCCCCTCCAGTGTGTACTCGGAAAGAGTTTTTAGTGCAGCGGGGAACCTGGTCAGTGAGCGGCGAAGGAGGTTGCTTCCTCACAACGTTGAAAAAATGATGTTTATAAAAATGAATAATCAATTCCTCAATGAAGTACAGCACTGCCCTCCAGATACTACAGAGGGACCTGTGGTTGTGGAGTCCAGCGGGGACGAATTGATAATGTGTGATGAGGAGGAAGTAGACACTGTAGGGGGAGAGGAATCAGAGGTTGAGGATGAGGACGACATCTTGCCTCAGTAGAGCCTGTTTAGTCTGTACAGGGAGAGATGAATAGCTTTTTTGGTGTGGGGGCCCAAACAAACCAATCATTTCAGTCAAAGTTGTTTGGTAGGCCCTGTCGCTGAAATGATTGGTTTGTTAAAGTGTGCATGTCCTATTTCAACAGCAGACCTCTCAACTGCAGCTCATCCCTCCTCTGCGGGGATAATGTCTCCTGTGCTCTGACACGTCACTCTGTGTACTCTCAGCCTCAGGATCTGACACTACAGCTACCATGCCTCTTGTAGCAGCCCTCACTCCAGGGCCTCTTCCATGTGCAGTGTCCCCCTCTCTCTTGGGTTCACTATAGTGGCATGGAGTTCTCCCCCTCATCCAGGGCACACATTCCTTGCCCTGGCTCAGTCACCACGCTCAGACTTCCAGGCAATGCTGGGGGAGCCTGGGAGCTTCCACCCCAGGTCCCCAGCTACAACTCTCCTCTCCTGTGTCTTCTCTCTCTTTCTGACACTTGAAAGATCGTGCCTTTAAATGAAAAAGTCAGTCTTGATTGCACGACTATGTGCAAGTGCAACAGGGACATTTTTTTGGGTTTACAAAGTCAAACAATAACACTACGACCCTGTCTGTCTGGGGTCTGTCAATGACGAATTGTCTGGAGCATGTTTTGAGGAGGTATTGTGGCCCCGGTATCAAATTGGGTACCGGGGCCACCCCACTATGCAGTCCAGATACTTGTTTGGTGGAATTCCGACACGTGGAGGGTTTTTTAATTATATTGTGGCCTCGGTACCAAATTGTGTACCGGGGCCACCACACTACGCAGTCAAGATACTTGTTTGGTGGAATTCAGACCAGTTGAGGGTTTTATTATTATATTGTGTGGACCACTCTATCTATACCACACTACAACTCTATACCACTCTATTTCCTACTTTAATTCTATTTAATTCTATTTCCTACTTTAATTCTATTACTAATTAATTAACATAAAGAGGAACCAAAAAAACCAATTTTACCAAAAGTATAATATGACTTAGACTTACAAACACTACACTTGAAAGATCGTGCCTTTAAATGAAAAAGTAAGTCTTCATTGCACGACTATGTGCAACAGGGACAGTTTTTTTCTTTACAAAGTCAACTAATAACACTTGGACCCTGTCTGTCTTTAACATACTTAATGGGATCTCAATGACGAATTGTCTGTAGCATGTTTGGAGGAGGTATTGTGGCCCCGGTATCAAGTTGGGTACCGGGGCCACCCCACTACGCAGTCCAGATACTTGTTTGGTGGAATTCTGACACGTGGAGGGTGTATTTATTTTATTGTGGCCCCGGTATCAAGTTGGGTACCGGGGCCACCCCACTACGCAGTCCAGATACTTGTTTGGTGGAATTCTGACACGTGGAGGGTGTATTTATTTTATTGTGGCCCCGGTATCAAGTTGGGTACCGGGGCCACCCCACTACGCAGTCCAGATACTTGTTTGGTGGAATTCTGACACGTGGAGGGTGTATTTATTTTATTGTGGCCCCGGTATCAAGTTGGGTACCGGGGCCACCCCACTACGCAGTCCAGATACTTGTTTGGTGGAATTCTGACACGTGGAGGGTGTATTTATTTTATTGTGGCCCCGGTATCAAGTTGGGTACCGGGGCCACCCCACTACGCAGTCCAGATACTTGTTTGGTGGAATTCTGACACGTGGAGGGTGTATTTATTTTATTGTGGCCCCGGTATCAAGTTGGGTACCGGGGCCACCCCACTACGCAGTCCAGATACTTGTTTGGTGGAATTCTGACACGTGGAGGGTGTATTTATTTTATTGTGGCCCCGGTATCAAGTTGGGTACCGGGGCCACCCCACTACGCAGTCCAGATACTTGTTTGGTGGAATTCTGACACGTGGAGGGTGTATTTATTTTATTGTGGCCCCGGTACCAAATTGTGTACCGGGGCCACCACACTACGCAGTCAAGATAGATAGATGCGTATCATAGATAAAGTACATTCAGTGGTGTGGGGCAAATTGAAAAATATTCAAAATGCACTGACATTATCAAAAACAAGAGGTTGTCACATGCTAAAACTCCAACATGTATATGATGGAGAGGATGGAGGAGCAGCCGTATGTGTAGTGTAATGCAGACCTGTTGAAGGTTTTTTATATATTTTATTGTGGTGCCCAGTGCCCACTCCTCTACGCAGTCCAGGTACATTTATTGGTGCGAATCAAACAAGTTGATGGTTTTCTTATTATATATATTGTGGTGACCCACTCCTCTACGCAGTCCAGGTACATTTATTGGTGCGAATCAAACAAGTTGATGGTTTTCTTATTATATATATTGTGGTGACCCACTCCTCTACGCAGTCCAGGTACATTTATTGGTGCGATTCATAAAAGTTCAGGGTTTTTAAGATATTGTGGTGACCCACTCCTCTACGCAGTCCAGGTACATTTATTGGTGCGATTCATAAAAGTTCAGGGTTTTTAATATATTGTGGTGACCCACTCCTCTACGCAGTCCAGGTACATTTATTGGTGCGAATCAAACAAGTTGATGGTTTTCTTATTATATATATTGTGGTGACCCACTCCTCTACGCAGTCCAGGTACATTTATTGGTGCGATTCATAAAAGTTCAGGGTTTTTAAGATATTGTGGTGACCCACTCCTCTACGCAGTCCAGGTACATTTATTGGTGCGAATCAAACAAGTTGATGGTTTTCTTATTATATATATTGTGGTGACCCACTCCTCTACGCAGTCCAGGTACATTTATTGGTGCGATTCATAAAAGTTCAGGGTTTTTAATATATTGTGGTGACCCACTCCTCTACGCAGTCCAGGTACATTTATTGGTGCGAATCAAACCAGTTGATGGTTTTCTTATTATATATATTGTGGTGACCCACTCCTCTACGCAGTCCAGGTACATTTATTGGTGCGATTCATAAAAGTTCAGGGTTTTTAATATATTGTGGTGACCCACTCCTCTACGCAGTCCAGGTACAATTATTGGTGCGAATCATAAAAGTTCAGGGTTTTTAATATATATTGTGGTGACCCACTCCTCTACGCAGTCCAGAAAGATACCTTGTTGCAACGTTTTGGACTAATAACTATATTGTGAGGTGTTCAGAATACACTGTAAATTAGTGGAAATGCTTGTTATTGAATGTTATTGAGGTTAATAATAGCCTAGGAGTGAAAATAAGCCCAAAAACTTGATTTTTAAACTTTTTATGTTTTTTTCAAAAAAAATCCGAATCCAATACCTTAAATCCGAACCGAGACCTTTCGTCAAGTGTTTTGCGAGACAAATCCGAACCTCAAAAATAACGAAAATCCGGATCCAAAACACAAAACACGAGACCTCAAAAGTCGCCGGTGCACATCCCTAGTTTGTATCTGTATTGCTGGGATTGCTGTATCCTGGTCCTGGTCTTGCTTCTTGTCCTAGTCTGTGGCTTTGTGCCTCTGTTTTTGTATCTGTCTGTGTCCCTTACTCCGGTTCCCTGTTCCTGTATTTTGTATTGTTCCTTGTTTTCCTGCTCTGTTCCTGTCATATATAGTCTGCCCTGCTTGAGTTCCTGCGTTCCTCGTGTGACACAGAATTCTCGGGACATGGGAGTACCTAGGGGCAGACCCAAGTGGAAAGGAGGCTGCTACAGTGACTGGAAAACCTGTTCTCTACTAGCTTTTTGGTCAGGCCCTTCCCTATTTTTGTGTCTATCCAACACCTCCCAAATGTTGTGGGACAGTCCAGATTTGTGGACCTCGAAAGGGACCAGACTACAAGGAAGTGGGAGGAGTTTGTCCACAAGTGGGCGTGTCTGGGCTAATTGGAGCAAGGTTTGAACAATTTGGGGTGGGGTTTGTTTTGTTCCAATTTCCCAAGTCTAAATGATGGAAGGCATGGTCCACCCTGCCACTGTCTTATACTATCCTTACTGTGTCTGTGTCATGTTCATTGGCGCATTTATGTTTATTTTGAGTTGCACATTTTATCAATGAACCTTATTGATATAATGAACTCCACAAAGACCCCCTGTGGGGTCTAGACGCAACTAACCAGTCAGAGCAGCTTTCCAATGCTCTAACCAATCAGAGCAAAGTCACGCTAGTTGCGGACTGGACCCAGTCTGTCATTCACATCAGGACTCCACAAGGAGCAGTTCAGCGTTGTTTTAAAAGTTTATTACTTTCCTATCAGGAAAAGAAGAAGAAATATTGAAATAGTGGAATTAAGTGTTTAATAATGTGGAGATTGAGGGATTAGGGGAGTATTTATTTAAAATACAGGACTTTTACTACAGTCAGTGTAATATTTTCCCCCAAGTATTTTCCTACGTGGCACTAGGGTCCAAGTTCTATAAGCGTCACTATGCCCTGGTAGCTGTGGGTATGCTGGCATTTGTAGTTCTGGGACTAGTAGTTCCACATATGAAAATGCTATTTTTGTTTTTTAAAAACACTATTACTTCAACACTCAGGGTTCAGGGTCCAGGGGTTTTGGGAGAAGACCCAATGGTATCTGCACAGGGATGTATTTTCCTAGGGCTCTGTTGCCCTAGAGCGTTCAGCCAGAAAAATACTGGGGCTATGTCCCACTATGACAGGGGGACACAGGGGCTGGAAGGCAAATTTAAGCCCGTGGAAGAGAGACTCGGCTCAGCAGCCTATCGGGACCATTTTAAAGGAACAAAAATGTAGGTAGCCAGTGACCCAGCCTAAGGTAGCCCACTATGGGACCAGTCCGGGGGGAGTAGATGCCCCCCTGGGGGGACCCCACGATGCAGGTTTCTGTGTGATTCTCACCTTGATCCATTTATCCTCAATGCTGCTGCCCGCCTCATTTTTCTCTCCCGCCACTCTATCTCTGCTGTCTCCCTCCAACAGTCACTACATTGGCTCCCCATTAAACTCCTCACCCTCACCTTTAAAGCTCTTAGTCAATCTTCCCCTCCCTACATCTCCAACCCCATCTCTACCTACCCACCCCCTCCGCTCCGCCTGTGACCGCCGCCTCACTACTTCACTGATCACCTCTTCTCACTCCTGTCTCCAGGATTTTGCCCGGGCTGCTCCCCAGCTGTGGAACGATCTTCCACGTTCCATAAGGTTAGCATCTACTCTCAAAGGCTTCAAGTCTATGAGTCCTCCTCCTAACTCCCTTGTCCTGGCTTTCTCCCCCAGTTAGTACCACCCTATTTGTGTCTCCCCTTTCCTTTAGGATGTAAGCTCACAGGAGCAGGGCCGTCTTTCCTTGTGTGCTCCTTCTACTATTCCATCACCCCCTGTACCTCTTGGCCTGCTTCCCTAGCCCTGTTTTCTTTAGCTTCGGCCTACTTCTCGCTGATTTCTACCATCACTTTCACTCATTGTCCCAGTAATAATTTGATTTGCATTACCATGTTACCTGTGTCTGTGTGTATATATTTTTGTTCATTCTGTATCATGTTGTGTCATGGGTCACTGTTTTTTGTATGTCATGTACAGCGCTGCGGACCCTTTGTGGCGCCTTATAAATTAAAGATAATAATAATAGCGTGTCTAGGCCAGCATGGCGCTAGCTGCGGCTTTTCCAGGTGGGAAATCTGCACTGATTCTTCCCCCAGATCAGGCTATAAGCGCTGGCGCCTGAATCACTTTTGGGCGGGGGAGACAAGTTTTTTTTCAAATTTGTTGGTTTTTTTTTAAATATTTTTTTTTAACACTTCAAAGGTCCGTGCTGCTGTTCACCGTCATGGAACTTTGCCGGAGGTGTCGAGCACCCACAACAGGTATGGTGATGACAAGTGTGTGCATGCCGGTACGTCCATCAAATCTAATGGCAATTACGTTAATATGTCCTCCTAATATTAAAATTCTTTTAGCTCAATTACTGTCACTTTTACATATTAAATATGCATGATTGTTGTCATAAGACCTTTATTATGATTATTTAAGCATACTTGCCAACTTTTCCTCATTGGCTTCCGGGAGATCCTGGGGAAGGTGGGCGTGCGGGGCCGGGGTTTGACAAATTGCATCATGTTGGTCCCGCCCCCTAAATGATTGTCACATTTTTGGCCAATTACAGCAGGAGGCGGGGCTAAGAGGACACAATATTTGTGTCATTAAGCCCCCCCCAACTTATCTATTGTGGGGGAGAGAACCGGGAGGTCGTCCTGCTCTCCCGGGAGGTCTCTCAGAAATGCAGGAGTCTCCCAGACATTCCGGGAGAGTAGGCAACTATGCGTTAAAGAAAAGCAGCTAATGAATCTCTAGAGACTGAAGTGTTTTTTACTTCTTTGTCTCCATTACTGAAGTCATGTTGTCTTACCTGTCAGTCTTTGATTAAATCTTGGTCTCCATGAAAATGGCCACCTCCATAGGCATGAATACATGGACATAGGACACAATTTCTGAACTGTGTCATCATGCCACAGATGGCGAAGCCAACCACGTCTTGTATTGGCTCAGCATCAGGGAGAATGCCAGACTCTTCAGGGAGTGAGGGAGATCACCCCTATTTCAGGGAGTCTCCCCGACATTCAGGGAGAGTTGGCAAGTATGTATTTAAGTGTACAGTACCAACATATCCCTCAGTGCTGTACAATCCGTTATTTAACCTAGCAGAATGTCTTTGGACTGTGGGAAGAAACTGGAGCACATAGAGGAAACCTTTGTTAATATAGGGAGACTATACAGACTGTACACAAACAACACTTTGGGCAGGATCAATAAGAAGGACACAGAGCACCAAGGCTATCCTTTGCTGACGCGTTCAGCTTAGGTCCAGGCGTTAATTAAGAATTACATTTGACAGTCTCAGACGTGAAGTTTGAAAATAATAGTTCTAATGATGAAATGAGCAGACAATTGTAATATATCCCTACCATGTGTCTAAACTATCACTTATTTAGCAGAAAAACAATGTTATTATATTCTTCAAGGTTACTTAATTAAGCATTGAAAATGGATTCTACATAGCGAGCTGTAAACAGCAAAGGAGCTAGCATCAAAGAGAGATGAAGCAAATTCACAGGCTTTTACAATGAGCAAATTACCATACTTCTGGGATACACTTGAAAAACAATAATAAATGTATTACAGGATTAGCCTAGCTGAAGTAGCAGACAACTGAATTTAAAATGGTTTTATTTGCAGCAGTCCTTGAAAAGTAATGATTTGTCTTTGATCACGTAGAACAAGAAGAAAATGTTTGGAACTGTAGGGTTAACCAAGGACTTTCAGTTATGCAGATGATCAGACATGGCCAACCTGCGCCTCTCTAGGTGTGGGTGAAACTACAAGTCCCAGCATGCTTTGCCTGTAGATAACCAGCAGATAGCTGGCAGGGAGACTTGTAGTTTCACCACACCTGGAGAGCCACAGGTTGGCCAGACCTGCAGAAGACAAACATTCTACTGACTTAAATTGAGTATAGTTCTAATGTTGAGCACACACAGACACAGTTTTGGGGAAAGACCACATAGATCTGCAAGAGTGTCAGGATACCCCTTATTTCAACATCTGACCTCGTTTTACAGGTATGTCTCATCAAGTGAGTACCGGCCGCTCAGTTTCTGCTCCATCATTACAATGATACACTGAGTTTTCAAGGTTCTACAGGGCCAAGACCTGAAACTTACACCACCCCTGTGGTGGAGGAAATCATTTCCACTAAGGATTACATTTACAAAGGTGCGATGAGCCTTACAAGCAGAGGAAACAGCACCTTTCTCCGTAAAACGGCCATTTTATTATTTGTAAAGAGTTCATTGCCATAACCCATTTATCCTAGCTTAACGCTGACCCCATAAATTAATAGTGGGACTGTAAACTTATCCAATTTACAAAGCAGTGAAAAGCTTCGCTTCTCGCAGCTAAGCTTAAAATCCTAACACCGTCTCATGAAAGGCGTTAGGCACCCAATCGTGCGGAGACCCCTATAGACTTACATTCATGCAGCCGCAGCCTTTCACATGCATTGAACTGCGCATACCTAGATATTTTACTGGCGCATGTGCAGTGGATCATCAAGATACAGGAACCATTTGTACTGACCTTGGCGCCAGCGGACGGAGCAATGCGAAGCCCCCATCCCTATCGTAGAGGAGGGGGACTTTTGCATTACATTGCAAAGAAGGTAAGTTTTAGTGAATATCAAATGTAAGACAACATAACTGTTACATGCTTAAATACAGGTAAATAGATAACTAAAATAGAACTTGTCGCAACCAATCACAGGAGGGGTGCCAATCCCTAAAAGACAATATTGTAATAAAGAATATAGAAAGGTGCGCCAAAAAATATAATGCAGAAATTGCATTTTTGTTTGTATATTTTATTGTGTTAATAAATTATTTTACAATCCTGCCACAATTTCTGCATTATATTTTTTGGCGCACCCTTCTATATTCCTTATTATAATTTTTAGTGAATGTCTGCAATACAACATTATGCTGCGATACATAATGATGCCAATCACAGTACACTACGGAGACACAGTAAGTAGAGCACTAAGTCCCTCCTTCAGTTTAGTCATAAATAAGGCCCAAACCACATACATAATTATAAAGCAGTGCACTTAATAAAAAGTAATTAAAATATGTGTTGTTGTTATAAGGCAGCCTAGCGTTCGCCTACTTTCAGGAATTATATTAGACAAAGAAAAGTCAAAGTAGCGGGAGTCCATTTTAAAAGTAGGCATTTTGGCATACTTACCAACTTTTTACTCTTTCCCTCGGGGAGATCCTGGAGGGGAGGGGAGGTGAAGTTTGAGGGGTACGGGGTGCGAAAAGACGTGTCATTTTGGCCCCATAACGCAATGATGCAAATGTGCATTTAGCCACAGGGGACAGGGCCAAAATGAGGCGATTCACCGGAAGTGAGCAGGATGCTGGAGAATTTCCTGCTTTCCCGGGAGTCTGGAAGACCTACCCGGAATCTGGAAGTCTCTCGGAGATTCCGGGAGAGTGACCTTATTGGGAGATGAATGCAAGTTCATTTGCAGCGTGTAAAAATATGCATTTCCATAATGAGCATGCATACAAAAATGCACCAATATATAGAGATAGATGTAAGTTGAATTTTCCTAACATCCGGAGAGGTGGTACGCAGGCGCGGGCTGGGATACTTCAGGCAGGGGGGCACACAGGCGGCCGCATCTCATTACACGGGATGCGGCCGCGTCATTGATGACGCGGCCGCATCCCGTGTCATGTGATGCGGCCGCCTGTGCGATGACGCGGACGCATCTGATGTCATTAGATGCGGCCGCAGGTAAAAATCCGGAGAAATTGCAACGGGGGGCGGCCGGCCGGCCTACCCCCCGGCCATAAAAGCTGAAAGTCTGAGCGGCCCGGGGGGGCGATGACCCTCTACCCCCCGGCCCAGACCGCCCCTTGTGGTACGGGGTGGACAAGCGTAACTTGTGCACAGTAAGTGTGTGCACATAGACGTGTTGCACGTTCCCTAGAAATGTGACCTATTTTGACGATGACTGGCACATCTTCACGCCGGCTGCATCGTTTTGTATGGACCTTTCAGCACAGCGCTGATTGCTGTTTATAACTCTCTATTCCATGGAACTGTTGGGCGCTGGAGCGTCCATGACTGGCGAGTTCAGCACAGCCCCTAACTCCACAACTTAAAAGTCTAATGAAAGTCAAGATGCTCATTTCATTCTATGCTGAACTATTTCATTCCGAAATACAATTAACTTTCATGAGGATTCACATCATTACTCCCCTACTTCTGAAAAATAGATTGATTTTACCAGGCATATTTTAGTCATTCTGAAAACGTATTTTGAAATTACCAGCCATGCGCCCAGCCTCCACTGATCGCCTGTGTGATTTTAGAGACATCTATCTTTCAATGCAATATTGCTTTTATTTCTTCCACAAATAACTAACCCTCTAGAATGAGAATGGAAAGTGAAATCACGCTGGATAAAAATAGTATGTAATGTCTCCCTCAGTGCCTGATCTCTTTCCCCAATACCTATTCCTTGCCTGTGCTGGGATTCTGGCAAATCTGGCATTTAATAGAAGGTCCAAAGTGGCCACCCCATGATGTACTATGTTAATGAGGAGGTGACAACAGCGTGGCAAGAAGGTTGATAACTCCTTTATATAGAGAATCCAAAAACACCCACAAAACCCAAAAGCGCTGTTTGCTGATCGCCCTTTGAGAGACAATATATTATTTACTTAAATTTGGCAGTCACTATAATATTATCAGTTGTATTAAATTGGTTGGATAAATTGCTGACATTAAAAGCTGGTTGTAACTAGAGATGCTCACTGACCCCCGTGAAGTGGTTTTGGTTTTGGATCTGGATTAGCTTTGTGTTTTGGTTTTGGCAAAACCGCCATCGTGTATTTTGGTTTTAAAAAATTTTGGGAAAAAAATCCTAAAATATGCTAAAATCACCAATTTTTGCTCTTTTTTTGTTCCTCCATTATTATTAACCTAAATAACACTAATTTCAAGTCATTTGCAGTCAATTTTGACCACCTCATAGATCACAATATTATTTTCATACACTTTCGGACAAATACTGCAGCGACCTATTTGGATGGTAAGCGACAGAGCAATGACACAAACACACGGCAGTTCCTAGCACATCTAGGACACATTGGCACACAGCAGTGGCAGAAAAGAAAAGGGGGGTCCACCCTCCCTCCCACCCACCGTTATGTTGGATCTTAAAAAGGAATCCACAAATCGCGAGATCCGAGATCCTACGACGTAAAGATGATGTTTTGCCTCGTTTTTGATTCCGAGGGCGCACCACAGTACTCGGATCCCCTAAGTTCAGGTGTGTTCGGTTCTCAAGAAACCGAGCCTGAGCATCTCTAGTCATAACATATTGGAGAGAGGAGTGTGTACATATAAACTGACCATGATTGGAGAGATGACTGCAAAACACTTACATCTGTCCTCTGATACCAGCCAATAAATAGCTCAGACCCTACTGATCATTACAGGCGGGTGGTGTAGATAATGTGTACAGTAAAATAGGTCTTTGTCAACTGCTTCTAGATAAAATCCTACAGTGTCTTAGATGTTGGGACCAGGGCCGCCTTCAGAAATCATGGGGCCCAGTACGGCCCCCCCCCCTCCCGATGAGCGCCCCTCCCCACAACAGATACTTACCTGGGGGCCCACTGTCTTGCAGTCCGCTCTCCGCTACTCTGTCTTCAGCCTGGCTGTCACCGTGACAGCCAGGCACCAGGATGCGATCGCAGGGGTGGAGGAATCATTCCCCCTGCGATCATGTGATCTGTCACAGGCAGAGCAGACTGCAAGACAGCGGGCCCCCAGGTAAGTATGTGTTGCACTGTTGTACCGGGCCCCCTGGTGAGCCCGGGCCCGGTACAACAGTACCCCCTGTACCCACCTGATGGCGGCCCTGGTTGGGACTATATAAAAGTTTTAGCCTTTAAAGTTAGACTATATATATACTAATTAATGGGCTTAATCCTCTCCAATTTATGGCATATATGACAATGCAACATTTATGATAACATGATATCATTAGTATATAGGGGTATATTTATCAAGCTGCGATTTTCTGGCAGGTTTGAAAAGTGCAGATGTTGCCTATAGCAACCAATCAGATTCTAGCTATCATTTTGTAGAATGTACTAAATAAATAGTAGAATTTAATTCTGCACGATGAGCCACCCGGACATTACCACAAAGTCCATTTGCGCTCATTTCCATGTACTAAAGTACCCAAACATCACATATTTTCTTGCGCTCCTTCATAGGATGCAAGGAAATATCTGTGATGTTACATCGCCGCAGGGTGGAACGGAGCCATGGATTCCCAGTTAGAAGAGGTAGATTACTTCTGTGACCACAATACAGGACGCCTTCTGTAAAATAGGTTGAGCTGTCTACACCATAGACAGGAGGGGAGGGGGGGGCATTTAGTATAGTACTGCTTGCACTCTGATTGGTGGGCCCTGCTTTCTCCTTCACTTTGATTGGACCAGGCGACTGAGAGGTTGCTGTATGTATTGTGTTGAACTGGGGAAGGGGGGTTAGTTGATTGCCCCAATCGCCCACCTCTGGATCTGGCACAGCACCTGCGCTTTCTACAGGGAGTAAATTTATCAAGCTGCGGGTTTGAAAAAGTGGAGATGTTGCCTATAGCAACCAATCAGATTCTAGCTGTCATTTTGTAGATCTATAATCTGGTGAGATATATGCATTTTTAATGTGTTTTTTTTTTTTTTTAATTTTGACACAAATTATATTTTTAGTACTAGGGTATAGTGAGCATGTATCACCTATATATACTTGTACCTATTGATATTTTACATCATTATTGCCTGATGACTATTTTATGACGTTTATGTTTCCAGGTTTGGCGGTTGTTGTTGTTCGCGCTTGGCTCATGACCACTGTTGTTCTGCAGTCTGTTTTCCCACACTTGATTTTTTTTTCCCTTGAATAATCACCTGGCATGCCACGAAAATCATTATAAAACTTCCGCCTCCAGAATCTGCTCTGGTTACGTCCATCGATTTCATAATTATTTACATCAAAAGAAACAGAAGAGCCTGTAACCTTCCCGGAGCGACCGCTGTGGTCACTACTTGCGGTTCCTTTACTTATTGCGACACCAGAAATGAACTGAGAGACTCAGTTGCAAAGTTACAAAATTGCTTTATTTACTCTTGTCATGGATATTACTAATCAACTCGGGGTAACCCGTCTTTGAAAAACCTTTCTTTAATGAGAATGTGAAGGAAAAGCAATGCGTGCTTGGTATACCACGCCACTAATTACCATTGTTCCATAGAAACGTGTGATATGAGATGAAGGAAAGTCCTTCACTTCAGACCTGATAATGAGATGTTATTCCTACGCTGCTCCTAGCTGTCTAACGTTCTGCTGATAAGGAAGGAAGACGTTTATAATAATTACCTTTATTGTAGTTTTCCAGATTCCCTAGTAAACAAAAAGTTAACACATTGGTGCTTGTCCAGACCATTGTTGTCTGTGCTACAGCTGCTAGATTAGAGGTGTTCAGTCCTCAAAAGCTACTAACAGTTCCTGTTTTCAGGATTTCTTTAATCATACACAGGTGAGTTAATCTATTTGGCTGGGTCAGTAATTATCCCACCTCTTTCTACAGACAGAAATTCTGAAAACATGACCTGTTGGTAGCTCTTGAGGACTGAACTTAGATTAACTCACCTGGGCAGCACAGTGGCCTAGTGGTTAGCACTTCTGCCTCACAGCACTGGGGTCATGAGTTTGATTCCTGACCATGGCCTTATCTGTGTGAAGTAATGTGTGTTTGCGTGGGTTTCCTCTGGGTGCTCCGGTTTCCTGCCACACTCCAAAAACATACTGCTAAGTTAACTGGCTGCTATCAAAATTTACCCTAATCTCTCCCTGTCTCTGTGTGAGTGTGTGTCTATTTTAGGGAATTTAGACTGTAAGCTCCAATGGGGCAGTGACTGATGTGAATGAGTTCTCTGTACAGCGCTGCGGAATTAGTTTATATAGATGATGATTATGATGATGACACCTCTGCTCTAGATTATTAACTCTCTCTATCCTCTGTCTCATATCTGGACCCTCTCAGTCACCCTAAAATATCCTTGTTCTTTTTCTAGTATAAATTTTCTTTTCTGTATTGTTCGTTGTAGCGACTGTGCGGAGTTTTGTGCCGTCTTATGAATGACGACCATGATCGCCTATGATGTCATTATTAGGGGTGCAAGGGTATTTAATCGGAAGTCACAGGAGCCGCAAACTTGCTGGCCCGCAATGCAAAATGATGTTATGTGCCTATTTTAGCGCAACTGCGCCCATTTTTCAAGGTCATCTGTACATCAAGACTGCAGCAGGGATTATAGAAGTTTACATCTACTGACTCTGGTGAGATAGGTCCCTTAAGGTGTTTCCAGCTAAATGAGAGCTAAACTCACTTGCGCTCCTCTTATTGCGAGAAAATGCATTTAAATAGGATTCAAGGTGGAGGTCTTTACATGTTAAAGGGGGGGGGGGCTGCTAAACATTTGTGAACTGCAAAAGGACTTCATTTTTACATGTCCTCGGATGTAAGATGCATTTATTGGGATGACTTTTGCTCCTTCCGTTGCACTTTATATGGGGCAGCTCATTTCTATAGCCTACGCAGAGCGGGAAATGAGAGATGCGTTTCATACTGCATCAGCACAGTCCATAGAGCAACCAGTTATACCATACAGTAGTTTTTCAGCACAAACAAGTTCTCTCACTGATAGTTGTTGTCTCTCCCCCTAAGGACTGAGAGAATGAGAAACTGACAGTGTCTGACATTAAAAACACAATCTCAGGTGCATCTGGTTAAGGCTCCATACACAGCCGCAAACCAGTTCCCTGAAATGTGCAGTTTTCACCTGAACATTCATTCCCTATAATAGGAAGCCAGCAGACGCACATATTCCATTAATCAGCTGACCTTTAATAATGTCACACTATGTACTAAAATCACTCCCTCTAGATCTCCCGATAAATATAAGACACACATGAGCAGTATGTTAGGAGAAAAATTGGAAATAATAAAGGGGGTGACCCTAAAGTGGGTGTAGGATGGACATGACATTTTTACTTTTTCCATAATACCCTATTCCAGCTGGTCCCGCTACCCTGCAAAGAAGAACAGAAAGTGGTTGTGCACCCATAAAACAAAATGTTCAGAATGTTTATAACGCTACAGAGGAATCTGAGAAGACTAGAATCTGTTTCATTCAGAAGACACAAATAAACATAATATTTCACAATTTCCACCTTCTCCAAGAACCATTGGGGATCACATGCCCAGAACCTGGTTGATTAGTAGGGGCAAACGCAGGATTTGTAGAGGGGGGTTCACACCACGCCACCAGTGGGCGTGACCAGCATGCATGGGGGCGTGGCTATAATTTTAGACAGTACTTGACTGCTCTCCAACTCTTCTTATCCCCATAATATACATGGGCAATGCTGCATGCACTACTGTTAGGTGGACACAGCTCTCCCTTTTCAAGCAGAGCCGTGTGAAGCGGGGGCAGGGTCCAGCCACCTCAATTATACAGTGCCCCACGCTTGAATGTGGGTTTCCAGGCACTAGAAACCCCCCCTCGGTTTGCCAATGATTAGGTACTATAGTATACTTAATAGATACTCACCATTGCAACAGACACTTCCGGCAGCATGGATGAACGTAAACTCAGTTCATTGAATCATTGTCAAAGCAGATGATTGAATGGCTGCTGTGGCTTGTCCAATCAGCTGCGTACAAACCTCACACAGCCTAGATGGGCTGCCAGACATGAGGACCCCCACATTTTTATTACTTGTTGATCGGTATGTTCAAGTTGAGTTTCCCTTTTAAAAAGGGGCAATTTCAAGCAGCACCACAGTTGGAGACAGGGAAGAATACAACATTCAACGTTCTACCTTAGGGTAGAAACTCTCTGAAGAGCCACAAGTTAAGAGATGGACAATAGAATCTTGAGACATATTCTTTCCATCGAAACAAAGGAACACTTCTACGGTAAGAATTTCTTAATGGAATAAGCCATGCAAATCAGAGCAATTTAAATGCATAGCTCTAGCAATTCAGAATTTTAAAGCCTGAGATAACAGCGTAATTATACCGAGAGAAATATAACGGAGATGCATTGCAGACAATAAGATAATTTTGATTTGATGCAGTCTATTAATTCGCATATTAATACAGTTTTTTCTTTGTATGTATAAAGCTTAAATGTGTGTTTTATAACCCATTAATGTTTGTGCTGTTTCAAAAAACATTACGCTATCTTTTTTATTACATTACTTCAAAGTCTTGTTAATACGCTAGAAAGAAGAAGATCTATTAAGCGTAAAAAGAAAAAATATATATCTCTAATAATGGTCTTCAAGACAAAATTTCCTCTGGGCACCTGTATGGGTACAGCTTGGCTATCTATGGTGGCTGCATGGAAAATTAAATAGTAGAGCAAACACAAACAACAACAAAAAATAATGGGACCACTTGGAGCTCTCCACCACTGGGTAGTGATCTGCATACGTTCACCAGCATCAACCAATCAGCTTCCTTTAACCAGCAACTAGAGCCATTTGACCATTAAAGAGAAACCTTACTTTGCTGGTTCTCTAAACCTCCAGTAGAACTACTGGTGGACTCTCCATGAGAACGTTCTAACCAATCACAGTTTCGGCTACACTTTGTTCTCTCCCCTGTGGCGGTTTTACCGTGACATATCGAAAGTCCTGAAATTTTGACAGCAGCTTCAAAATAATCTGGCGGCCACATTTGTTTTCAATGAAAATCTGGACAGTAACGGAAATGCTGGGAGCTAGTATATCTAAAGTCTCATTTATAGGGCTGGTCAACGGTGCTGATGGTTTAAGGACTCCTAAAACACTGGTGGTTTAGGAGCTGGTGGTTGCTGCTCCTTTATGTCAGTGTTATGTTGTGAATGTGGCGCTTGGAGATGGTGTCACACTATACAACCAGTTTGGGGAGCTAGAGATGCTGCTTCCACCCCAGGTGAGGACACTGGGGGGGGGGGAGGGTTGTCGTTTCTGAGTAGGGTCGCGGCTATTTCAAGCACCCTCCATCCTACTCCACAACGCTGCGGTCCTGAGTTTGATTTCCGACCAGGGCCTTATCTGTGTGGAGTTTTTATTTTCTCCCTGTGTTTGCGTGGGTTTCCTCTGGGTGCTTAGGTTTCCTCCCACACTCCAAAAATATACTAGAAGGTTAATTGTCTGCTGACAAAATTGACCCTAGTCTATGTCTACTGTATGTTAGGGAATTTAGACTGTAAGCTCCAATGGGGCAGGGACTGATGTGAGTGAGTTCTCTGTACAGCGCTGCGGAATTAGTGGCGCTATATAAATAAATGATGATGATGATGGTGAATGCACTACATATCACTTATGTATTCATAATACATACATGTTACTCTATGGCACAGTAAACCCTTTGCCATTTTCTACTAGAAGATAATAAGTGGAGTTTAATTATATAGATTGAGCAATATTTAGGTTATATGCCGCTCTCATTTTTCTGCTTCAAAAACATGGGTCATGTGATGCTTCTAGCTTTGTTAGAAAACATTTGCACAGAACTCCTTTATATTGGTTGAACCACCTGCTATATTTAGAAAGTATCACAACTGTTAGTTTACAGGAGGTGCTTCCAGAGAGAAAAAGAATTAACATTTACAATAGAAGAAAAGAAAAGACTCTAATATCATTATTATTATTATTATTATTATTATTACTATTAAGTTAATTAATGAACCTTAGAGTGCATCCTTATGGGAGAGTCTTTTATTTTCTTCTATGGGTCATGACATAGACAGATATGTTCCACAGATCTGGGGGAGCCACTAGCACCAAACCTCAGGCAGTACAATGTAAAAGGTGTCAAGGTCTTAAAATATTGAACCATACTATAATAAAATAAGGCACAATCTATCCTGAATATTATTTCCCCATGTAAATTAATATGTGGTAATAGGAATCTTTTTAAATGCACGAATGAACCATTTTCCAGTGTACTCGCTTGGAATTTTTACACACCTCATTATGCAAGCTATAGATTAATAGCTTTAGATATTACATTTTTTTTTTATGTGAATTATACTTTTACGATTGAATTAAACACTTTTAAAACCTAATGGATAATGTAATGTAACTGAAAATATGCTCTATACATTATGTAACATACCGCAAAAAACGTGTTAGCATCTACAACACGTGTATCATATTATGCATTGGGAATACAGTACAGATCATGGATCATGGATATTTAATTCAATTCCTACATATTACAAATTACATTTCCAGGGACTCTATGCTGCTAGGCATGTGGTATTATGATGATTATTATATTTTATTTATAAGGTGCCAGAAAAGTTCCGCAGTGACGAACATGGAATTTACAGTAGTATATAATACACAGACAGGAGTGATCCATATTATCCATTACATATTGTACAAAATTATTTGCAGATCAAGTAATTTTAGGGACAGTGGTCCTTCAACTGTGGATCGAATTGAGCGAGTGGGAGTATAGGGAATCAGAAGCTGCAAGTACCCAGGACGTTGGTTGTGTAGGGCTTGGAATGACAGTAAGACAATCTTGAAACAGATTTGCCATCTTACAGGCAGCAGTGAACTTGCAGCTGGTACAGTTCTCTTTCTGGATGACCGTAGTAGACTTCATTGCAGTAGTCCAAGTATGATGACACAAATGCATTGAATGAGTGTAGGAAAATATTCTGAGTGTATCGAATGCTTGGTTCTGGCTATGTTCTGCTGATGAAAGAATGAAGTTTAGATTATGGCTGGAAGTGGCAGTCCAGGCCATGACATCTGACTATTTCACCCAGTGGTAACATGTATACAGAAAAAAGTATGGGAGATAAGATGGAACCCTGTGGAACTCCGCATGACAAGGGCACTGGTATAGAAGAATATAATCCTGGAGACACTCTCTGTGACCTGCCAATGAGAAATGTTTTGAACCAGCTAAGGGCTGTGCCATCTAGTCCACAGAACTTCTTCAGGTGATTTATTAGAAACCCATGGTCCTCTGTATGAAATTCTGCAGAGAGGTCCAAAAGGATTAAGATCAAAAATCACCTCTGTGCCTTGCCATTAGAAGATCATTAGGCACAAGTACCAGGGCTGTTTCAGTACTATGTTGTCTCCTAAATCCAGATTGGAATGGATGAGTTGACAGACAGGTTTCCAGTTGGTTTGCAACAACTTTCCCAATAACCTTCCCTATAAACGTAAGGTTTGACACTGGTCTATAGATAGTCACGCAGTCTGGGTCTAAAGAAGGTTTTTTTTTTAGTTTTTTTCACACAACTACTTTCTTTAAAGGGTTCAGGAAAAAAATGTGTGTCTGCAGAGAGCATACCTTTTTGCCAATACGGGACCAATTACATGCATGCTCCCTATTGGAAGGTTTGTTGGTGCTTGGTCCTGATCACAGGTGGTGAGATGAAACCTTAGGGCAATTTAAACAATGTTCTCTACATCCAAGGGCTCAAAGTTAATTCAAAATAGCTAACATTCACAAACTTGGACCCTTGACACTCATCTTATGGCACTGTTAGGATTCCAGCCTGGATGGAGCATACCTTAAGGGCAAGGAAGATTGCAAACTCATTGCACCTTGACTGGGTGAGGGTTTCATTGGGCTGCTGACATGCTGCTCTGCAAAGCCTTTCCACTATAAGGATAAGCTGAGCTGGTTTGTTGTCTTACGGTTGAGAGTGGATCAGTATGTTTGATTAGTTTTAGCTTATCCTCTACCATACAAGTCTTCACTATCTTCCACTAAATCCTACGACCAATCTTTTGTACAATATTGTTGTCCATAAATTGTTGGCAGTGTCGGTCGTATATAAACAGCAGGAGTGTCCATTGTGCCCATCGCATCCCTATTATAATAATGGACTAGAGAACATGGGTTATCACAGGCACCCATTCATCCCCAGGAAATCAAGATTTGCTGTAAATGCTTCATTTCACAATACCTGGGTGAAGTTCTAATTTGAGGGGTTACAATGGAGAATCTTGAGAAGAAAGAGTGACAGATGTCAACTTCCCAAACTTAATAATTGGTCCAAGAAATTAATTAATTAATTATTAATTAATTAATTAATTATATTTAACATTATTTATTTTTTTATTTCTTTATTAAGACTCTCTCCCACACTTTCCCCAATACTAAACGACGGCTATCATGAGGAGAGAGAATATATATGAACATTGAGGTTACAGTAAAGTTATTATTGTTATTTATTTTTATTTATAGGGCGCCACAAAGTATCCGTAGCGCCGTACAGGGACAAACAATGGCTCAGTACAAGGTGAAACAGCACACAGTACAAGTAACAGTAAGCACTATAACTCTGGGGGCTGAGGCACAACTAGAAAGAGAGGGAGGGGAAACATCAGTACAGGCTGGTAACTTGGGCCCAAGAGCGTGGGCACGGATGACAGGTTAAGAGCCACTAAGGGGAGCGGAGAGAAGCGAGAGGAGACAGAGGGCAGAGGGACCGAGAGGAGGAGAGCTGAGTAGCTGGAGAGCGCAGTTAAAAGTGATGGAAACAGGAGGTAGGAGAGCCCTGCTCAAAGGAGCTTACAATGTAAAGGGAGGGGAAGACAGACTGACACATGGATGAGACGGAGAGACGGGAGAGACGGAGTCGAGCAAGGGGGAGATATATGGGTCTAAAAGCAAGGCAAAGTAATATTTTGCCTTGCTTTTAGACCCATGGTCAGCGTGAAATTCTCTACTCCAGATATTTGTAATTGTTAAATGACTCAGCTAAATATAAATCTGGATTGTTTGAAAATAAAACAGTTTGAGGCAAAACAAGTATGGCAGCGTGCAGCCAACAGACAGAGCCAAATGCATCTGGAATCTCGGTGCGGTAATCTTGTAACACACTTTGTAGAACATAAATGCAATATATATAGCATACACATATACAGGTATTTTGGTCCTCAATAAATAAAATCACAATGTCCACTACAGAATCATGCATTCCCTTAGTTTCAGATCTAAAAGAGAAATGACAAATCTTATCTTACAAAATATAGAAAAGAAATCAACATATTAGCATATCATTTCAGCCTGTATCTTGAATTACATCTGAGATTCTGAATCTGCCACATCACATAACCACATCAGGCCTGAAAACTGTCAAGATTTATAAACATATTATCCACATATTATGAAGGATGTTTATAAAAGTGGAGTAAATAAAAGCTGGGGTGAGAAGTGGGATTATTTTGGAATATCATAATCATGACTATGGGACTCAAATAGCTCCACTTTTTATTGTAGATTGTCTTTTTTTCACTACTCCAAGTTCCGTCCCATTACTGTATGTCTCCATTTTCTAACAATTTTGGTTCAAAATATGCACATCACACTTTCTAACTCAGATTTGAAAAGAAAGAGCAAAAAAGCAAAATGACTGTCACTGACCTAGACAGCAGTCCTAATTTCACAGGCCTCCCACTGTTTAAAGTAAAATTAATTAATTAATTAAATAAAAAAAAATGTAATTCTAATTTTAATGAAACCTGGGTAGAACCTGTGTTTAATGGAACCTGTCAGAGAAGAAAAGCATTTGCAGATGTGTTGTAGTAAAACATTCACTATACAATTGCACTGTGTGCAAAAATAAATAATGAAAAAAACATTTTTTAATAATTATTGATTTTTTTTTGACCTAGTAAATAAAACATAGGGACACTTTATATGTATTATATATATGTACTGTACTTTAAACAGTGCCAGTAATGTGAAGCCATGAACGGCAATGAGCTCTAAGGTGGAGGGCTGGCTACATTATCATGACAGGACCAGCTGGGCGTCGGTTGCCGAGTCCACTAATTGCACTGTGTGCTTCTAACCATGCACACATAGAAGATCATATGAGCATAGTTGCCTGCTCTCCCAGAATGTCCGGGAGACTCCCGGGAGAGCAGGCAAACCTCTCGGTTACTGGCAAGGTCTTTAGTTGAGTGGCGGGGGGTGGACCTATGATGCGCCATCTTGGCCCCGCCCTCTGCTTTTATAGGCTCATAAAGATTACGACAAGTTAGGGGGTGGGGCCACGATGCCGTGATTCACCAAGCCCCTCCCACACACACACACACACACACACATACCCTTATCTCCAGTGCTGAGTGCATTTATTATTTACCTATGCTAAAACCAGTTAGCATTGTTTTAACCTTAATAAACCACGATTTGTTTTCAAACTATTGCAGTCCTACAAATTGTTGAACATACACAAAGTACAAGGGCGCTCCAACGCAGATGAGGCAGATACAAGTCCGGGGTTTCTCACAAGTACACTTGATTTCAGCTGTATCATTTGCACCAGACAGGTGTAAGTGCCGACTGATAGTGATGACTGACACGGCATAGACTTTGTTTTATAAACTACACGTATGCGTGGCGCTATCACAGAACATGTGTATGCAAGTAAGATAGACTATGAAAATGCATTGTATGCACAGTATGCGTTAAAAGCATTTCTTTATGTGTTTAATGTGAAAAAATCCATATTTTATTCATGATTTTATTGTTATGAGTCGTTCATTTTTAATATAAACATTTTTATATGCGGTATGATGTGACATTGCACATACGCTTACTGCAGTCTGTTCTGTGTGTCTACAAATGGCAAGTACTGTAGTCAAAGTGTAGTTACACCCAGATTCAAATAGAAACATATTTTGAGATACGCTTTAATTTAAATACAGTTAGAACTGCGCACAAATTCCGTTCTCTTTTCAAAACGCAACTTACGCGCAAGTTGTGTTTGGACTTGAATCAGCCCAAACTGGCTCCATTCATATACAGAGTAGCATAAACACAAGCATACAAAAGTCAAACACACAAAACTAGTGACCATTTTTCTACAAGCCACACAGTCCAATTAATAGACCTTGGAAGACCATGCTGTCCATATTTTATAATTTGCAATAGCTGCACTTGGTTATCCATTCAATACACCCAAAACAGGGGCGCACAGAGGATTTTTAAGGGGGGGTTTCCCTTCCACCCAAAAAAAACTAAAAAAAAGCAAGAGAGCTGCACATATGAACCCACACATGCGCAGCAGCTCCGTTTCGACAGCACTGTACTATACAGCAGCCGCGGCGCTGTCAAAGAAGTGTCCGTGGTGGTGCTGCAGATGCTTCTTTGACAGCGCCATGGATGCTATATAGTACAGTGCCGCTATGTAGGGCACTTCTTTAGCGGAGGGGAGGGGTTTCTGGAGACCCAAAACCCCCCCTGCGTGCGCCCCTGCAATACCTTACCAATATACCAGGCAGCACAATTTCTATTTTTGACAAATCAAATGACAATTCTTTACTTCTGGTTTTTTTGTTTTTTTTTAAATCATATGAAAGACATTGTTAAGAGTATAACATATTTGATAATATAACAATGTTGTCATATAAATGTCTTCATTTTTAACAATTCTATCTATTTATTGCTCTCTACAATGAGCAAATTTCCTGCTTTAGTTTCAAGTGGATTAAAGGCTCCTGAAATGGCCAAAATCCAAAATCTGAAACGTACTAAAATAGTTTCGTTCATCTCTAGCAACCTTCTAAAAAGGAAAACTGGAGGTGTTGTCCATAGCAACCAATCAGATTCTAGCTATCGTGTTTTAGAATGTACTAGATAAACAATAGATAGGATCTGATTGGTTGCTATAGGCAACACTTCCACTTTTCCTTTTTAGAAGATATAATAAATCTACCCCCTATCTCTTTGTTGTGTAAATCGTCAGGATGACATGTTGATTTGGCACCTTCGATTCTATTAAAAGGTTATATTTCATTTTCTCAAAGAGAACACATCAATGATTAGAAGTTTAGAATAATTAGCCTCAGTTACTTACAGATGATTTATTCTGTAAATCATTAAATGTTCCCCCAAGACAATAGCTGCTGCACTGGAGAATATAATTAATTCAACGATATGGAATAATTGCATACAATGTTTTCTGGATGATTTTTGTTCCAATGTAAAAATGTTTTCCATGAATGTTTAACGCCCTAGATAATTGAAACATATTATTATTAAAATAAGGAGAAAACAGCATAATAAAGAATGCTTGTACCCAGAGCCATTTGCTTTCTAATATCGCTTCTCTGTATGTCAGTGAATTTCAAACATAGCACTAACAAAAAAATAAGGGACATTTGTGAAAGCTGGTATACAAGTATTCGTGTTTATAGTGTACATAGTATAATCACTGTCACATTTTAAGTATTTTTTTTAATTAGAGATGGGCAAGCTCGGTTTCCTTAAAACCGAACCCATCCGAACTTAGGGTCTCCGAGTACTCTCGCGCCTATTCATATTCCAAAACGAGGCAAAACGACATTGTGACGTTGTCGGATCTCGGGCATTTTGGAATCAATAAATACTCGCTTCCTCGGCGATCTAGTGCCATTTGGGAGAGGGTCAGAGAAGGGTTAGGTCAGAGTATAGAGCAGGCAAAGTGATAGAATAGAAATAGGAGAGTAGTAGCAGTCTTAGAGAAAGCTCCATTGCTGAAATCCTAATATACCAGTGATTGCACTGTTTTTTTCTGAATTTGCACTACAAAGTGTAGGGTCTGATATACACCCTTATAAAAGAGCTGAATTTGTAAGTACTGAAATCCTAATATACCAGTCATTGCACTGTTTTTTTCTGAATTTGCACTACAAAGTGAAGGGGCTAATATACACCCAAAGACGACTGCTCAATTGCTAAGAGTCATTGATGAAGAGAAAGACAAGCAGGCTTGTCTGTAGAATTTGCGGGCAAATTCTACTGCGTTATATAGATAACCCCCAAAGAGAAGAGCTCCATTGCTCCATTGCTAATTGTAATTGCTGAAATAGAAATTTTAGTACCATAGCTCATACAGAAACAGGAGGGGTGGCATTGTTCTTGTCACTCTCCAGTCTCAGTCATGATGATACTAATCCTTCTACCATATGTACTAAAGTCTATGTTCAAGTGCATGCTGTTTTTAAGTCAGTGAAACAAAAATGTAAATAAAAATCTTGTACCTTTTTAAAGGAAAAAAAATTCTCTAAAAAAGGTGAAAATGTACTGTAGAAAAACATAAACTTGCCAATATGCCATTCTACCCAAAACATTACAAATCATACCAGCATCAGGTAGCTCCCTTCTCTTAGCTAGATTTCAGCCCCTGCTGCAATCTACAATGTCATCATAATCACCCTCATCATTGTGTACATCTTCCTCAAACAATGGTAATTCATCCCGGCTGGCATCCACCATCATAGAAGTCTGTGTACTTTGATGTAATTGCCGATAATGGCCTAAATAATGGCCTAATTTGTAGTTCATTTTATGGCAGAGCTGTCACGATTTTTGTCTAGCTGCTTCTCAAAAAGTATAAATAAGGCAATCACTTGACTCAAGCTAACCGTGTCTGCACTCTCCTCACAGGTGACTACTTCGTTGGACTAAAGTATATTCCCCTCAAATGCTAGTCTTCTTGCAGCTGTTGCATTCTCCTACATGCTGTTGCAGAATCCCGAAAATTAACATTCATATTTTAGGACACAAAAGGCATCTCCTGCATGTCATTGTTTTAAAAGTTCTGTAACACCAAGTTGATTGTGTGAGCAAAACAAGAAATGTGATGGAATTCCCCCCCCCCCCACTTTAATGCTCTAACAATATTGGTGTCGTTATCAGAAATCACATATCCTCAGGAGAGTCCAAGCAGGATTAGCTATGTTGCAATGACATCCCTTACTTTTATACACAGGACTCCAAGGTGAATTCTATCCAGTATATTTAACAGTAGTTGGTACATTATTCATTATAATACACCATTTGCTTGTATTGGGTGATGTTTGTGTACAGGTGAATTCCACTATCGCTAATCGTTATACATTCCAACACTTTGGACAATCAGTCACGTGATATAAGTGACATCATTAATCTCCAAACATAACTTATATTTCACAGGACAGACATCGCTGCTCGCTAAATAGAAGTTATTTTTATGGATGTGACAATGTTAGTCTTTAAATATAAGGAACGTCATCGCTACTCATCAAATGTAGGGATATATTTCATGGGATATTTATAGCACTTAATACAGGTAGCATATATTATTATGAATATACCTAGCTAAAGACCTAGCATACGTTAAGTAAATGTAATTTGAGCCCTGGATGAAACATCGACATGCCTATGCTCTCCCTGTATGTGCACCACCTGTGGGTGTGTCTTTGTGCAATAGATTATGACATCTTCATAGGCATGCATGATAAGTTTACTCTTCAACAAATAAGTTCTAAGTACTGGGGTATAAAATTCATTATAGGTGTCTGCAATCGCCCAGTGAAAAAAATACTGTCCATAAAGATATACTAATAAAGTAAAAAAAAAAAAGCAGACAGAATCGTTCTTGGTCAATAAATTAACTCAATTGACCTGGAAGGGTCAATATGTGAACAGTCAAACAGACTAATCGCCTACTGGCTCCTTTTCATTCACTTACATAGCAGTGCTGGCCGCTCGTTAATTTTCTTTCACATTACTTCAGGACAGAAGAAAAGAAGATTCCATATAGATTTTGATTTATGTGTATAATGAAGTGAAAAACAAGGGATTTTTGTTTCTACTTGAAATAAAATATTAAAACATGAAGGGTCTGATTCATCAAGGCGCGTATCTGCCGATTTTGAGAGCATTGTACTCAAAATTACTCTGTGCACGCCCAGAACGGGGATATACATTCATGAACGCAGCCTTGTTCCGTGCACCTGCGAGCGCAAATGACTCTTACTACAGCCTACAACTTCAGGGAGTGAACAGGATGGGGAAGGGGCTTTTTGCTGTAATGAGTATACAGTAGGGGTGTGCCAAACTCAAGCACACGCAGCCACGTCCGAACACGGCCGAATCCAGCTTTGTGCGTCTGTGTTTTTCTGCCGTATCTCTTGCTCCAGCAATAGGGTTACTCTAAGTCCCAATCGGTAGTGATGACAGTTTCGTATACATGCTATAACATGTGTTTGCAATCAGCAGCAACTGTAAAAATGTATTTTATGCTTAGTAGACATTAAAAAGATTCTAATAAATGCATTTCTTGGGGGGGAATAAAAAAAAATAATTTATTTTTATTTTATTTTTACTGTTTTAATATTAAGGCCCCTGTTATTAACAGGTAACAATAATGCAAGATTTTGTTTCCTGTGTGTTCTTCTGCGAATTTATAATCCACATAGGTATTGGACGTATCCTGCTGCATCTAGTGTAGGACAGCCCAGCAGACCTGCCCCCAATTTCAAAAGCACATACATCTAGAGAAACAGGTTGACGCAAAGTTTAAATACGTACGTATAATACTGAGCGTGGTTTGCGCTCAGAACACGTGCCTTGAATGAGGCCCGTAATGTCTGTGTAGGTGACAAGTCCAGTTTTGTGAAGGTTTGAGCAGACATTTCTGTATAAAGAGCATGCAAGCCTCATTAATATTGCTGCAGATAAACGCCTGCTCTATGAATGAATTCTCTTTGTGGTCTGTTAGGTAATGTACAACTGAATGCACTTGAGAGCTGGTGATTCTATTTGACTTATAGAATTGCTTATGAACCTGTGAGATCACATTTTATGACTTGCCAAGACCCTCATCAAAGAGGAAAATGAGATTAATTTACTCCCATTGTTTTACATTCCATCATAAGAGCCATAGAAATGATGCAGGAAATTGTATTCTGCAAACAATGAAAGAGCGCGTATCTCTGGCTGGTAAATTACTGGCAGGTATATAGGTCCTATTATCTATTGTCTGCATTTATGATAATATATCGTTATTAGAGTAAGCCCATTACTAGCCAAGGAAAATAGCTATTGAGGGCAATAACCAATCCTATATGGCTATTGGCAAAAATCAATAGCCCAATGTTGCCTTTAAAGACATATTTCGGCTCAGTAGACAGCTGTGCATGTATGGTTGCAGAATAACTAAGCACACAGAATATTCTTTTAATATACGTTGTTAAAAAGTGGAATAACTGTTCATGATTGTATAGCTTATTCTGTCTTCACTGTCTTGTTTTCTTTATGATCTTCTGCTTTGTTTATTTACAGCAATTAAAATGCCATCTCTTGATACCGTGCACGGATTGATTTGTCAACTGGAGAAACAGCACAAAGACGTTTAGGGAAATCGCTGTGATTCCACCCTGTAAACAGCCGTTGTTGACACATCTCAGCAAAGTGAACAAACTGCTCGGCAGAGTAAACGAACATTGAGTTCTCCTGCTCATTGTCTCAGCATAGCTCAATGCCATTCTCAGTATTCATTTCATGACAATAGACATTTTTGTACTTTAGTGATAGAGCCAGATTTCAGGGGGCGATAGGGAGGGGGAAGCTGGCCTGGATATAGAGCTGTCTGTGCTTTACTCTATGATCGATATATTGATGTCAACTGCACAGAAGCACTGTTCTAGTACTGCATACTGTCCAGTATTTGTCTTGTGTGTGGGTGTTTGCACATAACTCACATATATAGAATTATTTGTGGCATGGATGCAACAAGGTGCTGGAAACTTTCCTTAGAGGTCCCTGGTGACATGGTGACATCACGCAGTTGCTGCAGAGTTGTCAACTATTCATGCTGCAAATCTCCCGTTCCACTGCACCCCAATGGTGCTCTATTGCATTGAGATCTGGTGACTGTGGAGGCTATTAGAGCACACTGAACTCATTGTCATGTTCATGGAACCAGCTTAAGATGACGTGTAATTGGTGACAAGGCGGGTTATCCTGCTCGAAGTGGCCATTAGACGATGGGTAGACAGTGGCCATAAAATCATCATCATCATTTATTTATATAGCGCCAACATATTCCGTAGCGCTTTACAATTGGGGACAAACGTAATAAACTAATAAACAAACTGGGTAAAACAGACAAAGAGGTGAGAAGGCCCTGCTCGCAAGCTTACAATCTATGGGATGCACATGGTCAGCAACAATACTCAGGTAGGCTGTGGCATTTAAATATTGCTCAATTTGGTATTGATGTGTGCCAAGAAAACATTCTCCACACCATTACATCTCCACCAGCCAGTACCGATAACACGGAGCAGGATGGCTTGATGGATTCATGTTGTTTAAGCCAAATTCTGACTTTACCATCTGCACGTCGCAGCAGAAATCAAGATTTGTCAGACCAGACAATATTTTTCTACTCATCAACAGTCCAGTTTTGATGAGCCTGTGCCCACTGTAGTCTCAGTTTCCTGTTCTTAACTGACAGGAGTGGACCCGAGTGTGGTCTTCTGCTGCTGTAGCCCACCTACTTCAAGGTTCAATGTGTTGTGTGTTCAGAGATGCTCTTCTGCATACCACTGATGTAACACAGGGTTAGTTGAGTTACTTTCACCTTCCTGTTAGCTTGAACCAGTCTTTGACCTCTCTCATTTACTAAACTTTCACCCACAGAACTTCAGCTCAATGGAAGGGATTTTGTTTTACTCACCATCCTCTGTACACTCTAGAGACATACATTTCCTCACTTGTCTCAAAATATCTACCAACTCGACACCTCCGTTCTGCACAAGATCTGCGTCTCTCTTCCACTCTCATCACATCCTCCCATTCTCGGTTACAGGACTTTTTTCAGGCTGCACCCACTTTGTGGAATTCCCTCCCTTGCACAGTAAGACTTTCCTCTAGTCTTCAAACCTTCAAGCGTTCTCTGAAAACCCACCTCTTCAGGCATGCTTATAATATTTCTCAACCACCATCTTAATCTCCCTAGATTACCCTATTGCCATCTTCTACACAGCTAATCCAAGACAACAACCCTTTGACCAACATTGCCACACACACAGCCCACTCAATACTTTTACCTTTGCATTCTAGCTGTTCCATTGTGCAATATGATGTAGCACATGTCCTTGTGTTTCAAACTCCCATTGTCCCATTGATTGTAAGCTTGCAAGCAGGGTTCTCTTACCTCTCTGTCTGTATTATCCAGTATTGTCTTATTAATGTTTGTTCCCAATTGTAAAGCGCTGCAGAATTTGCTGGCGCTATATAAATAAATGTTGATGATGATGATGATGATGGTGATGTGTGTAAATATTCCAGGATATCAGCAGTTTCTGAGACACTCAACACGTCTAGCATCCGCACTCATTCCACGGTCAAAGTCACTTAAATCCCATTTCTTCCCCATTCTGGTGTTTGAACAACAACTGAACCTCTTGACCATGTCTGCATGCTTGTATGCACTAATTTATTGCCACATGATTGGCTGATTAGATATCAGCATTAACAAGCAGATGTACCTAATAAAGAGGCCACTGAGTGTATATATTTGTGCCCAAATTCATATAGACTTTAGCTCCCCTTTAAAAATGGTACATCACAATTGTACCAGACACTGCAGCCAGAACGTGCAGTTAGCTCCCGTTTCCGAGCTCAGTTGCTTTTTTATTTAGGCGGATAAAAAGATTAACAATAACTAATACATATTAATAAACCCAATCTAAATTGCATAAATAGATCTTCAGTGATCACAGTACTCAGTGGGGGACAGTGTAACTCATCGCGCTTCCTACCCAGGCAAAGCAATTACTTACTATGTATGCTGCTAATACAAACAAAACATTTGCATTCTGTCTCTGATTCACACACTAATGGGAACAAGCAGGTCACATTGCTGCCGTGTAGAAGGTCCGGCCTCGGGAGAGACGGAGCAGAATAGCAATGGCTCATTTCAGAAAAGTTTCTGCCAATTTTTAGATTGGGATTTGTTTACTTTATTGCTGTGCTGTTACATCTATTTTACACATCAATACTCTTATTGTTACTCTGTTGTTCATATCCTCTAATGTTCTTCCTCTAGACAGATGGCATTGTATGGCTGCTCACAGTCTTAAGAGGTGATACAGAATTCTTGGTGAACAGCCCTTAAAGGGCACCTGTCACTTATATGTTTGTTTGTTTTTTTTAATTCAGTAAGACACACAAGTACTGTGCCGTGTATCAACCTTACAATAAGCCGCTCAGCGGTTCATTCAATCTTCCTTTACATTATGTACCGACATCCGTTCTTATAACTAAGTAAAAAAGACACAAGGGGCTTGTTTGGCAGAAAAAGGGCACAATGTATTGGCAATCAGCTCCTAGCCAATGCTAGACAAACATGGGATGACCCATCGCCCACGATGCTTCTTCTTTGTGACGCCCCACTCTCCCTAGTTTGGCTCAGTGGCTGGGGCCTGTCCACACAGCCGGTGCCTCATAATTTCAAACCCCGGGGGGGGAAGTGTTATGAACAATGAACCTCACTTTTGAGCAAGGCCAGATTAACCCGAGGTCTAACTGGGCTACAGTCCAGGGGCCTTGGGCATCCAGGGGGCCCTTGACAGAGCTCAGGAGCATTATTGATCAATGCTGCTGAGCCTGTCACTGTTGTCCTTCTGCAGCGCTCAGTAATCTCCTTACTGAGGAGTTCTCGTGAGAGTGTCACGAGATCTCCTCAGTAAGGAGCTTACAGCGCGCCGCGGAAGGACAACAGTGACACGAAAAGGAAAGCGCTTGGGGGGTGTGGCTAACAGGGTGGGGGCCTCAAGGAAGAATAGGGGCCCCCTTAGCCCAGTGGGCTCCATTCCCTTAATCCGGCCATGCTTTCGAGGGAAAGTGCTCCACCGCCACACAAATGTGCCAGCTATGGCTGCTGATTGGCATGCTACCCACCGAACCAAGACCCTTCTGAAAAGAACCGTTACACACACAAATCAAAAACCGCACACCATAACAGGGAATGAATGAGCAGGACCATTTTCAGTTACAAGAGGACGAAAACCTGCTAGGCTTAAGTCTACATCACCTTCGCTTGTCTCAGACCATTCCTGAAATCTTTTCTGATTGGCCAGGACCTGGCAACTATACACAGGCAAAATTATTAGCTTGTGCATGGCCCACAATTCAGGATCACACACAACCTTATACGTCTTCGGGCCAATACCAGCCCTCAGTTAGCTTTTCTTACAGAAGTACTTTATAAAAAAATGGGTAATCTGGGATCCATCTCTGCTGCTGGTGTCGCTAAATGCCAATAGGCCAATCCTTCTCTTTTCAGTCACTCTTTCTGGTCTATTTATTATATAGAAAAAAAGACCGTACTGCCCAACATTTATAATCACTAAATCGGGACAAAATAAGCCACGCCTGACCAAACCCCGCCTACAAATGTTCAAACTTCTGTTAAAACTCCACCCACTTTTGATCAAGCCCCATATTCGGGACAATTAGGATGTATGGAAAAGTCTTAATGACTCATTGTCTTCAGTCTTTACTATGGGAATATATCATGATTAAAACCTTTCTACATTTTTAATTTATGTTTTCTGTTTACTTTGGAGAGCAACTATTCTCTTATATTTTAAAGTTAATTTCAGTTTATACCTCTCCCTGTCACAATTTTGAACCACCTAAAAGTCTTGTGCCCTAGGCTGCAGCCTAGTTAGCCTGATTACTTGAATTAATAGTTGTGGCTGATAATTGTACTGATACTTTTATCAGATTTGTTTGAATGCAATATGTGCACTAGATAGTAATATGTACAGAGGAGAATTACGGGAAAGAGAAACATAAAAACCCAGTGTCCATTCCAACAGTGTGTTATCAGTTCATAAAACTGCAGACCCAGGGGGCAAAAATGTTTATTATTAATAAGTAACATAAATCACATAGAGCTATATGAGAAATTGGATAATGCGGTCTCCCACAGATTAAATAAATCTAATAAACTAACTTCCCATGTGGCAAAGACATTCAGAGTGATGTAGAAAATGTCACAAAGGATATTGAGTTAATTATGGCGTGCCTCATTCACCCGTAATTAAATGTGGCTTCCCGCATAGAAGATTTAAAGCAAAACATAATATAGTAATACCAGAAATTATCCAGGGGTTCAGATCAAAACTAGTGTTGATGTTGTATCTTTTTTGTGTGAACAATATACAGTATTGTACTCAGTGTAGAGCCCACAAAGATGCCAGGGGAATCAGCTGTTTATTATGAATGAAGCACACATATGCATGGATCTGATTGTGCTTATTTGTACTTAAGAAACAGGTTTCGGCAACGTGGGTCACATGACTCGCGTGTTCTATGACGGAATGTATTCAGCAGAGGCAACACGTTTTCAGCTGGGAGGGTAAAGAGGGATAAAACGCAATTAATTTCCTATATTTTAACAAAATAATGGCATACCTCCCAAACATCCCTATTTAGGCAGGACCGTCCCGATTTGAGGGCTCTTTCCCGCCATCCCGATTGGGACAGCTTTGTCCCGTGGATGGTAAATTTGGGAGGTATGTCTCATTCACTGCTGCCCTGCATGGCAGAGCATCGGTCAATGGGTGCCGTATGCACGGCAATGAAGGTGTTTGGAGGGTAGGGGAGGAGCGTACAGGGCAGACTAGCGCTTCGAAAGAGCTAGGCAAGTCCCTTGGAGGTGTGACCACGCCCACATCATGATGTGGCCACGCCCTGATACCGGATTCCCAAATGTTGGGTGGTATGTAATCATACATGGTGTGAAATTAAATTTAGGACATGGGCACCAGAAGGGGATATTTAGGGGCAGTGATGGGCAACAGATAGTCAGATTTCTTTGTGATAGCTTGTAAGAATTTTTTATCTTAGAATAAAATGTCTGCTGATATGTTACTGCAGATAGGTCTCTCTTTCTATGATTAGGTGTATTGTTGTAATTTATTACTCAGCCCTTTTGAAGGTTAGAGGGCCACACCTGAAGTGTATCCGTTTGACCACCACTAGTTTAGTGGGTGATTGTTTAATATATAAAAAGAAATTCCTGTTTTAGGTTAGCAAACCCTTCAAGAGTCTCAGAAGGGGCATGCCAAAAGAGGGGTACGACCTCATCAGAAATAGGGGCCGATTTATCAAAGGCCGAAAAGCTGGGCTTGTTTTCGATTCCTATATATTGAGGGGTGTAGCACTAACAATGTTATCGCCAGTGATAGCCCCACCAACATTTTTTTTTGGATGGTGGAGGATCATTTTTTATTTATTAAGTATTGAGCGTCTCTTGTACTGACGCACTGCCTTCTGACGTTACACCACCTCCGGATGGCATTAGCAGAAGGAGACTGTTGAAAAAAATGGAAAATAATTTATTGGGAAAAAGGGGCATATAATATAACTCTACCGGTACATTTTTACATATAAAAGGATTTTAAAATAAATAAATAAATCAACAACAACTTTTTATTTCATTATTTTAACAATAGCGCTCAAACTTGAATCTCAAATCAGGTAGAGCAGAACAAAGAGTTCTAAAACGATAAGCAAATCCAATCGCTCTGGATAGCTTACACTGATAACATAATCATAAATCACAGCCGAAAGTAATTGTTATCTCTGCAATAAACGGCTTTAAAAAAAAAAAATGACACTTATTACTGTGATAAGTGTAATTTTAATAAATTAGCCCCATGGTTCCTTAAAGTTCTGCAAATGTTTAGGCGGGAAGAACATCACAATAGATTCAGTTTTGGGGAGATATCTATGGTTAAGTATGCTGCATATAATATGGGGGTGCTTTATAAATGAATGAATGATATTAATAACACTTTTGATTTGTGGTAGTGAATTAGATGAGCAATAGGTTTAATGAACATAGAGGGCATCATTTAGAGTTGACCGTATGTCAATTTTTGTGGCGTACTAAATGTGTATTTAGATTTGAGCATATATTATAGTCTGAGCCAATGGTCTAAGTGGAAATTTAGAAGTGGCGGTATGAAAAATACAATGGATTGTAAGTAAATGGATTCAGATAGTTTTGTTTTTTTTTTAATTCTTTATTTTGGTTGGTCATATAAGCAAATACAGGGAATAAGACTGTGTTATTATTGAACAGACGTATAAAAACAGTCAGAACAATTGAATCAACATGTTGTACATAGAAGCTTATAATGAGAGACAACCATTTTTACAATTTTATATGCGGTATCAAATTGTATATAACTGTAGTGAAAGTGTGAAATGTGGGAATGGGGTGGGGGGAAGGGAGTCAGAGAGGAGGGGAGACCACAAAGCAGGGATATGAAAGAGCTCAGGAGGTGGAGAGTGTGTAGATGACTCAAGAAGATAAGGGGGCAAAGCGTATAAGGGAGCCGGACTTACCCCACATGGGTCCTTATCACGGGGCTAGTTGTTAGGGGGACGCAAGCTTTCCACAAACTGCCAAGGAGCCCAAACCTGGTTAAAAACATGGCCTCTATCATGGAGGTAATAGGTGGATTCAGATAGTTTTACAATGAAGGCAGTAGGAGAAGAAGTGGAATGGCATATCACCGTATACACCACCACTTCCACCACTGCCGGGAGACCTGGAGAGGCGGAATTTGGCTGTGCAAACATCGGTTGAGCGAAGGAATGGAA
The DNA here is from genome assembly GCF_038048845.1 of Mixophyes fleayi. Lineage (NCBI taxonomy): Eukaryota > Metazoa > Chordata > Amphibia > Anura > Limnodynastidae > Mixophyes > Mixophyes fleayi. The sequence continues at coordinate 25,732,589 of NC_134403.1, read as the reverse complement.
TTCATATGGAAGTGCAAGGTTCTGGAGATGTCTCCTCCAGCTAATGGTGCTTTCATTCATTAGTATTATGAGTAGATTATGTCAAGGTGTTTTGAGGAGTCATTTCCATTTGAACAATTGAAGAAAGAAGATCCCCATTTACACACGTAAGCGAGGCCCATGAATTGATAACGGTTTAAAATATTTATTGATCCGGACCTTCTCTCTAGGTGGCTGCTCTCCACAGGGGATGGGATAATTCCGACACCGAGGAGTACTACACTTGAATTCCGAATGTGGGAAAAAACGATTGTAATATAAGCAGACTTACCTCCGAAGCGACGCTGTAGATCTTCGATCGCAGCAGGATGGTGACTCGAACTTATTCCGACTAGTCAGGTGTGCGTCAGTAGATTTTGACGTCATTGCGACCTGTATCACTTTTAATTTAAAGCGGCAATGTTGGGTCAAGTGTTTAAATACTTAACCTGCGGGGTCCTGACATTGCCGCTTTAAATTAAAAGTGATACAGGTCGCGATGACGTGAAAGTCTGGTGATGGATACCTGACTAGTCGGAATAACTTGCGGTCAGCATCATTCTGCTATTAGAGATCTACAGCGTCGGTTTGGAGGTAAGTCTGCTTATATTGCAATCGTTTTTTCCCACATTCAGAATTTAAGTGTAGTACTGCTCGGTGTCGGCTCGGTGTCGGAATGGTGGTGAAACCGATTACCACCACTCAACGGAAATAAATCAGGTAATGTCACTCTGCGAAGACCCATTGATTTTTACACCAGTGACCCTGGGTCTTTCAGACCTTCTTGATGTCTTAAATCTCTTGTTCATCATCCAGGACATTTGAAAGAATCCAGTTGGTCTAGAGCAAAAATAAGAGATTCTTGGTTTGGTATCCCATATAACACGTGTCTAGTCGGGGACAATAGCCTAAGGTGGCGATCTCTTTAAATTGTGTCAATCAAGCAATGGGACCTAAAATCTTGAAGGAATTTAGATGAGTATGGGATTTGGTAGGGTTGGGCAGTTTGGTTCAACATGAATAGATTTAAAAGGAACAAAGGAGGAGCAGGTTCTTTGGTGACATGTGGAATAACAGGATATAGGTACAGTCTTCTGAACCACGGAATCTTGTTTAACTATGTACCTTTAAGTGGGTAGATAAACAAGGAAATGTTCTACTGGTTTATAAACTAATAATCTGAAAGTTTACGTAAAGAAGACAAGAAAACAAACAGGACGTTCTACAAAATAAAAATGATGAAAGTTGGGAAGGTACAAGTTCATACTAGGGTAAAACATCAGCTTGTGAGAGTCTGGTCTAATGGGTTTCACCAGTCTGTTAACACGGTTTTCAAACCACATACAATTATTTTTGTCTAAAAGACAAATATCTGATGTCGCCCTCAAAGAAGATGGGATCATACAAAGCTCCAGGGGGATTTTGTTAGATATATATTTTCGTCATGTCATTGTCCTGATAGGCATTGTGATGACAGCTTGAGAGAAACAAGCCTTCGGGTACAGATTGTCCAAGTCATAGGTTCATCCCATCATACATTTTTTGTTCTGAGACGTGATGTCAACAGCGAGTTCAGACCAAAATAGACAGGACAAAAAAGAAACGGTGATATGATCTTTATTTGCCAGCCAGTTTGTCATGGGAGTTCTAGAATTAAAGCTGACAAACCTTTGCTGTTAGCACCGTTCAGATGGATTTGGAAAGCTGACAAGAAACTCTGAGTGTATAAAATTTTGGCGGCCAGACATTGAATAATTATATCATTTGTAACGTGATCTGACTTTTTTAAATAACATCAAACAATGGTCATATGCTGTGCTACATTACAGTTACACGTTTTGTCTAACAAAACCTGATTTATTACAGACCTAAGGACAGATATCAATTGATTGTAATTGGTAGAGAAGAAGTAACTGCAGTACACAGTATTGGGTAGCAAAATGTAGATTTTCAGTAGACCAAGGTAGTCATTTGTGAAACACAAAACAACGGTGTAGCGCAAAATCAACTTTTGTCCCGTCATGACTCTTGATTTACAAAAGTGTGTCTAAATTTCCACCAAAGCAAATAGGCGGCATTTGGGGAGAAGCAAAAGATAGCACAGTCCAAGGACCTCGATTATTGAATTGAGAAAATAAGTGGTTGACAATTTAGGGGGTTTCATTGCCGCGGTGAGGAAGGGCACATGGCTTTTTTAACTCTGCAAAAGATTTTGAACTCTGCTCCAGCTCGTTACAGGTTGTCTTCTGGTCTTATTTGATACTTTTAATTAGGGATGTTCACTGACCCCTGTGTTTTGGTTTTGATATTGGTTTTGGATCTGTATTAACTCTGTGTTTTGGATCTGTATTTTTTTTGTAAATAAATTGCTAAAAAAATGCTAAAATCACATAATTTGGCTCTTCTTTGTTCCTACATTATTATTTATCTCAATAACACTAATTTCCAGTCATTTCTAGTCATTTTTTGTCAAGTGACAAGAACACTGCTACCCCTCATGCTTCTGTGTGAGCAATGGCACTGAGCAATGTCACTGGAGAATGGAGAGTGACAAGAACACGGCTACCCCTGTTTCTGTGTGACCAATGGTACAGAGCAATGTCACTGACAGGGCCGGTGCTAGGGTTCTCAGCGCCCTGGGCAAAATTTCAAGATACCGCCCCCCCTCGCGAACACACCAAATACCTGCCTCACTTCTAAGAAGAGGACGGCGGCTGCCACTACAAAAGAGCAGCAGGCACTCCTCCGCCGCTGCACTTATGTCCCACGCCGCTGACTAGATAAGAGAATCTAGTCAGCGGCGCCCTGCAGGTCCCGGCGCCCTAGGCAACTGCCTAAGGTTGCCTAATGGGAGCGCCGGGCCTGGTCACTGAAGATAGAAGAGTGACAAGAACACTGCTACCCCTGTTTCTGTATCACCAATGGCACTGAGCAATGTCACTGCAGAACGGAGAGTGACAAGAACACTGCTACCCCTGGTCCTGTATCACCAATGGCACTGAGCAATGTCACTGCAGAACGGAGAGTGACAAGAACACTGCTACCTTGTTTCTGTATGAGCAATGGCACTGAGCAATGTCACTGCAGAACGGAGAGTGACAAGAACACTGCTACCTTGTTTCTGTATGAGCAATGGCAATGAGCAATGTCACTGCAGAACGGAGAGTGACAAGAACACTGCTACCTTGTTTCTGTATGAGCAATGGCACTGAGCAATGTCACTGCAGAACGGAGAGTGACAAGAACACGACTACTCCTGTTTCTGTGTGAGCAATGGCACTGAGCAATGGCACTGCAGAACGGAGAGTGACAAGAACACTGCTACCCCTGTTCCTGTAACACCAATGGCACTGACCAATGGCACTGAAGAACGAAGAGTGACAAGAACACTACTACCTTGTTTCTGTGTAAGCAATTGCACTGGATCTCCTGGGGAGGGAGGTACATATGGAATACAAAACCTTCGAGATCCGACAAAGCAACAATGACATTTTGCCTCGATTCATATCCGAAGAAGCTGTAATGTACCGAGCCGGCCACTAGGATCGACGATGTTGGGGGGGGTTCAGTTTTGGGAAAGCCGAGCCTGAGCATCTCTACTTTTAATAGGATCCATGTTGTGCCTTGAGCCTTTTGACAGACAAGTGCATTTCCTGGGAAATATAATAGAACGCCTAACACACACAAATGATGGGCATATGATGTGATAGTTGCGCCTTTGCAGAGTGCGTTTCTTAAAGTACCTCCGGCACACATAGGCATACTTCTAGGCTGGGGATGCATCTACCAAGAGCAGGGTAGATACATACCTTAATGGGCATACGGGGGACCATCGAGACATACTGGTGCGATAGCAAAATGCTTTGCTGTACACAGAGGGACGGCGCTACCATTAGGCCAATCTAGGTATTTGCCTATGGCACAAATAGGTAGGATGCACCTAAAACACTGAGGGCCTGGTTCATTATGGAACGTAAATGCCGATGCGTGCCATATTATGCCTAAAATCGCTCTGCGCATGTACAAAGCTATTATTTTATTGAAAAAAAATAGAATGAAAAGAAAAAGATTTTTTGTTTTTAAAATGTCTTGTCATTAATGACTATATTATATATCAACAGGTGACTCTAGTTGCATTTTTATTTTCTGTGCGTTCTTTTGGTTCTTAATATTCTACACATGTATCGGCCGTATCCTTCTGTGTATTGTCTGTTAGACCATTGTTGAATGCTGACATGCGTATGCCCGATTTATGTGTGTGTTTATAAAACGCACAATCTGTTAGTTTCGCCTCAGGCCCTAAATGAGTAAGATAATGTCACTCACCGCAGAGCATTGGGCGCTGACAGGAAGTAGAATAGCCAGCGGATTCATACATGTGAACCTGCTGCTGGCTGCTCTTCCCTGATACGCTAGGAGTGCGGCGCTTGGATACGATGTCATAGTCAAGCGCCGCTCTCCCAGTCTGAGGAGCTGAGTATGCTGCCCTCACCTCCTCGGGCCAAGGTAAGAAGCAGCGCGGTTTGGGACAGAGCTTCCGTGGGATGGGCATAGCTTCTTTGTGGGGGCTTGAACCGTTCCTGAAAACACATCCAATGGGCTTTGTAAATGACCCCTCTCAGTTGTTGAAACTGATAGGGTGCTACATGTTTTATCCATTACTGGGGACCAGCCGCGCGGTGCTGACTGGCCCGTCTAGTTGTATATTGCGTATGCGCAATGTACTCTGCTGGAAAAGGTTATTGTGCATGCGCACTGTTCTGTGCATATGGATAATAGAAGTATCGCATGGACATGCAGTACATAGATCTTTATATATATATATATATATATATATATATATATATATATATATGTACAGCACGGTGGCTTAGTGGTTACCACTTCTACTTTATAGCACTGGGGTCATGAGTTTGATTCCCGACCATGGCCTTATCTGTGAGGAGTTTGTATGTTCTCCCTTCTCCCCGGGTTTCTTCCGGGTGCTCTAGTTTCCTCCCTCAATCCAAAAACATACTAGTAGGCCGCTATCAAATTGACCCTAATCTCTCTCTCTCTTTTTCTCTCTCTCTGTCTGTGTGTGTGTTAGGAAATTTAGACTCTAAGCTCCAATGGGGCAGGGACTGATATGAGTGGGCTCTTTGTACAATTAGTGGTGCTATATAAATAAATGATGATGATTGGGATATATATATATATATATATCCTATGTTAAATAAACCAATGTTCTGGTTACGTGACAGTTTGTGGATTAACCTCTTTACTCACAAATGCTGTAATCTAATAGACATCTGCCAATACAAGTATCCATAAGCTGTATAAAATCATCTGTAATAGCTCGGCCTGATAAACTTTTGTTCTATATAGAGATGTGTTTTGCACAAACATTTTGAGGTTGTTTTTATTATACCATATATTATGTTAATAATACGTCCACTACATGAGGGTAGAGATTGCATATACAGTAGTGATTTCCAGCTTCAGAGATTTTTTTTAAATGGGAGAAACAGATCATTATGTATTGAGGAGGCCTGAAGAAGGTGTTTTTTGGAATCTGTTTGTCAAACACTGCGCTGACTATGAGAGAAGGACAGCGAGGAGTTCCGCTATAGGAGTCAAACTGTACAGGAGTGCATATGTGACCGCTACCAGGAATTCCAGACAGACCTAGGACTGTAATCACCTGTTTATATTGTTACAGATGAATGCAAGTTAAGTATAAGTCAGAATCCAAGGGCGCATGAGTGCTGTAATGTGAGGATCGTTTGTCAGCAAGTAAAGAATTCATCTTACCATGATTAACCAAGTCTAGTTCTACTGGCGTTAAAAGAGATTATTTACTTTTAAGATTTGAGACCCTAAGTGAGATTGTGTCACGAATCAATGCAGGTAAACAGCTAAGGAGCCATGAATAAGGTGAAAAAACATTCAAGTTTATTGCTGAAGAGTCTGAACAGATGATGTAATAATGAGCTTGCAGTAATTACCAGGTATACGGCAGTTGCAGGTAAACAGGAGGTGTTGAAAGATTCCAGGCAGCAAGTACAGGGAAATGCAGAGGTAAATACCAGGTTCACAGATGAAACAGGTCAGCAGAATGTAAGTAGAGATCTCAAGCAGCATAAACCCAGGAGCACAGCAGGAGTAAGTGACCACAGAGTGTAACATCAATAACCAGCAATGAATGCTGGGGGAGACAGGTATACATAGGGGAAATGAGAACACACCCAGGTGCATGGGATAATTAGTGAACAAGTTAACCCCTAATGCAAACGAGAAAGGCACAATAGCAGCACCTCTGGTAATCAGAGGTACTGCTGTAATACAATAATAAGGACAAAAGGCAGGAGCTGCCAGGCAAAGCAGCATGTGATGCATAAGCTTGCAGGCAGATCCTGACAGATTGCAGTTAGTGTTTAGTCCTCCGATGGACATTTCAGTGTTATCTAGAAGTCCAGTGACATCTAGAGCTGATTGGAAGGGACTATTGCTACTGTAGGTTTAATTAGAATAGTTTTGCTGTATTATTGCAGAAACATATCAGGTTCAGCTGGCTTCTTAATACATAGCTTGCCTTCCAGGTGTGTAGCAGGACATTTTTTTGTTATAACAGCAGTTGAAATGTCTTTCCAGTAGTAAGTTGGCAATGTAGCACCTTACACCAAGAACTTAAGTTCGCAAGCAGCTCAGTATCCTAAGGAAACATCTCAGAATCAGGGACCCATGCAATAGAATATTGTCGTTAGCCAATAGGAATATAAAGTTGACTCAACACTTTCACCTTGGTGTTGTGCACTATAAAAACACTGGTATTTCCTATTAATTTATTAACTTTGATTTATATAGCTCCAGCCTATTGGACGCATTCCCTATATAAAGTCTGACTTCTTTTCACTCTACTGGGCATCCTTGCCATTGCTTGTGCTAGTTATTTTGTTTGTATATTGGGTTCAAGGGCATTTCTTAAAGGGGTCCAATACTCTGGTAACCAAGAGGCTTCTGTGGAGGCCTTAATTACACTCACCTGGCAGGAGCTCAGTTATCTTAAATGTTAACGGTACAGATACTCAACAAACCCAGAAATGGTCTTTTGCAAACACCCCCTCCCCCTTGTAATAAGTCTACAGTAGCACAATGATTGGGATTGAAAACCTAACTGGTGAAGCCAGAACAGTTTGTATCAGGGTCAATGTAGAAATAGGCAACACAGTTCCAGGCCTAGGGCAGTAGCTAATGATGGGGCGGCATGGATCATTGCTGCTGAGATACAATGTGTCTTTAAATACCAGTTCTGCCAGCTGCCTCATCAATCAATGGCTATATACACATCAACTGTGATTCCTACTTCTTTCCCGGAGCACCGAAGAAGATGACTGAAGTGGAATTATTGTACTGTATTTGGCCTTCAATAGTAGATAAAAAAAGGAATTTAAGTTATACTTTCTATTTGTTAACTGCTATTTGGACTGCAATTTTGAAGACAAGGGGCCTGATTCATTAAGGATCTTAACTTAAGAAACTTCTTATTTCAGTCTCCTGGACAAAACCATGTTACAATGCAAGGGGTGCAAATTAGTATTCTGTTTTGCACATAAGTTAAATACTGACTGTTTTTTCATGTAGCACACAAATACTTGATAGCTTATTTGTACACTGAAATTTAAAGTTGATATTTGTGTGCTACATGAAAAAACAGTCAGTATTTAACTTATGTGCAAAACAGAATACTAATTTGCACCCCTTGCCCTGTAACATGGTTTTGTCCAGGAGACTGAAATAAGAAGTTTCTCAAGTTAAGATCCTTACTGAATCAGGCCCAAGATGCCTGCTAGAGATATAAGTAATAGGCTGCTGGATTGTGCAGTACTTTGCCTAATGCTGGAGATACCTCTGATATCTCCTGCATTAGGCTCTTCTTACATTCCTATTTTAATTAAAAATGCCTAAACCATGCGGAAAAAGACATTTCCGCATGGTTTAGGTCTTGAATAGGCCTCCTAGAGATCAAATATGTATCTGCCTATTTACATTTTACCAGGTAGAAAGGGTCAGAAAAAGGCTACCGTAGGATTGGAACAATACATACACCTTTTTTTTTTCTCTTTTCAGACTGACTATGACGTAACCTCACTTTGCTAAATGTATCTGTAGTGTCCTTTACTTGGCAAAGAGCAAGGCAGCATTTCCACTATTTTATTACAGACAGTTGCAAAATAAAACCATATAGCCACTATGTGCTAATAAGCCAATGGAAATGAAATGCATTTTTATGTCTAATGTCCATTTACATACATATGACTATAGCAGAGCATTTCCGTAAAAAGTCAGTATAATTATTAATGATGATGACATCTCTGTACTTACAGCTACTAAAAGCCTTCAAAAAACGCTTTCGTAAAGACACAATTACTGATAAAATGTGTTATAATTGCCATTTCTACACATCTCACGTTGATACTGCTTAAACCAGATGACTTTCTAAAGAGCCCTGGAAATTAATTTTCCAATACGATGACAGCACGGGTGAGAGCAGAGCATTCTCCCATTGGACGTACAGCCCGTATAAATGTTTATCAATGCTTAAGATATAACACACTTCAACAGAAGTGGTATATCAAGAGCGCTGCCCTCTACTCAAGCAAAACTCCTTGAGTTGAACACATTAATGCAATACAAATGGAATCAGTGGTAACAAAAACTCCCAGCAGACACTGCAAACGAATGTCACGCTAAAACAAAATGTAAGACACCAGCATATGCAAACAGACCTGTCATCTCTCGTGTATATCCTATATTAGGCTTTACCCTTTCCCTAGCTTCCAAAATGCTACCTATACCCCCTCTTTCTATATTTCCAATGATTGATTTTGTAGACAAATTACAAGCAACCAGAGCTGTCTTTGACTGTACCATCACTTTTCTTTCAATGGACTTCAGCAGTCAACCGGGGCTCGCTACATTTCAGTAATCTGCAGTTGGTTGCTGGAATGCACTGAACCGGTGTAGCCTATGAGAGTGCTGGCTGATGCAATTAGCAGATGCGAGTGGCAGTCCTCTGCAAGGACACTAGGGGGTATATTTACTAAACTGCGGGTTTGAAAAGTGAAGATGTTGCCTATAGCAACCAATCAGATTCTATTTCTCATTTATTTAGTACATTCTACAAAATGACAGCTAGAATCTGATTGGTTGCTATAGGCAATATCTCCACTTTTTCAAACCCGCAGTTTGGTAAATCTAGCCCTAAGGCTTGGTACACACTGGAGAATTTTCCGACCACCCTGTTATCTACAACGACTTTACCTTTAACTTAAGGTCCGATCACTCGGACCATTAATGCGCACACACTAGTCACATTTTAGACAATTAACGAAATACCGAGCGTCCGGGCAGCGACTTTTCACAGACATATTGTCGTGAGCAAATATTTGAATTTTGTACACACTGAAATGACTTATGAGGTCCATGTAACGATATCCCCAAGAAATTTAAATAAAGGACAGAGCATGTTCAATAGTAACCACCCCAAACCTCATAGAAAAGCGAAGTTAACACAATTTCTTCATACATTCGTTAGCACGTGTACAGTGTACGTTCGTTCGCAAACGCACATCAACAAATTTTGTTTACTAATATGGATACTGTTGAAGAACAACAAACAACTGGTCTTTTTTTGCTGTAAGCATTAATGCAATAGGCACCTGCTATTGTGTTACCGCTAGAAGGACCTAATTACCAGTCACAGCTCAAGGAACTATTGTCAGTTGCTCGTGGATCGATCGGATTCTTGTACACACTACTTGATCGTTAGGTGATTGGTCGGAAAATATTAAACAGTACGACCAACGAACTGAGCCGACCATCGACACTTTGAAACGACTTTCGACCATTGTGTCACTATACACACTAACCCGACTTCCGACCGAATGGTCGTATGTCAACTGATTAGCCCAATTATTGGACGAATATGCTCCAGTGTGTACCTAGCCTGAGAAATGCTAGATTTAGCTCTGCATAGTACAATGGTGACTACATTGGGCTATACACTATCGGATGGCTAGTGGAATGGGCTCTTCATTTTATAAGAACAGGTTCAGTATTATATGTTTGTCATCAGATGGGACTCTATACTCTACACTGATTATGGGAAGACTGCTCTGCATTGTATACCAGTCACCAGAGTGAGCACTACATTGAGATGGTGATAGCGAAAGAAAAATGTTAGGGATATATGTATCACTGTGATCCTTGTACCCCCATTGGTCCTCGTTAAATAGGCTTCCCCATGTTTTGGGGATATCATGGTGGTAGCATTTAATAGATAGGGAGAAGTCTTATCATGGGTGCCGTTCTTCCTCTGCTGAGCCACTCTGTCAGTGTCTACAATGGTTGTCTGTATTTCAACGAATCCAGGATAAAATTATTTTACTAACATGCAAGGCCGTCAACAAAATTGCACCGACAAACATTTCCTCACTTGTCTCAAAATATCTCCCAACTCGACACCTCCGTTCTGCACAAGATCTGCGTCTCTCTTCTACTCTCATCACATCCTCCCATTCACAGTTACAGGACTTTTTTCGGGCTGCACCCACTTTGTGGAATTCACTCCCTTGCACATTAAGACTTTCCTCTAGTCTCCAAACCTTCAAGCATTCTCTGAAAACCCACCTTTATAGACAAGCTTATAGTATTCCTCAACCACCATCTTAATCTCCCAAGGTTACCCTACTACCACCCTCTACATAGCTAACACAAGACAACAACCCTCCGACCAACATTGCTGTGTGACTGATCATACAGCCCACTCAATACTTTTACTTTTGCATTCTAGCTGGTCCAGTGTGCAATATGATGTATCACGTGCCCTTGTGTTTCAAACTCCCATTGTCCCATAGATTCTAAGCTTGTGAGCAGGGTTCTCTTACCTCTCTGTCTGTATGTATTTCCCAGTATGGTTTTATTAATATTTGTTCCCAATTGTAAAGCGCTATGGAATTTGCTGGCGATATATAAATAAATCTTGATGATGATGATGATGATGATGAAAATACCCATTTTTAACAGAGCTACCTCATCACTTAACCTGGAATGTGTTTCCCTGGCTATATAATCATCCACCATGACCTCTACTTTATTCCGTGGGCATCAAAGAATATGGAATAGAATCCTTTTCTGCTCAGAATAACTTACATAACCCCATTGTCACGTTGCAAAATGTGTCACCAGCGCCATTTACTTGGCCAACAGCAAATTGCAATTGAAGTGCAGAAGGGTTTATATAAGTATATAGCATCTTCCTGTCGCTCAATCACAAAATAGTTCCTGGGCCAAACTCCTAATCTGCCAATCTACAGAACACAAATCATCATCATCATCATTTATTTATATAGCGCCACTAATTCCGCAGCGCTGTACAGAGAACTCATTCACATCAGTCCCTGCCCCATTGGAGCTTACAGTCTAAATTCCCTAAAATACAAACCTTGCATTTCTCTATTCTCTCAGACAAGTGGGGGTCTCCCCACCCACTCCCTTATACCATCACAATAATAGTACTACTGAAATTCATTTCTTTCTACAAGTCAAGAAATACCGAAAGTTAGAAACAAAACAAAAACAATAGTCATGTGTTGATGGAGTGTAACGATTAGACCCCTGCACCCATTTGTCATAATTAAGTATATTTAGCAGGCAGTAGATTACCATACTTTCCTTACAGTATAAAATAAATCTGTCATTCTGGATATTATGGTTGAGCGCTTTGCTTTTCAAGGGCAGCAAGGCATTAGGAGGAAAAAAAATCAATAGACTGAAAAAACAATTCATTTATCACATCTACTTACGTACAATATTATAGTTCTAAATCTTCTGTAAAAAATTTTTTTTTTAAAAAACACAGACGGGGAAACAGTAATTCTGTGATAAAGGGAATATCTTGCCAAACATTGTCTACGCCTCAATACACTATCTAGCAGTGAGGTTGCTACAGCTACTTAGCACCTTTGCTTAACTATGTGACAAGAATGTGCAAAAAAAAAAAAACAGCTGTTAAGTTTAATTATTTTAATTGACTTGATCTTTTCCTCTTGCAACTTGTGTACTAATTATCTAATACCCATTCCCAAGGGAAATAAACATAGTTTTTTTAGGTGTGAGAAGAATTTGTGAGGTAGGATTCTGGTCTGAAATACATGTTGCCACCTCTCTAAGTACGTTCGTTCTAAATGTTTGGAGTTTTTTTTCATGTCCGATTCTGGAACAAAAGAAGTAAAATTAAAAATTGTTTAAAGAATCACAGGTATATAAATTTGTGCATGTGCAGAAAAGCCTTTTGCTTTTTTCAGGTATTACAAATGCATATTTGATCATGTTTTGCTTTAATAAATGTTCACTAAAACATGTGTGTATTATTCTTTCCATAAAATGTTCATAAGTGCATTTATTATGAGTAAGAACCAGGGCTGCAATTATCACTAGACACAGTATTCCTTTGCGTAGGGACAAATGCAAAACTCCCAAATTGCAAATCCCCGGCAGCGGGACAGGGGGCGTGATCATGTCACGAGGGGGCGTGGTCATATCCCCAGAGGGCTCCTTAGCTCTGTAAAGCACTAGGATGCCAATTAGCTATCTCGCTTACCCCTAACATTCGTACCCGCAGGATAAACATGTCCCGGGTGGAACAGAGCCCTATATTCGGGACTGTCCCTCTGAAATTGGGATGGTTAGGTAATGCAAAAGAGACTAATGCTAGGCACACTATGGCTCAGCAAATTGGTAGGGTATTGGTGCATGTGCGGCCTCCAAATGATTGGCAATAATCCATTTGAAATAGATCAGATCATTTCCATGGCTGTCCTTAAAATCTAGTCTATTGGGCTGTGCTCGGTCATCATCTGACCGTACTACCATGTAATCTCTGCTTTTGGCCTGAACACCAAATAGGTTGCATCTGTAGGATTTGCCCACACATGTGTATATCCAAACAAGACCAGTCTACATAGTAGTTTATTGCAATTCAATGTCTGTGATTTCAGCTTCTCATTGGTTCTCCTGCTCACAACCTCCTTGAAAACGTCATACAGCCCCGGTTTTCCGCCAGAGCTGTGAGACTAACCACGGAGCCCCAGGAGGACCGGCTGCAGAGAGAAACACCATACCCTTCCCTGGGCGGAGTTCTAAATATCTGTTCCCTGACTGGGTGATAATCCCGATTTAAGATTCCATTAATGTTTTTGCTGTAATCCACTAGATTTGTTTGACATGATCTCTCAGAGGCAAATCTATGCGGATTTCCTTTGAGTTCCTTGTTGTAGTTGTGGACTCACATGTCCTATCATATTCTTCAATGCTACCTTTTTTGTGTAGTGGAAGTACAATTGTCCTTCACCAATTACCTGGAAATACAACAGTCAGCATCGATTGGTTAGAAAGTTTGATTAGTGGAGGTGTAATCACTCCTCTTGGGGGAAGGTTTAGTAAAGTGCAGTTTCGTAAGTCTACATGATTTTTGGTGGTTTTATGGTGCAGGTGGTGAACCATGAGATTCATAAAAGGCAAAACTACGCATCTAATTGCAATGATTTCAAAGTGCTAATTCTGAAATCAATATCTCTTCTTTTACACGTATAGGGGGAATTCATTTCAATCACGCTGCGATCTGGAGCCTCTATTTGGGGAGCTTCAAAAAAACAGCATTCCCCCAACCCCGACACAGTCCAAACAAATTCCAGCTCCATGCTGAAATGTGCTCGGGCTCTTCCTGCCACCCCTGGCCTGTGAGTACCTGGGCAATATTTAAAATCACTTTGTCACCTCATTATGATATTAGGGACCATACTATTATAGTATAAGTAAATAATACACAAGCACACATTTGTTCACTTGCTCAGAACCTCATTCTCCACTTTATTATAAATAGAGATGCTCAGGCTCGGTTCCCCGAGAAACGAACACACCCAAAATTAGCAGATCCGAGTACCGAGATCCAAAACCAAAACCAGAACATGGGGGTCGGTGAATATCTCTAATTATAAAAGAAAATATTCTGTCTTTCATCCTGCCCCATGGTAACCCACAGGTAAATCATCTACTTTTGTAATCCAATCGTGATCTTCTATATGAAATCCCCAGTAATTAAACTAAAAGAACATATTACATGACACAACCTGCTCAATTGGAGCACCCAGTGCTGAATGAGTTTCCTGATTTTGATCGGGAATTGACCAGGAATAGCTTCTCAGCCAATCACAAGTGGCTTCCCACGCTGGCCACAATGTTATTAGCTTCCGCATGGGACAACTGTTTGTGATTGGCTGAGCAGTGAAGGCGAATCCAGATCAGTTCAGTCCACAGTCAGTCTTCCATTCACACCTCTTCCACAGAGCAAAAAGAGCTCACGGAGCCTACTAAAAGGCTCACATAATTGCGGGACCACTGGGGGGAAAGGGACACCCCTATTTTTTAAACAAGGGACATATTATTAAACCCTTTAATAAGAAGATTTACAAACATTGTAATTCATGTCTCTTTTGCTTTTTGGTTGATAAGCATAATAGTCAATTGTTAAGAGCTGCAACAACATAAACAACAAAATAAAAAAAACAAGCAGCGGTCCTATATATCCTCTAGGACATTTCATAATGAATATAGTACAGATGGACCTGTAAGAGCTCAGACTCCTATCATTTCAAATTGAAATGATATATGTGAGCTGAAATCTTCAGCACCTTAGTAATAAAGAAGCTTAATATAGGTTTATTTTATTTTTTGTTGTGTACAATTAATTTTTAAAAGCAAATTTGTACTGCATGTGTATGTTTCATTTCTATAATAATGCTTATACCAAAACTAGGGGTAGATTTTCTAAAGTTTCTAAAAGGAAAACTGGAGGTGTTGCCCATAGCAACCAATCAGATTCTAGCTCTCATTTTCTGCAATGTACTAGATAAATGATAGCTAGAATCTGATTGGCTGCTATGGGCAACACTTCCACTTTTCCTTATTTAGAATCTTTAAAAAAATCACCCATTTGGTGTACCTTAGGGAAGGCGCCATTTAATTACGGAAAGTTATTACATCATACAATATGTATGACAAATTCTGAAAATAATTAGCTGTCCATTTTGACCTGCTAATGAGCATTTTACAGAGAGAAGCCAACGGATTAATTAAATACATTTCAAGCTGTCATTTAAAAAAAAAAAAGTCTACTTCACTTTCGGTGATGAATATAGTCTGGTTTTTTTTTTTTTACTTGTGTGCCAAGATGAACAACACCTTTGAAAGCTCAGTCACCATGAAGCCAAAGGCACCTAAGCGAGGTTTAAAGGTTTTTGTTATTTTATTCACGTTATCAGTCGCCTTCAGCTTTAACCTCTAGAGACAAAACTGCCATCAATTCTAACTTGAAAAGGAAAGATGCATGGAGCAGATTGCCGACCTGCCAACACAACGCTCCAGAGGAGACATAAAAATGTTTGGACGATTTAAAGTTTAAAGTTGTCCTCAATTTATTTTATGAGTTTTTATTTTAGCTTCTTCTATTTTAAGGCTTCTGATTGTAAAGTGTGGGTTCTATTTGCATTTCTTTACCTTGGTTTAAGAATCGGTTGTCACGATGGCCAATTATAGCGATCTCATTGCAGGGACACTTTCTTTTTTTTGTAAAATATGTTTTAATCAGTCGGAATTTGGCATTTAAACCAGTGTAAGGTTATAACGGTATTAAATCATATAAACTAACATTTAGTACTTCTGCAGATGTCTTAACAAAACCTTAGTTAAAAGAAAGACGCCTTTTAGACTCAAGCCTTCTAAGAGGTCAAAAATGTGCATGAGAAGGAAAAAAAGGTGTGAGATTAACATAATTCCATTGTCCCTGGTGTTCCCTAGCACCTAAACGGGTGCTGACACCAGGGAGCTATTAGCGGTGTTTGTCTGCTCCCAGAAGTAAAGGATGAAATTCCATCCTACCCAGCACCACCATAAACCCCACACCACATTGCTCCCAAGGTTTGTCTAAAACGACAGCAGGACGGGGCATGGCTGTTTTCATTATTTTAATAAATTTATAAATTATCTGTATACAGCACACTCTTATCCTTTGATTTGTACACTATACAGGTTTCAGAATCCTGTAGTTGAGAGCAGCAGTTCAGATAAGCACTATTCTATTATTCATGGTATATTAACACCTGGTTTTTTTTCTTGATAAGTAGTATATAAGGAATAAAACCAGTAACATGACCAGCAGTAGTAAAGCATAGTAGTATTATATTAAGTCAAACAGTAATATGCTCAGTTTGAGGAGTCAAATGAGCCCAGTGCAGAAACGGAAGGACGTCATAGCAATGGAGATGGAAAGAGACCAGAGTACAGTACATGGATGGAAAGAGTCCAGAGCACAGTACAGGGATGGAAAGAGTCCAGAGCACAGTACAGGGATGGAAAGAGTCCAGAGCACAGTACAGGGATGGAAAGAGTCCAGAGGACAGTACAGGGATGGAAAGAGTCCAGAGCACAGAACGGTGATGTCATGAGTCCAGAGTACAGTACATGGGTAGAGAGAGTCTAGAGCACAGTACGGGGATGGAAAGAGTCCAGAGCACAGTACAGGGGTGGAAAAAGTCCACAGCACAGTTTGGGGATGGAAAGAGTCCAGAGCACAGTACGGGGATGGAAAGAGTCAATGCCACTGTAAGAGGATGGAAAGAGTCCAGAGCAGAGTGTGGGGATGGAAAGAATCCAAAGCACAGTACAGGGATGGAAAGAATCAGGGAACACAATATGGGTATGGAAAGAGTCCAGAGCCCAGTGCGGGGATGGAAAGAGTCCAGAGCACAGTACAGGGATGAAAAGAGTCCAGAGCACAGTACAGGGATGGAAAGAGTCCAGAGCACAGGACGGTGATGAAAAGAGTCCCCAGCACAGTACGGGGATTGAAAGAGTCCAGAGCACAGTACAGGGATGAAAAGCATCCAGGGCACAGTGTGGAGATGAAAAGTGTCCAGAGCACAGTGTGGAGATGAAAAGAGTCCAGAGCACAGTATGGGAATGTAAAGAGTCCAGAGCACAGTACAGGGATGAAAAGAGTCCAGAGCACAATGTAGGGATGGAAAGAGTCCAGAGCACAGTACAGGGATGGAAAGAGTCTAGATGCACAGGATGGTGATGGAAAGAGTCCAGAGCACAGGATGGTGATGGAAAGAGTCCAGAGCACAGGATGGTGATGGAAAGAGTCCAGAGCACAGAGTGGGATGGAAAGAGTCCAGTGAACAGTGTGGGGATGGAAAGAGTTCAGAACACAATATGGGGATGGAAAGAGTTCAGAGCACAGTACGGGGATGGAAAGAGTTCTATATACACTTCAGAGATGGGTAGATCTTGTAGTGCATGTTCTTGATCATTACCAGGACAGGTACCCACCGGAGAGACACACAAAAACAAAAAAACTGTCTTAATGTGAATAAACATTTTACGCTTATTTAATAACACAGTGCACGATATACAAATGAACTGTCACCAACAGCAACCCATCAGATGCTAGCGTTCATGGTCTAAATTATAGTAGAAAAGGACAGATATAACATGATTGATGCCCATGGGTTACAGTACATTTCTGCAATTTTCTAACTAACCTTCCACATAGACTTTTTTTATTTGTGGCATTTACTTTAAGGGATTTGGTAAAGTAAATTGAACCCGGAGATCACTATAAATACGTTAAATCCAACAACTCTGCTGAAAATGTGATTTTCTGTAGCATAGAAACAGTCACATTTCCTATAATTGTTGTGTTAAATTACAGCTTTGTTAATGTAGGAACATGAAACTGACGAAGAGAAAAAATTGCACAATTGTCTAAAAAGTGCTTTAAGATAACCGATGACAACAGTGAACAGTCTATCACGGGCTGAATGCTCCGCTCTGGAGATTACTATAAACATTTTCTGCGGTCTTAAATCCATTTCCAATGGATTTGTTTTCTACACAAGTGTATAGTAACTCATGTGAATTACTATCTGGCAGGCCCAATTGTGTACAGAAACCTTACATGATCTCAGATATTTAAGCGCTTTCTAAAGAGATTACTACCTCGTACTAACGTAACTTTCTGCATAAATGACTGACATGATTAGTATAACAGGCAGAGGATTCATATAATGTGCTGAAAGGCAATTTGACCACTTTCAGCATAATCTAATCAGCTCTAATTAAGCAGAGCTTCAATGCCATTCTGTTTGTTGATGCATTTAGGTAAAATGAAAATTCAATTGAAGTATCCCTTATTTAGAAAGAAGAATTCTAAATGAAAAGTGTTCTGATTTCATTTCCAAGGCTTTGGGATATGATATACAGCTGTGAGGGTATCTCGGCACTCAGCCATGATTAAATAGCTCTACATTCCTTAACATAGCAGCCAGTTAAATACAGAGGAGTGCAGTTGTGGCAAATTTCGTGCAAAATGCTCCTGGAGTGCACCGTTAATAATTTGGGGATCACTTATTCAGCAACAACTCTAAATACTGCCCTGACTATGGGCTGCAATAAATACGAGCTCTCTGAAAAGTATGAAGCGTAATTTACAGATGCACACTAACCCTGCCCCAAAGAGCTTACGATCTAATAAAGTATTGGGAAAGACTAACAAGAACTCTATGCGGATAGAGCAATGCGGTACATTTAATGAACTATAAATCAGTTTATAGTGCATAAAAATGTTATAGGGGATCAGGTGACCTCTTATCTGTGTTGAAGTATTAAAGGAGAATCACTGACATTTGTTGAAGTGGCAAGAGTACAAGAGGCAAGGATTGGTGTTGGAAAATGGTTTAATTCATGACAGAACTGTGTTGGACGTGTAGAGAGCACACTAGGGGCTAAATCAAGCTGGAGATGTTGAACGTAGCAACCAATCAGATTCTAGCTGTCATTTTGTAGAATGTATTAAATAAACGATAACTAGAATCTGATTGGTTGTTATAGGCAACAACGCCACTTTTTCAAACCAGCAGCTTGATAAATATACCCCTAGGGGTTAGATTTATTAAACCTTCTAAAAGGAAAAGTGGAGGTGTTGCCCATAGCAACCAATCACATTCTAGCTGTCATTTTCTAGAATGTTATAGATAAATGATAGCTAGAATCTGATTCGTTGCTTTGGGCAACACTTCCACTTTTTCTTTCTAAAAGGCTTTAGTAAATCTACCCCCTAAGTCCGTTCTGCCAAACAAATGACTACTGTACAGCATGAAAATTCTTTATATCAATGTATTTACACAAGGTCCAATTTACTTGACAATTGCCTTGTATAATTAATTGGCCATCCTTACTCTCAGGTCTACCAGCCTGCTCCTTATAATCTTTCTGCCAATCGTTGCCATGGTTTGAATCAGGAGCATTTATGACAACTGCTACACTGGAAAATCATGCTGAAACCCATAGCAACCAATCAGAAATGAGCTGTTACACGTCTGATGCAGTTCATAAAATATAATCTCACATCTGATTGGTTGCTATGGGAAACAGCTCCGTTGTCTGATAAATGGTCCTTAAATGAGTCAGCAATTACATGAAAAATGTATTATTTCATACCAGTGACAGACCAAAGCAATATAAACAATCTGATCATAAACTCTGGTTAGCAAAGACAATAAACAGAGCCAAAGATTTTAAAAAAATGAAAGACAACATACCTGCCAAGAAGGAGGAACTCCCCAATTATCCCCTGACGTCTCATAGCCATTAAAAGTCCCCTGACGGTCATTCCCTCACAGAAGCAGACCACGACTCTGGCCTTGGGAAGATGACTACGTAACTTTTTTAATAATTTGTCAAAGTTCTGTTCTCCAGCATTACTGTAAATCTTGTAAGATTGGGCAATACAGACCCCGTCTTTAGCCGACATGTCTTTGAATGCTTCCATTCCCCTTTCACCGTAGTTACCTGGAGAGGAAGAAAAGAAAGGAGAAACAAATATTAGGTAATTGACATCCACCTTCTTATTCCATAATTGCTACAACAGTGCTTCATAGATGAAAGGATAAGTCGGCGGTATTACTAGTATGACAAGTAAAATTAAATATAGCTCATTATTTCAATATATTTAATTTGAAAATAACATTTTGATTTTGGGTCTATTGTCTTGTTCTTCCTCTGAATAATTTATTTTCTTAAGTGCAGTACTTTGTTTTAAACTGCAGATGTCACTGTTGCAATGAATGTCTTTGGAAAGCACTTGGTAGACAGCTAGAGACCTCTCTATACAGCTATGGAATCCAACACACCTACAATACAAAGTATTTTACAAAACTGTGGCACCATGTGCTTCTGAATGATGCACCATATAAACACTATAGTATCCTACTCTTAATCAATAACTCTATATAATGTGTTTTGTTTTTAAAACTGAAACAGTCCGTCTAATAATGAGCATTTGTATCGAGAAGTTGTTGTTTAAAGAGTGACTACACACACTGGAGGCAGACATGTTGTGGGTTAAACCATTATATGGGGTCATGAGTTCGATTCCCGACCATGACCTTATCTGTGTGGAGTTTGTATGTACCCCCGTGTTTGCGTGGGTTTCCTCCGGGTGCTCCGGTTTGCCCCCACACTTCAAAAACATACTGGTAGGTTAATTGGCTGACATTAAAATTGACCTTAGTCTCTTTGTCTGCGTGTATGTTAGGGAATTTAGACTGTAAGCTCCAATGGGGCAGGGACTGATGTGAATGTGTTCTCTGTACAGCGCTGCGGAATTAGTGGCGCTATATAAATAGCTGCTGATGATGATAGTGAGCAGATAATAGATGCACTTTAAGACTATAATTTTTTCTTCACCTTCTGTATCTTGAAACATTTGGTAGACGGAGCAATAAGGGTACATTCCGATTAAATCACCTATGATATAATTCCTTCTCAAGCGTTCCCTTAGTGATCTAGCTTTGTACATTACCCACTTACAAAATAGTGTGATCTGCTCCATTTATTCAAATATTTTGCTGTCAAACCCCCTATTAACCTTTAATGTGCCAGGTGCTACTATTTTTCTACCCTCTTTATATTACTTACATGGTCATTTATTTTCACTGGTGATAAATAACGTCTTGTTAAACATTTTATCAGATTTATACCAGAAAAGGCTGTTCTTGAAAAAGTATTTCAGTCCTTTGTATATTTTATTTGCTGTGTGTTTTGGTGACCAAACACTTTTTAAAAAAAATAAAAAATAAATAACAGTCCAAGACCTACGGCACCGCTGACACACCGTTTCGTTAATAATCCATCATGAATGTGGGTGGAGCCTAGGTTCTGCTCCTCAGCCAGCAGTGTCATAAGGACTGACACTGCTGCTGTTGATAAATGCTGATGTTATCTCTCAAGAACAGCAACAAATGTAGAAGCAGAAGAAACTAATGTATTCTTATAACTCTCATATATTGCAAGAAGTATATGTACTAGTTGGCTTAAAAAAGGAATATTTAGCACTTATCCGACAATTTC
The DNA here is from genome assembly GCF_038048845.1 of Mixophyes fleayi. Classification (NCBI taxonomy): domain Eukaryota; kingdom Metazoa; phylum Chordata; class Amphibia; order Anura; family Limnodynastidae; genus Mixophyes; species Mixophyes fleayi. Next base: position 25,711,061 of record NC_134403.1, on the reverse strand, counting down.
ATATTCAGGGTGACTGTATTCACTGGAAACGGCTGGTGAGCTCCATAAAGGGGTAAGAAAATACCTACAAGCTAGAGTTCAAGTATTCAGATAAATCATTGCTCTACTAATTCATTAAAAAGAAAGCCATACATTTTGTGACAGTTCCTTTTTGGAGCTGCACTACCAAACCCCATATTGCCTCTGTCAGGCGCCGTCTCTGCACTGACACTTGGTGCAGGAGACAGACGCCTGCACCTTGTCGGCAGCCGCATCCTGTTGCCTAGCAGCGGGACGCTATCTCTGCTCACCTGTCGGCAGTCAGCATATCTGACCGCCAATATCTCCCTAACCCAATCAGGATGCAACTTATGGTATATAGAACAAGCACCCTCTGACACATGTTGGTTGCCAGAGTATTGGATCACTCCTGCTCCATCGCTTCCTGAACTTCTGATCCAGTGTTCTTCGGTTCTGACTCGGCTTCCTGCTACTATTCTTCTGTGTTACGTTTTGGTACCTCGCTGCCAGGCTGGTTTGACTATCTGGCTTGATCTGACTTCTCTCAGGATCCTCCCTGTGTACTGCACCGCTTGGTTGGCTCTGACCTGGATTGCCTGGCTACGCCTGTCTACTACTGTCGCTACATCGGTGACTGTCTTGGAGAACCGCGACCTGCGTACCCTCTGCAGCTAAGCCCAAACTTCCTTGCGGGGGTCCCTGGTGTATACCGGGGGTACGTTAGACTCCGCGCCTCCCTGTTCAGTTGCGCCAATACCGGTTAGCGGCCATCTCTGCAATTCCGTGACAGCCTCTCTGGACATTATGGAGAAACAGGGACACGGTCAAAATACACTTGGAGCTTCTAGGTCTGCCGCAGACCTCTCTCCTCGAAAAACATCCCTGCATTGCCGTGCCCAATAGTGACAAGGTGAACCTGGTACTCGCTCAACGAGGTGAAGGGGATACACCTCACAACAGTCCTAGCAGTCAGGACAAAAGTCTCACATTGCGACTGTTCTGCCTAAATCAGGACAGTTGGGAGGTACTTAGAACCGGTACTGAGAGCTATTTACTAGACTGTTTGGTTGCAATGGTTTTAGTGCAGATTTCACCCATAATTGCCTACACTGCAGGAATGTCTAGAAAACTTCCAGATTTTGCAGTGTTCTCCCGGACTCCCGGCAGAGTAGGCCACTCTACCGGATCTCGCGACTCTTTCTTGTAAAGAGGGCTGGATGGAGCCTCATTGATGAGATTCGTGCCATCATGGCTCCGCAATGACAAAGTAGGCAAAATTTCACCTTGGACCAATATTCCTAAATATCCATCACTGACAGTGTTTGCTACTTGACCAAAATACATATGGCTTTTTCAAAGTTCAATTCCTCGCCTTTAACATGAAAACACAGTTTATTATTATTATTATTAATATTATCATTTATTTGTTAGGCACCACAAGGTATCCACAGCGCCGCACACAGTACTAACAGTAGACTATACAGGGTGAAACCATACAGAACAATGAACAAAAAGTACCAATACTTCAGAAACTCCGGCCAGTCATATGCAGTAAAGACGGAGCGGAAGAACAGGTATGGAGACAGGAGGGGAGGGGGCCCTGCTCATACGAGCTTACATCCTAAGGGAGGGTAAACAGACCAGGCACAAGAGGAGCCAGTTGAGGCAAGAGGTAGAGAAGGGCGGACGAGCTAAAGGGAGGAGATGGGGGTTAAGTAGATGGTTGATAGGCTTTGAGGAAGAGGTGAGTTTTGAGTGCACGTTTGAAGGAGCACAGAGTAGGAGAGAGACGGATGGAACGAGGGAGGTCATTCCAGAGAAGGGGGGCTGCACGGGAAAAGTCTTGAATTCTAGAGTGGGAAGTGGTGATAAGAGTGGAGGAGAGGTGACCGTCATTGGCCGAGCGCAGGGAGCGGGCAGGAGTGTGAATGGAGAGGAGGTTAGAGATATAAGGGGCAGTAGAGTTGGAGAGAGCCTTGTAAGTGGTGGTGAGGAGTTTAAAAAGAATTCTGTAGGGGAAGTTTATCTCCAGATAAGCAAAAATAAACTATCTACGTAATGACAGTACATCAGGAATGGTAATAGAAACATAACTTTTCATATTACCACTAAGTATCTGAAAATAATATACACAATCTTAGCCATTGCAAAATACTGCAGTTTGTGAACAGGCCATAGGAAGACAATCACGTTATACTGCTTTTAAATGATGCTTGCCTGGAGCCACAACAACACAGATTTATATATCATGGAGTGCCGCGATAAATTACAGTAATATGCACCTGTCTGTCCTCCCGACGTGTTTTATTTCTGCCCAAAGCAGAGCAGTTAAAGAAATCTGATAATATTTTACACCTGTACATTTTATTTTATGTTACATTCGAACATTGATCTATATTATCCTGTTTTTTAACTTTTGTCTACTTCACGGCTTTTTAGTGTACACGAACCTGCAGCGATATAAAGTAACTGGAGCTAGCATTGTAGATAAGCGTTTTAATCTTAAAAATGAAAGTTATAAAATGCTAAAGTTATAGTAGCAATTTGGGGATTTTACTTTCTTTAAATATTGGTGTGGGTTGGCTGATCCGAGATGTTGCCAAATTTTGACATTTTTTTTTTAACAATGATTGTATGTATATCATACTTGCCAACTCTCCTGGAATGTCCAGGAGACTCCCGGATTCCGGGTAGGTCTCCCGGGAGAGTATGGCAGCCTGCCCACTTCACTAGGAAGTGGGCAGAATTAGATCCAAAATGCCGCTCAGGGAATGGCATCAATCCCCCCCCCCCATTGTAAAATGATGGGTTTGCATCATTACATCACGGGGGCGTGGACAAAATGGTGTGATTTGCATAGCCCCACCCCTGAAATGTCCACCTTACCCAGGCAGCTCCCGGGCGCCGACTTAAGAAAGTCGGCAAGTATGATGTATATTTTAAAGCACTTGTCACTGTCACCTACAGACAGTAGAGCCAATGGCAGGTACTGATAGGGACAGATGGGGCAAATATGTGAGTGTGGTGTTAATGGAAATGAAGAGAGGGAGGGAGGAAAGTAGGGAGGGGGTGTGACATATGTCATATGAGAACGGAGGGAAAGTATATGTGACAAGGAGAAGGAGGAAGGAGGGACAAGGGGAGAGTCTGGGCCATAAGTGACAAAGGGTCCAAATCATAGTTGCCTACTCTCCCGGAATGTCCGGGAGACTCCCGAACTTATGGGAGTTCTCCCGGACACCAATTCTCCCTGATCCTGGTTGGCTGTGTAAACTAAATAGAGGGGACGGGGCCTAGTGATAACATGAACCCAGCATTGTGGCCCCGCCCCCTGTTTTTATTGGTTCAGGGTGGTGATGTCCGTTTTGGGGGTGGGTCCAATGACGCAATTCCTCGAGCCCCGCCCCCACACACCCTCTGCACCCCGGACCTCCCGGGAATCATCTTGCCCATGTTGGCAAGTATGGTCCAAATATAACCCTATACTTAACCTAATAGTTTGTTAGATACTCTCTAGCAGAGTGTACTTAACATGTACACCTCTTTCATATTCAGGATGCTAACCCCCATCGCTGCATCAGATACCCCAACTTCATTGTGTTTGAACTGACCATCATAAAAAGCTCTTAAATTAAGAATGAAACAGGTAAAGGGTTAGATATATATATATATATATATATATATATATATATATATATATATGCAAGCACAACCAACAAATATTCATGCATTCATGAGAATTCAGCCTATCAATTCACTTGCACTTGTGACATTATGGATTGCCTCAAAGGGCCTCATTCTGCACTCTAATCTTATGCTGAATACAATTGGAGCTTTAAGATACAATTGTCCAAATGTTTATAGTATACAGCAAAGAAACATACGTTATACTGGAACAGAAATACAATAAGTTGCTTTTGAAGCACTGTATATCAGAAGCTACACCAGCCTTCTTTCATAACGCTTCCAGGAATGTGATATATTAACAGGGAAGTAAATTATAGCAACTCTGTTTTCCAGACACTTTACAAGGAGCGTTATCACAAAAGACATAATGGGAGTTATTTATCAAGTGAGAGCAAGTGCTTAGTATTGGATTGTCAGGCCACATATATCAAACCATCCTGTCCATATGTTATGTTTCCGTTATATAACTAATGTGGCAAGAGGCCGCTACTGCAGAAGCACACGCGAACAACAACTTCCTTTTTATGGTGCTTTATTGTCAGGATGGTAAATGTTTGACACCGTATACTTGTACAGCAATCATGGAGACCCTAAACACTAGCTATACATAGTCCAGCTCTCTCTCAGGACCAGCCAGCTCACCCAGCGTTGATCTCTCTGAACAAATGAAACAAACAAGCTTTTATACATGATGCTCCTCCCCCAGCCTTAGCTTGATGGACAGGTGACACACCCACCTTTTCTTTAAAAGAAAACACCAATCACTGCCTCTGTTTGCACAGCCACACCCTGTCTGTTTGCTGAGAAGAAATCATGTAAGTTAACAAACTTTAAACTACACATATGTTTTTACCTGGTTTAATCTCCACCTAGGTGCATAACTATGTTTTATTCTGTTTGTATGCTTTCTCTGCCTCTTGTCAGAAAAATGTCTCCCTTTGTTACACTAACTAGTAGCTCTATCAGTCTCTTGGTTGGCAATATAGATAGTGCTGAGTCAATAGGGATACATGCACACAGACGGGGGGTTACCCTGTGTCAACCGAACACCCAAGTCTCCATTCAACTAGGGTCAGTATCGTATGTATGCGATAACATGTGTCTGCATCAGGAGCACCTGTAAAAATGTATTTTATGTACAGTAGACATTAAGGACAGACTATTAAATGTTTTTCAACGGAAAAAAAAATTAATTATGCAATAATTACCCAGGCAAAAACAGGACCCGGCCCAACTAGATAAGACATGCAAAATAAGACCACATTCACCCAAACTCCCTTTTCAACTAAGCCCAGACACGTTAAAAAGCCACGCCCCTTATGGGATTACAAATCTAAATTAAGACGGGTGAGAGGTATAAATTTTGTCCAGAATTTTCAATATGTACAGCAATTCCATTTAACCTTCAGTCAATAAAAGAGACAGTTCTTAGGACAAGAGTCTTGTCAACAATCAGCATTCAAAAATATACTAGGAGCACTTTAAAGTGAGGAATGTTCACTGTTACATGTATCTCAAAAGGAAGCATTTCACAATATGCCAGGTCTCTAAAACGTGGCATATAAAATACATTGGCTTCATGGTGACACTAAAACTAGTTCCAAACTTGTAGATAATCTTACAAGAGTGCGTACGCTCCTTTGCTGTGGTATGTGCACAAGAAGGGGCGCAATTATGCTGCACACAGTGTGGTCATGTCATGTTGGCCATGCCACGTTGGGTTGGGTGTGCCACGTCGGGTATGCCAAGTGCCACACCCAAAGCCCAGCCCCTTTCTTTCCCTAACAAATGCACCTTCCCACTGTCTTGACCTGTGAGACTGAGGGACTGTCCCACCAAAATCAGGGCAGTTAGGGGGGTTATAATTGCGAACTGCAGGTCTGCAGTTGTCACTACACAAACATGCATGCAAACTAATTACAGTCCCACCAGCAAACATGAGTATTTAATAGTGGCTAGGATTCACAGGCTTAATCTAGTATGCAGTTAAAAATAATTCCACAGCGACTGTGTTAGATTTTAAGAGCCAAATAAAAGTGAACAAGTGATATAGCATTTATATCAATAGTGGGCTTTTATAGAACTGGACACATTGAATGGATATAATTCATGGCTATATATGCAATTAATAAAGGCTGCTTTAGGCCTACGTAGTAAAAGCCACCTTTCTGCAGAATATATTTCAACTAATGCAGCACGTGTATTAACGCAGGGGGGGCATAGTGATACAAGTTACACAGAATCGCATCATCAAGGCCCCACCCACTTCAGAAGAAAGTGGTGTCGGGCGGGATATAGAACAGTGACTTTCTTTCCCGGGAGAACTCGAAATTTGTGATCCTCCTGAACATTCCGGGAGATTAGGCAAGTGTGCAGAAGGGAGGAGATGGGTGAACAGGGGGCATTCCCAAAGTGGAATGCTGTTACACTGTGTTTTGCGCAGCAGCGCAGAAACAATATTTAATTTTGCTGACCAAGAGACTATTATAATGAGATATAGGGATGCATTTTCAGCAGCGTTGTCATTCCCAGTCTGCAAAATGAATTGAATTTTGCACTAGTGTAGGGTTAGTAGAGACTGGGCCTCATCCTAAACTTTTAATGGGAGCCATTTTGCTCCTCCGTGTTGCACTTTAGAGGAGAAGCACATTTCATGGTGAACTCCAAGCTATGTAATAAAAGCTTTATAAAGCAATAAAAATAGTTCCGCTATCCTTTATTTCTAGAGATGTTCACTGACCCCTGTGTTTTGGTTTTGGTTTTCGATCTGAATTAACTTTGTGTTTTGGTTTTGGTTTTGGCAAAACCGACCTTGCATGTTTTGCTTTTGATTTTGGATCTGTATTTTTTAGGAAAAAAAACTAAAATATGCTAAAATCACATCATTTTACTCTTTTTTTTGTTCCTACATTATTATTAACCTAAATAACACAAATTTCCAGTAATTTCCAGTCAATTTTGACCACCTCACAGGTCACAATATTATTTTCATCCACTCTCGGACAAAGACTGCAGCGAGCTGGCTGGATGCTAAGCAGCAGAGCAATGACACAAACACACGGCAGTTCATAGCACATCTAGGAAACATTGCCACACAGCAGTGGCAGAAAAGCAAAGTGGTGCGAGATGGAATTGTCCATGGGCCCTCCAACCCACCCTTATGTAAGATATTGAAAAGGACATGTACAGTGTAACAAACCAGCCACAAAAGTAGCACTGCTTGTCACTTGAAGTGCTTGGCTTGTTTGGGCCCCCACAAAAACAAGCTACCAATAGCTTAGCTGCCTTAAACCTAACAGTGTTGTCAATGAACTCTACATTAGTAAACCATGTCTGCTCATGCTGCATGTTTAATCTCCTTCTCCTCTGTGGATACCTCCCTCTCATCCCTGAAGAACTGCCAAACTTATGTAGACAAAGGCATGGATATTACAACTGGAGGGGCATTAGATCTTCTTCAGACAGACTGTGACACGGAACATGTGGGCAGCATGGAATCTATCATTTTGGAATACGGTGCATTGAACAGATATTTAAACCAATACATAGTTGAGGAGACCGCACTTAAGGTAAAATGTGACCCACCGGATGAGATCCCGGATATAAAAGGGCTTGTACAGGAGAGATACACTGCACTTCAGAAGATTAATAATATTAATAATGAGGAGGTTCTGAGGCAGGATGATAAATATATCCAGTTTAAAGAACAGCTAAGAGACCTCAGAAAACAAATGGTTGTGTCGCCGGCCCCTGCAGGCTATGCTTTGGAAGACAAGGAGATGGCCATCACCCTGAGCACACGGCCGGTTCACTGAAACTGAGAATGGCTCATGAAATCAGTTATGGTACATTCGATCGCTCCAACCATTCCTTGGATAATTGTGGTAATTCTACAGCTCATACATTGCAACGAGCGCTGCCCCCCCCCCCCCCCCCCCCCCGGGATGCGTGCACTTATCAGACCAAGACCAATCCAGGGTGCCCCGGCGGGTTGGAGATGGTGAATCCAGTGAAAAACAAAGTATGTGGTTACACGTACGAGAGAGAAGCAATTGAAAGGATGATTGAAAACAAACTTCAGAAGGGTAAATCCGCCAGGTGTCCAAAAATTGGCTGTGATCACTCTGACATGAGTATATCGGACAATGCACTAAAAAGGGCCATTGAAATTCACAGAAAAAAGCAAGATCATCGCTGAGCTTTCAATCAGCCCAAATTCTCCAAAAATTATTATATAGTTAGGTACCTTTGACGTAAAGTGCAGATTACAAACACTTTGTGCAATATTGATGAAACAGCAGCAAAGTATAAGGTTTGAGTAATACATATTGTAACAAAAGGAGGCATTTAGCTGGCAATATACAGAGAAAGCAGGGAAGTAGAGTAAAACATTTGTGCAGTAATGCACCTAGATTGAATGTGAAGACTTATGTATGAAAAGCAATAGTTTTAAAGAGAAGGTGGGTGTGTCACTTGTCCATCAAGCTAAGGCTGGGGGAGGAGTATTAGGTATAAAAGCTTGTTTGTATCATTTGTTCACTGAGACCAACGCTGGGGAAGCTGGTTGATCTTGAGAGAGAGAGCTGAGCTATGTCTAGCTAGCATTTAGTGTCTCCAAGTATTGCTGTGAAATCTGTACGGTGTCAAAACATTTACCATCCTGACAATAAAACTACATAAAAAGGAAGAAGTTGTTCGCGTGTGCTTCTGCAGTAGCGGGCTCTTGCCACAATATACACATCTATTTAGACATCCATGTTTACATTACTTCTGCAAGCAACGTTGTTCTTTGTTAATAAAACTGTTGTCTTTATAGCGTTCGAAAAAATAATAATAATCCTCCACCATTCTTTGTATGTTGATAGTTGATAGTAGGATCAGGTGGAGTTACAGCAGGGATGTCACTAATTTTGGTCACTTCTTTTACAGTAGACAAGACCAGATGTCGAAATGTTGTGCTGAGTCATCTTCATCATCAATTAGTGGCTTTGATTTTTGCAAAACACACAACAGTATATAGCACATGTAGGTAACATTGGCACACAGTGATAGCTGAAAAGAAAAGTTGTGGAAGGTGGAATTGCCCTTGGAACCTCACACCCACCCTTATGTTGGATCTTAAGAATAGCATGCACACTTTAACAAACCAAGCACTTCAGCAACAAGTAGTGATGTGCTTGGTTTGTTTGGGCCCTCACAAAACAAGCAAACAATGGGCTTAAGGCACCTAAGCTAACAGTGCAATTAATGAACTCTACTGTGGCAAGATGTTGTTGTCATCATCCTCAGCCTCACCCTCTTCAGTGTGTATTTCATCCTCACACATTATTAAATCATCACCACTGGAATCCACCATTACAGAAGTCTCTGTATTTTGATGTAATTGGCGGGAAAGCCCTACCATGTGGAAATTGTAGTTCATTTTTATGAACATCATCTTTTCCACAGTTGGAGGAAGTAGCCTCCTACGCAGATCGCTGACAAGGTTCCCGGCTGTGCAGAAAACTCTTTCCGAGTACACACTGGAGGGTGGGAAACTTAGGCAGTGCAAAGCGAGTTGGTACATAGGTCTCCAAATTATCTTTTTTTTCTCCCTTTATTTAAAAGGACTGTCTGATGTGTCTATTTCTATGCTGTTATTAAAATAATCCTCCACCATCCTTTGGATGTTGATAGTAGGATCAGCTGGATTATTCGCAAAGGTATGACATTTTTTGGTCAATTCTTTTAGACCAGACCAAAAGTCAAAATGTTGTGCGGAATCATCTGCACCATACCTGGGTCTCTTGGGAAAGCTAAGTTTTTTCCTAGCAGCAGTTGAGTGAGAAACTGAAGGAGGAGACGCCGTCCTGTCACATAACACTTAAACTGTCATCTTGCTCACCAGGAGCTCCTTGCATCTAAGTTGGAAATAAAGAGAAGACATAGCTCTAAAATCTAGGATCAAGCACAGTCGCCAAACTGTAGTGATCCAATTTCAAGATTTTGATAACTCTTGGATCCTGGCGAAATGAATAAAGTACTTGATCTACAAGTCCGACATACTTAGTATAATTGCTTTGTTTAATCTCCTCTTTCATTTTCTCAAGCTGCTTTTCCAAAAGTTTAATTAAGGGAATCACTTGCTCAAGCTAGCAGTGTCTGAACTCACTTCACAGGTGACTACTTCGAATGATTTCAGCACCTTGCACAACACTGAAAGTATTCTCAACTGTGCTTGACTAAAATACTTCCCCCCTCCTTTCCCAATGTCATAGCTTGTGGAGTAAGCGTGGATGGCTTTCCGCTGTCCCTCCATCCTCAGAAGCATTTAAAGGGTGCAATTCCACCTTGTTACCACCTCTTGCGTCAGTTGGTGGCAGGGAAAGTTAAATTGCTCTTGTAGCTGCACAGATACACAGAGTAGCCTTCCTCTGAAAAATGTGACGTTATTGGGTCCATGCTGCTGCTGCTGTTCCAGCTGGTGAAGGCGAATCACCAACTCAGTGGGCTGTCACAGTCATATAATCTTTAGTTTGCCCAGTTATGCTTGTCCACATATCTGTGGTTAAGTGTACAGTGGGTAGAACGGCATTTTGCAGCCCAATTATTACATTTTTGCAAACCTTCTGGTAGAGGTGAAGGATAGCTTTTCTAGTAAAATGGTGTTGTGATGGAATTTGGCAACGAGGACACAAGACCTCAAGTAACTGTATAAAACCTGCTGCATTAATAGTGGATATTGGACGGAAATCTAATACTAGCATAGTTGCCATGGCGTCTCTGATACACTTTGCGACTGGGTGACAGCTTTCATACTTGCTTCCTCTTGCAAAGGATTGTTTAACAGTCAATTGTTGTAAACTACTAATAGTCTTCTTCTTGGTCTGCTTCTGCGATGAAAATCCACCCCCAGCAGCAGCAGTGGGACTAACGCTCAAGAATTCTTCTGAGGAATCCAGGATAGTGGAGGAGTCATCTGGCCTTAGCAACTTGGATGCAGGACTAACTCTGATTGTTACTGAGGATATTGATGAGGAAAGTGTTGTGGGTGTAGATTGCAGGTGTCGGGATGTAGCTGAGAGAAGGGACCTAGCTGATGCTGGACTGCTTGTTGTTATTTTTTTAGCATAAGTTTTCGATTTTTCCAACAGCTGGCCATGAACTTGCTTCAAATGGCGAAAAATGGATGAGGTTCCTAGATGTTTAAGGTCCCTACCTCTGCTGACTGTGGGTTTACAAACGCTACAAATGGCTAGACAACTGTTGTCAGGATTTGGGTAGAAATAATTCCACACATAAGAGGTGGATTTTTTGGTCATCTGCCCAGGCATGACAATGGGCTATTTCTTATCACGTGCAAGAACTGCTTCCACTGGTGTAGGACTTAGACAAACAACATCATCCTCATCAACATCCTCATTAGCGCCCTCGTCGGCTACACAAATATCCCCCTCATCCTATTGCACTTTCAAAGTGGCATCCTCAATTTGTGTATCACCAAATACACTTGGGCTGCTCATGCACACATCAGCAAAAAGGCTGAAAGGGTCCTTCTTTATGGGTACACTATAGGAACAGTCAGTCTTACAAATAACACTCGTGGATAGACTCTCCTCAGGGATTTGTGTCATTTCTGAATTTGAACATACATTTTCTTCTAATACCTCACTGTTTTCTTCCAGCTCGGCTTTTACACATAAAAGTATTTGGACACCAATTTTGGAGTCAGAATGACAAGGTCTTGCTTGGTCATGACTGACCTTACAAGAAGATGCCTCAGTGACATTTGCGGAACTTATACAGAAAGGCGAAGGCCAGAGTCTTTCCTTGTCACCGTGTGTGTAGAATGGCATGTTGGCATTTTTATTTTTTTCTGCAGTTAACATTGGCTGGATTATAGGTTTTTTTTTCTTTACCACAGTAAAAACTTTAGCATAGGCTTTAGCAGACGACGTAGAGGGATTACTATTATCATAACTGGTTCCAGCAGCTGCTTGATGCTCCTTGTCTTCTGTGTACTGCTGTGAATCCATTTTAATAACACAGTACAATGTGACTGCAGATTTTGAAGAACACTGCCAGCCCTATTATTTGTATTTCAGCAATAACAATTAGCAAAGGAGCAATGGAGCTCTCCTTTTTGTGTGTTAGCTACATAACCTTGTACAATGAGACTGCAGATTTAGAACAAGACTGCCAGTCCTATTATTTCTATTTCAGCAATGACAATTAGCAATGGAGCTCTCCTGTTTGTGTGTTAGCTATATAACACAGTACAATGTGACTGCAGATTTAGAACAACACTGCCGGCCCTATTATTTCTATTTCAGCAATGACAATTAGCAATAGAGCAATGGAACTCTCCTGTTTGTGTGTTAGCTATATAACACAGTACAATGTGACTGCAGATTTAGAAGACCAAACCTGCCAACCCTATTATTTCTACTTCAGCAATGACAATTAGCAATGGAGCTCTCCTGTTTGTGTGTTAGCTATATTACACAGTACAATGTGACTGCTGATTTAGAAGACCAAGCCTGCCAGCCCTATAATTCCTATTTCAGCAATGACAATTAGCAATGGAGCAATGGAGCTCTACTGAATGTCATTGGAGGCTTTAAAGAACACTGCTACCCCTCCTCTTTCTATTCTACCTATGATGCTGCCCAACTGCACTAGAGACTGCCAAGAACTGTGCTACCCCTTCTGTGTCCCTCTGTGAAATGTCGCTGGATTGCCGTGGAGGGCGGTACTTATGGAATTGTGAGATCCAACAACTTAACAATGACGTTTTGCCTTGTTTTCAATTCCAAGGGTGCGCAAAAGATCTGCTAAGTTCGGGTGTGTTCGGTTCTCAGAGAACTGAGCCTGAGCATCTCTACTTATTTCCATAATTTATATTTAAGATATAAATAAGACTAAAGCAAGCAGCAAATGGTGGTTCTATGTAGTAACATATAACATACACAATTGACCCAGGTAATGAAGACAGTCCCCATGCACCCCAAATCCTCAACTATTCCCTGCTGCCTCCATGTTGGTGTCTTGAATAGATGCCCCCTCCCAAGGTTATTAGCCCAACACAAAAAAGCTCCAGGGGCTAATTGTGTTAATCGGCGAGTTCTGTAACTCACCGATATTCGGCGACTTTGACGGCTAAATTCAAACCGACAATGTCTTTAAGACATTGCCATTTTAAATTTAGCTATCAAAATCATCGAATATCGGAGTGTTGCAGATTAATACATTTACCCCCATGACTCTTACAGAACTCCCCTGGAGGCTAGGCTATATAAAGATTGGAACCCCTGGAGTAGCAACTTTTCCACCTTAGTGGTCCCAGTATAGTGGACAGCGGTCCCTTTTTTTTTTTTTTTTTAAATTACCCACACGCACAAGACAGCTGATAAATGCTAAATGATCAAATCCAGCATTCCCTCTTTGGCCGAGAAAATAACCTGCATGTCCTAAATCTGACTGCCTGTAATTGGCTGGATGTGGATAAATGCCTCTGATTTGCTGGCTGTGGGAAAACGCTTATGATTGGTTGGAGAGTGTAGGGGGCGCATCTTTGCTTCACTTCCTGCTATATATATATATATATATATATATATATATATATATATATATATATATATATATATCATTTAGCAACAGTTGGCACTATTGTGCCAGTGGGTCTTTCTTCATGGAAAGTAATCAGGGGTTTTCATTTTGTTTTTTTTATTCTTGGTATAACGGGCAGGGGTCCTGTCCATTATATTTGGACTACTGGTGTGGCAAAGTTACCACTCTATGGGTACAAAACCCATTACTTCATCCCGCAGCCCTGGTTGCATGTTGAAGATCATTTCTAAGCATGGTCTAAGATGTGTAATAAAAAACTTCACGCGCACACAAACAAAAGTGATGCATGTAATTAAATCCAACCTGGTAACCCTTCACTGTCAGGATTTCTATTTAAAAATACTTAAACCGAGTGTTTAAGGAGAGAAACAGAAAATAGGATTTTATTGAAAGGGGACAGATGGTTCTAGGTTGAAGTGTTGGTTGTGCAGTGCACTTCCTAAAAATGTTTCTACCCCTCTGCCCATCGAGAGTAGATGAGCACCTTGATGTGGGATGGGCAGGCCTTTTGAGGAATGAAACCTAAGTGATTTGAGTGGAGAGCATCTGATGTGCTTGATATATGTCCTCCACATAGTGCTGAGATTCCTTAGATATACTTGGGGGGTAGATTTATCAAGCCTTCTAGAAAGGAAAAGTGGAGGTGGTTCCCATAGCAACCAATCGGATTCTAGCTATAATTTCCTAGAATGTGCTAGATAAATTATAGGTAGAATCTGATTGGTTGCCAAGGGCAACACCTCCACTTTTTCTTTATAGAAGGTTTACTAAATTTACCATTTGGTCTATTAGTGTGACTTACAATCAGAGTCCAAATTTATCTTTTTTACCCCAGTACACTTTTGCTTGCTCACCTCTTCTCTTCTTTGCTGTAAAGATCCATGGCTCTGATCTCCACCGTTTATCATTTCTATAAAAGATTTTTTAGCATGGGTGCATTCCCACTGGCATGGAGCCAGCGCTGCCCCTCAACTTGAGACGCTTGAATTCAGCTCCAACGGAAATAAAAAGGGGATCATGGATCCCTAGGGGGGTATCAATAAGGCCATTCACATGGCCAATTGGTGCAACACAGATGCAGCTTGTGGTTCATTGAGCATTGCCCCGAATGGGCGCATACATACGACTATAGGGAATAATGATCCCTTTTTAGAGTGAGCTGAATGCTGCACATTCCCCAAGAAATAAGAGTAATCTACCAATAATAAAAATAGTCAATTAAGAGAAATAAAAGCAAATAAGAATAATCTAATAAGAGAAATAAGAGTAATCTAACAATAATAAAAATAGTCAAATAAGAGAAATAAAAGTAATCTACCAGTAATAAGAATAATCTAATAAAAGAAATAAAAGTAATCTCCCAATAATAAAAACAATCTAATAAAAGAATAAGAGTAGCGTACCAATAATAAAAATAAAATAATAAGAAAAATAAGAGTAATCTTCCAGTAATAAGAATAATCTAATAAGAGAAATAAGAGTAATTTACCAATAATAAAAATAAAATAATAAGAAAAATAAGAGTAATCTTCCAGTAGTAACAATAATCTAATAAGAGAAATAAGAGTATTAAGGTGTGCACCTATCATCTCTTCAGGCAGCTCCTTTAGTCCATCAAAGTAATAATATTTGAAAATCCCAGTGGCGGCATAGTGATCACGTTGGGACACTCATATGTTATGTTGGGACTGAAGCAACAACAGGTTATGGCAGGAGGAAGGATGTGCACAGTGAGTCCTCCTTTGTGGAGGTCCAATTCTGTCAAATTTTCCCAGGGTGAAAGTGAAGGGAATCAGCACTATTCAGGTACGGGGATGGACGGGTAATTAAATAAAAAAAAAAATAGAAAGTCAAATTACCTTTAAAATATTTTAATAAAGCTCTTAATATAAACAGCATATTCAAATGTCTTAAATTAATAAAAAATCATGCTTTAAAATGCCACTTTTCAGGGTGCTTAGCTTACAACATAATTTTCATTCAAATTCCGTTGCGTTCTTAGTTTCTCTCCTACACAAAAGGCAATTATGCATTGTACACCCACACAGCCCATTTAGGAGAGAAACGGCACTTTATACACTAATACTTAAAAGAATAGCTCAGCTGGTGATCTGGTTTCATTACCTAACATTCTGTGTTGTCAGCGGATATATATATATGTAGAACGCAACCAAAACAATTTTATAGTTATGTGTTTTGCTGCTTGTTTACAGGCAATAGAGAAACCCAGTGTACGTATATTTTATTGTTATTATTCTCTGTGCTGCAGACAGCCTGCCCACAATGCAAATTGCACACTTTTTTTTTTTCCAAAGTGTACAAAACTGTCATTTCGTTTCCATCCATCTCCCCTGCAGTACCCGAACGGTTTCAGAGATTCCATCTGCCCAAGGTTGAGTCATGAAGTAATTTGTCTTTTTTTAAGCACAATCTAGTTTCATGCTGATCTGGAGAGTTTGTCTTCTCTTTCAAAGACTTGCAGACTATTTCAGCTCCCCGGTTATCGTCACTTCACCAAAGACTACGGCATTTCAAAATAATGCAGAATCAATAAATGAAAGGACAGAAAGAAGACATGTTATAGAACGGTCATTTACAATGCTACAATGTAGCCTCCCCCCCCCCCTGTTATGATGTTAAGGTACTGATTATGCCCCCACTTCATCTGCTGCTATGTTTTGAAAAGGGGCGATTTTTGCACTGTTTGATGCGGGTGCCCTGTCATCTAGCAGCAAATATGTGAATATACCGTATATGACTCTGTTACACACACACACAGACACACAATATTAAAAATAGCTATAAGGGATGGTGATCAGG
The DNA here is from genome assembly GCF_038048845.1 of Mixophyes fleayi. Lineage (NCBI taxonomy): Eukaryota > Metazoa > Chordata > Amphibia > Anura > Limnodynastidae > Mixophyes > Mixophyes fleayi. The sequence goes on along the minus strand of NC_134403.1, from coordinate 25,694,945 downwards.
GGCGTCAAAAGGGGATGGGGGGTAAAGTGCCTGGGCCTGGCTGTGTAGTGAGAGGAGCCACTAACCTAGTATCATCATCATCATCACCATTTATTTATATAGCGCCACTGATTCCGCAGCGCTGTACAGAGAACTCATTCACATCATTCCCTGCCCCCCTTGGAGCTTACAGTCTAAATTCCCTAACATACACACACAGACAGACAGTTAACCTACTAGTATGTTTTTGGAGTGTGGGAGGAAACCGGATCTGGTATGATCATACCCCCCTTGCTGGCTTTTGAAGGGACCCCAAAAAGTTGCTGTACTGGGGCCCAATGGTAATAAGACAAAATTTATGAGGATTCACGTTTTTTTAGAGGTCATAGAAATTTTTCACTGTATCTTATAATTAGCACCTTCTCTGAGGTGTCTCTATACACCAATATTAGTTGGAAGCCACTTGCTCAGTCTAGAAGAAGAAGAAGAATGCACATCAGTCGGTATCGGTAAACCAAAGGACAATACATAAAAATGAAGTAAAGGCATGCCCAACATCTTATCAGAGATCGAAAATCAGTAACAGTTCACATTGAAGAAGCAAGGTCAGATTAGTCAGGGGGTGAAGGAGACCAAGGAGTAAATTTATCAAGCTGTGGGTTTGAAAAAGAGGAGATGTTGCCTATAGCAACCAATCAGATTCTAGTTCTCATTTATTTAGTACATTCTACAAAATGACAGTGTAGTGAACATAGAAGAATTACAGTTATAAGGATTAACCTGTAAAATAATTATGGGGAATAAGGCTTAACAATAACTGCATTGTAAATAATGTGTGTCAAATGAAGCCATTTATTATTATTATTATTATTATTATTATCATTTATTTGTTAGGCGCCACAAGGTATCCGCAGCGCCGCACACAGTACTAACAGTAGACTATACAGGGTGAAACCATACAGAACAATGAACAAAAAGTACCAATACTTCAGAAACTCCGGCCAGTCATATGCAGTAAAGATGGAGCGGAAGAACAGGTATGGAGACAGGAGGGGAGGGGGCCCTGCTCATACGAGCTTACATCCTAAGGGAGGGTAAACAGACCAGGCACAAGAGGAGCCAGTTGAGGCAAGAGGAGAGAAGGGAGGACGAGCTAAAGGGAGGAGATAGGGGTTAAGTAGATGGTTGGTAGGCTTTGAGGAAGAGGTGAGTTTTGAGTGCACGTTTGAAGGAGCACAGAGTAGGAGAGAGACGGATGGAACGAGGGAGGTCATTCCAGTGAAGGGGCGCTGCACGAGAAAAGTCTTGGATTCTGGAGTGGGAAGAGGTGATAAGAGTGGAGGAGAGGTGACCGTCATTGGCCGAGCGCAGGGAGCGGGCAGGAGTGTGAATGGAGAGGAGGTTAGAGATATAAGGGGCAGTAGAGTTGGAGAGAGCCTTGTAAGTGGTGGTGAGGAGTTTGAAAAGGATTCTGTAGGGGTAGGGCAGCCAGTGTAAGGCAAGGCAGAGAGGGGAGGCAGAGGAGGAGCGGCGTGAGAGGAAGATGAGTCTTGCGGCCGCATTGAGTATAGAACGGAGGGGGGAGAGGGGGGAGTGGGGGAGGCCAGTGAGGAGGAGGTTACAATAATCGAGGCGGGAGATGATGAGTGCGTGGATCACAGTTTTGGTGGCATCCTCAGAGAGAAAAGGACGGATGCGGGCGATTTATACGTTGTTTTACTCTGCAAATCAAATGTAAATGACTTCAAAGCGGAGTCCTGCTCTCCAGGGGTAATGATCTAAATCCATGTGTAAAACATGAGGCCAGAAAAACTGTCCTGTGTTAGAAGATAACAGTGTCACCTAAGTCAGCTTCAAAAGCCTCTGCAGTGAGCTACATCCTGACATAGGAGAGTTTATTGACACCTGGAGAGATGCTAGGGAGCCATTCCCAGCAGGAGCATCACCCGAAGAGACATGAGCTGTGTGACCATGGCCTGCAATATTGTATATAGACAAACATAATTCAGTTTTCAAAAACGCCACTTAAAATCAATAAAAGTAGTGATCAACCACATATTCATCAATAGCATGATGAAGGGCAGCCCATACATCAAATCAAAAATTCTGTCACACCGAGAAGTTAAGGAAATGAGTATAAGCTCAACTAATATGCTGGACTTAGGCCTGTTTGGTATTTAAATGTGTGAGAGATTATGACCAGTTTATTGACGGGGGAGTTATGTCTCTGGGATATATCTGAGAAAAGCTAAAACAGGTCGAAACGTGGGAATAATTTAAAACAAACTGTAGGTGACACTCAGGGGACATTTTCGCCCCCACATTAGCATCCACACTGGCTTGTGAATGCCGTCCCATTTGATTTTGCTTAAAAATCTGTGTTGTGAAGGGACAAACTGTCAGTCTTTTGGGAAATCAATCATCATTGATAGGCTATCCATCTTCAAGCCATTTTCTTAGTGCAGAATATATCACTGTCTGTAAGTTATACTTTGAATTTTTTCCCTTTATGCTAAATATGTTTTGCTTGTGCAGGTATGCCAATTGTTTATTAATTGTTTATATATGTAAGCATTGCACTTTTTGTCCTTGTTGCTCTAACCGAATTCACTGCCTGTTTAGTAGAGAGAGATTGCTTGGCTTGGTTAACTTATTAGATATCAGTGTGTGAAGTGTTAACTGTTTAGCTACCAGGGCACAGAGGGTGTGCAATTGGGTAATTAAGCTGTAGGTTTGCTACGGGCCTTATGTGTAGCTGGAGGCAGTTGCAGGGAGGCGTGGAAGTGTGTGTCTGTGTTGGGATCTTGTGTGTTGCCTTACAGCAGTGGTCAGGGAACAGGGGTAAATTATCCCAAATGGGGTAAAAATGAAATTCCTGGGGGTAATGCTGCCGATTCACATGCTGTCAGTTGGATTGTAGACCCCTTTAAATGTGAAATTGCTGTTGTACCAGAAGAGCCTCTGGGTTGGCAGAGGCACTTCTTGAGCTTCGACGCAATAATGAAGCACGTATTGCATTTGAAAACAAAGCAGATCTGTCATATTTTTGTATGTCAACAGCTGCAAAGGCATTCAAAATTGCACATGAGGAGGCAGTCAAAACGTTGCTGCCTTGTGCAACAACCTACCTTTGCGAACAAGGATTTTCCACTCTAACTAATCTAAAAACAAAGCAGAGAAATCGATTGGACGCTGACATCAAAATGCCCCAATATTGATACTCTCCTTTCAAAAATGAAGCAACATCATTTCTCCAAAACCTGAAGTTTTGAAGTTGAAGCTTCCAAAGAAATTTTGAATAGATTCAATAACATTTTGAATTCCAATAATTAATAATATATGATTTCCTTCCTTTCAAATCAAGGGGGTAACGTCGGCGTTTCTAAATATATTTTGGGGTAAAAGGTAAAAAAGTTCCCTGACCCCTGCCTTACAGTAAGCTTCCAAGTGATGAGTGCACAGAGTGTGGTTTGTGACTGGTAAACGTAGTTAGGAGAAGTTTCCTGACAAAATAGATGTAATATTTTGTGTGACTGTGTGAATATATGTCAGGGAATATATAAATCAGGGAATAGCTAGAGGGGGCTATTCCAGACACAGCTAGAACCTGATTGGTTGTTATAGGCAACATCTCCACTTTTTCAAACCCGCAGCTTGATAAGTTTACCCCCTAATGTGCAATTTGAGGCGGATACTTCACCTTTGAAGTCACAGACGCAGTGGATAAAAGTAACATATCAAACAGGAAAATGGACTTTTAACTGGACAAGACCAGGGATCCCACAAGCCGAACCAGGCACTACAGGGCTACACTGCCCTGTCCAATTATAAATGATCGATTGATGACTTATGGCTATAGTGGGGATTTAGTATTCTCAGCAGTGAGTGACTAGGTGTAATCCTAAATCCATAGCGCTTGGTAGGGAATCTATGATTTGTAGTTAAATAAAATGTGAAAGAAAAAAGTAATAGAAAAACAAGCTCTGAATTAGATGTTTATCTACCTATTAAGTGGGTGCTGGAACCACTAAGTTTCTTCTGTGGTTTCTAAAACATCCCAAGGATCCAGTTCCAGAGTTAAACCCAGTTAGTCTGGCCCTGGGCTTTCTAAGTTAGCTCTGGCGACAGGCTTTCTGTCTGACCACAAATAACCATTTGGACACATTGGTATCTGCTAAATTATATCTGTAGCTTCAGCAGCATATTACGGTGGTAAAGGTGGTGGTCCGATTCTAGTTTTACTTTTTTTTGCGGGACCACCACCAAAAGATGAAAAAATCCCTGGAGCTTCTCAGTCAACTGTGCTGAGCTCGTCCACGTACCAAATTTTGCTGTAGTGGTTTCGAGCTTTTACAAGGTGACTGTTGGCAAAGCTAAAAGAGGGCATGTAAGTTTATTCAGTTAGTAACCCAACACAGTTGAAGGTCATCAGTAAACATGGACACCTTTTTTTCCAGGGCCCAAAACAAATCCTTGTGGTACCTCAATGACAACAACTGTAACCCAATCTGAATATTTTCCATTTATAACCTTTGTGTTCCATCTTTCATCCTTTTCTCAAGCCATGTACATATCCCCCCCCCGTCCAGATGTAGCACTCTTCTTAGACACCATTGCTATGTTGAACAATATCGATATCGTATATTGTTGCGAAGTCCAAATTTATCACATGAAGAACACAAACAAGACTCAGTTTGAAACTTTACTCCTCATAACAAAAATATTTCATAATACTATGTGATGTATGTTCAGGCCGCAAAATCTCTTCTCCACTTTGAAGGCTCATTAAAGAGATATTTAGAAAAAAAGTAAAACCTTAGCCCTATGCTCCCAGTCCAATAGCACTAGCCTGCTCTATGCTTTTAGTCCACTAGCACTAGCCCATCCTATGCTTCCAGTCCAAAAGCAGTAGCCTGCCCTAATCTTCCAGGCTACCAGCACAAGCCCACCCTATGCTTCCAGTCCAATAGCACTAGTCCACCATATGCTTCCAGTCCAATAGCACTAGCCTTTCCTAAGCTTCCGGACTACCAGCACTAGCCCACCCTATGCTTCCAGTTCAATAGCACTAGCCAACCCTATGCTTTTAGTCCAATAGCACTAGCCTGCCTTATGCTTCCAGTCCACCAGCACTAGCCCACCCTATGCTTCCAGTTCAATTGCACTAGCCTGGCCTATGATTACAGTCCGCCACCACTAGCCTGCCCTATGCTTCCAGTTCACCACTACTAGTCCTCCATATGCTTCCAGTCCATCAGCCTGCCCTATGCTTCCAGTCCACCAGCACTAGCCTGCCCTATGTTTCCAGACCACCAGCACTAGCCTACCCTATGCTTCCAGTTCACCACTACTAGTCCTCCATATGCTCCAGTCCATCAGCCTGCCCTATACTTCCAGTCCACCAGCACTAGCCTGCCGTATGTTTCCAGACCACCAGCACTAGCCCACCATATGCTTCCAGTCTACCACCACTAGCCTGTCCTATGCTTCGAGTCCATCACCACTAGTCTGCCCTATGCTTCCAGTCGACCACTATTAGCCTGCACTATGATTTCAGTCCACCAGAACTAACCTGCCATATGCTTCCATTCCACTAGCCTGCCTCATGCTTCCAGTTCACCAGCAGTAACCTACCATATGATTCCAGTCCACCAGAACTAACCTGTTGTCGGAGGAACAAGAGCTATTCAGCATCTCCAGCTTTATCCCATGCCAGTGGACTTGCTGCATGGGATTAGAGGAGAGGAGTCTTAGTACATTAGAGGAGAGGATCTGTCAGCACTCGCTCTTAGCCTCAGCAACCTATACACTGCGAATATGGACAAAGTTTGAAGATATTCAGAAATTGTCAGGATTCGTGTTGGAAACCATGAAACTTGTGTTTTGAAGCCTTTTATTTTGTGAAGATATTACTTGCTAATGTATTTGATATTTTCTGTGTGAGCTACCACCTTCTGTAGCGCAGCAGAAGAGAGGCAATACTAATATGTAATTATCTTGCACACTGGATGCAGGCTCTAGAGAATCTTGAAAGGCAGAAGAGATTAAACGTAAATGAAGCGACATTTTACATCCGATGGGTCTCTATAATCAGCAGAGTCAACAATGAGAACAGATTAGGAAGATGATAATGAATGTGAAATCATAATAAAAGCCTCATTCAGGTATATGATAAATGGATGAAACAAGGGAAAATATCATATAATTATTTGGAAACCAAGATAAGCGAGGAAGATAAAGGTAAAAAAAATAAAAGGCTTTCACATATTCTCTCTCTACGGAAGATCAGGAGATGTTTAATGACTCAGAAGATAGGCCTAGCCTCTGTTTAACAGAAGCTGCTAAATAGGGATAATTAAGAACTAAGCAATACCGGTAATTAGTCATATGACGATGGAGAGAAGATCTGTTCTTTCTACGTAAGTCATCAGGACTCATTAGCTAAGCTGAGTTTACACTCTTTTTAGTATGTTTCTACTAAAACTTTTTTTATGTTTACTTATTTAGAATGCAGTAAATCTAAAGTGCAAAAATAACATTAGTATTCAAATAAGTTAGATAAAGTTTGTATATCTTAAGATACATGCAACTCAAAATACAGGAATAGATGCAGCTGCATCAAGGTGCGCTCAGAGTTTATATTTATGCAATCAGAATAAAAATATGGCAATAAAGTTGATGATGATGACTGCTGTGTCTGTAATGTATAAAGAATAATAAATTAAAGGATACAAAATAAATAAACAAAATAGAGCATGCCTCATGACCACCTTCAATCAGGTAATCAACAGAAGTGCTATATCCTGGTCTGGTTACCGCTAAAGTAGTCAGATGAGTGTGGGTTTCACCTGCAGAATTAGCAACTAGCACCAGGCTTTACAAGGCTGGTCACTCTAGAACAGTGAAACCCAGAGCATGCAGTCCCCCTGTGAGACTGTGAACCGCCACAGTCTGGTCAGAACGGGGCACAATTCTCTAGGGAGATTGCGCTTATAAAACATGTGCAAACTCTACCACAGTGCAAACCAGCCCTGTGCACTGGGGCTTTTCTTGGCACCCCTTGGGCAGTCACATTACAACAGCCCAGTCTGGCATGGCTTGTATCTGGAAGCTGCATTTACAAAGGGTCTCAATGCTTGTTCTTCCTCTTCTATACCAATGCTGCTGGTGACTCATTTTAAGGGGGAGTGGTGGCACATATCTATATTTATATATATTTTTATATACAGCATTTATGGTTAGACCAGGCTTCCAGGTCTAATGATATGCCTCCTAAGAGGTGTATCTACTCCTAACAGGCAGCATCTCCAGGGCGCATGCCACACTTACATTTGCACAGCCCTACTGTACTCAACTTGTACTTACACCCCCCGATCTGCTTCTTCCCACTTCCTCTGAAGCTGATCTATGCTTGCAGAGCATGTGACCATAAGGTTAACAGACACTGCTTCCTTACCTGTCCATAGTGTAGAGTGCATCTGCCATTTTCTTGTAGCTTCCCTTTAAGTAATGATCAGTGTGTTGGAAAGCGGTGTCCATTTTCTTGTAGTACTGATCCTCCTTTTTGGTTATGTGGTGTATATAGCAGGTAATAAAATGATGACACGGGTGCAGTGTTTCAATTTTAGGGCTATTTCCATGCTATCCCTCCTGGGGACATGTTTGTTCCATAGGTGGGAATGTTGAGAGGTATTTTGTTCATAACTGCTCTGCCCTCCAAACACTACAGCAAGCATCTGTTACTGGTGCGTGCTACAGTGTTTGGGGGGAGGGGGGAATGGGGTCAGGGGCAGATCTAGAGAATATTTGTACCCGGGGCGATGTAGGGGGGGGGCGATTTAGGCCCCGCCCCCCTTTTGACATCTGAGGCTGCCGGCGGCTGCACAATATGTGCAGGTCCGTTCAGCAGTGACAGGCTGGGACAGTGTGCTGCCCGGATGCTCTGATTGTGTTTAAAACACAATCAGAGCAGCCGGGCAGCACATTGTCCCTGCCTGTCACTGCAAACGGACCTGCACATAGTGTGCTGCCACCGGCAGCAAGCCCCTGCCCCCCCCCCCCCCCCTGGATCCGCCACTGAATGGGGTTAGGTTGTAAGGGCCAGAATAGTGCTTCTCAGCGCTAGGCAGCCCTCTGGGGGAGTGACCACGCCTCCACTGTAATGTGACCACTCCCCTTGTCCTGATGTCAGGTACTCAAATGATGGGAGATATCCTACCTGTTATGTATCTGGTTATGTAGTAAAGGAATCATAACCAGAAACTGGCTTTTCACAATCATATAATATATCTACGAAAAAACAATCCAAATACAAACTACAAAATGATATTAAAAGTGGAAATATATGTAAAAATAATAATCAAATTTTAGAATCAAATTAACGCCTTGTCATAGAGGTAAAGCAGAGGTCCCTTAAACTGATTTCCTGTTCGCCAAATGACCTTTCAAAAATGTTCAATACAAATAATTTGACAGAAGTGGATAGGTGATATAAATACATATTTATACATGTGAGTTTAATATACTATTTCCCCTCAATGACTTAATAATAGCACACTGAAATATTTTGTATAAAAATGAAAGCAATTTGCATAATAGTCGACTTTTCTGTGTAAGATCAAAGGAATTAAGTATATAGGGCCTGAAATGACAAAACTTGTGCTCTTCAGATAATTGCTCTAAGTAGGAGAATTTCAAGGATGGAAAGAAAAACACATATCAAAGAAACTGTTTAAAGGGTTTCATGTATTTTATTTGACAGCGTAACTTGTTATCCTTTATGGAATTGGTAAAATAGAGTGAATCGTGAGGCTTTCCACAGAGATGACTGAAGAGACCTTATTTAAATCTGAAATTGCTTTCTTTGAAGGATGAACACTAAGCTTTTTCATGATTCACTAGGAACCGTCTGCAGCAAAGCCCTGGTAATTTGTATATTTTTACAAGAGTAAATTGGCGCGACGTCCATGAATATAGCCTTTTTTTTTAGGGGTAGATTTATCAAACTTTCTAAAAAGGAAAAGTGGAGGTGTTGCCCATAGCAACCAATCAGATTCTAGCTATTATTTTCCAGAATGTGCTAGTTAAATGATAGCTAGAATTTGATTGGTTGCTATGGGCAACACCTCCACTTTTCCTTTTTAGACGGCTTGATCAATCTACCCCATAGTGTTGAGTTATCGGTTATTATGGTGGAAATATTTTGGCAATGAGCTAACAGTGGTTTTCCCAGCTTTGTTTATAGAAAATCCAGGAACTGCTAATTAACAAATACAGGTGAAGCAAACATGGAACACAAATGATTATATCAATTGAACTTCACACCAAGAAAAACCGCCTCTTAAGTTGCGAAATGTGTTTTGTGTAAAAGTTTGCTACAGCTTTGCTCACCTGTACTTTTATTCTTTTCATCATCATTATCATTTATTTATATAGAGCCAACATTGTCACACAACAATGTTGGTCAGGGGGTAGTTGCCTTGTGTGAAATTGTGTAACAGGTGGTAATAGGGTAAGGTAGTGATGTTAAGAGGGTGATTGAGGAATATTATAAGCTTGTCTGAAGAGGTAGGTTTTCAGAGAACGCTTGAAAGTTTGTAGACTAGAGGAGAGTCTTATTGTGCGAGGGAGAGAATTCCATAGAGTGTGTGCAGCCCGAAAAAGTCCTGTAACCGGGAATGGGATGATGTAATGAGGGTCGATGAGAGACGCAGATCTTGTGCAGAATGGAGTTGCCGAGTTGCGAGATATCTTGAGACAAGAGAGAAGATGTATGTATGTGCAGCTTTGTTGATGGTCTTGTAGGTTAGTAAAAGTATTTTATATTGGATTCGGTAGAAAACAGGCAGCCAGTGTAGAGACATACAGAGTGATTCAACAGAGGAATAACAATGACAGGATTATAATAATCCGATCAGTGTGCAAATAATCTATTAGTGACACCTACTGAATTAGTGTAATAGGAAAACCTACTGAATCAGTGGAACAACTAGGCTATGTGAACCATCTTTATACTAGCAGATTATGGCGGCTAAACTGAGGAGTGGAATCTAATGGGCTCAAAAAACGCAGTATGGGGCTTTACTGCCTGATGCCCACAGGTCATGAATCCCATTCTAGCTCTGCTGGGCAAGGACATAATTAGGGCTGGCAGTGGCATGGCTCATAGCAAGCAGTTTACATTGTCCGTTAAGGGTTTTTTGTATGTCCCATTAGATAACAAGTTTCCAATTGGCCTATGATAACTAAAGTGGTAAATTATGGCGTTTTAGATGTCTTTTATCTTAATAATTTTTTATTCAACTCCTCTGTGTGATTATTTACTTTATTTTATTACTTAGTTCTTATGGACTCTAGACCATCATACTGATATACAGCACTTTTCAGCGCTCTGCTGGCGGGGTGCTTGGTCACTTATTTTGTGAGGCCCCCTTACTATAGAGGGTCCAGTTCACATTATGATTACCACTATGACTGAGGAACCAAACATTGATTATTTCCTTGTTAATAGTGAATTCTGACCTCATCGGTCTAACTTGGGGTGGATTTCCACTTGAACAGGGGGACCAAACGCTTGTTGTCCCCCTGCTTCAGTGAATATTAATCCAGGCTGCATAATGCTGAGGCTTGTTGGTCTTTAATATGTATATATTAAATATTTATTCTATTGAAACAGCTTATTTTTGTTCCACTGTTGCAAGTGTCAATTTTGGGAGATATGTTTTTTTTTTAAGGTAACAATGTTACCCAGTTATGTTTTTCAGTGCTACACATCAGGGGTAAAGAGGACAGGGTGTATTTGTAGTGATGACAGGTAAAGTATAGTAAACCGTCCAAATATGCCTTCACATAAAATTGTCTTGGGCTGGACCAATAGTACTGAGAATCCAAGCTATAAATTCACTAAGAACATCACTGTGGCATGAAACAGAGCCTGATTACGACCCCATAGGGATCCAGGCAATATATTGTTCTGTGTCCCTTTCAATTGTCAGAAAAAAAACCTCATAAAACGTGTTGGAACAATCTTCAGTGTCCACTGATCCCTAGGTCGGAAGCCTAGGTTGATGATGAATGATCCGACTCTGGCTTGAGGCACAAAGGCTAAATATTGGATTGTGTGTAAGAGACATACTGTTTAATGTATTGCACAATATGACACTTTATAGCATTGCTCGACAGCACATGTGACACCGGATCACACGGAATAAAAATGTTCATTAAACAACCATTGAATACGTGACCAGCTGCATCTTATTCACAAACAAAAGCACAATTCACTCAGCATCCTGATTAGAGTTCTTAGCATTTCTTAAATTACCCATTCATAAGAAACTACATGAATGTGTCAACAAAATTAAACTTTATTCAGTAAGTTACAATCTCTGATTTATTTTTATGTTTCTGAGAATGATACATTTGTGTTCTGCAATCCATTCTTTGGCTCACTGGTTTGAGGGTCTACCCAAACTACCTCACCGGTGTAGGTTGAAATTCTGAGCCAGTGTCAAGCCCTAAAATCCCATTGGTTGAAAGATTCGATCTTGCAATGATGAGACCTAACAAGGGTGAAACAATGTCTGTGCGTGGAAATTAAGTAACAACACAAGCCCATGTTATGCTCTAAAAGCAAAGTGGATATAGCATTGACTCAGCGGTGTATGAATGCCGCTTATTTGGGTGTTGTCACTAGTATAAAAGATTCCACCAAGTATTTCAATGAGATTAATGTTTAACAAACCGAGTTTTGTCTGTAAATATAAACATATCAGAATAAGTTTCCATTGACAAAGCAATCTCCCTTCAAGGAATGTAACAGAATAGCTACAGCAATAAATAAAATACTTTAAAAAATAACAATTCTGAAAGATGGAAACATTAAACAACTGAACACAATCTTTGTGTATATTACTTTAGAATTTATTTTTTTCTAGTTGCGTTTTTCCAGAGGCACATTAAGAACACAGACCACTTGCATCACATGATTCACTTTGAAGTGCTCCATGACAGGATACATGAGCATCACATGATCACTGCTACAGCCAGAAACAAAGATGGCTTATTGGGGTCTTAGAAGTTACAGGCTATGTTTAACGGTAGACCTTAGCACTCCAGTTCGCTCCAACTCATCAAAGGCTGCACACAGCTTATTTTTATACAACTGATCCCTTCTTGTCTGACAGGAAAATCATAAGTTGGACTGTGCACGGTTATTGTAACAGTAGACGTCCATAACAAACCCATTTTGAGAGAGCCAATGTCAAGGGCATACATTTAAAAGGACATAATTACAAGAAATCCAGTAAACATAACTTAAAAATATCTCAAATATAATGCTATGCCATGATATATTTAGCTAGTTTTGTTGAGTATTTTAAAATATTATTTTGCAATATCATTTGATTAAAGTGTGCTGTGCATAGCAAATAATTATTACAAGCCATAGGAGTCATCATCATTATCATATATTTATATAGCGTCGCTGATTCTGCAGCGCTGTGCAGAGAACTCACTCACATCAGTCCCTGCCCCATTGGAGCTTACAGTCTAAATTCCCTAACATACAGAGAGAGAGAGAGAGAGAGAGAGAGAGACTAGGGCCAATTTTGATAGCAGCCAATTAACCTACTAGTATGTTTTTGGAGTGTGGGAGGAAACCGGAGCACCCGGAGGTAATCCACGCAAATATGGGGAGAACATACAAGCTCCACACAGATAAGGCCATGGTCGGAAATTGAACTCATGACCCCAGCGATGTGAGGCAGAAGTGCTAACCACTTAGCCACCGTGCTTAAATGTATCAATTGGCGGTTAGCCCATCAGGTGCTGCCTTTAATAAAATTGCTGTTTAAAAAACATTACGCCAAACCTTGATAAGTTAAGGAGCGGTTGCCTACAGCCACAGTACTGAATACAATAGCAGTAGTACAACTCCTGCCTGCAGCCACAGTACTGAATGTAATAGCAGTAGTACAACTTCTGCCTGCAGCCACAGCATTGAATGCAATAGCAGTAGTACAACTCCTGCATGCAGCCACAGCACCGAATGCAATAGCAGTAGTACAACTCCTGCCTGCAGCCATAGCACTGAATGCAATAGCAGTAGTACAACTCCTGCCTGCAGCCACAGCACTGAATGCAATAGGAGTAGTACAGCTCCTGCCTGCAGCCACAGCACTGAATGCAATAGCAGTAGTACAACTCCTGCCTGCAGTCACAGCACTGAATTCAATAGCAGTAGTACAACTTCTGCCTGCAGCCAAAGCACTGAATGCATAGCAGTAGTACAACTCCTGCCTGCAGGCACAGCGCTGAATGCAATATGACTAGTACAACTCCTGCCTGCAGCCACAGCACTGAATGCAATATTATTATTATTATTATTATCATTTATTTGTTAGGCGCCACAAGGTTTCCGCAGCACCTTACATAGTACAAACAGTAGACCATACAGGGTGAAACATTACAGAACAATAAACACAAACTACCAATGCTTCAGAAACTCCGGGCAAACATATGGAGTGAGGGCGGAGCAGAAGAGTAGGTATGGAGACAGGAGGGGAGAGGGGCCCTGCTCATGCGAGCTTACATCCTAAGGGGAAGTGGACAAAACAGGCACGAAAGGGAGTCAGTGATGCGAGGGAGAAAAAGGACCAGGGGAGAGAGGGGACAACAAGCAGAGTAGATGAGGGATTAAGTGGATGGTTGGAAGGCTTTCAGGAACAGGTGAGTTTTGAGTGCCCGTTTGAAGGAGCACAGATTGGGAGCGAGACGGATGGAGCGAGGGAGGTCATTCCAGTGTAGGGGGCAGCTCGGGAGAAGTCTTGGTTTCTGGAGTGGGAAGAGGTAATTAGAGTGGAGGAGAGGCGACGGTCATTAGCCGAGCGCAGGGAGCGGGCAGGAGTGTGAATGGTGAGGAGGTCAGAGATGTAGGGGGCAGTAGACTGGGAGAGAGCTTTGTAAGTGGTAGTAAGGAGTTTAAAGAGGATTCTGTAGGGGAAAGGGAGCCAATGTAAGGCATGGTAGAGAGGGGAGGCAGAGGAGGAGCGGCATGAGAGAAAGATGAGTCTAGCAGCCGCATTAAGTACAGATCGGAGTCGGGAGAGATGGGAGAGGGGGAGGCCAGTGAGGAGAAGGTTGCAGTAGTCCAGGCGGGAGATGATAAGTGCGTGGATGATGGTTTTGGTGGCATCTTGTGAGAGGAAGGGTCGGATGTGGGCGATGTTACGCAGTTGGAAGCGACAGGCTTGTGTAAGGGATTGAACGTGGGGGGCAAAAGAGAGAGAGGAGTCAAGGGTGACACCCAGGCAACGGACTTGGGTGACAGAGGAAATGGTTGTGTTATTAACAACGATAGAGAGGTTGTGGTGGGAGGGGAGTCTGGAGGGAGGAAAGACAATGAGTTCAGTCCTAGAGATGTTAATTTTGAGAAAGCGTGAGGACATCCAGGAGGAGATGGCAGAGAGGCAGTCAGATATACGAGAGAGGAGGGTGGAAGAGAGATCGGGAGAAGAGATGTAGAGTTGAATGTCATCAGCATAAAGGTGATACTGAAGACCAAAGGAGAAGATGAGTGCACCAAGGGAGGAAGTGTAGAGCGAAAAAAGAAGGGGGCCTAGAACAGAGCCCTGAGGGACTCCTACTTGGAGGGGGGAGGGGGCAGAGGAAGATCCAGACGTAGAGACAGAGAAGGTGCGGTTGGTGAGGTAGGAGCAGAACCAGGCGTGGACGGAACCTGAGAGACCGAGAGAGAGTAGAGTTTGCAGAAGGAGGGGGTGGTCCACAGTGTCAAAGGGCGCGGAGAGGTCAAGGAGGATAAGTAGGGAAAAGTGGCCCCTGGATTTGGCTGATAGGAGGTCATTGGTGACCTTGGCCAGGGCAGTTTCGGTGGAGGGGGCGGTAGCCAGATTGGAGAGGATCAAGGAGGGAATTGTCCGAGAGGTAACTGGAGATGGGGTCAAGAGGACAAGTGGAGGGTGGAGAGAAAAGAATAAGGGAGCGAACTTCTTCGACTGATGTGGGGGAGAAGGAGCGCCAGAGTTGTTTGTTAGAGGGGGGTGGAGCAATAAGGGCAGCGGGAGAGGGGTTGGACGAGGAGATGTTGAGTCTGATGTCTTGGATTTTGGAAGAGAAAAAAGTGGCGAACTCAGCAGCGGAGAGGGAAAGAGGGACTGGGGGGGGGAGAAAGGAGGTGGCAAAAAGACGGCGGTGATTGGAGGACTGAGAAGAAATGAGGGATTTAAAGAACGTTTGTTTGACAAGGGAGTGTGCAGAGCAGAATGAGGAGAGGATAAATTTGAAGTGAAGGAAGTCAGCCAGGGAGCGAGATTTCCTCCAGAGACGTTCCGCAGTGCGAGAGCACTTTTTGAGTAAGCGGGTGAGTTTGGAGTGCCATGATTGGGGGATGAGTCGGCGTCGGCGGATGGGAGAGGCAGGGGCGACAGCATCTAGGGCAGTGGTGAGGGAGTGGTTGTAGAGAGAGGACGCCAGGTCAGGGCAGGCCAGGGAGGGAAGGGGAGAAAGGAGAGAATCAAGACAGGAGGAGAAAGAGATGGGGTCGATCACTTCAAGGTTGCGTCTGGTGAGGGTGGCTTTAGGCGGGGGAGGAGCAGGGGAGGAGGACAGAGTGAATCAGAGGAGATGGTGGTCAGAGAGTGGGAAGGGAGAGTTGGAGAACTCAGAGAGGTCACAGAGATGCCCAGACAAGGTCGAGGGAGTGACCAAGATGGTGGGTGGAGGAGGAGGTCCACTGGGTAAGGCCCAAGGAGGAGGAGAGGGAGAGAAGTTTGATGGTGGCAGGGTCTGAGCAGTTGTCAATGGGGATGTTGAAGTCGCTGAGTATGATGGAGGGAAGGTCAGAGGAAAGGTAGTGGGGGAGCCAGGCAGCGAAGTTATCCAGGAAGAGAGAGGTAGGGCCAGGGGGACGGTAGATGACGGAGACACGGAGGTGGATGGGGGGAGAAAAGACGGATGGAGTGAACTTCAAAGGAGGAGAAAGAGAGGGAGGGTAAAGTGGGAATGACCCGAAATGTACAGCATGGGGACAGGAGGAGTCCCACTTCCCCACCTGGACGTTCATCCGGTCTGGTGGAGTGGGTAAAGGAGAGGCCACCATAGGAGAGGGCGGCGGGTGAGGTGGTGTCGGAGGGAGTGAGCCAGGTTTCAGTGATGGCGAGAAGGTTAAGAGAGTTGGAGATAAAGAGGTGGCTAAGTGGTTAGCACTTCTGCCTTAGAGCGCTGGGGTCATGAGTTCAATTCCAGACCATGGCCTTATCTGTGTGGAGTATGTATGTTCTCCCCGTGTTTGCGTGGGTTTCCTCCGGGTGCTCCGGTTTCCTCCCACATTCCAAAAACATACTGGTAGGTTAATTGGCTGCTATCCAAATTGACCCTAATCTGTGCATCTGTCTGTGTGTGTTTGTTAAGGAATTTAGACTGTAAGCTCCAATGGGGCAGGGACTGATGTGAGTGAGTTCTCTGTACAGCGCTGCGGAATCAGTGGCGCTATATAAATAAATGGTGATGATGATGGATGGAGGTCAGTTTGTTAGGTTAAACCTTGAGTTCCAGAGGGCACAGGAGAAAGGGAGGGAAGGATGAGGGAAGATGTGGATAAGATTGTTGGGGTTGCTGGAGCAAGGGGGGGTGTGAGTTGGACCAGTGAAGGGCGCTGGGGGAGAGGTTGATGGAGTGGGGGGGAGAGACGGGATCGTGCGAGAAGGACTGATGGAGGTGGCCCGGGGAGAGGATGGGTATGGGAAAGGAGCGGGGCGGCATAGTGAGAGATTGGGGACACGGAGGCAGGAGGAGAAAATTGAGCAAGGTCAAATAAGGACTGACAGAGCAGAAAAGGACAGTAGGTGGGACTGCAGAGGATTGCGGAACGGAGTGAAACAGAAGGGCAGAAGCAAAACAAAATGAGCGATGCAATGTAAAATGGAGGAAAATGGATGGAAAATGTAAAATGGAGGAAAATAAAATAACAATCTAAATAATGAAGACAATGTATGGTGGAGAACAGTAAAATAAAGGCGGAGTAAACAAATTTGATTAAAATTAAAGTAAACAAATTACAATTAAAATAAACAAATTAAGTTAAATATAAAAATTAAAGATAAAAATTGGTGGTTAGATCAGATAAAACACAAGGACAAGCAGTAAAGGGGCTTTAGGGAGCCCGTACCAGGAGAGCTGGAAGCAAAACTCAGGAACGGGGGGAGTCCAGGAGGATTCTGGGAGGTCACAGGAGCCGGATTAGTCCAAGGGGTCCAGCGATCGGGAGGAGGTCCAAGGGGTCCAGCAATCAGGAGATAGGCGCAGGATCCAGAATAGTCCGAGGGGTTAAGTGATCGGGAGGAGGTCCAAGGGGTCCAGCAATCAGGAGATAGGCGCAGGATCCAGAATAGTCCGAGGGGTTAAGTGATCGGGAGGGATCAGAGTTCCGGAGGGTCAAGACAACTGGTACAGTACAGAGTTCAGACCCGGAAAGGCAGGAGAGTCAGTGGGTCCAAGGGGTCTGGAGTGTAGGGGAGACCGGTGGGACCAGGTGGGGGCCGTCAGAGTGACAGGGGAGAGAGAAGACCAGCGGGGTCCAAGGAAACTACGGTAGGGGGCACATGTTTGAGGATATTGGATATAAATGAGCCCTGTGCTTTGTTATCACAATTGTTGGTGTAAAATTGTGATTCATTTTTTTTTTTCAACCATATGCTAGGGTAGGGGGCACAAGAGGCAGTCCAATGTGGAGGTCAGACCCTGGTGGCCAGTGCAAAGGAGCCACGGAGACCACAAGAGAGCAGGCACAGGGTGACCAACGTGGAGAGGCAGTCGGTGGGAAAGGGGCACAAAGGGACACACAAGGGGTTAACTTGAGTGCCCGCAGCAGGCGGGATGTCTGGTGGAGGGGGAAACAGGCCGAAGCCGCGGCCTGTGGTGAGGTGGATGCCGAGGAAGGGAGAGCGGGCTCACCATTAGTCGTAGCCGGAGATCTCAGGAGACGGAGCAGTGGGAGACATGGACCGCACACTGAAGGGAGTTTGCGAGATCAGCGGAGAGCAGCAGCGTCGGATCGGAGAAGGGAACAGGAGGCATAGCAGCCGGAAGACTGGCGGTTGAGCAGCAGCTCAGGTCCGCAACGTGGAGGGAGGAAGCAGCGGTCATAGAGGTCCAGACGGCAGATGATTCGGCACTTGCAGCTCTTTCCAACACTGACCCACAACGTGGAGGCAGCAAGTAGCAGTGGAGGTCAGACGGCAGGCGATGAATCAGATGGGTAGAGCGGGAAGAAGAGCAGCGGGAGTCGGCAGCATGAGAGCCAGAAGGCGGCAGGTGGGTTCAGGCATCAGGTAGGAGGTCTGGCATCAGGTAGAAGGTACCCGGAGGAAGTGAGGCAGAGTACCCGAGCCATCAGCAGTAGAGCTTGGAAGAAGAGGCAGGCATCTCCGTGGTGGAGTGCGGGGCCCAGAGTGGTTCCAAGCTGGGCTCCAACGGAGAGCAGGCAGGACACGTCTGTCCTGTTCAGAGGTCAGATAGGTGCATGTACTACAGCAGTACTACAGTACTACAGTACTGTACTACAGTAGTACTACAGTACTACAGTAATAGCAGTACTACAGCTCCTGCCTGCATTCACAGCACTGAATGCAATAGCAGTAGTACAACTCCTGCCTGCATCCACAGCAATGAATGCAATAGCAGTAGTACAACTCCTGTCTGCAGCCACAGCACTGAATGCAATAGCAGTAGTACAACTCCTGCCTGCAGCCACAGTACTGAATGCAATAGCAGTAGTACAGCTCCTGCCTGCAGCCACAGTACTGAATGTAATAGCAGTAGTACAATTGCTGCCTGCAGTCACAGCACTGATTGCAATAGCAGTAGTACAACTCCTGCCTGTAGCCACAGCACTGAATGCAATAGCAGTAGTACAGCTCCTGCCTGCAGCCACAGTACTGAATGTAATAGCAGTAGTACAACTCCTGCCTGCAGCCACAGTACTGAATGCAATAGCAGTAGTACAGCTCCTGCCTGCAGCCACAGTACTGAATGTAATAGCAGTAGTACAATTCCTGCCTGCAGCCACAGTACTGATTGCAATAGCAGTAGTACAACTCCTGCCTGCAGCCACAGTACTGAATGTAATAGCAGTAGTACAATTCTTGCCTGCAGCCACAGCACTGAATGCAAGAGCAGTTGTACTTTGGAAGCCGATATATGTTTTAAAAACATAATCTTATATAATTTTTATATTTGTATATTTTGCAAAGAATTATAATGTGTATAATCTACCTTGGATGATTGATTACCTTTAAAAGAGCATAATTGGTTGTGATTACAGCAGTTTTGGTTTATATTTTGTCGCACATGTACACTGTAATGCCATATATATGTCAAAAGACTTTATGTAAACTTACTCTAGTTATATATTCCTTCTAAAAGGAAAAGGTCTGCAATGTAAGCGTTTCAAGCTCAGGGACATGTGTTCATGCGGCTGTATGAGTTTAACAAATTACCAAGCATACATCTACTTACTTCCATGCAAGAAATATTTTTCCTCCAGCTAAAAATGTTCTTTGCAACCTGCAATAATGTGTTCTTTATGCAATAAAACACATTGTTTTAGGCAATGGAAACTTCTTTTTTGAAATAAATCTAATTCCATGCCCTAGGAGTATATGCAGTCTGGATACATCTGTCCTACATTGAGAATTATTTCATTCAGTAAACGTTTGACTTGCTCAACACAAAGCTAGTGGAACGTTCGTATGGATCTCAGACGAATGTTGTACTCTAAACAGGTACAGGTCAGGTGTCCAGTGTCCAAACTCACTTACACATACTGTTTGAGGGATCACTGAGATCCTGACCAATTGGAATATATGAAACCTACGAAATTAGGTTCACCATGATCCAGCCTAATTCTGTCTTAGTTTGTAAAACATGGGGATTTTTTTTTCGGATTCGAAAATGGCTTAATGTGACTAAAGTGCTTTGCCCAAACATGAAGCTTTTTAGCAACTATGAAAAATGCAAAGACCCTCCTCAAAGTCTTAGCCAGTCCAAGTGATAGAAAGCCTGGTTGGTTTCCATTAACACAGGGAGGTCATAAGCCTGGGGTCCTACTGCCATAGAGCTCAGTGCAGAGATGGTGCCTCTATGGAGGGGACGGGGTGCAAAAAGTAGCTTCGTACCCTTCCAGATGCCACCAGCCTTGATCTTCCCGATACCCATGGACTGTGAGTACCCCACCCAGTATACCAAAAGAATTAAAAAAAAATACAAAAAAGACCCACAATTTTCAAGTAGAAAACTGACACTCAAAAAACTACTACCTACCAAAGTTAAATGATGAAAGCCAATGGGTCCCCGGGATTCCCTTTCATTGGCCTGCCATTGACAGGCGCTTTCCATTTGTGGTTGACTGGCTGGTGAAGGGAGGTTCCAGTGACTCCTGGCTTTAAGCATTTAGGTGGGAGTGTGTGGGTAGGTCATTTTGGGGGATTTTTCAGGAGGAAATTTTTAAAATAAATTAATGTAGAAAGGATTTGGAGAGACGTGTTTTTTTATGCAAATAACATTTTTGAAAATGATGTGCGTGTGGGTTTTTACTCTTATGGTTTAATGGCCGAGGGAGAATCTTGTCCTTTATTCTGGGGTTACTGGTGTTCCAAAGTTGCTACCACAAGAATCCCAATCCTGTTATTACCGCATCTCCTACAGCTTAGGGTGTCAGTAATAACTCCACTCCTATACAGCACCAGGCTGGTAGCCTCTGGTAAGCAGGACACACTGTTAATTTGCTTCCTCCAATAGAAGACCCAGCCATGCACTGATCAGTCTGGGGCTGGTTTTCACTATGGCAGGGATAACCCAAGGGGCTGGTGACGTTATCGCTCTGGGGCCAACATCCAAATCATATCACACAACTCTACCAACCAGTATATAATTTCCTACAAGCAGAAAAGGATAAAAGACAAAAGCAAACCATAACCCTCAAAATATTCTGTTTGTATAAATAAAACATTAAACTTACAGATCTGCCTTCTACATGATGTTTTGGTGCTTTGCTGCCATTATCACCAAAGCCTTAAAATTAAATAACATAACTATGTCTAAAGACCAATGGCCACCTAGCACCATAACTACAACTCGAACCAGTACCTTAAGCAACCAATCAGAGGCAAAGAAAACAGTTTGATTCCTCCCATTACACTTGCATTTGAATTTCATGCAAAACAACTAATCAAGCAGAATGAAAGATGTTCTGTACTATTTTAAGGATAGGAGCAAATAGAGAGACAGAGGGAATATCATACATAATTGTTAAGTACTGCATTATAATTTAAATAAAGTTCATTTGGATTTTGTTTTGTTTTTAATTATTTATCTATTGTGACAGAATCAAGGGTGAAGTGTCATGTAACAGGTATATTTCACCTAGATTTCTAACATACTGCTTTTAAAACCCCAGGAGAATGTGTGTTTGTAGCAGTTGTGAGCTGCTGCAAGATTAAAGGCTTGTGGAAAAGCCAGAAAGGTTTCTGGGGTTCATGGATGGAAAGAGCAGGGTGGGTTCCATCCATTAGGCCTGTAGCCGGGTCTTTCAGGTGACCTGCTAACCTGCTGCTAATTAGGATGTGCACCTGAGCAGTGAAGGTGAAAAGCTGCTTCTCAGCACAGTCTCTCTCTCTGCCTGTGAACTGAGGCTGGTGAGTCTCAGTGAGAGGAAACCTTGTTACTTTACCTGTTACTGAACCATACTGTACTGTTTATGTTTTGCTTAAGTATGGTAGTCAGACGTGACATATGTTTAGTTAGAGCCGGATGGCAAGGTCTTTATTTTGAAGTTATCTTTTATTTTTGTTGCTTAATAAAACCGGTTGTACTAAAATCCCTGGACTTGTGTGACATCATTGCTGATGTTAACCTCAATCTACCCCAGGAGATGGTATCTGATCCCCTCACATGGTCATACTATGTAAAGAAAGAAGATTAATAATAATTATCCTTTAATGGGGCACCCCTACTATCGGGGATCAATATCCAAGGAAAATTACACTTCAAGTAGATCATTTAGAAATGGTAAGATCAATCAAACCTAAATAACTGGACAAGTTAAAATGACAAGGTTACGACGCTACGAAACTAAAATAAAATTGCAGTGTGTTATTAACTGGGGAAGATTATATACATTAGTATATAATATTCACTTTCTGAATTTTATACTATGTGTATTTTAAATTTAGATCACCTTGATGTATCTTCACTATAATGCTATTTAATAGATATATCTGCAGAGAGGTTATGGTCTTAAACCTCTGTCCAGTTGTTGTGGATAGTATTATTATTATTATTATTATTGTACTTGAGTTAATGTTCTATATTCAGTTTTTCCTATAATTTCTCGATCATTTTAAAATTATCCAGGAGAGCACCCAAAGTCATTCTATAAATACGTGAAATGACCCACAACAATTTAATTTGATTAATGACCTTAGAGAGACCACACATATTGAATAATAAGTAGACTGCGCAGATGAGGAAAGACTTTCTTCTTATCTTTTAGCGTTAATCCTTTTTTCTGTCTGCTGCGAATTATATACTGGTCAGGGGGGTTAGTGACCTCTGCACCCGTATACATTTAAAAGGGACTGATGTGGAATAAGCATTGTGAGAAATGTTTTTTTTTTTTTTTGTTTGTGTAATTCCATGTTGTGAATTTAAATTGAATATAAAAAAATGGAATGTTAGAAAACATGACATGATAAAATGTGCGCGATTAAAGAATTGCTATAGAAAAAAAAAAACATAATCGCTAAACCTTTTACAAATCTAAGAACATTAACAAAAAATATTAAAATCAAAACACATTAACTGACGACACTTTCATCGCCAGACGCAACAAGCAACATTTACAGCCTGTGATCTTCAAACAATTAATGTTGCCTTCACCACTCTCTCAATGCATTTCCCATTAGAAAAAGGTGAGCACATTAACCGAGTATTAAAAAAGAGAATTTCAGGACCGCTAATGAAAATGGCTCACTCAATAATCTATGTCATAGCATATTTTACTAGTCTACAATGAACGGTATTAAAATAATATAGCAATCAAATATTTGGAATGACCACAATAAATTACATATTTCGTTTTTGTAGCAATAGAAATCATTGCTAGTAAAATCACTAATAGCTGCCTCAAAATGATTCATAAGAAAAATATTGGATTAAATGTATCCTTTAGTGACCACTTCTGTACCTCAATTTCTCAAGCTTCCATCGACTACAAAGAATACACCCAAGGGTAAATAATAAAAAAGGTAATATATTTTATATTGCAAGAGTAGTGTTTTTACAGAAATTCATCCCTCCCCAAGTAAAATATAACAATATTTCTCTCTTCTATATGCAGAGGTTTCTTGGGATTTTTGATGAAAATAAAAAAAACAAAGCAAAATAGTAAAAGCACCTAGACAATTACAAAATGCCAAAAATCTGTCCTTGCTGTATTCTTCACTTCTCTTCTTGTCTGTTACTCTAGCGTTCTCGCACTTGTTCTGCAAGTTCCAGCATCTCTAGTATAAATATACACATTACACTACTAAACCTAAGATAAAATAGCAAAATAAAATAATACCTAAGTTAATTTATAGAGAATAATGTTTTGCATTAAGAAAACAAAAGTAGCAAAAAACAAAGTGTCAAAATGACTTTGGTGGCTAATGTTGGCAGTTCAGGGGCCTGATTCATTAAGGATCTTAACTTGAGAAACTTCTTATTTCAGTCTCCTGGACAAAACCATGTTACAATGCAAGGGGTGTAAATTAGGTGTCTGTTTAGCACATAAGTTAAATACTGACTGTTTTTTCATGTAGCACACAAATATCAACTTTAAATTTCAGTGTACAAATAAGCTATCAAGTATTTGTGTGCTACATGAAAAAGCAGTCAGTATTTAACTTATGTGCTAAACAGAAACCTAATTTGCACCCCTTGCATTGTAACATGGTTTTGTCCAGGATACTGAAATAAGAAGTTTCTCAAGTTACGATCCTTAATGAATCAGGCCCCAGGTGATTTGTATTTAGTGACATCTTTGAAGAATTTTAGGAAAAAATGTCAGGTCCAGTGGGTAAAAACAAAGGGCTTCTAAAATTAAGTTTGCAACAGTTGGAGAATGAGGATAATAAGACAGTAATACTGAGAAGCGATAGTCATCCTCAGAGGGATGATGTGGATGAAACAAAATCTTTTACGTGTAAAAAAGACAAATGTGCACTTACAACCCCACATTGCTAAATACATTGTATAAGAAAAGAAATGTCAGTGGTAATGAAGCAAAGAAAATCCAAAAAATGTAAACATTGTTGCAAGCAATTATCAGCTTTAAACAATGCAAAGCAATCTGTGTTTGTTGATACTGGTGACAAATTCCTAAAAAAAAGTAAAAATATTAGCTAGGGTATGATGTAGAGTATGCTGCACTTTCGTGGCCCGAATTTAGGCCACAAAAAATTGTGACCTTATTTGTGCGTTTTGATTTGCAGATATCATAAGACAGGTGCAAATTCACAAATTTTGAATCAGGGTCACAATTAATCTGTTTTTGGGGGGATTTGTGTATCTTTAACATAACCTGTCCACTTGTGTGAATATGTTAGCGAGTACAGGGCTGCATGTGCCATAACGGAAACCACAGTGCTAGATTGTGCTGTTAGAGGATCCTGCTCAATTCACTGGATAGTGAAGGAAGGCTCTTGTCAAAGCTTTAGTGTTATCTCTCTATTTACTGTAAACATGTGTTTAACATAAAACTTAGAGGTCTATTTATTAATAATGTCCTAATATTTCAGTATAAGGTATACAGAAAACTATTTTTTGTTCGTTGTTGACCTATTTTCTTTTATACAAGACAGATTTCAGTTAAATTCATTAATTACAACACAATTAATATCTCCATGTTAGATTTAAATAGAGGATACATGCTTTTTAATTTTAAATATGCAATCGTATTCCATTTTATTAATTTCTTGGATCAATGTCTGATGTTATTGACTATTGTCCATTGTTTTGCAAATGTTGCTACTCTCACCTCTGGAATAACCTCTCTGATCTACATGCCTACATGCCGCCTTGAAGGTTTATATTGCCAACACCTTTTGTAAAAATAAATAATAATAAAAAGATAATAAAAATTAATATTAAGGACACAAAAATAACAAAGTGACTTGGCAAAGATCACAAGAGGTCGGTAACATATGGATCAAGGTCACAAAGGTGACACTTGGCCCGCCATGCTTGATTCCAGCGGAGTCTACTTGTAACATTATATAAATATATAGGATGCCAGCACAGCAGTATCAGGCAATAGTGCCAAGTTAGGTGCATTGTGCAAAGATGCTAAGTGCAGGCCTGGCGCTCCCATTAGGCAACTTTAGGCAGTTGCCTAGGGCGGCAGGACCTGCAGGAGCGCCGCTGACTAGATTTTGTAATCTAGTCAGCGGTGTTTGGGACATAGTACAGCGGCGGAATGGCGCCTGCTGTTTCCGGTTTTTTTTTTTTAATGGATGCCCCCGTCCGCGCAGCACTCACACATGACCACTGACATCAGTCAGTGATCATGTGATATCAGTCTTCTTCGGCGGCGCCGATTTTGAGAAAGTGCCTAGGGTGCCATGGACCCTAGCACCGGCTCTGGCTAAGTGACATATCAAACTTTGTATGACCTCAGCTGAGAATCACTGGGGCAGCAGGAAATACAATCACCAAGTAGCGTCACTCCTCAGACCCCCAGAAAACATGTACACTGTTAGACCATGCACGGCTTTACTTTAACACTGTCACTCACCGGACTGTGAGTGCCATTTCCCGTGTGTTCAGGAACCGTGGCCGTCCGCCATCCTGAGGGTCTGCGCATGTGCAGTCCTTATCAAGCCTTCAGTGCCTGTTGCTTTTAATTGATTGGATGATCAGGCAACCCTCCCTATTTAAACCACCTGTGATCATTACCTAGTTGCCTGATCTTGGAGTCTCATTCCCCATGAGCCTCTGAAGGTGTTCCTGAGTTCCTCGTGTATTCAGCTCCTGCTGATTCCTGTTTACTGCTATTGTGGTTTCCAGACCACTTCAACTCTCCTGTGTTCATCGTGCCTGCACTCAGCTGATTCCTATCTGCTGCCTCCATTACTACTACAGAGTTCCTGTTCATTTCAACTCTCCTGTGTTTATCGTGTCAGCTCTCCGCTGCCTCCGTTACTACTACAGAGTTCCTGATCGTCTCAACTCTCCTGTGTTTATCGTGTCAGCTCTCCGCTGCCTCCGTTACTACTACAGGGTTCCAGACTGCCTCTACTCTCCTGTGTTCAGCGTGCCTTCTCTCCGCTGCCTCCACCACTACTACTGGATACCAGACAGCCTCAACTCTCCCGTGTTCATCATGTTTCCAGTTTCACTTACTACTGCTTCCTGAGTATTGCTTCGTTGATTCTGGATTACCTGCCGTGCGCTGCACCAACCTGATTACTGCTTCCACCCTCCAGTGGTCTCTCCTCCTGCCGGCCTTCAGCCGTTCAGGTATCCCTGCACGTCTCTCTGACAGCCTGCTCTCCTGAACCGCGGTATGCATACTTTCCATTGACTTTGCTTTTTTATTGCATATCCATCTGGACTGAGTTGTGTTCTCCTCCGGAGCCTCCTATCTACTGAAGCTATTGTTACCATTGACTTTGTTTCCTATTGCCTGGATAGCTATTGTGACTTTGTATACTTCAAGCAGTGCTTGTCAGTTATCGTTGTATTGTGGATATCATCATGGGATCAAGTTCTGTGTGCCCCGTGTATACTCTGCTTTACATTCATCTCCTCGTGCCCCTCCTCACATATATATATATATATATATATATATCAGTGGTACAACTTGCTGATGCAGACCACTGACTCCTGTTCCCTGTGATACCAGTTTCAAGTATCCTCTCACATAAGCAGTGGTACAACTTGCTATACGCAGACCACTGACTTCCCCGTTACCTACCTTCACCTGGATTCCATTCCTTCACTATAGACAGCGGTACAACTTGCTATACGCAGACCGCTGACTCTCACTACCTCCTCGCTACTCCTGGACATTCCTCCTCACTATAGCAGTGGTACAACTTGCTATACGCAGACCACTGACTCTCCTCACGTTTCCTTGTCCATCTGGTTCCTCGTGTACATTCATCTACTCATTACCAGTTGCTGCTAGTCATAGACTTTCCTCGAGCATTCTCTCACCATCTGCTGAATCTCCTGTTCCATTGTCACACTGCTACCAGAGAACCATAGTACCAGCTATATTACTCTGGTAAGTCCATCATCTGGTGATATCCTGGGCAAAGACTCCTAGTGCCTGTGACAAACACTTTTGGCTGGAAGTCTGGGAGAGAGTGCATTCCGAACCACTGGTAACCAAGACATTGGACTCTCACGGTTCCACTACTTATTGTGGGTGTATAACAATGTTTATGTGGATTCCTTCTTTCACTACTCTTATGTATGTAAGGAAGAAAACAAAGTAGGGATGAGCGAAATTTTCTAAACTCTTGCACAAAACAATAAAAATAAACGTCAGCTCCACCAACTTTAAACCAAATCTCTATCAAAATTACCTTTTGCAAATCCAAATATCTCAGAGAAAGAAAATTCCAAATCACCAAAATCCCCACCTTCATTGGGAGCATCAAGCATAATCTCTCCTTGTTGTGGGTAGGGAGAGATTCTATTAAATCTTGTTAGGTGACTAACAACTTGTACAAACTGCTTGTTTTTGATAAAATTTATTGTACTTTGTCTCGCTGCTTATTATCCTGAATTGGTAACAATTTAGCAATAAAAAAATGACCAATTGTACACAAACTGGCTATTATTTGTGTAATGTGAGTCATTGTTTAAAACATTCCCTAATTAGAGTGATTTATCATTTCTAACCCCCTGATTTAAGAAAATTTTAATTGCCTTCATCTTGCAACAGTGTAAACTTTTTCCTACAATCTATTTATTCTTTGTACGCTAAATAATTTAGGTTATTGAGGGATTTCATGCATGCCCAATTTCAACGGTAAACAGTACTGTGTCCTGCTGTAATAAGTAGAATGTGTAATGTCTGAATCTTGCAATCATATTAGTTTACAAAGTGAAAACACAATGTAGAGTGTTTCTCCAGGCTGATGTCAGGATGTGTGCTGTGTACACTACATTAAGGTGACCACATTGTTTAAATCAAATTCAGGGACAAAATAGTGTCATGGAGAGACATGGACAGTATGGGAGGGTTATAGGTGCAAACAAAATTCAACTTAACCAAAATAAAAAACTGGCAGCGCTAGACAAATAACCTTATTTGGTATCCAGAGATAAGTCAGTTATAACATAGGTATATTTTATTAAAATGAATACACTTAAAAACCAACCATATATTGCACAATAATTATGGGACTTCTATGTGTTCAGCACAAATAAATCATATCAGAGTGTCAATGTGAATTATGAGTGTCACGAACGCCCAGCCTGTCTCAGATACAGCAAACTGTACAGCTGGCCCTGACTATTGTCACCTTAGTCACTTACCAATGAATACACCTTTTCTGCCACCACAAAGGACTTACTATGGCGTCCTTGCATTCACCAAAACCACTTTAGCAATGTTTCACACTTAAATCCCATACACATGTATCTGTAGCATGAGCCTTACTTAGCTACGCAAAGTTCACAAAGAATCACGGAGAATATGCTAGATTAAATTTTTTTAATATAAAAAATATTGCCAAGACTTAATTGCAAAATAGTTAATAACAAGACATACAAGATAAGTTGCACAAATATGTTTCAGAAATAAAACAAGAATCAATAGCTTACTAGTTAAGATATGGCGTGTGAGGAGTACATGATGAGAAGATGGCACATTTCTGACTTAGGCATAGGTCCCCTCAAAGAAAATGAACACTGTAATGTCTAAACCAGAAGATTTTAAACCCTTCTTACAGGCTCTTCACCCCACCTTAGGAATTACATTTTCAATTAAGTCAGATTGATTCCCAAAATGACAGAGCTTTCAAAGTAAATTATCTATCACTAAGATATATGATTGGCACCTCAGAGGATCTTTCACCTCTGCTCTGCTTGAGTGGCTAGATGGTTTACAACTTTGGGGCTTCAAACTTCTCCGAGATGCTTAACTATCCCGGGGCCTGGCTAATTTCAAAAGACTCTTGGTCAATTGCACAGGTCACTTAGGTCAGTCAGCAAAGCATACTTTGAGAGGTTACATAAAATATTCACATTGTTGTATATGAATTCAACAGAAAACTCATTAGATTTACTACATAATCGTCACAATGAGTTTCTTAGGATAGTGACATCCATATCAAATTGTAATCAAAACTTGTATATATGTCCTAATTTTACTATTAACCGGCCACTTTTAGACAAAGCATCTCATAGACATCCGGTTACACCTTTTCAACAAGATGAGCTCCACAGTCCATGTTAGTTTTTGGAACAGAAAATGATTCAGTAAAAATATTCCTTAAAAGAGCATCTGTCACCTCCATATGTTTGTGAATGTTCCAATTCCAATTCAGGAGGGGAAATGTACTTTAGTCAAGCGCAGTGGAGAATACTTTCCATGTTGTGCAAGGTGCTGAAACCATTCAAAGTTGTCACCTGTGATGTGAGTTCAGACACTGCTAGCTTGAGTGAAGTCATTCCCCTAATTAGACTTTTAGAAAAGCACCTTGAGAAATTGAAGGAGGAGATGAAACAAACAAATTACGGTAAGCATGTTAGACTTGCAGTTCAAGTACTTTATTCACTTTGCCAGGGTCCAAGAGTTATAAACATCTTGAAATCACATCACTATATTTTGGCTACTGTGCTTGGTCCCAGGTTTAAGAGCTATGTCTTCTCTTTCTTTCTAACTGACCCAGATCTCAAGAGATGCAATGAGCTCCTGGTCAGAAAGTTAACAAATCAAGTGGTACATGACACAACTTTTTCTCCTTCAGTTCCTCAGGCAACTGCTGCTAGGAAAAACTTAGCTTTCCAAAGAGACCCAGTGGTGATGCAGATGAGTCACCACAACATTTTGACGTTTGGTTTAAAAGAATTGTCCAAAAATCGTGACAGCTCTGCTGTAAAATTAACTACATATTCCATGAGGAAGGCCTTTACCGATAAATACATCAAAGTACAGAGACTTCTGTAATGGTGGATTCCAGCGGGGATGTCACGGGCACTAGGAGTCTTTGCCCAAGATATCACCAGATGTAGTCTTACCAGAGTAGTGTATGCACACAGTGGTCTTCTGGTAGCAGGGTGACTAGCGGAACAGGAGAATCAGCAGATGGTGAGAGGATGCTAGAGGAAAGTCTATGACTAGCAGCAACAGGTTATGGGTTAAACAATATGAACACGAGGATCTTGATGGACGTGAAGACGTGAGGAAAGTCAGTGGTCTGCGTACAGCAAGTTGTACCACTGCTATAGTGAGAGGAATGTCCAGGGATAGATAGGAGGTAGTGAAGTCAGTGGTCTGCGTACAGCAAGTTGTACCACTGCTTATAGTGAGGAAACTTGTAACTGGTGCCAATAGGAAACAGGGAGTCAGTGGTCTGCGTTCAGCAAGTTGTACCACTGCGTATATAGGTGAGGATAGGCACTAGGGTAGATGAGTGGAGCATCAAAGGTAACACAGAGAGCACAAGGAACTTGATCCCAATGGTATATATAATACGATAGCAAATGACTAGCGCTGCTTGGAGATACAAAGTCACTACTGAGATCCAGGACATATGAGAGAAAGTCAATAGCATCTATAACTTCGTGAGATAGAGGACTCCGTAGATGAGCAGAACACAGTCCAAGCAGATATGCAATAAACTGGTAAAGTCAATAAAAGATAAGCATACCGCGATTCAGTTGAGCAGGCTGTCACGAGAGAAACACAGGGATAGCTGAGCGGCTGAACGCCGACACGAGTAGAGACCACAGGAGAGTGGTAGTGGTAATCCGTGTCTGTGAAGCACACAGACAGAGAACATAACACGAGTGGAGCAATGATGATTCTTGCGGAGGTCAGCAGGAATAGTAGACACGATGAAACACAGGAGAGTTGAAGCGGTCTGGCAACCGGCAATGCAGTAGTCAGGAATCAGCTAGGACTGAAGACACGATGAACACAGGAGAGTTGAAGCGGTCTGGAAACCGGCAGTGCAGTAGCGAGGAATCAGCTGGAACTGAAGACACGATGAAACACAGGAGCGTTGAAGCGGTCTGGAAACCGGCAATGCAGTAGCGAGGAATCAGCTGGAGCTGAAGACACGAGGAAACACAGGAACACCTTCAGAGACTCACAGGGAATGAGACTCCAAGATCAGGCAACGAGGTAATGACCACAGGTGCTTTAAATAGGGAGTGTTGCCTGATCAGCCAATTAACTAAAAGCAACAGGTCTGAAGAGTTCATAGAGGCTGCGCATGCGCAGACCATCAGGATGGCGGGCAGCCACGGTTCCTAACAACGGGAGAATAGGCACTCACAGTCCGGTGAGTGACAGGGGATGAATTAATATTTTGTGAGGATGTTGTACACACTGATTAGGGTGAGGATGAGGGTGAAGATGATGACAGTGTAGATTGCAGGTGGTGGGATCTAGCTGAGAGAAGAGAGCTAGCTGATGCTGGAAAGCTTATTAATATTTGGGTAGAATGACATGTTTGCAATTTTATGTTTTTCTACAGTAAACTGTCCCTTTATTAGAGAGGTGTTTTGTTCTTTACCATGTAAAAGCTTGTTTTTTGGATCTCAGTTTCCCTGACTTAAACCCACTATGCTCTTGAGCATAGGCTTTAGTAGATGACGTAGAAGGACTGGTATCATCATGACTGGTGTCAGCAGCTGGTTGCCATATCGATGCCATTGAGCTATGGCACTGGAGAGGGACAAGAACACTGCTACCCCTGTTTCTGTGTGACCAATGGCACTGAGACTAGAGAGTGACAAGAACAATGTGACTGGAGACTGGAGAGTGCCAAGAACACTGACACCTCTCTTGTTTCTGTGTGAGCTATGGCACAGAGCAATGTCACTGGAGACTTTTAAGAACACTGCCACCCCCATAGTTTCTGTTTCAGCAATGATGTTGAGCAAAGGCACTGACACTGTAGGCTACCAAGACCACTGCCACCCCTCCTGTTTCTGTGTAAGTTATGGCACAGTACAATGTGACTGGAGACTGCCAAGAACACTGCCAACCCTCCTCTTTCTGTTTGAGCAATGAGGTTGGCCAATTGCACTGGAGACTGCCAAGAACGCTGCTACCCCTTCTCTGTCTGTCTGTGAAATGGCTCTGGATCTCTGAGGAATCTAAATCTTACGAGATCCGACGATGCAACAATGATGTTTTGCCTCGTTTTCAGTTTCGTGGGCGCACGTAAGTACTAAGCTGGCTCGGCTCGATACTCTGATCTGCGATGTTCAGGTGAGCTTGGATTTCGGAAACTGAGCTTGAGCATCTCTAGTTTTACCCAATACTTTAGAAAGCTGCAGGTAACAATGGAATCAATACAGGTCACCATGTGACCTCTCAACTGTACTGTACTGTAATTCCTCAATATATGGACTGGTGTTCCAAAGTGTAGCTCATATAATATGTTAATTGTACATTAGGTGACATTTAAGAAAACTTGTCAGTAAGCAAAAGAAATGGTAGCAGGTCACAACAGTTGTCTTTGTGACCAGGCTCAAGCACCTATGGGCCTGAGGCTGATTCTCCACATGTCACTGTGCACTATATAATACTAGATGTTCTGATTGTTCTCTTAATGTAGCTCCAGAAGCGACAGTAGAGGAAAAACTGCCATATGTCTGCAATTGTAGACTCCAGTTGCCAATCTGTCTGATCCCGTGTCCCAATTGGACACAGAACCGAAAAAAGGGAGAAGACAGCACCATAACAACCACAATTTAACTATCTGCTAGAGTTTTGTGCTGATGTAACTGATTCTCCTTTTTCACAGTTTGGTGTCAGTGAGGAGGCTGTAGTTGCAGACAACTCCTCATGGACAGTACTAAAGAAAATGACACCACCAGGTTGTATAGTAAAAAAGTAAACTATTATAACAACCCCTAAAATGATTTACGTCTATTTCAGTACATTACAGAGTTCATTTATAATTGCAGTACTTTAACACAGCATATTAAAGAAAATGGAATTTGAATATAGTTTACTTAAAATGAAAACATTTTGAGCAATGTCATTTTTCCCAGCACCTGATACAGTGGAAGAGGAATGAGTGGGTCACACAGGCTATTGTTCTGCTGCTCTGCAATCATCAAACAATCCAATGACCTCACCTGGGAGCATTAGAGAATAGTTATCAGTGAGGGTTGTAATGATTGTTGTACTGGTAGGTTTTCTGCTCAGGGCTGGCTTTTGTGGATTGTCATCCCTGCCACACAATTAGTGCCCTTCTCCTGACCTTTTAAAATGTTAAAGTTTAAATGAACCTCTCGTTCCCATTAAGGGAGTCTCAGGGAGTGCACATTGAAAGTTTTGCCCTTGGTTCAAACATGGCTGTATTGCACCCTATTAGCAAAAGCGCCGTGGAGTGGCGGGTGGCTTTAACATACATTTGCAAATGTGTGCAACTAAGACTTTTTCATTTTTATTTAAAGTAGAAACGGCAGGTATTTTGCTGGCTATAGCAGTGTGCTGGGGGATCTTTCTGTGTGTCTGTTCCTTTTAGGATAACCCCACCCTTTCAAGCACCTGCTATGAGCCTATAAATTGATTGAGCAACTTCCACTTCTGTATTTGTATTGCACCCTTGGCAAAGCCTGTGTTATGCATGATTGGTCCTCTGAATAAATTGCACATCTTTGATGAAATGCGTCAGAAGGAGAGAATTTGAGGTTATCTATAACCCCTGTTTGCCATTTACACATCCTCACACTGAACTTAGAGGAGTCACTGGAGCGCAATCAGACTTAGGCTGTCGGGGGCGACAGTTTTCAGCGCGATCAGCGCATATCGGGACATAGGAACTCAATTGAATCAGTGGAAGGGCAGAGACAGAAGCCAGGACGTGGAGGTGTGTTACGGGCACAAACTGCTGGATCCAAACATGTGGTACTCTTTTTTTTTTTTTTTTTTTTTTTTTTGCACATATATGCTAAAAGCTGACATTTATTATAAAACATTGCCTTAAAAGAATTCAGTCGGTAGTTGCAATTCAGTTCTTGTCATTAACCCCCCCCCCCCCCCCCCTGCCCAGTGCCAGATTAAGGTCCATATGGGCCTGGAGCTGAAAGTTACAAAGGGCCTAAACCCCATACTGTCTAAAGGAACATTGCACACACACAACAACGACAAGGTGAGCACACAAGAATACATTCCCATGTTTTCTCTGTGAATGGGATAGCAGAGCTAAAAATTTACATTGGCGAAAAAAACAATTGGCCAGCTCGAAAAAGTTTAGAAATTGGAAAAAATAATGTCATCAAATCCAGTTTAGTAGATCCAAAAATAGTTTTACTTCCACCTCTACATATAAAATTAGGACTGATGAGACAACTTGTAAAAGCACTAAAAGATGAACATTTTGTGCGTGTAATGAATATTGTGGTACTTTCGGCGTGGACTTCGGTCAAATAAGTGATTTCAAAATTTTTAGGCAGTGTCAGGGATCCAAACTACAAAGAAATTGTTAGGGAAATGCTTAATAGTTACAGAAACATTGGCTGCAATATAAGTTTAAAGGTACATTTTTTGAATTCCCATATTGAGCATTTCCTGAATAATCTAGGAGACTACAGTGAAGAACGGGGTGAACGGTTCCACCAAGACGTTAAAGATGTAGAAAGAAGATACCAGGGTCGTTGGGACGTCAGCATGATGACTGACTACTGATGGATGATACACAGAGACGACACAGGAAAAACTTATAAGCGAAAAGCGACAAAACGAAGTTTGAAGACAAAAAAAACAAGATATTAACGATTTTTTCAATAACTATAGTTTTGTTTCTATTGTTTTATTTTATTGTTCTTTCATTATGTAATTAAGACAAAATCACAGTGATATCATCTACACTTCTTCGTAATTCACAATAAATATGTCAAGAACAATTAAACTTCTTGTTTTTTCTTAAAAATGTATGTAACCCCCTTATAGGTAAATGTGATGTGGTAATTTTTATATACTATTTCTTGATGTACACAGGAGTATAATTAAGAATATAAAAGTATTATTAAAAAAGCTTTCAATACCTAAAATTTCGCAGACCTGTGTAATTAGTATCTTCATGGAGAAAAATAACGAGAGAATAAATGAATAGACAGTGGAGGTGATAGAGCAGATTAAAACAGAGAAACTTAAACAGTCAATGATATAGAGAAATTATAAATAGTAAAGTTAATTTAACAAACACATTTCAGCCAGGAAAAGCAAAGTGACTGACATAAAAGGGAAAACACTGAAAAGAGTATCAGTGACTTAAAAAATAAGATGACAGAGAGTAAAGTGCAGGTTTGAGAGGAAATTAAAGCAAAGGGGGGAAACGCAGGCCCGGCGCTCCCATTAGGCAAGGTTAGGCAATTGCCTAGGGCGCCGGGCTCTGCAGGGCGCCTCGAAATTAAAAAAAAAAATGACTATGATCATTTAAAATGGAAATCCACGGAGAGGAGAGGAGGGAAGGGGCTATGAATCTTACCTGCATGAAGCTGCTCCTCTCTGCTCTGTCTCCTCCCCTCTGCTCACTGACAGTGACAGGCCGTGATGATGTCATCATCACGGCCCGACAGTGTCTGTGAGGGGAGGGGAGAAGACAGAGCAGAGAGGAGCAGCTTCATGCAGGTAAGTTAAAGAAAGACATGGGGAGCTGAGGGGAGGGAAGCGCAGCGCCAATTTTGACAGGGGGGCGCCGATTTTTAAGGGGGGGGGGGCGCCGATTTTCACACTGTGCCTAGGGCGCCAAGGACCCTAGCACCGGCGCTGGGGAAACGGGGATAGAAATCCACCCAGACTACAGGATTGACTTCTGCTACAACCAAACAAGTGTCCAACTTTTACAACTGTTCAGAAACTAGCCTACCTGGGCCAGGAGAACAGCGACCAACAGCTTCATTCCCCTAATTATGAACTCACCAGGAACAGATAATTGGTAACACAAAATGATTTACTAATTACAACCACAAAAAATGTGTAATGAAGCAATAAGTCCTTACCAGTTGGATTTCACAAAAAAACAGTTACCTGCAAACACTACGACAAGAGTAAACAGAGAGACACTAAGATATACCAATTCAGAACTGTATTGAAACTGAGCTCATCTACTACTAGGAACACAGTTTTAACATTAACTGAAATTAAAATAGTTGTGCACAGTTTATTAATTCCACAAGTTCTATTGTCAGTATGACAAATGAGGCTTTTAGGGTGACCGCACTTAAAGGGCGACAGGGTTTGTAACAGGCTGAACACTTACTTTAAGGGGTTAACATCGGGTGGGGCCCAACCAATGGTAGCTCCTGTGGGAGGGTCCTGGGTTGAATATTGCAGATGGCACTTCCTGGTTGCCTCACTCTTCAGCACGAGATCCCACCCACCCACTCCTTGGTTAAGGTACTTTTGCTACACAGTTTGCGGTAGGAAGGTGTTCAGTAGCTGATTAGTGGGCGCTAAAGGTAGTTGGCCGCAGGTCACTGTCCCCTTAGAGGCACCAGTAACTCCTTTTTTGGTCCTTCGGTGAGTAGGGTCCCCTGTCCGGCTTGGTGAGGGAGGGCAGCGTGAGTTTAGAAGGGGGGCAGTCACTCTGACGCCAATTCAGCGCATGATAGTTTGAGATGTGTTCCCCATGGTTAGTGGATGTACGGCGGTTTGCGCCAGTTCCCACGTTATCTGGTTATATCAGCCTGGGAGCTGTATCGCAGTGCCCTTTTTCCGCCACCATAGGTTTAGTTTAATACTAATATAAAAATAAAATATGTCCTCCATTTTTAGCAAACTTATACATGACTCAGTGTGTTTATTTGATATAAATGGTTAAGAATTTTAAGGTTGTTGTGAAGGTTAGGGGGACACACACGGTGAGCCCTTTAATTGAATGTTACATTCTTTTTTTATATATATATATATATAAATAAGAGATGACTTTGTATTGTATTTATTGTAATAGGACTTAGGCGCCTATTTATGAAAAAGCAATGATAAGGATGATTTTTTTTATTGCTGAAATTCTTCAAAAATATCTTGTCAAGGATGCTGAGAGATATTCAATGAGAGCCCGTATATTGTGTCGTACATTCATGTTTGGTATCAGTAGCTGACAGGGAGTGCTGGTCCTTTAATACCATTTTGGAGGTTAGCTCTTAATTTAAAAACACATAAATGTATGACCCAATATAAGGACTCTCATTGTTTAGAGTCAGGATTACCTTTATGAGCAGAAGTGCCTTGACGGGGCAGATGGCTTATCATATATTTGCAAACATGTGTTACTGAGACTTCTGCATTTTATGTACTAGTAGAATAGCAGCTCATTTACTGCTACACAGCATTGTGCTGGGGGATTTTACTCTGCGTTTGTTCCTAATGTCAATAGCAACACAGATTTTTTCAGAAGATGAAACCAGTGATCCTGGGTTGAAGTGAACTGACTGACTGAGGGCAGGGCTACAATGTCATGCTGTGGGGAGGAGTAGAAGATGGGTGGAAAACTACAAAGTGAGGGTTATACACTGGAAAGAGCAGGTTCCTCCAGGAGCTGGCAGCTTTCAGAGAAACAAATTCTTGTGCAGCACATCTTACAGCAAATATACAGTAAACTCTGAAATGCGAGGGGAGGTATTGCTGACTAACTCATCCCACTTCCAACACTCTCGTCTCCCAGTTGTTTCTGAATAAAATTTTACTGGTTGGACCTTTTTGGGAGCAGAGGTGCAGCTTTCAGTACAAGCATTCACTAGCTGTAATAATCCCTGGCCCCAGGCTGCCTGACAAATGTTGCACTGACCAGAAGGGGTTAGGGCTTATCACGGTAACAGGTCAAGGTCAGATAAGGCAGCAATCAGAGCAAGGTCTGGCAATTCAGGTCAGCGACAGGATATCGAAGATACAAAATCAAAAAACTGTGAAAAAGAGTCAAGACAATATGAATTAGGAAACAGGATAAACTAGAAGTAACAGGACCAGAAAAAAATATTGCCTTTATGTCATAGCAGCTGTCCATTAAGCCTATTTAAGGCACATTTGGGTGTGGTTCACAACCCAGCCCTTGCTAGATGTAAACCCCTATACCTGGGAGGTGAGTGCATCTGCATTTTAATGGTGTTTAAAGCATATAGGTTAGTGTAGGACCTGCATATAATGAGGTCCCCTTGACATTGGGATGCAGGCTTAAATCTTTTGATCAAAATATGAACTAATACCTCATGTTTTCATTTTGCAAGACACACACAGATATGTAGTGAAAAGGATAAGCACTGACAACTGTCTTTTTGTAGAAATAACAGGAAGACTGACTTTAAGACCAGAGTTATGTCCCAAAAACAGGTTGAATATTTCCTGGGTCAGCAGGCCTCCTTACTGAAGAATGATGAAAGTAAAGCTCTAACACCCATCTTGTTGCAAGAAGAGCTAAGCAATCTGTTAAAGTTTAAACCAGACTTTGCGGAGGCTCATTACTTAAGCTATTTAAATTGCCTGCGTGTCAAGGATATGTTCAGTTCAATGCAGGCAATTTCAACGATTCTCACTGGAGCAGAGTGTAAAAGTAATGGGGATGATGGTTATGGGCGGAGCCTGCGGTATGCTGCTCATAACCTGGCTGCACTTCATTGCCATTTTGGACACTCTCATTTCAACGCATAGCCTGGCAATAGGTTGTTTACAGGAAGCTGTTTATATAGGCCTAGAGCTATGGTAAGAAGCCTCAGGTGCTGACAACTGATTACTAGCAGCAGGTCAATAGGTCATTCCCTGGTCCAGGTCTGTGCATAAAGTTATAATGAAAAAGGTGCAGCGGGTCGTTAACTGAGCTTGTGGCTTTCATAGAGGCTGCACTGTTGGAACACAGAGCTGACAGATTGAGTCCAGGTGGGACTATGATGCTGTTAGACAGTCACTCTTCCTTAGAGCCTTCTCCTCAGCTGGTGAAGTACCAAAAGAAAGCCTTGATGAAATAATGAAAAAGTGAGGGAGATTTTTAATTAACTCCAAAGCGATGAAGCATATTTGTCTTTTCTTGTCTAAATTTACTCTCTCTTGTTTGGTATCTTGTTGTAAGCTAATATGCAAATAGCTGTGCAGCTGAAAAAGCACTTATCTGAAATATTGAGAACTTAATGCCTGCATCTAATATTAACATGTACATGAAGCGTCTTCTTAGCTGCACTACCACCTAGGTAAAATATATTTCCAAAAACCAGAGCTCAGGAGCTGCTACATGCAGTTAATTTTCCTGGGCTTCTGTTACTACTGTAATACAGAACTAGCAAATCTATTTTGTTCGGCAAGTTAAAATAGCTGTAGAGGGTGGATGTGAACAAGAGGACCAATCACAAGCCTCTGTCTCTTGCTAGCAGCTTGTGATTGGCTCTCTCACTAACATCCTCTCACCCCATATTTCAACCTAGATGGTAAGAGGAATGGAAGAGTCTCAGAAAAATCAGGGCTACTGCTAGGGGGAGGGACACCTCAATAAAATCTATTACTAGGTGGTAGTGCAGCCTTAAATGCACAGCTGGATTTGTAGTAATTTAGCTGGCTTTAACTTTTAAATTCATGTGTCTACAGAAGAATAAATAGTAGCATTAGTTATAGCAATTTTGTTCTTGCAACAATACTTTTGGACAACTGTTAGGTTGCTTTGACGATTAAATAAAGAAATTGACCTTGCTGCTGTTGCTAAAATATTTAGGTCAAAGAAAAGGAAAATGTGGAATTCTCCGACTGCAAACTGATCGGCACCTAATCCTCCTTTCACAAGATCTTGTAAGACGATGAAGAACAGATTTCTACTGTGAAATTACGGTGCTCAATGAAGCATTAGACTCTAACGTCTACATAATGTCATTCTGGCGCATGTAGCAACACAGAGAGAGCTCAGTCTCAGGGATATTCAACTATAATAAAGTTTTCATCCTCAAGACTGAGATTAGACAATTTTTCCTATTGTATGTTAGATGAGAGAGAGAAAAGGCACCAGGTGCCCTTTCAGTGGTTTTACTATTATCCTTCTTATCACAGTATTTGTTGTCTCCGACACACTGCTTGAAGGAAATTAAGTGGAATTTTGGAAATGAAACTAGATACTGTAGAGAATTTTAGAGAGCCCTCTATTCCATCTGTGCTTCCATTGTTCCCCCTGGCTAGTCAGAAGATGTCTGTATATAACCATTTGGCAGCATAAAATACAGACGGTATTGTTTGTGTAATAAAAAAAATGAATCAAGACAAACCACGTGCAGGATGTACGTAGCACAGAGGTCTCCTAAAGATTTCATGATTTTACCTCTCAATGTATCTTTTAATATGATTTACGTTTTACTCACTCAATAAATTTACTGACATTTGGCATTAATGGCAGACTCGCAGGTGTATATAAATATAATATAATATATATTATACTGCATATAAACAAAAATCACAAATACCCTATAGACACTTAATGTTAGAAATAATGTAAGTTTTTTTTGGTCTGCACAAGCAGCTGTCAATAATAAAGGCTGCACCCTCTATATAAATACACAACTGATGGAATTAAAAATGTAGCGCTGTCTAATTTTTTAATAACCACTAATGCAGAACAATGCATCATCATCATCATCAACAATTATTTATATAGTGCCAGCAAATTCCGCAGCGCTTTACAATTGGGAACAAACATTAATAAGACAATACTGGGTAATACATACAGACAGAGAGGTAAGAGAACCCTGCTCGCAAGCTTACAATCTATAGCATCACTGGGCACCATGCAAATCATGGGGGGTGCCCAGCAAAATGCTGCTGTATCCTACTTGCCTAACGCCCCCCCCCCAACCCTGCTTTGCCGATTTGAGCATATGTGGTCCACCCAGAGTAGAGTAGAGCAGAGCGGGGGGGTCTGCAGGATTGCTGTGGGGAGTATCAGAGGTACACGTAGCGGCAGCACCTCCTTCTCCCAAAATAGTCCCGCCATCAGGAGCAGCTGGGCTAGAGGCAGGGGACTATCTGCCCCCCCCCCCCTCCCCGGTCCCATAGTGGGCTACCTGGGGCTGGATCACTGGGTCACCTACATTTTTTTTTCCTTTAAAATGATCCTAATAGGCTGCTGAGTCGAGTCTTGCCCCCCCCCCCCCCCGGGCTAAAATTTACCATCCCTCCCCTGCCCTCCACTTTGTACAGCAATGTGTAGACATCTCTAAGGTCCATAGGGTAAAACAGTTGTGGATTGTTGCATTCTGTGTGTTCTCTTCAGAAGTCATCCTTACTTCCTCTTCCAATCTTACGTGTTCCATCTTAAAACTCTCTCCTACAAAACAATGCCAATACTCTTATAGTCTTCTGTCGTCCATTATATGTCAAATATGTTATATGTTTTTCTGAAAACTTTTTTTTTTTTTATAAAATCATTAGCCCCAAGGGTTACAAACAGATTATAAGATCCTTAACCCCCTGGAGAAGTGTATATCTATTATAATATAGCACCCTAGGGGTTAATCATCCTGTAATTTGTTTGTAAATCCTGGGGTTAATGACTTTAAAACCTGGTGTTTCAGCAAAACTTGCTAATATTTTATCTATATGTTTTTATATAGTATTATATGCATATGCCTATTTTTTTACTTTCATTGCTTGTACTATGACCTTAATGCAAATTGCTACACAGTGGTAGTCTAATTGATTCTAATTAAGGTGACCTTTATATACCCATTACTATTCTCAGCTGCTAGAGGTATTGCAGATTGCCTGTCGGGAGGGTAGGAGTTGGGATTGTCGCAGATTCTTACGGAGGTGTAGCTGGACTTGGGTTATGGCGCACCATCTGCAGGAAGTGGGTGCGATTACTTATTCCCCCTGGGGAACTGACTTTTAAATATCATGTACAAACACCATACTTGCCAACATGGGCAAGATGATTCCCAGGAGGTCCGGGGTGCAGGTGGGTGTGTGGGGGCGGGGCTCAAAGAGTTGTGTCGTTAGCCCTGCCCCCAAAACGGACATCACTACTCTGAACCAATAAAAAACAGGGGGCAGGGCCACGATGCTGAGTCAATGGCGTCCCTAGGCTACGCCCCCTCCGTTTAGTTTACACAGCCGGCTAGGATCAGGGAGAATTGTCTGCTCTCCCAGGAGTGCGGGAGAACTCCCAGAAATTCGGGAGTCTCCCGGACATTCCAGGAGAGTAGGCAACTATGACAAACACATTTTCTCACTATCTGTACATTTTTGTGGGGAAAAGGCTCATTGTTCCTTCACAGCGGGGTTTGGGAGGGGCCAAAGATGTAACTTGTAGGCTACAAGTTACATCTTTGGCCCCTCCCAAACCCCGCCGGACTGGCCATCTGGCACTTCTGGCAAATGCCAGAAGGGCCAAAGGCCAGATGGGCCGGTTGCTAGCTGGCCAACCCCATTGCTCAGCGCACATACTGTCATGTCGGAATTCGGCATGACAGTCTGTGCGCTGAGCGATGGGGTCGGCCCTACACTTACTTCCTGATTTCCGCGCGTCCCCTTCTCCTCCCCTCCACGGTAGTTTGTGTACAGGGGATCTATAGTAGGTTTTGTGTGTGTGACAGGGGATCTATGGTAGGTTTTGTGTGTGTGACAGGGGGTCTATGGTAGGTTTTGTGTGTGTGACAGCGGATCTATGGTAGGTTTTGTGTGTGTGACAGCGGATCTATGGTAGGTTTTGTGTGTGTGACAGCGGATCTATGGTAGGTTTTGTGTGTGTGACAGGGGATCTATGGTAGGTTTTGTGTGTGTGACAGGGGATCTATGGTAGGTTTTGTGTGTGTGACAGGGGATCTACGGTAGGTTTTGTGTGTGTGACAGGGGATCTATGGTAGGTTTTGTGTGTGTGACAGGGGATCTATGGTAGGTTTTGTGTGTGTGACAGCGGATCTATGGTAGGTTTTGTGTGTGTGACAGCGGATCTATGGTAGGTTTTGTGTGTGTGACAGCGGATCTATGGTAGGTTTTGTGTGTGTGACAGCGGATGTATGGTAGGTTTTGTGTGTGTGACAGTGGATCTATGGTAGGTTTTGTGTGTGTGACAGGGGATCTATGGTAGGTTTTGTGTGTGTCAGGGTATCTATACTATGTGTGTGACATATAGTATGTGTGTGACAGGGTATGATTATAGTGTGTATGTGTGTGACAGGGTATCTATAGTATGTTTGTGTGGGCCAGTGTATGACTATAGTGTGTGTGTGTTACATTGTAACTATAGTAAGTTTTGTGTGTGACAGGGTATGACTATAGTGTGTGTATGTGTGTGACAGGGTATGACTACTATATGTGTGTGGGGGCCGGTGTATGACTATAATGTGTGAGGGGGGAGGGTCTTAATATAATGTGGGAGGTAGGCTATTAATCTAATGGTGAATTGCGGGTAGGGGCTAATTATTGGGTGCTATTTTATTTGTGGGGTGATGGTGGGGCAATTTAATAGTGGGGCCTAACAATTTAAGATGGGGTGATTGGATTTTTAATTTAATGCTGGGGTGGTTTGGGAGCTATTAATTGAATGTGGGGCTGTTTGGGGAAAATGAGGTCTATTTATTAAATGTGATTATGAGTTAATGCCCAGGGTGGTTGTGGGAAATGGATATATTTATTAAAAGTAAATGCTATTTAATTTCTTGCTGGAGTTGTTTGGAGAGAGGTAAATAGTTTTATTTATTAAATGGGAATACTATTTAATGTCCGGGCTAGTTGAAGGGAAATTGATGTATTTATCAAATGTGAATACTAGTATTTTAATGTTGGGGCAGAAGTGAGGCCTAATTTTAAAACGTGGATGCTATATTGATTTAACACCGGGGCTAAATTTCATGTACTCATTTTTGTTTCCAAATAGGGCATCCAACATTCCAGGATCCAGACAAGCAGCAACTGATCTAAAGACACCAGCAGCCACAAGTGGTGACAATGACAAGACAGGTAGGAGAGACCAGGACAGTCTGCCAACTGTTCTGAATTTGGTGGGTGACTGTCCCGCTTAGTCAGGATTTGGTCTGACTATAAGGACAGTTGGGAGATATGTCCTGCTTCACACTGTACTGCTTGTTAAGGCAGAACTGTGTGCACCTAACAGTAGTGCACACAGTATTGCCTGTGTATTTGTCAAAAATGTGTCTAATAGCCAAATTACATCATAGGAGCCCCCCTGACTTATGTGCCCGACCCCCCCGAGACTTAATCCAGTTCTGGTCAGCAGGAGGAATCTGTGCTCCCAGTACAGGGCAGGACACAGTCTGCAGAGCAAGCCGAGGAGCTCTAACTTGCATGAGATTTATTAATCTCGTGAGACTAAGAGCTTCCCTGCTCACTCACCAGGAATGTCAGCAGCATTAGAAGCATTGATAAGTACAGTGGGCTAGGGGTGTCATAATGTGTCTGGGGGGGTGACGTAATGTGGATGGGGAGGGCCTGATAAATGTAATGTTTTATTATAATGTATGTATAAACGCACCATTTTGACCACGCCCCCAACATAATGTAGCCACGCCCTTGGCGGCGCACCAAATGCGCTGCGGCACGCGTTTTTTTGCTGCTCATCAACAGAGGT
Organism: Mixophyes fleayi; assembly: GCF_038048845.1. Lineage (NCBI taxonomy): Eukaryota > Metazoa > Chordata > Amphibia > Anura > Limnodynastidae > Mixophyes > Mixophyes fleayi. Next base: position 25,650,159 of record NC_134403.1, on the reverse strand, counting down.
GGGCCCGTGTGCTTTAAATGCCAGGGCTGATTTGTAGTCCGGCCCTGCTTGTAGCCCAAAAATGATCTGCATGTATGAGAAGGATTTTTCGAGCATGTCCAAAAATTCAGCAAGCACTAAAAAATGCCTGTATGACTCAGCCCAACGACTGACAACCTGACACACCTCAGGGGCTGCATGGTGCGGCCATCTAACCTTCAAAAGGGCCGCACATGACCTTTCATTTTTCATTTCATAATAAGTTAAAACAATACATGTAACCAAAGAAAGAGACGCCTATCTGTAATAACATCAGCAGGCATTATAAACTAGTGTTACAAGCTATAACAAACAAATCTATCAGTAAACCAGGAAGGACCTGGGGGCCGCAGGGGCAGCCTCAGAGGGCCGCATACCTTATAGGGGGCTAAATCTTACCTCCCAACTGTCACAAGTTTTGTTTTTTTTCTTGAATCTGTGAACAAACATATATATATATATATATATATATATATATATATATATATATATATATATATATATATATAAAACATTGACACTAACAGCTATCTACATTATAAAAGCATACTTGCCTACTCTCCCGGAATTCCCGGGGGGCTCCCGAATTCCCGGGACTCCTGGAAGAGTAGGCAAAGCTCCTGCATTTCACGGCAGTGAATGGAAGGGGTAGGGCTTAATCGCGTCATTAAGCTCCGCCCCCTCCATTCAATGCCTTGAATTTCGGCTTTCTATAGTGGGTGATGCAATATTGTTATACATACATGCATGCATGTATGTATAAAAGCGGTCATTTACCAAGAACGACATCCCTTTCTCACAGTGTGAGGATCAATTTAGGATTTACAGTGATAGACACTATAGACTTATACAGAAATTTAGGAGCCCCAGAATGACAGCTTCTAATTCCTTAGGGTGTGGATGGGCACCGTACTTGTTATCACAGCAGATACCTCAATTACTGGGCCCCATTACAGCTGCTACCCAGGTAGTTACACCACTGTAACTCTTTAAACAGACAGACAGCCGTAATATATCCTGATCACTGTGCCCCTGGGGAATAAAGAGAGCCTCACCTACCTCTGTGCTCAGACACTTAGACCAGCACCTAGTTCCTTACAGACTCACATAGTCCCTCCATATTTCTTCCAAATCAGGTTCTTCTATCCATTAGGGGGAAAAAAGAAAATCCATCACACCCATAGCAAATCTCTCTTCTCGGTTCTGCTCTGTGAGCCTCATTAGAAACCAGACGCGTTTTGCGCTTTCAACCTACACGTAGAACGTTTGTTGCAAAAGAAGCATACTTAACTGTGCATGTATCTCCAGACAAACGTCCAACTCAAAAACAGCAGTATTTCTGCATCAGGCGTCTACGATGCGGCTTGACAGTGGTAGCAGTGAGAGCAAAAGTCAACTTACCCTATTCGTATACAATATACGGGGACAAATGCTGCGATTCCCTAAGAATCGCGGCACTTTGGATCTAATTCTGCCCATGTGGACAGATGCAGAAGGCTGCCATACTCTCCCGGGAGTCCAAGAGACCTACCCGGGATCCAAGTTGGCAAGTATGAATTCCCATGATAATTCTAAGTATCCCTTACTATACATGAGTGCATGCACCTGTAATTGATATCTGTATAACTGTATAATTGATATCATTGCTTACCATTAGTGAGTTCTAATGCCATTACTTCAGTGTTCATTAGGAAATCTTGTATAATATAAGGAAGAACCCCCCACCTATTGGACATTAGGAGCTATATTTACTAAAATGTGGATTTGAAAAAGTGGAGATGTTGCCTATAGCAACCAATCAGAATCTAGCTGTCATTTTGTAGACTGCACTAAATACATGATAACTAGAATGTGATTGGTTGCTATTGATCAGTGGCTTATTAATGGCCTTATAATGTACAGCAAGGGGTAGATTTTTGATATATGAAAAGTAACTGCAAAGACTGCAAAGCATTTGTCCTCTCTCCAGGGCCGGACTGGCCATCTGGCACTTCTGGCAAATGCCAGAAGGGCCGATGGCTATATGGGCCGGCCCGACTCCTCCTGTCTTCATGGTAGCTGGTTCCCGGAATGGGTGTCACGGGGGTGCCGCGATTTTCCGGGGGGCCACGGGGGTGCCGCGAATCTCGCAGGGGGGGGGTCACGGGGGTGCCGCGAATCTCGGAGGGGGGGTTACGGGGGTGCCACAATTTTCGAGATCCAAAGGGGAAGGGGGTGCTGTCCAAAGGGGAAGATGGTGCTGGGAGAGGGGATGAGAGATCCAAAGGGGAAGGGGATGCTGGGAGAGGGGATGAGAGATCCAAAGGTGAAGGGGGTGCTGGGAGAGGGGATGAGAGATCCAAAGGGGAAGGGGGTGCTGGGAGAGGGGATGAGAGATCCAAAGGGGAAGGGGGTGCTGTCCAAAGGGGAAGATGGTGCTGGGAGAGGGGATGAGAGATCCGAAGGGGGTGCTGGGAGAGGGGATGAGAGAGCCGAAGGGGGTGCTGGGAGAGGGGATGAGAGAGCCAAAGGGGAAGGGGGTACTGGGAGAGGGGATGAGAGAGCCAAAGGGGAAGGGGGTGCTGGGAGAGTGGATGAGAGAGCCGAAGGGGGTGCTGGGAAAGGGGATGAGAGATCCAAAGGGGAAAGGGTGGTGGGAGAGGTGGTGGGAGAGGGGTTGAGAGATCTAAAGGGGAAGGGGATGAGAGATCCAAAGGGGAAGGGGGTGCTGGGAGAGGGGATGAGAGATCCGAAGGGGGTGCTGGGAAAGGGGATGAGAGAGCCAAAGGGGAAGGGGGTGCTGTGAGAGAGCTAGGGGGTAGGGGGTGCTGGGAGAGGGGTGATAGAGCCAGGGGGTAGGGAGTGCTGGGAGAGGGGGTGAGAGAGCCAGGGGGGAAGGGTGTGCAGGAAGAGGGGTGAGAGAGCCAGGGAGGTAGGGGGTGCAGAAAGAGGGTGAGAGAGGTAGGGGGTGCAGGAAGAGGGGTGAGAGAGCCAGGGAGGTAGGGGGTGCAGGAAGAGGGGTGAGAGAGCCAGGGAGATAGGGGTGCAGGAAGAGGGGTGAGAGAGCCAGGGAGGTAGGGGGTGCAGGGGGTTAAGTGAGAGGGACAAAGGAGAAGATGGTGCAGCAGCATAGGTAAAAGAAAGTGTAAAGGGAGAGACATCTTAAGAATGGGAATGTCAGGGATACAGCCGTCATAAAACACAAGTAGTAATGAAGAATGGGAATGCACAGAGGGGACAATTCACTTATATTTTCCACACTCCCACTTCTAAATTTCCGCTTCGACCACTGCCCTCTGTCGCTGCTCCCGACTGCCTGTGTGAGCTGACAGCTGCTGATCCCTCCTCGCCCAGCGCACCCAGTAGGAGAACAGAACACAGGATCCTATAATCAGGTAAGTTCAAATATTTTCTCGTGTGCAATGTGTTTTTAACCATCCTTTCTTGAACTGGGGGCACTACTGTGTATCCAATGACATTTAAAACACTATGTATTGCTCATTATTGCGCTGTAATGTTTCTTGCATATTTATCTGTACAAAGATTTTTAATTAAGAGGAAGAAACATTGCTTGTCATAAATTTTATCTGATTGTGTCAATATATCTATTTATGTTTGCATTGTAAATGGTGTATTAAGCTGCTCCTGGGACTTACACACTCAGTATCTGATATGCTGTACCAATTTTTATTTGTGAATGAGTTTTTGTCTGGGCACTACTAATGATTTGTGGGCACTACTATGGCATAATGTTATTTGGGGACACTATTATGGCATAATATGACCTTGGGGCACTATGATGTGGCATAATATGAACTGGGCAAGTCTTTCATTGTTGAATATGATGGGAACCCAACGAAGTTGCTGTATCCGGACCCAAAATTCCTCTTGTCGGCCCTGCCTGTGAGTCAAGGGGGTAGACGTCTCCAGGTAAATAATCTAAATGTTTCCTATCTAATCAAACTGATGGATCACATCCAATTATCTCTCACCCACCTCCAATATCCCCCTTAATTTATATACTGTGTTATTTAAAATGAATAGAAAAAAGACGCATATCCAGTTACTAAAAAAAAAGTTAGTAAAAAAAAAAATATTTTTCTCTGACATTTTGCTGTAGATGGAAATACTTTTAATGTGGCCGTGTGGGTTCAAATGATCATTCAATAGTTATGTTTTTTTTTTAGATATATGTTAGAGTTTTATTTCATGTGGAATGATTCATGAAAATTCTGCCATTACTATTTAATTGAGGGAAAAGGGTACCTGTTACCTATATGTGTGTGTATGTATTCTGTTGTTGCTATCTTGTGGGAGATTTGAAAAAAGCAAAACATTGGTTTCCTACAGTGGCGCCTGTATAATTGGTGGTATTGCTGTAGTATGGGGTGGCGTGGTGGCGGCAATGCTGTAGTGTGTTTGGGGCTTAGTATTGTTAATAAGTTGGAGAGGGTATTGCTGTAATGTGAGAATGCTGTAATGTGGGGGGTGATGCCGGATGCTGTAATGTGGGGGGTGATGCTGTAATGTGGGGGGTCATGCTGGACGCTGTAATGTGGGGGGTGATGCCGGTTGTTGTAATGTGGGGGGTGATGCTGGACGCTGTAATGTGGGGGGTGATGCCGGTTGTTGTAATGTGGGGTGTGATGCCGGTTGTTGTAATGTGGGGTGTGATGCCGGTTGCTGTAATGTGGGGGGTGATGCTGTAATGTGGGGGGTCATGCTGGACGCTGTAATGTGGGGGGTGATGCTGGATGCTGTAATGTGGGGGGGTGATGCTGGACGCTGTAATGTGGGGGGTGATGCCGGTTGTTGTAATGTGGGGTGTGATGCCGGTTGCTGTAATGTGGGGGTGATTGATGTAGTATGAGTGTGTGCGGGGGGTTATTTATTGCTGTAATTTGGGCACTAATAATGTATTGTCATGGTATTTATTGATGTAATTGGGGTGCTAACAATGTAATGCTGAGGGTCATTAGGAGAAATAAATACCCCCCTCACACACACTCACTCATACTACATCATATTGTACTGCACCAGCAACGTGCACTGCGCCAGCATCAGTGTGCAACAATATAGTGCATGGAGCTCACAACACGTGGGCCTGTGTGCTATACATGCCAGGGCTGATTTTTAGTCCCAGTCCGGCCCTGCCTCTCTCCTATGTAATATAAATCTTTTCTAGACACTTTGTAAAAGGGTTATCAGCGCTATCTGTAGTCTTCTCTAAGCTGATTTGTTGGTCTATTAAAGAGCTCTGGCTGTAACGTGCAATAGACTCTTTAACAAAAGAGAGTTTTACCCTTGTAAATCCCAGTTTACATGTTCACCTTTTAATCTCAATCTATTTTCACATCTCAAGATGCCTTTAACTGTTCCACTACAGAGTCCTGACTCACAGCGGTATATTACAGTAACCTTTTGTAAGAGGACTTTGATCTACATGTCACTCTCCGTCCTTTCAGATCTGAATCCCACTGAATAATATAGGGGGGAAGTGACCCCACTCAAATCCTAAATCAGCCCTGTGAGCATGGGGTCCCCCTGTTATAGGGAAAAGTCAGCCCGAGGCTGTTAAGCACTTTGAGGGTGTCTCTATTGGAAGGTGGGGGCACAAAAAGTAGCACCTCCCCCACCAACCCTCCCCTACACTGAAACATGCTAGGCCTTTTCCTATCCCCCCTTCCTAGGCTGTATAAAGGCCCCAGTCCCCCAAATAGTAAGAAAAAATGGACACACATCCAAAAGTTTAAATGAATAAAACACTGAATAAATTAATAAAACACTGCCCAAACCATCAATTAAATCTAAAATTAAATCTTCTTCTTTGATTTGTCAATGGGGAAGGGGGAGGGGTGAACCAGAGGAAAAAAACTGATTGGCTAGTGCAGTGTTGGCTAACCTGTGACACTCCAGGTGTTGTGGAACTACAAGTCCCAGCAGACCCTTCCAGCAATAAGCTGCTATATATTGGCAAAGCATGCTGGGACTTGTAGTTTCACAGCACCTGGAGTGTCACAGGTTAGCCAAGCCTGGTCTAATGGGATAATCCCGATTTTTGGTGACTGTTCTGCCCAATCTAAGGGGCAGGTCAAGACTGTGTACTCTTTATGCGCTGGGCTAGTGGGTAAATGATTGTCCTGCAGACTTGGGGGAATATTTACTAAACTGTGAGTTTAAAAAAAGTGAAGTTGTTGCCTATAGCAACCAATCAGATTCTAGCTGTCATTTTGTAGAATGTACTAAATAAATAATAGCTAGAATCTGATTGGTTGCTATAGGAAACATCTCCGCTTTTTCAAACCTGCCATTTAGTAAATATACCCCTTGATGTTTTCATTACTTAACAGAGCCAAGCTGTGTGATGTGCCATATTGCCATCAATGAATGACTATAGAATATAACCGCTCAGGTGGGTGTTATCGCGCCAGGCAACTCAATTCGCTGTTGGAGACGTGAAATTTTCCCTCCCCGCAAGAGCACACGAGAGCAGGACTGCAGAATGTGTTCATTTACATTAAATAGACACGTTTATACATATTGATTGCATACGTATATGTATCTACATTTATATTCGTGTGGGATTCATGCACATTTTTACAATAAACAACCTATCCACATCACAGGGAACACAGTAGCCCAATGGCATTTGCTCTGGCTGTGGTAGCTGTCTGTATCGGTTGAGAATTTGGGGAGCACAGTGTCCAATAATTTTTTTTATTTCTTTGTTTATTTATGACCAAAGTTTGGCACATTTATTTCAATGTAAAGCACAAACTGAGAAACCCATTGAACTGATTGAATAAATAAAATCACGGTACAGGCATAAAAGAAGGGTTCTTTTTACATCTCAATCCTGAAAGTTTCAAACCAGTGGAAACATTTTTAGTGATTTATACAATGATTTCAATTGGAAAACTGGTGAGGTATAGGCTTGTGCTTAATAGATTTTGGGATTAGCAAATCAACATTTCAATTACTAAAAAAAATGCAATTTTATCACCATTTCTGAAAATCGATCCCCCATCAGGGTCTGTCTCCTACATGTGTACTGCATGTGCATTGCTGTCATCTGTAGCAATACGTTTCAATTTTGTCTATTAGTGTGTCTGGTTCTCCAGTAGCACTATGACCTGTATAGATCATGCCGATTGCTGTCCTGTGATAACGTGCTGACCAGCCCACTGGCAAACAAAATAACTCTATAAATGCATAATTGGCATGGATGGTCCCAGGTTTTATAGATGTGGGCAGCATGGTGGCTCAGTGGTTAGCACTTCTGCTTCACAGCGCTGTGGTCATGAGTTCAATTCCAGACCATGGCCTTATCTGTGGGAAGTTTGTATGTTCTCCCCGTGTTTGCGTGGGTTTCCTCCGGGTGCTCCGGTTTCCTCCCACACTCCAAAAATATACTAGTACTTTAATTGGCTGCTATCAATTTTTTTTTACCCTAGTCTCTCTCTCTCTCTCTGTGTGTATGTTAGAGAATTGAAGCAAAAAGTGAAAAGTTTGAATGTCTGAATGTGGCCCTAGGGCCGCCTGTTGCCCATCACTGCTTTTCCTGCTAACTCCAAGCGAGGACCTTATTCTATATGTTTAGAAGTTAATATTTTATTGAAGAGTATTTCAAAAACTAAAATATACATGAGATTCAAATTCTGTAAAGACGACACAATGAGATTTGTAGTGATCCAAGTTACGTAGTCTGTATTGCACGTGATATGCCAGGATGCACAGTAATATTTATACGGAATTGCTCTAACGATGGCATGATTGTAGATGAATACCTCCCAACCGTCAGCAAAGGCAAACCGAGGGGGGTTTCTAGTGCCAGAATCCCCCCTCCCAGCCTGGGGTACTGTATGCTTGATGTGACTGGACCCTGCCCTGGGACCAGCCACTTTGCAGCTTGTGTGCAGATCGTTTCTGTCTGTACTGTTCACAGCCATCTCTCCCCAACAAGCATTGAAAGCAACAAGAACAGGTAGGAGAGAGCAGGACAGTCTGTCAACTGTTCTGACACACTCAGTCAGGACTTTGTCCTGATTGCAGGGGCAGTTGGGAGGTATGTCCTGCTTCACACAGCTCTGCTCGAAAAGGGAGAGCTGTGTGCCCCTAACAGTAGTGCAGGCAGGGCCGGTGCTAGGATCCCCGGCGCCCTAGGCACAATTTTGAAATCCGCCCCCCCCACCAAAATAAATCTGCCATCCACCCCCAAAATATCCGCCCCCCCCAAAAAATAAATCTGCGACCCCCCCCCCCAAAAATAACCGCCCCCAGGACTTTCCTTACCTTACACTCCATAACGCTGCCCCTCTCTGCAGGGTCCCGTCCCTCACTGACACTCTCGGGCCCTGATGATGATGTCACGCCCGACAGTCAGTGAGGGGAGGGGGAGTGAAGGAGACAGAGGTGCGCCCGCCCCATCAGCTGTTGTAGGGGGCCATTGCGGCGATGGTGATCCATAGCTGTGCGGCGGCCGTGGAAGGTATGCCCGCGGTCGCCGCACAGTTTTACAGTATAAAGTATACCTGCTTTTTAATCCTGTGGCGCCCTTCAGAGCCCGGCGCCCTAGGCTACTGCCTAACATTGCCTAATGGGAGCGCCGGGCCTGAGTGCAGGCAGCATTGCCTGTGTATATGATGGGGATAGGAAGAGTTGGAGAGCAGCCAAGCACTGTCTAAAAATATAGCCACGCCTCGAAGCATGCTGGTCACGCCCACTGGTGGTTTGGCATGGAAACCCCTCTCTACAAATCCTGAGTTTGCCCTTGGTCAGCGGGACAGTCCTGAATTTAGGGCTCTGTCCCGGTCTGCTGCCCGGGGACATGTTTGTCCCGCGAGTGGGAATGTCTGGGGGAGGGGGAGGGAGGTAGCTAATGGGCAGCCCAGCACTCTGGGGGTATAGTCACACTCCCATCGAGATGTGGACATACCCCCATTGACCCGTGGCTAAGTGCCCCGCCCCACTGCAGGGGACTTGCAAGTTTTGAGTTATGTTAGATGTACCGCACTAAACTAAGTAGGCCCTAGAGACTCAAATATCAAGCTAGTATGTACAAGCTACAGAAGCTGTGGAGGGATACAGTACCCAACAAAACAATGATGGTGAGTTACAGTCAAGTATATTACAGCTGACATGTGGCATGTTGTGAATGGCCCACAATCTTGAGCAACATCTGTAACCATGGAAACAAACAGAATCACAATTACTGTTTCCATGGTTACATGTGTTGCAAAGGAGTGTCAGATATTCAACAAGTCTACCAAATGACAGCAACAGCCATGTCTGAGTACGGTTACTGCCGATTTAGGGCAGAAATCCTATTTCAAATATCAGGAGTTATTCCATTGTTGTCATCATTGTTGAGTGGAGTTACCCATCAAGACATAGATGAGGCTGAAACAAGCAGTATTTTGGGGGGAAGAGGGGGGTCGGGAGGAAGGGGGTGGTCTTAAAGTGACTATAAGCAGGATATTGAATTGATTTTACTAGTCTTTCCACCACCATACACATTTCCAACAGAACTCACAATTCCACAAAAGAGAACACTGAATACTTTTCAGGGGACAGTTACAAAAAATAATGCTGCGTGGCGGAGTAATAGGATCGTGTGCACAGATACAAATGTATTGTCGGAGTGCAGTTTTTGTGTTGACCTCATCATAAGACAATTCCAGCAGGCAGAAGAATCTTATACTTCCAGTTGTAGACACATAAGGAGGGAGCGGGGTGTTTTCCATCTTCAGAAAAATATTACTTTGTACACGCCTTCCTGCAATTTTTACTAAATAATTATTTTATATTTCTGGCTTCTGTTATTTTTTTCCACCAAAGTCATTATATTTTCCAGGCAAAGTTAGTTATTTATGTATTTTTTGCCCTTGGACATAATGCAGCTGAGCTCTGCTCTGCACAGGATACACGGTATTCACAGAACAGGTTGGGGCTGATCCACCAAGGCACGCATCTGCCAGTTTTAAGCTTACTGCACACAAAATCACTCTGTGCACGCCCAGAACAGGACCATGCGCCAGTAAACGCAGCCCTGTCTGACTCATCTGTGAAAACAAAGGACACTTATTGCAGACTATGATTTCAAAGAGTGAACAGGGCAGGGAAGGGGAATTTACCCATAGTCACTGTACAGTAAGGGTGGGCCAAATGCGAGCGCACGGAGCCACTCCGAATCAAGATCTGAGCATCGCAACGTTACTTGGTTTTTCTGCCATATCTCTTGCTCCAAATACAGGTCTAGTCTAAGTGCTGAGTACTAGTGATGACAGTCTTGTATGCATGCTATAACATGTGTTTGCAATCAGGAGAAACTGTAGCAATGTATTTTATGTTCAGTAGGTTTTTTTACTGCTTGATCACTATTATTAGCAGGTTGCATTCATTTAATATTTATTTTTGTTCTGTGCGATCTTTTGAAAATGTATAATCCACATAGGTATTGGACATATCCTGCAGCGTCTTGTGTAGTAGTGCTGAGCAGCCCTACATCCGAATTCACCAGCGAACGTATGTTCAGATCCGTTCCTTGTTGAATTTAGGAGTACGCAGAGCCGATTTACGTGCGATTTTGAATGCACTTTGCGCTCAGAATATGTACCTGGAGGGATCAGACCCGTTGTGTCTAATCTAGAGCAATAAAAATAAGTCTGCCCTGATGATATAAAAACATTGGTATAAATCACAGAACTAAACCAGAACAATAAAGCAATATAGTAAGTCAAATCTACAAACAATAAATAAAATTGATAGTAAAAAAAAAAAAAGCTTTTATGGATATTTCCAACATTTGATAAAAATGCTTTGTGTTGTTTGTTTATGTGAGGATAGACGTACACATGTGTTGGGGTCATGTTACCTGATCACTGGTTAGTCAGTGGCCAATTTATGGTGAAAACACAAATGTATTACTAGTTAATAGTTAAATATTAGAGTAAAAAATAAAATAAAGAATATTTTCCTTAACAGTTCTTTTCCCCCCAGAAAGTCCACTGCCATGCCCAAAAAAAAATGTTACTTGCATTATAATAACGAGAGATCGTCCAGATCAGCTGTAATCTATTGTTTAGGTTTAGTGAGGTTTTATTTTAGATTTTTATACGGCTTTGTGACTTTTCTCAGTATATTAATATGACAGGGCAGCATGGTGGCTCAGTGGTTAGCACTTCTGCCGTACAGCACTGGGGTCATGAGTTCAATTACCGACCATGGCCTTATCTGTGTGGAGTTTGTATGTCCTCCCCGTGTTTGCGTGGGTTTCATCCAGGTGCTCCGGTTTCCTCCCACACTCCAAAAATATACTGGTAGGTTAATTGTCTGCTAACAAATTGGCCCTAGTCTCTCTCTGTCTGTGTGTGTATGTTAGGGAATTTAGACTGTAAGCCCCAATGGGGCAGGGACTGATGTGAGTGAGTTCTCTGTACAGCGCTGCGGAATCAGTGGTGCTATATAAATAAATGGTGATGATGATGATATTAATATATGTAGGATGGCAAAGTTTGCAGTCTCTCTGAATATGGTGAATAGGTGTTTCTGCTCACATGGAGGACACAGAACTGGTGCATACTGTTAGATATTGTGATAGGGGTGAGCGGGTTCGGATTTTTGAAATCCGAACACCACCGAACAGTGCCGATCCGAGCCCGACGCAAAACTCAGAACGAGGCAAAACGTCATCATCCCGCCGTCGGATCTCGCGAGATCCGGATTCATATTATTCCCCGCTTCCCGCTACCATCTTCACTCGGGCATTGGAGAGGTAAGAGGGAGGGTGTGTGGTGGTGTCCTCTGTCCTGCTCAGTCCAGTGGTGCTGTTCTGTGCTCTGTCCTGTTTGTGCCGCCCACTTGTGTCGCTTAGCTTAGTCATCCAGCTACCTCGGTGCAATCTTTTGGCCTAAAAACAATATTGTGAGGTGTTCAGAATAGACTGGAAATGAGTGAAAATGAATGTTATTGGGGTTTATAATAGCGTAGGAGTGGAAAAAAACCAAAAATCTGGATTTTAGCAGTTTTTATGCTTTTTAAAAAAAAATCAGAACCCAAAACCTTGAGGGGGGTGTTTTGGCAAAACCCATTAGAACCCAAAACCTGAAGGTAATCAGAACCCAGAACCCAGAACCCAAAACCCAAAACGAGAAAAGTGGCCAGTGCACATCCCTATATTGTGATCGGGCTCCGCCAGATCCAAATTGCTCTTCATGCCTGCAATACCATGTTCCACCACTGTGTTGTTATGGTGCTGTTGTGCAGCCTGCTATAAAACGTGTTGCTTTATGTTTGTTCTTCAGTTTAGTATAACGTGTTTTACAGCCTGCATAGCACAGCTCCAGGTCTCCGTGTCCTGCTTGTATGAATGTGCACATACACAGACAATACATATACGACTTCTAATTTTTCTATACATATACACATACTGTATATAGTATATCTTTTTTCCTTTTATCCATTACAATTATATTTATTTGCACATCTGCTCAACAATTATGAATCACACATCAGCAGGCTTAAGATGCAGGAACACCTGAATGCTCCTAGGCTGTATATTGCTGCCTACGCAGCACTGCTGTGAGGAGGCATCAGAAGACATCATTAGTAACTAGCTGCCACTCATAAACTACTATGATTTGTTAATAGCAGCAAAAAGAATGCTCCTTACACAGTGCAGTTCAGCAGCCAGCAGACTGCATTGCATAAGCAGCCTCCCCCCTGCTATTATTAAATACAGCACTAGAAGCTCTTTGCCTGTTGCCAATGAGAGAACCTAGCGGGTCCCAGACCAGCGATATCTGTCTATCATATAGCATCAAAGAAGGGCCGGCTGGTGGTGAGAAAAGCACAGGGTATGGGGGACTTCCTTATAACCTCAGCGGTCTGCTATGAATAAGCTTTTTTTAACTAACCAGTATTAACCTGTTTGTTTACTTGCCACTCAGGCTCTGTTGTGTATTCACTAGAATGGTTTCTATATTGTATACTAGCTACCAGGCTGGACCACAATGGACTTTATTTTGGTATCTTTGCCACCAGAATAAGCTCTGCTTTTGCAATACTTCTCTTATTCAGTATGTAATGCATATTATACTAATACAAATGATTATATGATATAATAAAATGGCATATATACAATTACTTTTATTAATATAGCTGTTGAGTAGTAAGGTCCCCAGGGTGCTCTGCAGCACCCTGCAGTGGCAAAAACAGGACATACATAAAACAGGGACATACAAGGTAGATAAATAAATGCAGAGCTTTAATGGGAAAAGGGCAGAACTGAGACGAAAGGAGCAAGTGGGGCCCAGAGTGCACATTGGGGCCATAATGTGGGTGTACTCAGTATGAGTGGCCCCAGGTGGGTGTAGGGTAAGCTCTAATAAAGATGTGGGTTTTAATAGAGCTATTAAACATTGACTGGGAGACAGTCTGATCAGCACAGTAAGAAATGTGAGAGGGGGATAAATGGGCAGCACGGTGGCTCAGTGGTTAGCACTTCTGGCTCACAGTGCTGGGGTCATGAGTTCAATTCCCAACCATGGCCTTATCTGTGTGGAGTTTGTATGTTCTCCCTGTGTTTGCGTGGGTTTCCTCTGGGTGCTCCGGTTTCCTCCCACGCTCCAAAAACATACTAGTAGGTTAATTGGCTGCTATTAAATTGACCCTAGTCTCTGTGTGTGTGTTAGGGAATTTAGACTGTAAGCTCCAATGGGGCAGTACTGATGTGAGTGAGTTCTCTGTACAGCGCTGCGGAATCAGTGGCGCTATATAAATAAATGATGATGATAAGGGCACCAATGAAGTCTTGTTGATGAGAGTCAGAGGTGGTCATCAGACATGAGGCACTCAGTTCAGAGAAAGATCTAACATGGCTTAAGGGATAATATTTTGTGATGAGATTTCAGATGTATGAGGGGGTGGTATTGTTGAGGCTTTGTAAGTGATGGTGAATCATTTGAATTAGACTCATGAATCGTTGGAGAGCCGGTGTAAAAATCTGCAGAGTAGTGCAACGGATGTGGAGAAAGAAAGTCTTGTCGGACAAATGGGTAAGGGAAATACCAGATAGGGGGAAGTTGCAGTAGTCAAGGATAGAGATAATGAGAGAATGGATGAGTTTTGGTTGCATCTTGAGTAAGAAAAGAAAAAATTCTAGCAATAGTTCAAAGGTGGAGGAGAAGACAAGACTACAAGTGTAGTAGGAAGACTTACTAGATATGAGAAGTAAAGTGTAGGATGAAATAAAGGATGATACCAAGGCAGCGGGCTTGAGAGACTGAGGAAATTGTTTTGATGGTGAAGGGTCTTTGAGAGGAGATGGTGATTTTGTGAGAAGGGAATAATAAAAGCTGTATTTTAGGCATGTTGACCTTTACATAGTATTGGGACATCCAAATGAAAATAGCAGAGAGAAAGTTGGTCAAACTAGACCAACTGTCTATGTTCGCAGTGTAGAGGTGGTACTGGAGGCCAAATGAACCAATCAGTTCACCAAGAAAAGAGGTGTACTGTGAAAGAAGCAGAGGGTCAAGAACAGAACTTGGTGGGGGCCAACAGACAATGGGAGTAGAGAAGATGACATAGCAGAGGTAGATTCACAGAAGGAGAGATTAGATATGTAGAAAGTGAATCAAGAAAGAACTGTGTCATGAAAATCATTGTAGGAAGATGTATGCAAAAAGGTTTCTCATTATATCCCCCATATATCCTAAGATATTGTGGAACGTAAAGACTACCTGTCATCTATAGAAAAACAGAGGCAGACATTTTTCGACTGAACCAATATGCATAAGAATCCCTTAGATTGTAAGCTTGCAAGCACGGCCCTCTAACCCTTCTGGCTGTCTGTATTATCCAGCATTGTTTTATTACAGTGATTGCTCCCAATTGTAAAGCGCTACGGAATTTACTGGTGTTATATAAATAAATGTTGATGATGATGATGATGAGAAGAAGACAGCCCTTCAATTCACTAACTTCTAATGACATTACCAAAGGCAGAGTGTTATAACTACGTTCTACTGAATTCATGGGGGTATATTTACTAAACTGCATGTTTGCAAAAGAGAAGATGTTGCCAATAGAAACCAATCAGATTCTAGCCGTCATTTTGTAGAATGTACAAAATAAATGATAACTATAATCTGATTGGTTGCTATAGGCAACATCTCCACATTGTCTGAATGCTGGTTAAACCACAACATAGATCTTATCTCTGGGTCTCAAAACTTGCAAAACGCAGGACAGTCGGGACGGAAAATCCACTTTAGTTATGTCATGCAGCACAATTTACACAGTGAGGCCTAGATTTCTGCCAAAGTGCAGTAATTTCTGGAGCAACATGGCGGCATTTAAGGAGGACCAAGAGTTTGCGCTGGCCAGCCAAAATACATAATAAGTGGCCTATGTAATAAAGTCAGTCCCAAAGTCCCCTTGCTCATGACAAATTTAAGTAAATCACACCAAACAGCAGAATTCTGGGAGCAAAACTAAAAAGCGTAATTCCTTGTACAGTAAAGGGTGGATGTAATGTGGTGGGAGGTTGGACAGTCAGTAAACCTAGGTCTGCTGCTTGCTGGAGCGCGAAATTAATACATACTTACCCACTTTCTAGAATCTGTTTCCGGGAGAGGGGCGTGATTGGAGGGTGGGAGGGGCGGGGCGCAGTGAATCGCGCCATTTTGGCCCTGCTCCCCGCAATGAAAATGCCGTTTTGTCACAGGGGCGGGGCCAAAATGACGTGATTCACCGCGAATCGCTTAATGGTGGCTGTAGCGGGATGCAGAAGATTTGCCAACTCTCCCGGGTGTCCGTGAGACCGACCCGAATTTCGGGAGTCTCCCGGACATTCCGGGAGAGTTGGCAAGTATGAATTAATATACATAAAGTCTCAAATATATATTTTTTTATATAGGCTCTTTACAGATATATTTTTTGAATGTTATTAGGAACTTTTGCACTTATTAATAAAAAAATATATGTTATGTAGTAAAATGCTACATTTATTTACAGTCATTTCCAGCATAGGAGCACAGAACACCAGCTCAGGACAAGGCTCCATCTCATCTATAGAACTTGTATAACCTCATAACGTATGATCGGCTACAGAAGACAAATCACCTGCATTTCCTTCTGGTCTTTGTTCCCTACATAGATCTCACTGGGCCGCGCAGCGCAGGTATGATAGGTATAGATGAGCAGTACAGAGAGGTTACCAAAGGCAATAGATTTGTTTCCTGAGCACAAGGGATAAAAGCAAAGTGCAGATAAGACAATCACAGCATCCCAAATAGATGATACCACGTAAAGTATCACATCCTGGAGAAGTTAATAGAGGGAAGAGTCTCAATGTATCATTACAGGTAATCTAGTACACGGGAAGAACTGACCACACAGAGTGCACAAGCACCAACAGACTGTGCTCCAGCATGGGCTCAATCCATAAGTAAAGGCTGAGTAAGAACGTCAGAGGTTCCTAAAAACAAATACTTTAATTATACCTATATCTATATCTATCTTGCAGTCACACTTGGTCACTATTATCATATATATATATATATATAATGTGTGGGAAATATTAGGCAGCGAAAGTCAGTTCTTGAAGTTGATGTGTTGGAAGCTGGAAAAATGGGCAAGTGTAAGGATCTGAGCGACTTTGACAAGGGCCATAATGTGAGGCAGGTCTTGTGTGGTGTTCCTGGTATGCAGTGGTAAGTACCTACCAAAGCGGTCCAAGGAAGGACTGGTGACCATCATGGGTGCCCAAGAACCATTGATGCGCGTGAAGTCTAGCCCGTCTGGACCAACCCCACAGTTGAGCTACTATAGCACAAATTGCTGAAAAAGTTAATGCTGGCTATGATAGAAAGGTGTCAGAACACACAGTGCATCACAGCTTGCTGTGTATGGGGCCGCGTAGCTGCAGACTTATCAGAGTGCCCATGCTGACCCCTGTCCACCACCAAAAGCGCATACAATGGGCACGTGAGCGCCAGAACTGAACCATGGAGCACTAGAAGAAGGTGGCCAGTTCTGCAGAATAAGGTTTTCTTTTACATCATGTGGATGGCCAGGTGCCCGTGCGTCGTTTACCTGGGGAAGAGATGGCACCAGGATGGACTATGGGAAGATGGCAGCCCGCGGAAGCACTGTGAAGGTTTTGGTGGGCAACCTTGGCTTCTGGTTTCTATGTGGATGTTACTCGGCTACCTAAATATTGTTACAGACCAAGTACACCCCTTCATTGCAACCATATTCCCTGATGGCAGTGCCCTCTTTCAGCAGGAGAATGCATCCTGCCACACTGCAAAAATTGTTCAGGAATGGTTTGAAGAGTTCAAGATATTGAATTGCCTCCAAATTCCCCAGATCTCAATACAATCAAGCATCTGTGGGATGTGCTGGAATAAACAGTCTGAGACATAGGGGCCCCAGCTAGCAACTTACAGGACTTATAGGATCTGCTGCTAATGTCTTGGTGCCAGATACCAGAGGACACTTTCAGAGAACTTGTGAAGTCCTACACAATATTAGGCAGGTGGTTTTAGTGTTATGGCTGATCGATGTAAAATATATATACATTTTTAATGCATGGTCGGGTCTTCCATAACCTGGTGTCAATTCTAATCAGAGCAGGGACTCTGCTTACTGGGCATACCGTGTTCCACCAACCCTGTATAGCACCAATCATATTACACAGAGGGTTGGATGCCTCAGTGTAAGTGCTTCATGTGACTATCTGTGGGATTGCAATGGAACGTCCATGCAAAAGTAGAAACATTACTTCCTGTCTGCTATCTTGGGCCACTCACATAAATAGTTGCACTGTTTTAATTTTCTACTAAAATACGGCTGCCTCAAATAAGTAATGAGAGCATGGGAAGATCTGCAGTCGCTGTCACCTTGTCATGTTTTTTGCTTGTAGAAATAGAGAAAGTAGAGTACAAATAGAAGCATCACAACGTGGTATTTTTACAGCTTTGTAAATTACCTTAAATGCCAGCAGTGATTCTTGTAACATAAGTTTCCCAGTCACTAGTGTAGTGTAGTGCAAACAGCAGGGGAAGGAGATGATATATGTGTGGAAGGACACCTGGAGAAAGAAGACACATTCCAGAGCTGGTCCTGATAATTCTGCAGAGATATGCCGTGGACCAATCAGAATCAGCTCAACACGAACATTTGAATAGGGTGCCATGGTAAGGTAATGTTGTCTCACCAAGTCATCGTCCCACACCCTCACAGCAGCCATATATTCGTGAGGAGCTCCAGAGAGAGAGCGAGAAGAAGGAGATGCAGGAATATCTCAGGCTCAACAAAGGAGACGCCAAGAGGAGCAGAAGATGTTCAGTCAAGTAAGAGGATGTAGGGCTCAAGCAAGAAGATATTGGCAGTTAGTGAGGAGAGACTGAAGATAGCAAGACCAGGGAGCTGTTGATTACGGTTCCCCCTCCTGGTGCTGAAAGCTGCTGGAACAGCTGAGACTCCTTTGATGCCACTTCAGTTCTGGTGCTAGGCCATGGAGCACCAGTATCTCCAGTTCTGGTGCTAGACCATGGAGCACCAGTATCTCCAGTTCTGGTGCCAGGCAAATGGCATCAGTCACTCAATTCGGGCACTAGGCCCAAGGAACTGATATCACCTGGCGCTGAGAATAGCTTCACACCCTATCATCATCATAGCTCCACTAATTCCACAGCGCTGTACAGAGAACTCATTCACATCAGTCCCTGCCCCATTAGAGCTTACAGTCTAAATTCCCTAACACACACACAGACAGACAAACACACACACACACACAGAGAGGGACTGACTAGGGTCAATTTTGATAGCAGCCAATTAACCTACTAGTATGTTTTTGGAGTGTGGGAGGAAACCAGAGCACCCGGAGGAAACCCACGCAAACACGGTGAGAACATACAAACTCCTCACAGATAAGGCCATGGTCGGGAATCGAACCCATGACCCCAGTTCTGCGAGGCAGAAGTGCTAACCACTAGGCCACTGTACTGCCCTATGATGAATCACCAACCGCAGCTGTTTAAGGGATAGTGTTACATCCCATAGAAAATGGACAATATAGATGGAAAAAAACATACAGCGCTGAAAGGGGATTCACAAGAGTGTACATCAATTGGTTATGAATGACAATTGATAAATTATAAGTGAATATCCAAGGCAATGGTACAAAAAAAATCCCTTTATTAAAATAACACATAAAAACCTATAAATCAACTATAATAACCCACAGAGTGGAATGGACAAATGAGTATCAATTAATTGAAATGTTCATAACAATACTGCAGTAATATTGATGATACTAATAATATATTGAAAGTGATCCAGGCCTCCAATAAATGTCCCACACTATATCGTTGTTAATGACCCTGACAAACGGTTTGCAAGCCTAACATCAATCGAGCGTACAAGTATGGAATATCGTAATAGACAGAGTTTTAGAGATGCTTCTGGACCTTGTATGAGAATCTGGAGAATTAGCAAAGATGACTGGCACGTACTGTCTCCTTACTCGATCCACGGTATAAGGTCAGGTCTCAGTGTTACTCCATGCTGTCGGCGTGCAAGCTCCAACAGGAGAGACAGGTTCGCACCTGTTAGGAATCTGTTTGACACAGTTCTTCTACACAAAAGTTCCAAGTGCGTCCTGTAAGTTCTATTGGGTTTTGACCATATTGATGAAAGTGGGAACAGAAATCAATCTGCAGATATATACAAGAATAAAGGCAACGCATTTTGTCCACTCTTTTGTGGACTTTGTCAAGCCTTTGTACCATTGCCTTGGATATTCACTTAAAATGTATCAATTGTCATTCATAACCAATTGATATACACCCTTGTGAACTCCCTTTCAGTGCTGTATGTTTTTTTCCATCAACTAGGCCAAAGGAACCCAGCTCTTTTAAGCTCGGGCAAAAGGGCCCACTGACCCCATTTCACCTTCAGGCACTAGGCCTAACACCAAGGCCCTCATTTAAGCCTTAGGCCTGTAGTCAGTTCTCTGAGGTTTTCCAAAAGGCCTTTGGTTCTCCATCATAGGATATTGGTATCCTGCATTGCACTATTAAATCGATTTGTGAAGTTCTGGGCGCAAACATAGATGAGCTCTCTCCCTCCGCAAGATTGGCCTGGTGTCAAGACTGGTAGGCCCCTTACCTATGAGACCATGTGATGAATCCCTGCATTCTAATTGGTTGTTTTTCCTGCTCTAAATATTTTTTCTTCTGTATGAGATTCCGGAACTGTACAACCCAAGAGATTAAATTACAGCAGTAGCATAGAATCTTTTCTTTCCTATGTTGTTGCTAGGCAACTCAGCAACTTAATATAGCTGTATAAAAAGATATGTGAGTTATGTATTTCATAAGCAGGCTCTTTTGTTGAATGATCAATCTTATTACATCGGTTCCTACTCAGCATTTATTTATTCTGCTACATGTATGCCCACAAAGTTTTTTAGATATAATTGTTTTGTTGTAATGCAATCATTCTTGCAGTACTACAATACATATAATGCCACCTTTGTGGACTTTTAGTAAGTTACAAGTTTGAAAAGAGCATATTGCTTTCATTTGTCCACCTCTTGCCTCCCCTCATTCCACCTGTCAAGTCATGGGAAATTGTAATTGTCATTCGTGGTCCGACATTAATTGTATTCATTACATACAATTTCCAATTCTGGGCATGCGCATGGCTCTTTCACACAAGATACGCTACGTAAACGGACGGACGTCCGAACATGAATCAAGCCCAAAGAGTCTATTTTGTAAATGCAAGTCTCTTCCTGTTTGTTATCATTGGTTAGATACACTCTCTAGCAGAGTATATCTAACAGTAACTGTATCTAATGACTTCTTCAGAGAGCAGGATTGCAGGTAGTTAGGACACCCAGGTTCCCCTGCTCTGTCATCTCCCTAATGTCAGTGGATTACAGATTCCTAGCACTAAATTACATTTGAGCTAAAGAGATTTTAACCCCACTGATGTAGGTCAAATGACCCGGGGGTTGTAATTGTTTGTAAGCAGATGACTGCATAAGATACCAATAGTAACAGATATATACAACCTTTATCTCTATTATCCCAAGTTTAAGGCAATTGCTTTTGTCTATATTCTAGTTCAGCTTATGGGCACTTTACAATTGTGGGAATCCCCATGCAGGCTGGTTACTTCAATCCCTCTGTGATCTTGTTCGACATTTAGATAAACATACCTGTTCTGTCACTTCTGGGTGCAGAGCCAGCGGAACATGGTATGCTTGGTAAGCGCAGAAGGAGGGCACCGCGCTTACGGGGCATCCCGCCAGCCCGCCTGGGCAAAAAATGCTATCACAGGACCTGCCCCGGTGCTATCTCTGAATATGATTAATTTCTGTGCACTTACTCCTGATAAAGGGCCTGAAAACTCTAGTGTGTGATAACTACCTTTCTAATCGGTGCTAATTGGCTAATAGCCAAGTGAGTTACTGCAGTAATAAAGTCTTATCCATACGTATTAACAACTGTGTTGTAAGTACAATTATTGAAGCATTGCTGCTGTTTCCTTTAGTTATTTATTATTCACATGCCAAATGGGTTTCCCACATCTAAAAAATAATATTACTAAATAGTACTAACGTTGTCACCTCTATCAGGCACTGTATTTAAAAAGTCCTGGCGCATATATATATATATATATATATATATATATATATATATATATATATATATATATAGTCAGGACCTCTGCCAATCATATTCAATGCTTCTTGGATCTCTGCAGCAGAGGGAACCTAACACAGAAGCTCTGAGGCTTTCAATTAGATTGAAGTGTTGTTATTGTTCAGGGAAGCTGTTTAGTCAAATTAATTTTCCAAGTGGAAATCACCCTTAAGCACCCCCGAGCTATACCATTAATTAGAAAAATAGAATAATTATTCAAATTCTGACATAACACAAACAAACACTTAGGTAGTAGTTTTCCTTGATAAGCAAAAGAGAAACACAAAACTCTCATGGAGCACTTGTAAGGTCTTTACATTTAAATTATAGTATATATCTCATGTTCATGTCAAAATCATTATTACATTGCAATAAAATTAAAATAGGTCAAAATGTTAAAACGTGCATGATAATATTTTGTTAGGCATTATTGATGAATAAGGTTTGGATAGCTGACAAGTTAACCAAGTTGATAATCCTCAGTAGAAAAATAAAATCTCTTTTTCCCCACAGACTTCCAAAGTGATTGTTATAGAACATTCAATGGACTGAGCTGTCACTAAGAAAAAAACACTATCAACAATCGGAGGAAGTCGGCAGTAAGTTAACACAACAACAATTGTGGATGTCTGTTAGTGGTAGTTGGTATGAGGAGTGAGTGGTCAACAGTGTCAATTGCAGCCGAGAGGTTCAGTCCATTATAAATGAGTGGTGACCTTTAGCTATAGTAGTGATTGAATCATTGACCTTCTTAGTCTCTGTGCAGTGTTTGCAATGAAAGACTGACTGAAGGGAGTCCAATAGGTTGTCTGAAGAAAGAAAGTGTGCGAGTGTAGCCAAGCCAAATTGGCTTGTATGGCCATAGGAGTTGAGAGACGGGATGGTAATTTGAGAGTGTACTTGGTTCAGAATTTTTTTAGGAATGGTTGTAATAAAATTGCACGTGATGATGGAGTGATAGAAAGATACCAGTAGAGAGAGAGATTATTGACGTTCGGTAATTCTGTAATGAGTAAGGAAGACATTTATTGACTGGGAGGAACTTGGCAGAAGAAGACCAAAATACATTCTTAGGAGTAGATTTGCCAAACCTTCTAAAAAGGAAATGTGGAGTTGTTGCCCATAGCAACCAGTCAGATTCTATTTATCTAATATATTCTAGTAAATGACAGCTAGAATCTGATTGGTTGCTATAGGCAACATCTCCACTTTTGCTTTTTAGAAGGATTAGTAAATATACCCATTACTCTTCATTTGTAGGATCAAGTTCTAGAGCAGGGGTGTCCAACCTTTTAGCTTCCCTGGGCCACATTGGAAGACGACGAGTTGGTTTGGGCCGCACATAAGATACACTAACAATAACGATAGCTGATCATCCAAAAAACCATAGAAAACATAGTTAACATATATATATATATATATATATATATGTATGTATATATATATATATATATATATATATATATATATATATATATATATATATATATATAATGAGAAAAAAAGTGAGATATATATATATATATATATATATATATATATATATATATATAATGAGAAAAAAAGTGAGATATATATATATATATATATATATATATATATATATATATATATATATATATATGTATATCACTTTTTTTTCCAAATCCCCCTATACTTACCTTTTAATCGCCCTGTTCAAAAAATCCTCTCTAGTTATACTATAATCACTTTTTGTATTGTTTCGATGCAATATCAATAAAGTGCTTTTAAGCCAGGCATTGTATATCAGGGTGCCCTGACCAGGCCTGCGGTACCTGACATATACATCACTGTGACCCCAAATTGTGACCTGTTTTGCTAATTACACCACTATGTTAGTTAAGGCATAACAACTTATAATGGGCCAAAGAAAATAATATATAATGCCCCATTAGTATTACAAGTAGAAGTATGTAGCAGGGAGATAAGGTCCATGATGCTCCAGGACCAGGTGACTTTTATTCACTGGTCAGCGTCCCTTGAAATAATAAAAAAAATCCCCCTTAACTTACCTTTTAATCGGCTTGTTCTCCTGTCCTCTTCTCCTCTTTTCTCTAATTCTGTGCTGCTGATTGTTCTTCTCGCGCGGGTGACTCCTCTGTGCTGCGCTCCGCAATGGATGTTGGACGTGATGACATCACGCCCGACACTCACTGCGAGCACCGCACGGAGGAGGAGACAAGGGAGGGAGCCCAGGGCCCTCTTCTTTCTTGGGCCCCCGGAAAGAAGAGGGCCCCCGGGCACAGCAGTGCACCGGGGCCCCTATATATATATATATATATATATATATATATATATATATAATAATTTATATATATGGGCCCTGCAGCCCAGGGGGGCCCATCGGTGGCAGCAAAAAAAAAAAATGGAAAAAAAAGGTCAATACGTACCTTGCGGTCAGCTGGCTATCTGCCTCCATCCATGGTCTCCACCGTCGCGCTCCACAATGGATGTCGGACATGCACTGCGAGCGCGACGGAGGAGGAGACCATGGAGGGAGCTGGATCACCAGCTGACCGCAAGGTAAGTATTGTCTCTTTTTTTTTTTTTCCAGGTTTTTTTTTTTTTTTTTTTTTGCTGCCTCCGACGGGCCCCCCTGGGCTGCAGGGCTCCCGGGCACCTGCCCATTGTGCCCAATGGGAAAGACGGCCCTGAGGGAGCCTGAGTACCAGCTGATGTGACCGCAAGGTAAGTATTTTCTTTTCTTTTTTTTGCAGGATTTTTTTTTTCCATTAACAGTGCTGCCCCCTTGCCACAAC
Organism: Mixophyes fleayi; assembly: GCF_038048845.1. NCBI lineage: Eukaryota > Metazoa > Chordata > Amphibia > Anura > Limnodynastidae > Mixophyes > Mixophyes fleayi. Next base: position 25,625,660 of record NC_134403.1, on the reverse strand, counting down.
CAAAACTCCTCTGGGCCACATTTACAGGCGTGCTGGGCCGCGGGTTGGACAACCCTGTTCTAGAGGGTGTAGAAAAGGACTTTATTTTCTTATCCTATTTTGTGCATCTTGTCCGAAAAATAAAAAAGCAAGATATTGGGCAGCAATTGTAGTGAGATGGATTTATGTGGGAGAGTGGAGAAGAGATTTAAATGTATATGAGAGGAATGCGGGGATAGAAGTCTGCCCTGAGAGGAGAGATTGGAAGTATATCTGTTTGGCAGTGTCCAGAGCATTCCTATAGAATGGTCAGTATCTGTATGTTTGTGGAGGTCCTGAGGGTTTTGAGAATTTGTCAATGCTGTTCAACTTTGCAGGAGAGTTGTGAAGGCAGTGCAATTCATAAAAGAAGCAAGTGTATCTAGAGCCACTTAATTAAGGGGTAATGCTAGGGTCTGATTAAGATGTGGTGCTACCAAATCAGGACAAGAGAATGTCGAAATTGGGAAGAGAAGTTGTTGAATAGATGTTGAAAACTAATAGAACTGTGATAAGGAAGCTTTGAAAAGTGCAAAGAGGTTAAAGTGGTTGGAGGAGAGCTTGCAGGTCAGATGGTGGTTTGAGAAAGAGGAAAAACAAAGTCTGTAGAAAACAGGATTGAGCAGAAGCCAGTGAGATGAGTAGAAGGATTTAAGCACTGGGAGAGGCCAAGAGAGGAGTTAGAGAGAATATTTTAGCGCCATGGGCATAACATGGGCCATTAATTGGGGTGTTGACGATGGTGGGAACGTCAAAGATCAGAAATGTCAGGCAGACAAATGTTCAAGGAAATGTTGTGGAGGTCCAGGAGGACAATAGACCACAGCAACACCACACAGAGAGAAGGGGTTGAAAATCTAGATAGTATTAACATGATAAAAGAAATGGGAGCATGAGTTGTGGAACAAATGGTAGAACTGTGAATGTGTAGCCTGGGGAAAGAAGGGACCCAACCGTTGCTCAATGTCTGCTTCCAGTTTTGGAGGTGTGAGTGAAGTGGAAACTACCGAGTGAAAGAGCGGTGACATAGAATGTCACGGAAATCTCTGAAAAATTTGCAATTGACAGTCAACCTACATAAAGCTCAAAGATGACACAACATTCAGGCAGATCAGTTTGTGTGTGCCGCATGCAACAACGTGCAGTATTAGCCCAGCATTTAAGAGCATGTTTGCATTATTGCATTTACAACCTTTGCAGTACAACATGGTTTGTTTGCCTGCAACATCTGCCCCCCGGAAATATTTGCACTTAGCTCCGAATTAGCTTCTTAATGTTTCAGAGCTTCCAAGGCATATGCTGTGTGATTGCACTGAAAGGGTGTTTTTGTTAATTTCGGCTATCACAATACCACAATACATTCCTACACTTGAAATGAAGTGTTCTACTGTACTCATGCTACAATGATACTTGCTTAATGGAAGGCTAATTACTAATCTGTACAATCATAACCTTAATTAAAAAGACATTCAAGAAAATGTTGCTAATGATGACATTTTTAATTAAGCGCAGTACTCTCACCTTCACAGTGATATAATGCTTGCTATATTAGGTCAGCAGTTAAACAACTACATTGCTAATTTGGTCACCCAGTCCTGGTCTAAGAGTACATTTAACCCTCCATGCATACTGACATTTACAAAATGTCATATCTGCAGTACTTTAACAATGATAACATTTTTTTTTCAACGTCATCATGCAGATGAAGAGATTGTGCTCCAGAGTGATCCTTAATCTCCCTAACACAGCTGTCAATGACAGCCAGAATATAAGGTAGCCAGCAAGTGTTCCTTCTGGTTCAAGAAACACTTGTATATGGCAATGTTTGCAAACACTGCTGAGACCTGGACACTGTTGGCCTAATTCATCATGAAACGCAATGTGAACGCTGTTTGTTTTTTTTAAAAATCGGTAAATTACATGCAAGCACAGTGGCCTAGTGGTTAGCACTTCTGCCTCACAGCACTGGGGTCATGAGTTCGACTCCCGACCATCTGTGTGGAGTTTGTATGTTCTCCCTGTGTTTGCGTGGGTTTCCTCCCACAATCCAAAAACATACTAGTAGGTTAATTGGCTGCTATCAAAATTGACCTTAGTCTCTCTCTGTCTGTGTGTGTTTGTAGATTAAGGGAATTTAGACTGTAAGCTCCAATGGGGCAGGGACTGATGTGATGCGCTGCGGAATTAGGCAAACCGAGGGGGGTTTCATAGTGCCTGGAAACCCCCTTCCAAGCCTGGGGCACTGTATAATTTAGGTGGCTGGACCCTGCTCCCACTTCACGCAGCTCTGCTTGAAAAGGCAGAGCTGCATGCACCTAACAGTAGTGCACACAGCATTGCCCATGTATATTATGGGGATAGGAAGAATTGGAGAGCAGCCAAGCACTGTCTAATATTATAGCCACGCCCCCATGCATGCTGGTCACACCCACTGGCGGCATGGTGTGGAAACCCCCCTCTACAAATCCTGCGTTTGCCCTTGGCTATATAAATAACTGATGATGCAAGTATGCCTGTATTCAAGTACTAGCGGATCCATTTGAATACGGATATAAGAAGATTCTGGCTATACTTCACTTGCCAGACAGACAGAGCACAATGCATATGTGAAGTATAAAGTCCCATAATGGAATAAAAATTAAATACATTAACAACTCTTAATACTATCATTATTAATCAAAATATATTTATTTTTATTTTTTTTATGTTCTTTGTACTGTACATAAAATCATTTTTACAATTCCCAGCCCGCGTTTACAGTAGACCGCCTATGTGCATCCGCCATTCTTCTCCCCCGTTTCGCCCCTTCAAATCTTAGGTAGTCAGAAGTGTCATTTGCGTTTGGACTTGAATTGCATGCACTTGCGTTCACCGGTATAGAGTTTGTTTCTGAACATACAACAAGCAATTTCATGCGCGACACGGCACGCAACGGGACTTACGTCTGAAGATCAATCAGGCCCTGTCAGTGCGAAAACTCCAAAATACTTCTCCAGTTTCAGGAAATCAGAGTTTTGTCATCATGTGATGTCACTAAGGCCCCTTTATAAGTAGCACCGCATATTATGAAAGATACTTTTCACTCCTCATCGCATAGATGAAGATTTAAAGATCTCTCATGTTTATTAAAAAATCAAAGCAGGAACAGCCGTTCCAAAAAATGGCTGAAGTGTATCACTTACTTTACACCTCTTCTTCTCTTGCGTTCCTATTTGCGGTGTGTTTTCCGGCTTGATTAAACCCCTGTGCGCATGCACCAACCGAAAAGCTTGGGCATGCGCAGGGAGAAACCTACCATAGTGCAGAAAACGAAGTGGATTCGTGCGGCTTCAGCTGGCTTACATTAGTAAATAGCCTTCCTGAGCACTCCCCATACACTCTTATGGGGACTGCTCAGTAAAACGAAGACAGATGCAAAGCAGCAGAGCAATGCAGGAATCATAAATAATAATTTTGCGGTCAATCCCCGAAAACTGAGGTTTATGTGAGAATTTATGTTTGATAATTAGACCCCTCTGGATCTGCGCCTGGTAGCCAGACCTGGCGGTAAATTTGTTAAAGCTTTTAAAGAGGGAAAATGGAATTGTTGCCCAAAGCAACCAATCAGACCACGGCTATCATTTTCTAAAATGCACTACATAAATGATAGCTAGAATCTGATTGGTTGCTATGGGCAATACCTTTACGTCTGCCTTTTTAGAAGCTTTAGTAAATCTCCCCGAAAGTATATTGTATGGAACAGCTAAATCAGTTATACCACGCACAATGAGCAATTATTCGGAAAAATTTAGGGCAAACAAAATGCTGTGTAAAGCGGGGGTAGGGTCCAGCCACCTCAATTATACAGTGCCCCAGGCTTGGAGGGGGGTTTCCAGGCACCAGAACCCCCCCCCCCCCCTCGATTTGCCTCTGGGCTCTATCATTCACTAGGAGGCTCACAATTCTATTCTATCGGCACCATCACTGACCCAACAGATAGGTGCATGCTGAGTAGAAAGCATGCAGTCACCACAGCTCAGGAATATACCATTAATAAGTGGGTTGGTAAGCTGACTGAGAAGCCTGTTTTAAGCTCATATCCTTGTGAACATCTTGGCGTTACAACTCCTAAGAAGAAAAGTGCATTAATCAACTCCAGGTTGAAAAGGATTTGATAGAATAGACCTGGTAAATTGCTGAGAGATTTAACTTTGAATATGATATTGGTCTTCGCAAAGCTCCTTACTTGTTTGCAAAGTGAGATAAGCAATTAGTCGAGGTGCAAAATAATTCCCAAGTGCTATCAGCTGTAAGAGCAGTTTAAGGTAATTTGATAGTTCAAAGCAAGGAATGAGCACAAGTAAGGCTCACACTTACATTTTTCAAAAGATCAAGTGATCTGGTATTCATGTGTTCATTTTTTAGTGTATAGATGTTGCTGAACTAGATTCATCCTAAGCTTATGTATAAAAAGATTTGTGCTTGCATCTGTATACAGAGTCGGTGGCATTTTGCGTATATGACTCCTTACACTTATAGAGGCGGATCGGGGGTGGGGGGGGGGGGGCGTGCAAACATAGGCAAATTACAGTAAGGGCTTGATCAGGTAAATGTGACTGATGTAGACCTGGACGCAAGTGACATAGATCCGTCATGAAATGTACATGTTGTGGGTGCCCTACTCCTGGTGTAAGATACACACGGACAACAATGATGATCCACTAAGATGCGTCGACTCAGCCTTCTACATCAAAAGTGACTTTTTCTTGGACGCAATTTATGCAGCATGTTATGGATGGACATTACATCTTCATCAGGCGCAGCATGTTTTCCATGCTAATTCCACCCAGTATACATTTTGTATGTACACACTTCTGGTTTGAGGATGAATGCCATTGTACCTCTGATGACATGGAGAGGACTGGCGTGGTGATGGTGCAGAAGGAGAGGGAGACATGGGAGAGCAGGATCCTGAGGTAGGTAGCTGGGTTACAGTAATAAGAAGTGTCGAAGTCAAATAATTGGATGAAGTGAATCAAACTGATTAATATTGTTTTCCCGTGCGATTGCGATCAGTACGCCACGTGTTATGACGCAATCGTACGATAAATAACGCACACATACATATACACGAACACGTACACTTGTAATTGGTTCATATTAAAAATAATTCCAAACACATAGTTATTTATAATGAAATGTAGCAGAGTTTATAGTTAAATATAATAATGTTATATACACTTTAGTGAGATCTAAGGTTCAGGATGCAGGAAACATATCATGTCTGGTATCATTCTAATCCCCTATTTATCCTCAGACATCCGGTTCAATCGTCTAAGAGATAACACCTTGCGTAAGCAAGATATTGATTATAGGGAATAAATGATCTGAATGGTATTGTGTGTGCAATGTAAATAGATCAGTTTGAACCAGCTTTCAGCGGGAAGATTAGTATGCAGCTGTTGGAGAGCTGACCCCCACCCTTGAAGGGCATTGTTTGAACTGGCCAATGATCTGCATTACACTTGACCTTCATGAAGCCTGAACCTATGGAAACACGCCAAATCATCTCTATTGTTTTTACTGCATCACTAACTGTATATAAGCAGGAGCTCTGGGGCCAACAGACAGTTTCTTTGACCACAGACTTCAGGACTGAATGACTGTATGCTGGATCCAGGGCGCTTGCGTATGTATCGGCTGTACTTTATATTATTGAATTATTATTCTTTTGCTTGTGCTAATAAATCGCATTGTGAGTTGGAACCACAACAATCGCAGCAGACAATGTTTATTGGTAAGCGATAAAATAAGTAGAGTATCAGGGACGTGTGTCCCGATTTGGCACAGGCCAACACTGGGGATGTCCGGTCAGCTTTATAGGAGCACAAAACTTCCGCTAGCAGCCCGGGGAATAACTGCACCCGTAAGGAGAATAGGAGTGCAATAAAGGCCAGACAGGTGCTGGTGGTAAGAGACTGAATTATTAGGAGGTCAGATACTGTAATCTGTCAAAGAGACTGTGAATGCAGAACAGCTTGATGGCTCCCCAGTACTCAGCTAGAATCTAATAGCTGGTGCTCAGGTTCTCAATATTGCAGATCAGGTAAGGTATTGAGTGGGACTAGGTAGGACCCTGTGTTCTTGGTACACATTGGTACCAATGTCAGTGCTAGGTGGAGATGGAAGATCCTGGGTACTAGGTGATAAGCTTAAGGCAACAACCTCTAGAAATAAACTCCAGAAATAATGAGACCAATTGTAACTCAGAAAACAAATGTGTTACAGGAATAGAGAGTATTTACATTTTTTAAAAGTAGGTACAGTAGTCATTACTTAAATATAAGGCATGTAACCAAACTTAAGACAAATCAAGCTAGCGAGACAGAAACTGGTAGATGATTGCTAAAGAAAGTAAAACTACCCTCAAAAAGGTTTTTCAACTAAATAAAGAGCAAAAAATGAAAACTTAGCAGCATTGGGATACTAAAAGATGAACTAAGGACACTGAATGAAGGAAATACTTAAAAAAGCAGACATAAAATGACATTCATCTCTCTTTACAGAGGAGGAAACAATGCCAAGAAACGCGTTTTGCCACAATAACCCATGCACACCATTGGGTATTATCGGTATAACTCTGGAAGTAGTACATTTAGAACTAAATAACATTAAGATTGGTTAAGGCCCTGGCACAGGTGGCATCCACCCACATCATCTGGAGAGCTATTTAAACCACTATTTGTTATATTTATAGACTGCTACATCACTAGATCAGTATGGCATGGGGGAAGGCAGATGCTTTTCCAATATCTAAAATAGAGAAATTAATATCTACAGGAAATTGCAGACCAATACTCCTGAAATCAGTGGTGGTAAAATATTTGTAGAAACTCTAAGAGAATATACATAATTATATTATTTAAAATAAATTAATAACATAGGATCGAGATTTTTTTAAGGGACCCGTCATGACAAACTAGCCTGATCAGTTTCAATTAAAAGTAGAGATGCTCAGTGACTTCCGTGAACTGGTTTTGGTTTTGGATCTGGATTAGCTTTGTGTTTTGATTTTGGTTTTGGCAAAACCGCCCTCGTGTGTTTTGGTTTTGGATTTTTTAGAAAAAATCCTAAAATATGCTAAAATCACATTATTTTGCTCTTATTTTTGTTCCTTCATTATTATTAACCTCAATAACACTAATTTCAAGTCATTTGCAGTCAATTTAGACCACCTCACAGGTCACAATATTATTTTCATACACTTTTGGACAAAGACTGCAGCGACCTGGCTGGATGGTAAGCGACAGAGCAATGACTCAAATACACGGCAGTTCCTACCACATCTAGGACACATTGGCACACAGCAATGGCAGAAAAGAAAACTGATGCAAGATGGAATTGTCCTTAGGTCCGAACCGCTATGTTGGATATTAAAAAGGAATCCAAAAATCGCAAGATCCAACGACGTAACGATGAAGTTTTGCCTCGTTTTCAAGTCCAAAAAAGTACGAAAGTACCGAGCCGACTCAGGTCTGTACTCGGATCTGCTAAGTTCGGGTGTGTTCGGTTCTCGGGGAACCGAGCCTGAGCATCTCTATTAAAAAGTATGTTGTACACTGGATCTTGGCAATGCAGTTCATGCATTTTATTTTAATTTTGGGAAAGCATTTCATAAAGTTGAACACAACTAATTGGTTTATAAGGTAAGCACACTGGAAGTAGGGGAAAATATGAACATGGGCAGATAACTGGCTGAGGGATACAAGGGTTATTATATATGGAGCATATTCAGATATTTTTAGTGAGGTGTCTCAAGAATTGGTAATGGGTCCTGTATTTTTCAGTGTTTCTATTTAAGGATCTTGTAGATGGTCTATGAAGTTATGTGTTCATATTTGCAGAGACACTAAGTTTTGCAAGATTATTAACAGAGCTGAACATTAAGTCCCTTCAGAAGAATATGCACCAATGACGAACACAAAAACAGCAGTGATCCATTGTAGGAAAATATAAGTGAATGCATATACACCAAGGTCATAATTGTGCTACCTATACAATGAATAGTATAAAGTTGGCGAGATAGGGTATTGAGGATTCTAGTAGGCTATAAACTCTAGAAGTAAGGATTAGCACCCAATGTCAGGCAGCTACTGTAAGAGCTAATAAAACCCTTAGAAACAGGTCATAAATGCCTGAAAAGCAAATATAATTTTGTCATTGTATAGAACAAAGGTGCTGAAACTCAGTAATCAAGATCTACCAACAGTTTTCAGGATTCCTTTAATCATGCACAAGAAAATTAATCTATTTTTTGGGGTTCAGTACTTATCCCACCTGTTTCTACAGACAGAAATCCTGAAAACATGACCTGTTGTTAGGTCTTGAGCACTGGGTTTGAGCACCTCTGGTATAGATCATATGCACGTGTGTATATGAAAGACGAATGTGAAATTTAGATGGTTTAGAGACTGAAAATCTGTATTGTTAAAAGGAATGGAAGGGTAAAATTATAATGAAAGATTTGAAAAACTGGGGTTGTTTATGTTGTGGGAGGAAAAGCTGCTTTAAAAGTGATCTAATCAATGTTTACAAACGCTTTCAAGAAAAATAGAAAGATTTGCCTTTTACACACTAGCAACATAAATGGAAAGTTTTCACTGTGGGGATAGTTAGGCTGGAATTTCATGGAGCTAATAATGGTGGAACCCATGGATGGACTTACAAATAGTGTCTTATAAAGAATGGCATCAACAGTTATAATGAGCAAATTAGATGGAGTGATTGAAATGAATTTGTACGTCATGGGAAATTAATTTGTATGTTATGCATGGGATAAAGCAGAAGTTTTATTCCCACTGAGAGGTTAACTTGCCAAATGCTTCTGGAGGTTTGACATGGATTATTGTGCACTGGACTTTGTACAGCCTTGAGGGGTTACTTATTATTCTCTTCTATTGTCAAATTTAGCCAGAACCACCCTTAGTCTGTAAACTGTAATTACCATCTGACAAATCAAAAATCTAAAGAATTATAAATATCAACAAATTGCTTTACTTGTCTCGAAAGATAAACAGATTTAACCTATCAATCAACAGATTGATCAATTTATTTATTCATCACTCAGCTAAATTGTTGGTGTTTCGTAATGCATGGTGATAAGACACAATTAAGACTATTTTTACATCACAATCAAGTTAAGTATTTTGAATTGGGCAGCACAGTGGCTCAGTAGTTAGCACTTCTGCCTTACAGCACTGGGGTCATGAGTTCAAATCCTGACTATGGCCTTATCTGTGTGGAGTATGTATGTTCTCCCCGTGTTTGTGTGGGTTTCCTCCAGGTGCTCCGGTTTCCTCCCACACTCCAAAAACATACTAGTAGGCTAATTGGCTGCTATCAAAATTGACCCTAGTCTCTCTCTCTCTCTCTCTGTCTGTCTGTCTGTCTGTGTGTGTGTGTGTGTGTGTGTGTGTGTGTGTGTGTGTGTGCGTGCGTGTTAGGGAATTTAGACTGTAAGCTCCAACGGGGCAGGGGCTGATGTGAATGAGTTCTCTGTACAGTGCTGCGTAATTAGTGGTGCTATATAAAATAACTGATGATATTGATGATTGGCTAAGATCAATGGCAGCATGGTATAATATAACAGTTAGCCTTAATAGTAATATCAACGCTGAATGCAGCATTTTTTCACAATTTGTGCATCAAAATGTTACCTAGTAAGGTAAAACAAGATATTCTCTGTTAAAAGTTAAAATGATTCTATTTAATATATGAGTGTATCTGTACTTACTTATTCAGGGACAAACACAGCACTCCTAAAGGGGGGTTTCCAAATGTGTGCATGGGGGGATGCCTGTTTAACAAGCACAGTGACGATATATGTAGAACCGCAATGCTTAATCGCCATTTCAAGATGGCAATAAGAGATAATATCAATTCAAAATTGCTTTATTGTTTGAATAAATCAGTTTATAATGAATGAAGATTTTTTTTTTTTAGGTAAATTGAATCTATTTTTTAAACTTTGCAAAATTTGTTTTAATTTTTGAGGCAGAAATTCTCACAAAGGGGTAGGCGGAAGGGGACAGAAACATACAAATGGGAGAGAGATATGCACTTGCACACACACACAAGGGAGGGCAGATGCACACATGGGGAGACAGAGGGAGAGGGAGAGAGGTACACATTCATAATTGGAGAAAAAGAGGAAAACACAAAGGGGAAACAGAGAGAGCGAGATGATACATCATCATCATCATCTTTTATTTATATAGCGCCAGCAGATTCCGTAGCGCTTTACAATTAGACGCAAAGCAAAATAAAACAATACTGGGTCATACATACAGACAGAGAGGTAAGAAGGACCTGCTCGCAAGCTTACAATCTATGGGACAATGGTTTGATACACAAGGGTAAGTGCTACATCATATTCAATATTTGTCCACCTAGAATGCAAAGGTTATAAAGTATTTAGTGGGCTGCATGATCAGTCACACAACTATGTTGGTCAGAGGGTTGTTGTCTTGTGTTAGCTGTGTATAGGGTGGTAATAGGGTAACCTAGGGAGATTAAGAGTGTGGTAGAGGAATACTATAAGCTTGTCTGAAGAGGTGGATATTCAGAGAACGCTTGAAAGTTTGAAGACTAGAGGAAAGTCCTGTGGTGTGAAGGAGTGAATTCCATAAAGTGTGGGCAGCCCGAAAAGTGCCCTGTAACCGGGATTGGGAGGATATGATGAAAAACACAGATCTTGTGCAGATCGGAGGTGTCGAATTGGGAGATATTTTGAAACAAGGGAGATGTATGTTGGTGCAAGTATGTTGATGGCCTTGTATGTTAGTAGAAGATGTTTATATTGGATTCGTTGAAAAACAGACAACCAATGTAGAGACTGACAGAGCGGCTCAGCAGAGGAATAACGGTTTGCAAGGAAAATCAATCTAGCCGCTGCGTGCAAAATAGATTGTAGGGGCTCAAGTCTGACTTTGGGAAGACCAGTAAGGAGGGAATTGCAATACATAAAATAAACACATGTGGGGTGGTAAGAAACACAGACATGAGACACACAAACATGGTGGGGGAGGGGAGACAAGTCCGATAGACGGGACTATGCGGTGCACAGTAAGAAGCCAGTAGAGGAAGCAGGCAAGGAATAGAGATGCTCATGTACCACTAACCTCAGTAGGGGTGGGGACAGGAGCTGTGCTGCTTAAACTAAATAGTCACGCGCTGCTGGACATTTTAAAATCCATTGGCTAATATTATTGGTGCACAGAAATATTTCCATAAAATTATAGGGACACACAGCATATTAGGTATATAACACCAACTGCTTATTTTCTTACTTAGGTAGCAGATGTCTCAAACTCTGACATACATAGATGTGATGTACCTGAAACTGATGGTTTGTATCAAGAAATTATAGTTACCAGGAACACTGAGCTCTAATATTTACATAAAACAGCTGATTGGCCAGTCCCCAACAATTTACTCCTCTATTGAGTTCAAACACTACTGGACCGTTATGCAATACAACTACATGTACCTATTATATGACTTCCTTTTTCCTATCATATTGTGTGCAAGACCTTCACCCTTTGTCTCAAGTTATATTCCTGTATTGTAATCATTGTATGATTTTTTTCCTCCCCTCCTTATAGCAATGTTGGTGCTTTATAAATAAAAAATAACAATAAACTGCAGAGAACAGCAGCCACGATGTTCAGAAATTGTTTACCACAGTTTGTTGAATAGTTTCTAAAACCAAGGATTCTGTTGTCATGGAAACAGATTTGCTCTCGCCATTCAGTGTTATTCAACCTCAGCTAACATACCATCCACGGTTCCACAGAAATTCTCATGACGGCGTACACTCAGTATGAGATAATGTTGAAGCACTGATGTATAGTGTAAATGTTTAATTCATTATAAAGACTTGGTACGTTCTAAGATTCATTTACATTATGTATTTAATTGTTTTTATTCTCCACTATTCTTTGTTATGCTCAAACCAACTTAATGTTAGTTAAAACGGTTTCCTATGTTCAGATGATTTGAAATCATTAGCTTGTCTATGTTATCTTCATACAGCAGTAGAATATTGATCTGGAAATCACTCCATCAGATCATGGGAACTCACAGAAGGGTTCCAAATGACCTCAAAACAGGTATCAAAGGAATTTCTGCAAGTAGCTTACTTTTTTGTTTTAGTGTCCTTTTTTCATTTACTGCGCTCCTCGACAACAGGGTTGGCCCTACCCAAAAAAGGTTATTTTTGTTATGTACTTGAAGAAGGCTATAGTCATGCCCCAAAATGTTGTGCTATGTTGTTGTTTTAACCAGTATATATGAGGATTTTAATCTGAAACAATTCTGATGTAGCCATTTAGTACTATTTTGTGACTGATTGTTTTTTCTATTGTGTATTGTTACACCGTTCTTAGCCATGTATTTATATAATTGGGCAGGGTAGTGTATGTAGCACAAAAGGGTTTATACAGATCCCGTTTTCTTTTCATTTCTTGCTATGTGCTATATTTGTGTATTATCTAAATATACTATAACTCTGCCAGTCATTGTTAGTTTTCCATAGACACAATGACTTCTAGTGCATATTTTTGACGTTCCTTAATCCGTATATATTTTTTTCCTTGGGATAGAACGTGTCTCTACTGCTCTCTGTGTATTGAATTGAAATTGTATTCAGAGAAGCTTGGTGTCAATTCCCAGTGTAATGAAAATGCAGAACTCCCAATTAAGGTAGCTGAATGTGGAAAACACCTTATTGTTTACTAAATATTCCCAAGGAAGAACAAAACAATTATTTGTTATATTAATTTGTATATGAATCAGAATAAATCTAGCGCATGAAATATTGTACTATATTCTTATGCATAGTTGTGTTTATGGTTTCTTCACTAGATTTGTCATAACAAATGTACGAATTTGTAGCAAGATACAACTGAAACAAATTCCATCAACGTCAAACTTTAAATCTAGTAAAAATCATGTCCAAAGATCACACATTGTTGGAATTCTCAACAAGTCTGAACTTGTCATTTTTTTTGCAAAAGTCTTAAATACAGTATACTGTTCTATGATTAAATCACCGTCATTTAACGTTTGCTGCACAGAGTTTCTTACCTTCGGTATGTACTGCAGAGACGTAAGTCCAGTTGTACCTTTTGACAATATCCACCATGGCTCTGGCTTGTTGAGCATCAGACGGAACCACTCTCATGAAATACTTGTACAAGGTTTTGTCACTCAGGTCCATACTTGTTGCAGAGTAAGCAATTTGAGGTATATTGAAAAGCTGCAGTAAATTCTGAACTTGAATGGCCACAGAGCTGGATCCAGGTCCAATAACTCCAACAATGGGTTTTTTCGGTTGGGATAATGAAGACGATCCATCGGAACAACGGACCAATCCTTCCTCTTCTTCTGATGAAATTAACGAGTCTCTTATAAATTCTATACTTTGTTCCAAAGCCACTGCGGAATGCCAGCAGGAATCTCGTATCTCACATCCGAGAGTTATGTTTGGCAACACGTTGGGGTCTGCGTTGATTCTATCGAGCGTATGTAGCATGGCTTCCACTCTTTGTATGCCATATTGTTCTCTTATTTCTCCACATTTCCTCTCGTGAACCTTTTCAACCGTTGGTTGGTGGTGAACCGAAAACAATGCCCCGATGATGATGTCTCCTGGCATGTGTGCCACCACCCGTCTTTCGTTTGTTTGTGCCGACACCATAATCCCAACATTCCCAGATCCATCTTCCTTTAACAGCAGAAGTATCAACAAAATGTAAGGGAGCATTTTAGGACACAATTTAGGCTGGAGAAGACAACATGATGAAAAGGAAAGATCTCAAGTCTCTTAGTCTTCTACACCTCGTTTGACGTCTCTCCATGCACTATTTCCCACCACTTAATAATCGATCTTTATGGACAAAAGACCATCGAAGGAGAGCTTTACCGTCAGCCCGTACTGTCATTCCCTAAAGAAGAAAAACAGAAAGCATTCAGCATGTGTACACTGTAACCATACAAACTCTTTAATCATACTAAATCGTCACACTAATATATATATATATATATATATATATATATATCTATAATATAAAAGCCTAGTGGCGTGTGTTAGTCTGTGTGTGGAAAAAAAACCTCAAGCTGCAGCGCCACCTGCTGGGCGGAGTTATATACTACACTGACCTACTAAATTCTTAGCATTATCTAATATATAAAAGTAAAAGCCTATCGGCGTGTGTTAGTATGTGTGTGTGTGGAAAAAACTATTTTCTCAGAAAGGGCTCATCCAATTGACCTGAAATTTGGTATACTGACATTATTTGACAAAAAAATTAGAATAGTGAAGTCAGTTAACTTCCATCATCCCCCCTCCCCCCCGTGGAAGGGGTAGTAAAGGCTAAATTTACGAGTTGAGGGGTCAAACTCATTTTCGTGAGGTAATTTTACCTCATGAACACACATTAAAAAGGGCGCTTGCGTCGGGAAGTAACCCTCTTCACCTGAGGAGGCCTGGGCTAGGCCCAAATGCATGACAAGAACCTTTTTAAGACCTTAAGTAGCTTGATTTGACTAGAATGCATGAGTATCATGCATGGGTTAACTTGTGTATATATATATATATATATATATATATATATATATATATATACACAAGTTATACCTTGGTGTCTGCAATATGGAATTTACCATAAGGTCAAAGCTGATTAAAAATGTAATAATCATATTTAGAACCCTGAATATCTTTTTATCCATAGGAACAATGTAAAGGTCATCGTCCATTTCAGAGATTTGATTACATGCTCTACAAAAAACCTCTTTAAGTGTGCAGGTTCAGTAAGATGAGCTAGTCTTGCAAATTGCATTTATTTATATAAATAATAGTGAAGTCCTTTACATTGGGATGGAATATAGATGACAGACATGGCTCAGGGGCGGATTTGGGGAAGCTGGTATTGTTGAACAGATAAAAGAAATGAGATGTTTGTGTGAAGAACTGTTATCCCATTTCATGTCAACTACATCGCCAATAATTCCTTGCAACTAACGCTATTAATACATAAGAGCGCATTGTGTGTTCTCTCAAAGCTGATCCTTTTGCTAATATTCATTGCATAATTTAATTATGTGAGAAGCATATAGCAGACAAATAAGCATTTTCAAATTTATTTCCTTTTCAAACAAATAATCTTTTACTTGTAGACATTAGTTCCAGCAGATATTTGACAGTCACTAACTATTTTAATTTTGCAAATGTTCTAAAAAGACTAATACAGTATAGGAATGAAGCCATAAATTGCGCTTATTCCTTACAGTTGACTAATTAATATATTTTAAAATCATTCTATCTGTAGATTAAAGTAGGTCACTGATTCTCGGACCTCCTAAGTCAGTGTTGGCTAACCTGTGACACTCCAGGTGTTTATGAAACTACAAGTCCCAGCATGCTTTGCGAATATATAGCAGCTTATTGCTGGAAGGGTAGGCTGGGACTTGTAGTTTCACAACACCTGGAGTGTCACAGGTTAGCCAACACTGTCCTAAGTTGTACTTAAACAAAGCCGTGTCTTATGATTTATATAACCTGTCATGGAGGAAATCATTAATATCACCTCATCAGATTAAAACATGATGCCCTGCCATCCAATACACACACACATAAAACAATGTTATTCTGATATTTTGTCTTTACGAATTGATTCTGCAATTTCCCCCCATATCATAACTACTGATTCAAATGGGAGCAGTATTCCAATCATCCTAGATGTTGTTATCTACAAATGTCCTGCATTGCTTCCTGAACCTGCAAATTCAATCATGATTAAAAGTAAATCAGGTTAAACACTGTGGGCCTTATTTATTGAGTAAAGTAAAGCAAAAAAAAATGAGTAACTTTACACCTTGGCAATGGAGGGGGAGCTAAATTTAAAATGTGATGGCAGATTTATAGTTGGGGTAGGACATGTTCTAATCAACTTTAAATTTCAGTGTAAAAATAAAGCTATCACGTATTTGTGTGCTGCATGAAAAAACGGCCAGTATTTAACTTATGTGCAAAATAATAAACTAAGATGCACCCCTTGCATTGTAACATGGTTTTGTCCAAGAGCAAATTTACTCCTCATTTTTTTGCCTTACTTTCCTTAATAAATCAGGTCCTTTGTGGCTGACCGTTCCATTTTTTATATTTAAGCAACTAGAAAATCTGCTCTTATAATAGCATGATATAGAGGTATTTGTATGTGTTAGCTAATCAGTACATATGCTTTCATGGATGCATGTTAACTTCAAAGGGGAATAACGCAATATATAATTTTGTTTTTAAAATCTTATCTCCCAATTGTTAGCAGGATGAATCGCAAATTACTAGCTTTAACTTTTCCTCTATCTGGTGAAAAATAATCATATATTAAATATGTTACAATGTATATTCTCGTATTCTGTAAATCTGACATGTGTTAATTTAGTTTGAAAAAATAGTCGTCTGAGCTTACAAGTCGACTTCCCTTCATTAGGCACAGTGAGCAGCTTTCTATGAAAAATGGGGGGCTGGGAATTGAGTCAATCTTCTGAAAATAGACCAATAATAGTCCATTTAAACGATCAATATTGGATATATAAAATGACTTCTTTCTGAAACACTGTACTTTTATTCATGAAAAAAAAAATATTTTACTGTGCAATTAAAACCCTTATTTTTTCAGAATGCTGGAAAAAATTACTTTGACCTTCATAGAGTAAAGTATTTATTTACGGAGCTGTTATCTCCATCTTATATCTTTTCTAAATCATTTCTAATCACACGAATCTCTGTTTATTGTAATTGCTTAGTAAGACCAAGCAAGCATCCTGCCACGGTTCATGGTACATTGGCCACATATCCATTCTAAGCTCATCTTCCCTTTTAACTCGGTGAAGTCAGCAACATGGCAGATTACATTCATCTTATTACATGCATATATGGAGAGAAATTACGTTGTTTGTGCAGAATAGCTTATGCCAACATTTAATTTAAACTCTGCGGAATAAAAAAAAACTTATAACGAACCTAAAAATAAAAAAGGCAATTCTTAATCTATTTAAAGAGCAAATTATTGCTTGCATTATTGATTCCTAATCATAGGGTGCAAGGAATAACCCTGGAAATGAACACTAAAAAAATCTTCTAACAGAAAAACAAGAGATCAATGTTGCACATCTTGCATTCTGCTGCAGGAGAAGAAGAAGTCACTTCTGGGAAATACATTTACACAAGCTGTGTTGAAGAGCATTTTAAAACTCTCCCTGAAACCTTTTCATTGTTTTACTATATATATATATATATACACCGTTCGGTCACAACATTAAAACCACCGACAAGTGAAGTGAGGCGCCTGTCAAGGGGTGGGATATATTAGGCAGCAAGTAAACAGTCGGCTCTTGATGCTGATGTGTTGGAAGCAGGAAAAATGGGCAAGCGTAAGGATCTGAGCGACTTTGACAAGGGCTAATATATGATGGCTAGACGACTGGGTCAGAGCATCTCCAAAACGGCAGGTCTTTTGGAGGTGTTCCTAGTATGCAGCGCTTAATACCTACCAAAAGTGGTCCAAGGAACCACTGGTAAACCGGCAACAGGGTCTTAGGTGCCCAAGGCTTATTGATGCACGTAGGAAGCAAAGTCTAGCCCATCTGGTTCAATCCCACAGTTGAGATACTATAGCACAAATTACTGAAAAAGTTATTGCTGGCTATGATAGAAAGGTATCAGAACAAACAGTGCAATGCAGCTTTCTGTATAAGGGGCTGTGTAGCTGCAGACTGATCCAATTGCCCATGCTGACCCCTGTCCACCACTGAAAGTGCCTACAATAGACACGTGAGAGCCAGAACTGGACCATAGAGCAATGGTAGAAGGTTACCTGGTCTGATGAATCACGTTTTCTTTAACATCATGTGGACAGCTGGGTGCATGTGCGTTGTTTACCTGGAGAAGAGATGGCACCAGGATGCACTATGAGAAGAAGGCAAGCTGGCGGAGGCAGTGTGATGCTCTGGGCTTTGACACGTACCACCTACCTAAACATTGTTGCAGACCAAGTACACCCCTTCATGGCAGCGGTATTCCCAGATGCAGTGGCCTCTTGTAGCAGGATAATGCACTCTGCCACACTGCAAAAATTGTTCAGGTTTGAGGAACATGACAAAGAGTTCAAGGTGTTGACTCCAAATTCCCCAGATCTCAATCTGATCGAGCATCTGTGGAATGTGCTGGAAAAACAAGTCCGAGCCATGGAGACTCCACCTCGCAACCAACAAGACTTAAAGGATCTGTTACTAACGTCTTGGTGCCAGACACCATAGGACGCCTTCAGAGATCTTGTGGAGTCCATGCCTCGACGGGTCAGAGCTGTTTGGCCTGCACAATCAAGGCATATATTTGCTAAGTGGTTTAATTGTTGTGTTTGATTTGGTTTATTCAACTATAAGCTGTCAATTACAAAGAGTCTATGATAAGTTGGTTGTAACATTAAACTTAAAGAAAATCACCCACATTCCAGTATTGTACAGCAATTATTTTTATCATACCTGGATTTTTAGAGTTAGTACCAGCTTATTAGAGAGATATCGTAAAGGCTACTTGCATTTTGTATAATGTTGCAAGCCACACCTCTGTTTTTACTATGTTCCTCTAGGACAGTGGCTCTTACTCAGGGAAAGCGTGACAACATTTCTAGGGGTGCCAATCATCATGCTAGATTTTGACAGAAAGTAATTTTAACATGTAGATTTGTAGATCATGTAAGTAATTAGTTAAACTGGTGTCCAAAAAGATTGGTGCAAAATGTGATAAAAGTAATAAACAAGCATTGCAGTAAACATCTGGACATATTTTCAAGGGGTGCATGAACATATTTTGAGAATCATACAGGTGCCAGGTGTCAAAATAGGTTAAGAACTACTTGTCTAGTACAACCTTGTATTCAGATAATATTTGTTTTATACATTGAGTCAAATGTATGTTTTGTTGTTTAATAAACAACAAAAGCACAAAAATACAACCCATATATATATATATATATATATATATATATATATATATATATATATATAATAATACTACAACTGATAACTAGTGACATTATCTGTACAAGTGCAAAAACCTCAAGTCTATCACATCAAAAAGAAAAGTAACACAGCCAATACTATTATATTACTTCCGATTAATAATTATATTTATGGCTGATCGTTGAACTAATGTCCTAAGCTTGCACATAAAGTTCTATGGATCTTGTACAAGGATAACAAATTAACTTAAATCAAACAGCTTTATCTCATGTTACAGCTTTGGATTATCAAAGTCAAAATCATCTGCTGTGTTAGTTTCAAGACTGCAGCTATATAGTCATTTAGAAGAAGATGTACAAAGCCTCTAGTGTCTGCAACATCAAACACAGTGTACGTTTGTCATGGATACATTAAAAACAGGGTAATATTGATTATGAGATGTGGATAGCTGACAGTAATATAAGACGCCAATGGCATTTCCATGGTACTTTCACCCTAACTGACCTGCAAAAAAGTGCTTCGCTCCATCTTACGGTTCACAAGGGTTGTTTGTTTTTTCATTGGTCATGTTTAATTCAGAGTTTTTATAAAATTTCAAATAAAACACACATCAGCACATAAGAGGTTAGAATAAAAACTCCACACTGACCCAGAACTAATGACATGCATGTCTAACCTACTGGAGAGGTCATCCCTCACTGGGGGAATCCCCATTGATGTCTACAGAATTTATTGTGTTGACATTATCCAAGTATCCCTGAAACAGAAAGAGAGGGATGGAGAGAGGGTAAGAGAGGGGGAGAGGGAGAGAGAGAGTGAGAGAGAAAGAGAGGGAGGGAGAGGGGGGAAGAGAGAGGGGGGAAAGAGAGAGGGAGAGAGAGAGCGAGAGAGAGAAAGAGAGGGAGGGAGACAGGGGAGGAGAGAGGAGAAGAGAGAGAGAGAGGGGGGGAAGAGAGAGAGAGAGGGGAAGAGAGAGACGGAGGGGATGCGAGAGGGGGAGAGAGAGGGGAAGAGAGAGGAGAAGAGAGAGGGGAAGAGAGAGGAGAAGAGAGAGGGGGGGAGAGAGAGGGGGGGGGGAGAGAGAGAGGGGAAGAAAGAGAGAGAGGGGAAGAGAGAGAGAGAGCGAGAGAGAGAAAGAGAGAGAGAAAGAGAGAGAGAGAGAGAGAAAGAGAGAGAGCGAGAGAAAGAGAGAGAGAGAGGGGAAGAAAGAGAGAGAGAGAGAGATGTGCATAAAGAGCAAATCATGTATAGCTATTTGCCTATACATAATTCAGTATACTGATGTAAACATTAGGAACCTTTATGTATAACAACAATGATATATGCTTATATATCATTGACACAACATATATTAAATATTGAACTGCTCTGCACATTTTATATGGAGAATAATCAATTCTGACAGCATTATTTTTGGAATAAAATTGTTGTAACTCATTAAGAATTATCTTTACATAGCTAACTGTGCATGGCTTTACAAATTACACCTCGCTTAAAATGTATAGCACTATATATATAAGAATATGAGATAATGGGAGAAATGCTGTTTGAATATAACACAAACACTATGCTACATTATACAACTGGTTGCATTCACATCTGGACATCAGGTGTCATGGCAAAGTCCTAATTTTGGAGAACTACCGCATTTGGTATAACAACATTGCATGTTGAGCTAGAGGTCTAGCACATATTATTAAATGAGGGTTTCTACCATGACGACCACCATAAGCCCCTTATGGAATGTAATACATGGAAGTACATGGAACACAATGATAAAATATTAAGTCTGTCATTTGCAAAACAATCATTCTAAGAGGGTGAACTATTGATAACGACAGTCGATTATCTTAATGCCCTTAAAAACATTATGTTCATCCAAAACAAATGCACAATCACAGCATATTATAATTCCACAGCATATTATAATACCACTGATCCCACACATCATCTGTTAGAAATATTCCTGTCTATTGGTTCTTGCAAACCCAATAAGAAGATATTAACCCACATTTTAATAGCTCAGGCTGCTTACTTTGAAATGTTTTGAAGATCACATGTATTATCCAACACTGATGTGCTGGAATTATGGTTCTTCCTCCTCTTGGCTTTAATAGCACTGCAATGTTATTATGACTTTTCTCCCATTACACGTTTGTCTTACTGCTTTAGCTTCCAAGAAAAATTCAATAAAACTATATTAATTATGCCGGTTTATAAAAAAAAAGTGGTGAAAATCGTCACAGTATTACAGTTTCCTTAAGCAGCCAAGACCCCTTTGAACTAATCCTTGATAACCATTTAGGAAATGCAATTATGACAGCACATGAAGCAATTAGTATAGACTGTTGCTACACGCCCTGTGGAAATATATTGTGATAATTAAAGATATTAGAGGGGAAAAAGAACCTAAAAAAAAATGATAAATAGCTTCTTAGATGTTATAAATGTGACCTTGAGATTTTTTTTCCCAGTGCATAAAAATAATGACTCATTAGGAACCAATTGAAAAAATGCCTGGTTCATTGGTTACATTTGCTGAAATTCAAGAATTTGTTTTCTGTCATAGATCACATCTTTCCACAGATAGATCCTGCTATGTGATTTGTATTCAGTGCATGCCTTATCGCTGGTTTTAGTTAGACAGCCCAAGGTAGTTTATATTAGAAGCTAAATGTAGATAAAGAGAATGTTCCCCAACAGTTATTTAGTTATTTTTTTTTTACCATTTACAAACTATGTATTCCTGCAAATAAGGACAATCGATGCTGGGAGCAAGTGCAAAGGGGGTATATTGAGAAAGATGTGCGGTCAGCCTACTAAACTTCTACAGGGACGCTGTCCAAGGTGCTGAATCCACATAGAGCCACAGTGGCATTCATTACCAGACACCGGCTGCATATCAATGATGTTATGTGGGGCAATAGAGAAACAGAAGCACAATAAGCACTAAGGGCATCTATTTATATGCGGTTTGAGAATGCGCATGGCTTAGGCAGCAAACTCCGTTCCCCTAGATACACTGAAAAAACACAATGCACTGTTTAACTAACCAAGGCTAAAAAAAAAATGAATAGGTGACCGGACACAGCTGTCAACAATGACATATTTTGCACAGTGTAAAAATACTAGACACCTACACGTTTTAGGGATCCATGCAAAACCTGTGCACTTTGTCCTGCACAAACCCTACATCAAATTCCTCTCCCCTTAATGTGATCAACGTTACCTTAAATACACTGAAATCAGCTCCACAGAGACCAAAGCTCTTCTTCTCCACGTCTGGGATCAGATGGATCAGTTAGGGGTCCAGGGTTCGAGCCTCCCAGTCACCCCCACTGTGGCACGTTTTCCGATGTATAGATTATCTCAGGCAGACCCTTGAGGGGGGGAGGATCAGAGAGCTGAGGGCTTCTCTCTACACTTCCAATGCACACTGATCTCCTCTAAAGCAAGTCAAACGTTACCACCTGCTCCTCTCTTCTGCAACCTGCATCCACCGGGGTCCTCAATGTGCTGTTTCTTGGCAAGGGGTGGGGGGAAAAAAGGGAATTTTGTTCCTATAGTTGCTAGAGATGTCGGATCATGCTTTCTGACAAGTGTTCCAGTTCCTCACGCCTGAGTTACTGGTTAATACACTCCTACACTCTTATACCTCATCACTGCCTGTGTCTTCTAACTCCTTCTCTGCCACACTACTCTGACTACAGAGAGGTATCTTGTGGGGGTCACCCCTTAGTGGCTGAAAGGGGGGACTCTTCTATTTCTCATCATAGTGTTAATTTATTATCCAGTACTGTTATTAATCAAATGAAACATGACATTATTTGAACTATATGATATATATGGTCTTGCACGAGAATAATGAATCTGAATTAACCAGACATATATATATATATATATATATATATATATATATATATATATATATATATATGTATATATATATATATATATATATATATATATATATATATACACATATATATATATATATATATATATATATATATATATATATATATATATATATATATATATATATGTGTGTCTGCATCTATAGCTCGTGAGCTCGTGCCACTTAGGTGGATCATTTTGGAAATTGTAGGATTATTTTGATCGGCAACTTCTGCCCTATTGGAGTATATTCTGTGTCACTTCAATGTTAAACATGATCATACACATTTTATTTTTGCTTTCCCTCCTATCAAAGATATAGACTAACTTTTTTAGTGCCACCGAGTGGCGTATGTAACTTCTAAGTATAGCACTTGGCAAACAAGTCATAAATAATTGGGAGGGGAGCTTACTTCGAGGCTACAGTGTAATTAGGAGGTACTGTCTCCAGTGTACAGGTAATGTGTCATTTAATACTTCACAGAGCTTATATTAATCACAGAATAAAAACTGCATACAGAATTGTTCAATTAGTTCTGCCATGGCAACTGATTAGCACAAATGAGTATATACACATTAAAAACGGTCCCCACCACCTTAACTACCGTTGCCATAACTCAAGGAATCTCTAATTGTATAATGTTATTTTCTGCATATTTATCAGTAATTCCATTTATGTTATCTGCGACTGATGTTTCACCTATAGGTACAGTGGACTTGGTCTGTATGGATTATTCTCAATAAGACTTTTTTTTCTCAAAATACTGCACTTTTAGTAATAATAGTATAACACCTTATTTTCAATACCCACTAATCATCTCATGCACTTCCAAAGGCGATGTATCAATTGGAATAATGAATAGAACCCTCGGTGATCCCAGCCAGATACGTAACGACTAAAAGTATCACAAGTAGACAACTCATTAGATGTTGTGTCACAGTCCTTCCTCGTCAGTCAGAGGGTGGCAGGACACGCTGGTACTTGTAGTTACACAGCAGCCAGCGAGCCACAGATTGCTTGTCTCTGATCTACATCAATGATTCTGCAATATAGTTTCAGGGTGGGAGATATCTATCAACATATAAATGGACACGTTGCTATGATAAAAACAAGTGCACCAACATATTCAATTATTATTGCAATGCATTATGTTCACCTTGTAATTAAAAAAAATATGCTGTAAAAGAGAATTAGTCACAAAAATAAAGATCTCTTCAATTGACATAATTGACTTTGTCTTGACCACTTCTCTCTCCCTGTGATGTCTTTCCTCTAAGTCCCAATCTCTTAAAGACACCTAGTAGCTCTATTGACCATCCACAACTATTTCACACAACCTATTCCTTTCCATGGGTAAGGGCACTGTTAGGCTGAAGAGGGCGCTGCCAAAGGTTTTCTAGTACATCAGTCTCTGCAAGGTCATGAGGAGATGAGAGTGCAAATGAAACCACCGACCTGTATTCACTTCACCTCCAGTCAAACCTGGAAACAGACGAGGTTATCTGGTAAATGGGTTAAGACAGAGCAGCATAGAGTAGTGTGAGCAGATGCTGTACCTTTCTGGATGCACAGAGGACGGGTCAACCCAGAGTAGCCACATAGGACAAATCCATGCTATACATCAGCAGCAGCATCCATCGTTTGTGGTGACAGTGGATGAATGCAAAAGGCTGTTCATGACACCAATGTCTCTACAGCACTGACACTGCAGCGCTGCAGATAAATGCAGTAGATTTGGGCTAGAAGAAGGGCATCCACTTTCCTTTAGCCCTAACACTGAGTATATGAAATATTATTATCTGGCTGTAACATCTGCTAGTCTAAAGGGGGAGCTTTATCTGCAATTCCCCCAAACCTAATTGCCTGTTATGTATTGTAAGAACATAATAACGTGGGGATCTGATGCAGCACAAATTAGAGTAAAAGTGGAATGGAATAGATTTTATAAACTGTGCACGGAGCGCTTCTGATCTGTCTGTGAGATGAAGCAGGGATTTGTCCCTTAATCCCGTTGCAGATTTGCAGTCATTGCTTTGTACGTGTAAAGAGATGTATCCACTTTGATGCCATGCATCTGATAGTGCTCGCAGCATCACAAGGGATCCTGCAGGGAGAGAGGGGAGGGGACCGAAAAATGCAACCAGAATTGATCCCTGCTTGTACCACGTAGCATCCACATGAAGAGACATTGATTTGTTCACCCCCCACTCACATCTCTATCTCCTCTGCATGTGCCAGCTGCTCGTGCCAGCTGGATATCTCGGATTAAAGAATAGAACTATAAAGTAGAGTCTGGCCCTGGCACTCCTAGAAATAATTCCTGTTATTAACCTCCCTATTAAGGTTCCTGACTAAATGTGTGCAGTAAACAGGAGCCCTTGCAAACAATTCGGGAGAACTATGTGTGGTTTTTTTTTAATATAGATTTGGAACAAGTCAATGACACTGGACACGTTGTCATTTTTTGGTAAGTTATTGAAGTTAAAATTAAAATGATTGCCAAGTGTCCTTAGCCTTAACTAACATGAAGCTGGACCAGCTCTGCCTTCTAAGGCAAATTGTAAGCTTCATGCCATACGTTGGATCTTATAAGATATTCTTTCCCAATATGAATCTACGGCTGCAAAGTGTTGAAGATGAAATTAGGTCAAAACCAGGTCAATGGCGCCTTTAAATAAGGCTAAGAATTTATCTTTCTCCATAATGGGCTGAAACTGTGTTCCCATAGTGACCAAATGCACAGGAAGAATTATTGAATATTTGCTAAAGCTGGGTTTTAAATCTCTTTCTAGTGTGGTGAGTATTTACCAAATAAGATAATATGCAAACATTTAAGCTTAAATATATGTTACATAGATGCAGTTAAATAAAATGTTTGATATTGAAGACAGAGGGCAATAATAACTTGTAGTGACTAGATGAGTGATGGAATGAAATACAGTATATATGCAGGGTAATATATTGAGATATGTAGTTCAGAGTTTCGGGTAAAGTATAATTACATATATACTGTAGGGGAAGGTTGGTGCTCTTCCCCAAGAGATTGTTTATAGTATTCAAAGCTTTGGTTGGTCATCAGTGAACCAGCATATAAAGAATACATCTGAGTAGGGCACATCATATACCAAATTAAAGGTCTTAGGCAGTAGATTTTCAGAAAAATATTGGCGTTCTAGTCTGCTGCATCATTTCAGAGATATTTTTGAAACCGGCGTCTGCCCGCCAATGCATTACCATTGTTCTCTGGAAAATGTGACAGTTCGTGAACTCTCCCTGTGGACCTGCTGGGTGATCTGAAACATGTGACCTGTTGGGTGGTCTGGAAACTGTGACAATTATCTGCAGCTCTACTGGGTGACCTGAAACATATGACCTGCTGGGTGGTCTGAAAACTGTGACAGTTATTTGCAGCCACATACATCAGCACATCTTGCAGGGACCATGCCCAGCAATGTAACTTTGATTAAAGAACTTATACATATATTGTAGTGTATAAAGAAATTCTTTAATTCCTTTAATATAGTGATTGATGATATAGCTATTTATTCATTATATTCTGTTGTTAAAATTTTGACATGTAATGTAGTGTATAAAAAAGAAATTTAATTCTATTAATAAAGTAATTTAGTCAATACTTTTCAGTTTAATTTAGGGTGGTTACTAGTATATGGTGGTAGTGCAAACAAGGTACACTTAGTTCACACTAATAAACAAAAGTTCACATAAATTGACATAGCTCAATTAGAACAGAAAAGGGTCGGTATCAAATAAAAGTAGCAATGAATGCTTTGCTTTGTTGGAACACCAGACACTGGAAAGTGTAAGCACTATAGTCTTGTTGGGCTGTGTCTTCACCTGCGCAACCCCAGCCAACTTCTCCCAATTGCATTCTCTGCCTTGTAATAAGTCAAATTATTAAGAGAACAAAACGCGTTGGGTTTTGGTGAAAACTTATATTCTAGGGACCTCTCTGTGCTGTTATATCTGTTTAAATTGTACATGTGTGTTTTTTATCTTTCTTTAATAAAACTGTATAGAATTTATTATACTATTGCAGTCACCTTTCTATATTTGTGTCTGGCATATATATTCATTCTATAATACTGGGGAGAAGAATTGGAGCATTTTCTTGAAAAACATTTGGGAAAGTTGTTTATGATACACAGATACTGATTTTATGGTGGCACAGTTTCATTGAAGCATCCTTCAAGGTGACTTCACGTTTGATGCACCTTTCTGGGAAAGGTGGTTTATGTGGTTCACTAGTATAAGCTGAGTTTTCATTGGTGCTGCTACAGAGGCACTAATTCCTTTTTGTTCAGTGGGTGGAATCTTCACACAGATTTATGCTATGTTTATTGTTCTATTATTTTATGATGATTATATGTGTGTGGGAATATGGTGGCGTGAAACACAGAGAGAAGACACAAAAGAATTACAACAGATAAGTTGTGTTATTTTTTATTATTTGGTACACAAGCACGCTTGGCACTAAACTATAATTGTATTCTGTATTAAAATCAATATCCATTTCATATCAATTTACTTATATCAATATCCATTTGTTTCAGTAATACATTTAGGGTAACAAATAAAATAATATTACAAAGGGCAGTTAACAGGCAAGTATGGCCAGAGTAGCTGAAGGCAGTGTCGGACTGGCCCACCGGGTTACCGGAAAATCCACCGGTGGGCCCCTCTGCCTAGTTGCTCCGCCCCCTATCAGTTTGGACAGGGTCCACTCTCTGTGACAGACAAGAGGGGACAGGGGAGAGTGACCCCTGTTGCGGCGAAAAGGAGCAGAGAGGATCCGCCTACAGCCGACAGGTGGACAGTGAGCCCGTTGCGACGCTGTCAGCAGTGACGTCACTAGGCTGATCAGTACCAATGGGAGAAAGAGGAGCAGAGAGGAGCCGCCTACAGCCGACAGGTGGACGGTGAGCCCGTTGCGACGCTGTCAGCAGTGACGTCACTAGGCTGATCAGTACCAATGGGAGAAAGAGGAGCAGAGAGGAGCCGCCTACAGCCGACAGGTGGACGGTGAGCCCGTTGCGACGCTGTCAGCAGTGACGTCACTAGGCTGATCAGTACCATTGCAAGAAAGAGGAGCAGAGAGGAGCTGCGTTCAGCCAGGAAAGAAATTGAAGCTGGCGCATAAGTGAGGTAAGAGTTCTATTTTTCTGTGTGAAAGTGCCCACTGTTAAACCAACATGTTAAGATGTAATTTGATTATGTTTTAACAATGCAGCTTGATCTAGACCTAGTAGCAGAGTAGTAGGATCCAATGGACTCCCTTATTTCAATAGCGACTCTGCCATATAAAGTACCACTCAGCTCCCCCCATCCTTTATTTACCTTTCTGTCCTCATCTAGTCTGAAACTAGTAATACTGTATTTACTTTTATTATTTATAGGTCTTGTATTTTGAGAAAGTTATTTATATTATTGTGATAATATTCTTTTCAATTAAGAAATGATTGAAAAAAGATTATTGGTGTTAAATTAGATTTTGTTTCATTGGGGACATTTC
This sequence comes from Mixophyes fleayi, assembly GCF_038048845.1. NCBI lineage: Eukaryota > Metazoa > Chordata > Amphibia > Anura > Limnodynastidae > Mixophyes > Mixophyes fleayi. Next base: position 25,597,152 of record NC_134403.1, on the reverse strand, counting down.
TAATACATCAAACTGAATATTCTGTCATTTCTACTAAAGATTGGGTTTTAATGTACTTCATGGGCTATTTATTAAAGGTAAACACTTGTTAAATAATTAATGCCAGGGCTGGTTGGTGGGAAATAGGTGTATTTATTAAATGTGAATGCTATTAATTTAATGTATGGGTTGATTAAGCAAAATTACTTTATTTATTAAATGTGAATACTGTGAATTTAATGTCAGGGCTGGTTGCAGGGACAATATACGAATTATTAAACATGGGTGCTATTGATTTTAGAGGGTTAACTCATTGCTGAACATTCCATTTTTCATGTACCTATCTTTTTTCCAAACAGGACCCAGCTAAGCAACAACTGAGCTTTAGACACCAGCAGAGCCAGGTATCTAGAGCCATCTACAGCAGCAAAAACAGGTAGGAGAGAGCAGGACTGTCTACCAACTGTTCTGATCCTGTTAGGGCAGTCGTAATTTTGGGACTGTTCACTCAGGACCTTGTCCCAATTTAAGGGGCAGGGCCCAGACTGTGCACACTTTAAATACACTACATTCTTTGTATACTACGCTATGGAGTTAGCCACATCTTCTGTGAGCTGACCACACCCCCTTTAGCAGCTTGCCACACCCCCTCTGGTGGGCCTTTACTATTGTATTCCCCCGGTGGGCCCTTTATACCCCAGTCCGACACTGGCTGAAGGTGAAATTTAGGGGTATAAGGGGCAAGTGGGAAGAGGGAGGCAATAAGGGGAAGAAGAGTCCTGCTCTTCAGAACTTCCAATGCAAAGGGGAGGTATGGATTATGTGTGAAGTATGTACGAAGTCTGCATAGTTTGGGATTCCGCTTTGGTGGGCTTAACGTAGAGATATGCAGGCTCAGTTTTCTAAAAATCCGAGCTCCTTTGAACATTGCAAATCCAAGTCGGTTCGGTTCTTTCACGTTTCCTTGGATTTGACATGGTTTTGGATTCTATAATTACTTCACACCCTAAGAGATCTGGTGCTATTGCTCACACAGACACAGGAGGGGTGGCAGCATTCTTGTCACGCTGCAGTCTACAGCACCATTACTTACAAAGAAATAGGAGTAGCAATGGTCTTGTCACTCTCCAGTCTACAGTACCATTACTTACAAAGAAACAGGAGTAGTAGTGTTCTTGTCACTCTCCAGTCTCCAGTGCCATTGATATGGATCATGATCCGTCGACAGAAGAGCACCAGCCAGCTGCTGGCACCAGTCATGATGATACTAGTCCTTCTATGTCATCTACTATAGCCTATTCTCAAGGGCATAGTGGGTATAAGTCAGGGAAACTGAAATCCAAAAAAACAAGCTTTTACATTTGTAAAGAAAAAAACACCACTAATAATGGGAAAGTTTACTGTAGAAACACATACAATTGACAGCATGCCATTCTGATTCTACACAAAATAACATCAAGAAGTTGAGCATCACCTAGCTCCATTCTCTCAGCTAGATCCCAGCACCTGCAATCTACACTGTCATCCTCCTCACCCTCATCCTCACCCTCATCAGTGTGTACATCATCCTCACACAATATTAATTCTTTTCCACATTTTTAGGAAGTAGCCCCCTATGCCAATCGCTGACAAGGTTCCCGGCTGTGCAGAAAACTCTTTCTGAGTACACACTGGAGGGTGGGCAGCTTAGGTATTGCAAAGCGAGTTTGTACATAGGTCTCCAAATTGACTTTTTTTTTCCTACCAGTATGTAAAGTGACTGTCTGATGTGTCTATTTGTACACTGTCATTAAAATAATCCACAACCATTCTTTGGATTGTTGATAGTAGCAACAGATGGAGTTATGGCAGAGGTGTCACAAATTTTGGGCAATTCTTTTAGACCAGACCAGATGTCAAAATGTTGTGCTGACTCATCTGCATCACGACTGGATCTCTTGGGAAAGCTAAGATTTTTCCTAGCAGCAGTAGCCTGAGAAACTGAAGGAGGGGACGCCGTCCTGTCACGTAACACTTGAGCTGTCAACTTGGATCTCTTGAGATCTGGGTCAGTTGGAAAGAAAGAGAAGACATAGCTCTAAAGCTAGGATCAAACACAGTCACCACAATGTAGTGATCTGATTTCAAAATGTTGATAACTCTTGGATCCTGGTGAAGCAAAAAAAAGTACTTGATCTACAAGTCCGACATACTTAGCTTAATTGCTTTGTTTCATCTCCTCCTTCAATTGTCTCTAGCTGACTTTCCAAAAGTCTAATTAATGGAATCACTTGACTCAAGCTAGCTGTGTCTGAACTCCCTTCACAAGTGACTAGTTCAAATGGTTTCAGCACCTTGCACAACATGGAAAGTATTCTCCACTGCGCTGGACTAAAGTACATTCCCACTTCTTTCCCAATGTCATGGCCTGTTGAGACTCTTAAGTGTGGATGGCTTTTCACTGTTCCTCCATCCTCTGAAGCATATACAGTGTGGAATTCCACATTGTTACCACCTCTTGGTTCAGTTAGTGGCAGGGCATATTCAATTCTTCTTGCAGCTGCTGCAATCTCCTACATGCTGTTGCTGAATGCCGAAATTGTCCCAAATTTTTTCGAGTCACAGACAGCATCTCCTGCACGTTCCTGTCATTTTTTTTAAAAAAAGCTGTGTACCAAGCTGATTGTGTGAGCAAAACATGGAATGTGATGGAATTCATTAAGCTGTAATGCTCTCACAATATTGGTGGCGTTATCAGAAATCACATATCCTAAAGAGTGTCCAAGTGGGACAAGCCATGTGGCAATGACATCCCTTCGTTTTTGTAACAGGTTGTCAGTGATATGCCTCTTAGTGAAGCTGGTGAAACACAGAGTAGCCTGCCTCTGAAAGATTTGGCATTGTTTGTTAGATGCTGCTGCTGTTTCTGCTGCTGAAGTTGATTCACCAACCCAGTGGGCTGTCACAGTCGTATAATCTTTATTTTGCCCAGTTCCACTTGTCCAGATATCTGTGGTTAAGTGTACAGTGGGTTAAATGGCATTTTGCAGCCCAATAATTATGTTTTTTCTAACCTTCTGGTACAGGTGAGAACTGTATTCTAGTCAAATGGTGTTGAGATAGAATTTAGTAACGGGGACACAGGACCTTTATTAATATTGGATATTGGACGCAGATCTTATACTAGCATGGTTGCCATGGTGCCTGTGATCCGCTCTGTGACTGGGTGACAGCTGTCATACATGCTTTCTCTAGCAAAGGATTCTTTAACAGTTAATTGTTGTTTTTAAATGACTATTAGTCTTCTTCTTGGTCTGCTTCTAGGATGAAGATCCACCCCCAGCAGCTACAGCAGCAGGCCAAACGCTCAAGGATTCTTCAGAGGAATTCTGGATAGGAGAGGAGTCATCTAGCTTTAGCAACTTGGATGCAGGACTAACTCCGATCACTAGTGAGGATATTGATGATGAAGGTGTTGTGGGTGTAGATTGCAGGTGCTGGAATCTAGCTGAGAGAGGGGAACTAGCAGATGCTGGACTCTCATTGTTATTTTTTTAGAATACGTCTCTGATTTTCCCAACAGCTTGCCATGAACTTGCTTCAAATGGCATGACATGGATGATGTTCCTAGATGGTTAAGGTCTCTACCTCTACTGAATGTGGCTTTACAAACGCTACAAATGGCTAAACAACTGTTGTCAGGATTTGGGTAAAAATAATTCCACACATAAGAGGTGGATTTTTTGGTATTATGCCCAGGCATGACAATTGCCTTATTCTTATCACTGGCAAGAAATGCTTCCACTGGTGTAGGACTTGCCACTGTAAAATTCATTGACAGCACTGTTAGCTTAGCTGTCTTAAGCCTATTGGTAGTTTGTTTTGTGGGGGCCAAAACAAACCATGCACTTCAGCCACAAAAGTGGCAGTCCTTGTTGTTGAAGTGCTTGGTTTGTTAAACTGTACATGTCCTTTTTAACATATGTGTGGGTGGGCCCAAGGACAATTCCATCTTACACTGTTTTACATTTTGTCCTTGGTCTATCAGCTTGTGTAACAGTCGACAATTCAGGTGTCAAAAGTATTATTAGGTCACAATTAACATGGTGGACAGTATGATTAGGTAGACTATTCAAATGTGGGTAGTATTATTATAGAGCTAGGGATATGGTTAAGAACAGGGATAAGGACAGGACTAGGGACAGGGATAGGGACAGGGATAGGGACAGGTATAAGCATAGCGACAAGGACAGGGTTAGGGACAGGTCTAGAGATAGGGTTAGAGTTAGGGATAATACTGTCTTCATTTGATTTGTCAACCTAATAAATACTGTCTACATTGCAATTGTTGTCCTAATAATATTGTCAATGTCATTATATTGTCGACTTTATAATTTTGTCTAGTCTGCTGCCCATCAATTTGCATGCACTCTGCCTTATCATGCCTTCACTGACAACGTTAGTCCTTCTCTTCCCTTCCCCATTCCACCCTTCAAGTCTTGGGCCGTCGGCAGTGTGATTTGCGTGCAGTTGCGTTCTCTGGCGCAAGCCTTGTTCTGACACATGTGTAGTGCGATTTGTGCAAGATACATTCCTTTATGAATCAGGCCCATGATGTATGAGTGAACTCTCCATGCTCTAGGAGTTAGTTTCATAGGTTTATTTCAAGTAACTCTATGTAGACTTAAATTTTAAGATACAAATCATGATTTTTGTGTGTTCTTGAAAAACATTTATTTTTGGTCCTAGTGTTTATTTTACAAATCCAGGTTCTCCAAGTCCCTGAAAAACATGGGAAATATTTACTGGCACACTGCACTTCAGTTTTGGGTGGCTTAGCAGCAGGGCCACCATCAGGGGAACACGGGCAGTACTGCTGTGAGGGGCCCGGACAGACTAGGGGGCCCGGACAGCCCCTCAGTCACCGAACGTGCTGCCCTTTTTCTTCTTACCTTCTTCTCTGCGATGCTGTAGCTCCGCCTCCCAGGCTCTGATAGGCTGGGAGCGCGGCGCGGTGATGCCATCACTACGCACTGCGCTCCCAGTGTATCAGTGACCGGGTGCTGCAGCATCGCGGAGGAAAAGGTAAGTTAATTATGTATTCATATTTGGGGGGGTGAGGGAAAGCCTGGGGAACCTGAACTGTGGAGGGAGGGGGGAGAGGGAGAGCCTGTGGCATCTTAACTGTGGAGGGAGGGGGGGGAGAGCCCGGGGGACCATAACTGTGGAGGGAGGGGGAAAGGGAGAGTGGGGGACGTGAAATGTGGAAGGAGGGGGTAGAGGGAGAGCCTGGGGGACCTTAATTCTGGAGGGAGGGGGAAAGGGAGAGCCTGGGGGACATTACCTGTGGAGGGATGAGGAGAGGTAGAGGGAAAGGGAGAGCCTGGGGGACCTTAATTGTGCAGGGGAGAGGGGGACCTTAACTGTGGATGGGGGGACCTTAACTGTGGAGGGAGGGGGAGAGACGGAGGGGGGAATCTTAACTGTGGAGGGAAGGGGGAGGTGGACCTTAGGACCTTAACTGTGGAGGGGGGAGGGGAATCTTAACTGTGATGGGGGGGACATTAATTGTGATTGTGGGGTGGAGAAGGGGACATTTACTGTGATTGCAGGGAGGGGAGAGGGGGACATTTACTGTGATTGCGGAGAGGAGAGAGGGGGACATTTACTTTGGGGGGAGGGGGGCATTTACTGTGATGAGGGAGTGGGGGGAATGTACTGTGATGAGAGTTAGGGGGTGTATGTATGGCGAAGAGGGAGAGGGGCATATGTATGGGGAGGGGGGCCCTGCCAGATTAATTAGTACTGGACCCCACAGTTTCTAATGGCAGCCCTGCTTAGCAGGAGTAAGGAGAGCCCAACAATGCCACACTCTACCTGCTCCAACTGACCCAGGCGTTTTTAAAAGCTGGCAGACAACACACTACCTGTAGCAGCTCATGGGATCAGCAATGGGTGCGTGCAGGACGTCAGGGGACCGCCCAGAGTCCCTGAAAGCCAGGCTCCAAATGATCTATGATAACTGCGTTTCACATAGGATATTACACCCAAACTGAAAATTAAGTTTTTGGTTCGAACTATCCTTAAATGCCTGATTTAGAGCTGGACATACGTCCATCTGCATCCTGCAAAAATGGTGTAATGCATTGCTCAAGTGCAGTAAAATATGGCTGCATTTAGAGTTAAGCAAAGCTTGCACTTGAAAAAAGTAATTACCAAGCAGAACAAGGATTAATACGTTTATATCCTATGTGGGGAACATCGATCCATTATATAGAAATTCATTGAAGGCTGGATTTAAAGAAAAGTCCCTGTAAGTTTGTTACCATCAGGGGACTCTAGGTTTGCAAACGAATAGTTGTATCACTGTAAAGATTTATAATTTTAAAGACACCTAATAAAGAAAATATTTTGTAAGCTGACTACCATTGGTTTTACCTTATTAGAGTGCTTTATTAATCACAAAGTGTGAAAAAATTCACTATTTTTAATTTGATTTTATATAATTGTTATTATTTTGTCACAGAATTACAATATTGTTGTGTTTTGTTTTTTTTCATTTTTGTATTACATATTAATGGAGTTGGGTTGAACTTCTGGAAAATAAGAAGATATAGAGGTTTCTCTACATGCACTAGATTAAATTAAGTATTTTAGATTTTATTCTTTACCCTGGACACTAAGGGTGTCTAAGACAGTGCTTGGTTCGCTTTATTTATTTTTGTAATTATATTTTGGCATAAAGCTCATGAATAGCTTAGGTGAAAATGACACTAGGCAGCAGTCTATTGTAAAGAGCCGCAAGAATCCTTATCTTTTATTTTGAAAGAATAATCCTATTCACACTCCAAAAAAATAATAATGTAGCCATTTATTTTAAATGCAAATCAGGCAGGAAGGGGGCTTGTCCCCCTGCAATGTTGTTTTTTGCAGTGATAATAAAAGGCTATATTCCAAAAGTGATTACTTTGGAGTGAGAACCTGATTTTTACCGAGCTACTGCTGTTGGCCACTGGTCATAATTCTGCACCTGGGTGGAATAAAGCCATGTGGAGAGGTATTAACTCACAAAGCTCTCCCTCTGCCATTTCCAAAGTCATTTAGTCTACACAGGTGCTGAATTAAAGCTGAAGTCACTTATGTGCATTGCAGGATTCCTCCATCGTCCCTTCCAGACAAAGTTAGAAAGCGTTTATCAGGCCGACGAGATATGGAAGCCATGAGAGAAGACAGTCAGATGAGTGTCTAGGGCAGTGTTGGCTAACCGGTGACACTCCAGGTGTTGTGAAACTACAAGTCCCAGCATACCCTTCCAGCAAAAAGCTGCTATATATTGGCAAAGCATGTTGGGACTTGTAGTTTCACAACACCTGGAGTGTAGCCAACACTGGTCTAGGGCTCACAATTTACTAGTTAAGAAATCCCCGTCACCTATGAAGCTTAGGGTCCATGGAAAATGCCCTCTCTGCGCTGTCCTAAATTTGTCCCATTCATCTCACTCTTCTACAGTCTATGTTGTACATGCAGCTCTGTTCATTGATTGCAACTTAATCTTGTATGGTAGATCTAGGGGTATATCTATTAAACTGCGAGTTTGAAAAAGTAGAGATGTTGTCTCTAGCAACCAATCAGATTCTAGCTGTCGTTTTGTAGAATGTACTACATAAATGATGATGCTGGGAATGGCTCCCTAGTGTCTCTCCAGGTGTCAATAAACTCTCCTATGTCAGGATATAGCTCACCGCAGGGGCCTTTAAAGTTGACTCAGGTGACACTGTTATCTTCTAACACAGGACAGTTTTTCTGGCCTCATATTTTACACATGGATTTAGATCATTACCCTTGGAGAGCAGGACTCTGCTTTGAAATCATTTGCATTTGATTTGCAGAGTAACACAAATTATAAATGGCTTCATTTGACACACATTATTTACAATGCAGTTATGGTTAAGCCTTATTCCACGTAATTATTTTACAGGTTAATCCTTATAACTCTAATTATTCTATGTTCACTACACTGTCATTTTGTAGAATGCACTAAATAAATGATAACTAGAATCTGATGGGTTGCTATAGGCAACATCTCCACTTTTTCAAACCAGCAGTCTAGTAAATGTACCCCCTAGTGTACATAGCAAGGAGTTTCTTTATCATACCCATTTTTTCCAGAGGCCTCATAGAGTGGTTTTACCACTAATTGGATTTTTAGCACATCATGCATCTATTTAAGTATTTAGAAATCCAACACCTGGATCATGCAGGCTGTGATAATGTACTGCTCATCTCCTGCTCCTGTTTTTCAGTTGCAATAACCTGGCTTGAATTATTTGGTGTTTAAGATATTTTACCATAAATTATCTAATGCAGCACTTCTTATGTCAAGATGAAAATAAGAAAGGTAACACAGGTGGAAAACATGATCTGAATGGCTCATAGCTGTATATTTTGCTGGTCTCATAATCAATTTCCCAAAAGGACATAAGGATATTAATAAAGAAAAGAATACAAAACCTAGACATTCCAAATAAGGTTATACTCACAAGGCAATGCTACAACATCTGTGGTACGGTATGGTATGGGTGAGCTGTGTTCAGCCACTTGGGATCAGCTTAGACATCAAGTAAAATAAGAGTTAACTGTGTTGGTACGGAGCACTGCATTTTGTCACCTATTTTCCTGGTATATTAGTGGGACAGGAAGTAGGGCACTAACGCGGCCATCCGCATGATGCTACTGCGCATGCGTGAACCGGAAGTGTCGCTTCTTCCGTGTTCAGTGTGAAGAGAAGATGCAGCATTAGTAGCTGCGTGGGGGCACGTGTAATATAAGTGACCTGAGGCTCTTGCAAAAGGAGCCTGTTCAATAAACATTTCTGCACAGAGGTGCAGTATCCCAAAAGGCTTACACCCTGTGCATGCACGTATATAAGGATACTGCTCAATATACATAGTCTGCACTAGACTTGTACTACCTGATTGCTGCTGCAGCCATTAACCCTATGGGTACCTGCATTATTATTACTGTTACAAGTGTTCAAATAAACCAACAAGTTGGTTAAGTTTAAACGTGTGTGGACCGACATCCGTATCCAACACAGCCGACACCTTACAGACACGAAAGGTTCTACCAATAGGTTATGGGCACAGCACCGTGCGTTGAAGAAAGCGCTAAATGAAGAAACGGTAGCAAAGGTTCACAGAGCTAGACGGAAGCTGATTCTTCAGAAAAGGACTTTATTTGGTACAAGAGAAAAATGCAAAGCACAGGGCCAGTATGAGCTTTGCAAAATTAAAAGGCTGAGAGAATTATGTAACATGGAAATTGGACATGGAATTGCAACTTAAGTGGAAAAAGTTGTGGAAAGTAAGAATTGATCCAGGAGTGCATCCAAACTCTGATGAAGTGGATAGAGCCATGGGACCTATCGGCTCGGCTGTAGAACGGCACGTGTACTCCATCAATAACGGAAAACTGTGAGCACAAGACATGTGGACAACTCAGCAAATGGCGTAAGAGGACAAAGGACAGGATAAACTTGAGGCAGTACTGTATGGGACAAAGATAAGTGCCTGTGAGAACATGAATGAGTATGTAGACAAAATGCTGTCGATGGCCCATCAATTGGCATCTGTGGAAGCATGGGTGGATGATGAGGAAGTTGCGATGGCAATGCTGCAGGATCTCATGCCAGAGTTTGATTTCCTGGTGGTAGTTTTGGAGTCCAATGATACCAAACTGATGACAGAAATCGTGAGAGCCAAGCTTTTGCTGTTCCAACAACAAATTCCAGTTGAGACAAATGCTGAAAGATCTGCTTTACTCACCAAAGGCACCAAGTCCAAAAAGCTCAAGTATAAATGTTTTGTATGTCACAAAATGGGCACAAGGCATCTGAATGCAGGCTGAGAGATTCAAGTGGCACACAGAAGAAGAGTGACAAACCAAACGAGTCAGCATTGAATGTTGCAGACAATCACAAGAAGGACTGCTGGTATATGGACTCGGGGGCCACTAGGCACTTCAGCTGCAACCAAGAGTGGTTCACTTCACTAAAACCATGTGAACCCATGTCGGTTAAAGGGATTGAAGTCCTTACTGTCACAAAAGTCGGGACAATCACTGTGCGACTAAGCATAAAATATGAGTCTGTCATCACAGACATCCAAGACATTCTGTTCATACCAGATTTGGGATCCAACCTTATCACTATAAGCATTCAGGAAAGTAAAGGTTACAAAGTCCAATTTGCAGAGGGAAAATGTGTAATGCAAAACGAAAGAGGGACTGTAATTGCAACAGACCTGTTGCAACCAACTATACGTCCTTGACAATGAGCAGTGTTGCGCGATGGCGGATCCTGATACAAATGAATCCATGGAGCTTGGGCATAAGCGACTGGGTCATCTGGGATTTGACAACTTCCAGAAACTCACTGATGAGATGGTGACAGGGATCACTGTGAGCAGTCCTGAGAGACTGGCTCGTTCCAGCCATATAAAGGGTAAGCAAACTCGTTGTCCTTTTCAAAGTCAGCAACCACTAGGTCTACTGCACACAGACATGTGTGGTCCAATGGAGGTGGAATAGAGTAGTGGCTACAAATACTTCATGACACTCATTGATGGCGCCAAAAGGATGAAGCCAAAAGTGAAGATGTCAACAAAATCAGAGAATTCCAGAGCCTGGTGGAGACTTAAACGGGTCTGAAATTAAAAGTCTTGAGTCCTGACAATGGCGGAGAGTATGACAACAGGACTTTAGCTACATTCCTGAGAAAATATGCAGCATCGACTGATGATCACCTAAATGCCAGAACAAAATGGTGTGAGTGAGCGAGCAAACCGTACAATTGTTGAAAGAGCACAAACTATGTTAAATGATGAAGGCCTGGAGAAAACTTCTGGGCTGAAGTAGTGTCCATTGCAGTATACCTAAGAAACCATGTAAAAAATGCAAGATGGACAAGGATTGGCGCTAATGTATCGAATAAGTAGCCCTAAGGATACAGAGAGGGGACCACCAATCCCTCCAAAAAACAGAAATGAAAACAGACAATGTACCTGAAAGGCACTAGTCCATCCCAAACTGAAAGTAGAATTTTAATATAGATGTATATGAAGTTGTTGCATGTAGGGCTAAATAGCTAAAAACATGCATGAAAACAAAAGCATATATAGGGCAATAAAGTCACAATTAGTGAATGATATAGATAAAGGACAGTCCCCCATAAGGATAGATCCTTAGTCCTAGTGCATAAAAAGGAAAAAATAATCCTCTTCAGGGAACTTCAACACCACCAGGTCCCTTAAGAATACTGCTTACGGAATATCTCCGATATTAGGCGTGTAGCAAGAAGTAGTGATAACACTCCAACTCCTCCAATGCTCCAAATGTTATATCACAGAGGAGAAAAATGGATATAGTGTAAAACCGTATTTATTTAAAGAAACAACACAATACAAGTTTCATAAAAACAAATAGAGATATGAATGTTCGTACCAGAAGTGAGATGACGCATTATCTCGATCTTTTGATTTCTCAGATGTCTCGTCATCCATGGTTGTCAAACCTATCCTCAACCCCTCTACAATTCTAGCCTTGACCAACTCCTCTTTCAAGACCCCCCTCCTGGTCGTTCCTTTGTGCAAGAACATCTGCGCATGAAACTCTTGAGATGGGCCCACAACGCCAAATTTGCTGGTCATGCTGGAGTCAAGAAGACAGTTGCTCTCTTATCTCGCTCATACTGGTGGCCCTCGTTATCCTCGGACGTCCAGAAATACATCCGCTCTTGCGAGGTCTGCGCTCAACACAAAACGCCTAGGAGATCCCCTGATGGTCTTCTCCACCCACTGCCCATTCCAGATTAGTATTAGCATGGACTTCATTACGGACCTTTCTGCCAGCCATAGCTTTAACACAATCTGGGTAGTGGTGGACCGCTTTTCTAAACTAGTCCATTTCGTTCCCCTCAAAGGACTTCCCTCTGCTTCCCAGTTGGCCCACCTGTTCATTCAAGAGATCTTTCGCCTGCATGGCTGCCCGAGGGACATCATTTCTGATAGAGGAGTCCAATTTGTCTCCCGATTCTGGAGGTCCTTTTTCAAACAGCTGGGTATTAGTCTCAAATTCATCTCCGGGTACCACCCGCAAACGAATGGGCAAACGGAACAGACCAATCAGGACCTGGAAGCATTTCGAAGGTGTTACTGTTCTAACCAACAATCTTCCTGGAGTGAAATTTTACCTTGGGCAGAGTTTACTCATAATAACCACCAACACGAGTCTACAGGAGACTCTCCCTTTTTCACCATCTATGGGAGACATCCCATTCTCCCCACCTTCTCCGATCTATCTGATTCCTCCGTACCTGCCGCACAAGACTTGGTCCACAATTTCTCCCAAATCTGGTCCCAAGTTCGTTCCAGGTTACTACTGTCTTCTAATCGGTACAAACACTTTTCGGATCGTCACAGAAGAAACCTTCCAAGACTTCGGGTAGGAGATAAAGTGTGGTCAGCTACCCGTAACCTTAGACTCAAGGTTCCCACTATGAAACTGGCTCCACGCTATATAGGTCCTTTTCCCATCTCCTATGTGATCAATCCAGTCACTTACAGACTTCATCTACCAGCTTCCCTTCGGATTCATAATACATTTCATATTTCTCTGCTGAAACCACTCATTCTTAACGAATTTTCCAGTAAGTCCTCTCCACCTCCTCCAGTCAGGGCCATTCGTGGTGAAGAATTCCTAGTTGAACGTATTCTAGAATCTCACATATCTAGAGGTAAACGCCAATTTCTTATTAATTGGAAAGGTTACGGCCCGGAGGAGAAATCTTGGGTCTGTGAAGAGGACATTCATGCTCAACGTCTGCTGGCGAGATTTCTGCAGGATTCTTGCAACACCCGCAAGAAAGAGGGGGAGGATACTGCCAGGTGCCGCCTCCGCACCTCCGCTGGGTGCCGGAGCCGGACACCTGCTGCCCGAAAGAGACATCACGTTGCAAGGCAACGGGACGCGATCACGTGATCGCGGCGCTCGCTTCAGTTGCCCGGCAATCCAGATGCTTCCCGGCGATCAGCTGAGACTGATCGCCGGAACTTCTCCCATAGGACTTCCTGCCTGCCACTATTTAAACTCCACTCTGGCACCATTAGGGAGCCAGAGTATTGGTTCCAACCAGCTCCAGCAATTAGTTTATATTACTGTTCCTGACCTCCTGTGTATTTGACTCCTTGGCTTGTTTGACCTCTCTTCCGGATATCCCTTGTACTTCGCTGCCCGCACTGGTATTGACCTTTGGACCGTTCCTGACTACTCTTGCCTACTCTCCGTTGTACCTCGCTTCCTTGGTTTCGACTCGGCCTGTCTGACTAACCTCTAATCGCTGCACTGGTGACTTCCTGGGAGAACCGCGACCTGCACATTGCACGCAGCAAATCCCAAACCTCCTTGCGGGGGTCCCTGGTGAACACCGGTGGTGTGTTAGACTCCGCGCCTCTCAGGTTAGTTGCGCTAATACCAGTCAGTGATATTCCCTGTGCAAAAGTGTGACAGGTACAAGTTCCTTAATGTTGGGATTTACAAAGCCCAAAAATTCAACTTTAGAAACTTTGTGATGCCGATTGGGCATCAGATGAGGATGATCGTTGTTTCTACACATAATACGTGTCTGTCTTGGCAGGCGCAGCCGTTATCTGGGCAAGCAGAAAGGAACCCACTGTTGCCCTATCCGGGGCGGAGTACACGGCACTCACAGAAACCACAAAAGAAGCTTTGTGGATAAAGGAGACTTTGTGCGAGCTTAATCTTCTTCGTCAAAGTGAGACCACTTACATTGTGTGTGAGAACCGAGGGACAATTGATTGGTCTTCCAGTACAAAGCACTATGGACGGTCCAAACACATTGCCATAAGACATCACTTCATACGTAAGTTAGAGAAAGAAAAAGTCTATCAGTGTGAGTTATATAGCAAGCGGGGATAACGCTGATGATATGTTAACAAAGGGACTGACATCAAACTTGCTGAATGTGTTCCTGAGAAAAATGTGGACTGGAATATACTTGGTTGATTAATGTTGATATGTTTCATCGTTTGCTTGTTTTGTTTATTAGCCCCATGTTTTGATAGTGTGCTATGTTTTTGTTGTGTTTAGGGGGTGTTAGCATGGAGCACTGCGCTCCGTCTCCTCTATCCCCAGTGGTCTTCGTGTTCAGTGTAGTGTGAAGACGCAGCATTAGTAGCTGCGTGGGGCACATGTAATATCAGTGACCTGAGGATCTTGCAAAAGGAGCCTGTGCTATAACCTTTCTACATGAAGCTGCAGTGTACTAAAATCCATAACCTGCATAAGACTGTTGTACTACCTGATTGCTGCTGCAGCCGTTAACCCTGTGCGTACCTGCATTGCTATTACTGTTACAATTGTTCAAATACACCCACAACTTGGTTAAGTTTAAACGTGTGTGGACGGACATCCGTATCCAACACTGCTGACACCTTACAGACACCAAAGGTCCTGCCAATAAACTGATCTATATGGGAACGACACATGGACTACAGGAACAAAAGTTAACAGCAAGATGTTCAAAGAAGTATCTCCTTGTGTCTACTGTCCCCTCCTGCTTTGTATATGTACTTCCCCATACAAATAAACTAACCCTATTTCACACAATGATGGAGCAAGCTGATTCCAGCTCATCCTTACCGTACTATGGACACTGAATTATACAGGGAGCTTTTTTGTTGGCCTCTGCTAGGAAAGTGGCATATCAGACATGATTACCTCACCATGCAAAAATTATTTTGGGCACTACTTAAGTAACAGCGTTCCTTAATTTCTAGCAGACAGCTCCTAGAAACTCTAATTTATCCAGAGTGACAAGCAGAAAGCTTTTGGTGCAGTGGGCTACTACTGATTACTGGAATCTTAAGTACTCAGGGGCAAAGACAGGGTTTACAGAGGAGGGGTTAGAAATGCTTGGTTTTGAAATGAGTGTGTCTAGCCCATGGAGGTGGCATGAATAGCAATTAAAAAAATATATATGTAATATATACATATATATATATATATATATATATATATATATATATATATATATATACACACAAGTTAACCCGTGCATGATACTCATGCATTCTAGTCAAATCAAGCTACTTAAGGTGTTAAAAAGGTTCTTGTCATGCATTTGGGCCTAGCTCAGGTCTCCTCAGGGGAAGAGCGTTACTTCCTGACGCAAGCGCCCTTTTTTAACGTGCTTTTGTCCACATGTCACCACCTCATCATTTTTCTCCATCACCTCATCCTTCATCTTCATCGCCACATCCTTCATCAAGCTACTTAAGGTGTTAAAAACTCCCCACTGTCACCCCCGGCAACCACCAACCACTCCCAACTGTCAATTCTCCTTCAAGAAATATAATGGTCAGTGTATTACTCTGCCCAGCAGGTTGCGCTGCAGCTTGTTGGGTTTTTTTTCACACACGCCACTAGGCATTTAGTAGATATATATATATATATATATATATATATATATATATATATATATATATATATACACATATATACACACACACACAGATTGGTATAGTGCATATTGTGTTAAATATAGTATTACTCTATGTCAATATAGATGATCTATAGTATTGATATTATACACTGTTTGTGGAAATGTAAATAAGCTTTCGTCAATATCATTGAAGTTGCGGAAATTTACCCTGTCTAGACCAAAGTTTCCTGGCTCAGGATGATTACACAAACAAGTAAATATGCTGTAGAAGATATTAGCTTGACAAAAAATTATGTGATTTAATAAGTAATCCCTTATTTCCATGTAAATATGTAACAGCATACGATGTGCTTTAAAACATCTATTTGTTATCACGATCCATATCCAGATAGACAACAGTTATTTAACTGCCGTCAATAACGTGATAAAGACTCAAACAGGTACTAATCTTGTAGTAAGAAACAGGACATTTTTGCTGGATGTAAAACACTAAAATTGTCTGGAACAATAATAACAGTTCTGTTGCAATGAATGCAAGCGTCATTTTTGAACACATCTAGTTTTGAGTAAAGCCAGCAGTTATTCCAGTTACTATATGTCGGAAAAACAATTAAATGCCCTGCTGACATTGGATCCACTGTATGTCTGGCTGCCATTTCTACAATGTTGTACTCTTTATAATGGCTGTGATGTCAGAGAGAAACTCAAATACTTTATGTATTATACATCTCTATCTATGCAAATAACAAGTGGTCAGTAAGAGGTTAACATCCCATAATCATTCTATAAAGATAGTCTACCCTCATGTGAATAAACCTGAATGTTCTCCAATTCAATGCACTGACTGACTGATCAGTCAGATCTGCACAGGCAGGAGACAAGGCAGGAGGATCTGCTAACACAGGGTGTGTGCAACAGCCCTGCTTCAGTTATTGTAAACACTGCAGCTGAAGCTCTTGTAAAACAGTGTTACAGTTATTCAAGATGCTGGTCAGGAAGGGAAGGGAGAAGGGCAGGGGCTATCAGATGACTGGAAACACCCTGAGTGCACCCCTGATACTATTAACAAATCAGCACTATCGGAAGTTGTGTTGTAGATGTTAGATGAATAGTAGCTTCTGGAGGCTCTTTCCCACAGCATCTAACAAGTAGCAGAGCAAGCGCTATTAGCAAACCACCAGATTAAAGGTCTAGTATACTAGCCACCAGATTGGAGGTCTATCACGCTAGCCACCAGATTGGAGATCTATCCCCCTAGCCACCAGATTGGAGGTCTATCACGCTAGCCACCAGATTGGAGGTCTATCCCGCTAGCCACCAGATTGGAGGTCTATCCCGCTAGCCACCAGATTGGAGGTCTATCACGCTAGCCACCAGATTGGAGGTCTATCACGCTAGCCACCAGATTAGAGTTCTATTACACTAGTCTCCAGATTAAAGGTCTAGTACACTAGTCATCAGAGTAGAGGTCTGATTTATATGCTAACTACAACATTGGTGATCTGTGACATATCTCTGCTCATGCCCAGACATGGACCTTACGCCAATGAACGCAATTTATGTCCGAACACAAATAACACTTACAACTTGAGAGGTGGAAAGGGGGCGGGGGCAGACAAACTTACCCCAAGTACAGTTAGGGCGTGCGGATGCAGGTACGGCAGCTTCAGATCCTGTGCTTCTTAGAAGTATGTTTGGTTTCAGCCATATAATTTGCACCAGCTACAGGGCAGGTGTAAATGCCGACTGATAGTGATGACTGACACGGAATAGTCTTGGATTTATAAACTACACATATGCGTACCACTAGCTATCAAAGAACAAGTGTATGCAAGTGAGATAGACTATAAATTTGCACTGTATGTACAGTACATGTTGAAAGCATCAGTATTCATATTAGAGATGCTCAGGCTCGGTTCCCTGAGAACCAAACACACATATATATAACTTTAATCTCATTCAAGCTTTAATATAAGTGGTTGGCTTCACTAATTACTTTAATAGTGATTAATAAATTAGAATCTGCCACTCTGGCATTGACTCTACCAGTCTAATATTAATGTTCAGTGTATATTTATTGAAACATAACTGATAAAAAAAATAATCATATGTATATACATATTTAAGAAGAACATTCATAGCATGATATATATATATATATATATATATATATATATATATATATATTCTTACTGCTATAGGTGGCTACATTTGCAATATTTAATCAAGCATTAATCATGCTATGAACGGTCTTCTTGATATATTTATGTGTCCAGTGAAACAGTGACGACTCACCTGCTCACTTGATGTCTAGGAGGAGTTGCTGCTGCCGAGCATGAGCAGCAGCTCCATTTCGGTCATTTTAGACAGTACAGCAGCCTCGGTGCTACTGTACTACTGGCAAAGATTTAGAGATCGTAACGATCTCTATGTGCACACAGAGCGATACACACACGGAGTGTGCGCATGCGTCAGGGGATCCGCAGCCGCATCTGACAGCAACTGACAAGTGAGGTGATACGGGCGGCGGTGGGGCCTTGGAGAGAGGGGGGCACGTTTCCTCTGTGCCTCCCCCCTTAATCCGGCCATGGTGAAATATGGTTGAAGTTACATTTAGGAAAACCTAGATGTGATGACTTAATAAATATTGGGTCATTACTAAGGCAATGCAAGGAAAAGGCTGCCAGTCCTGTGTTATACAAATACATGAATCCTCTTACATTATCTGCGGCTGGTTTATGCCTCTGTGCTCAAACTTGTTTATTGTCTACTAACACATCCTTCCAATAGTCTTTTCATAGAAACATATCTGACTTTATTTAATAAGTTTATCTATTATGAAACATGCTTTCACGAGCAGTACAGTGTGAAGCGCGACATACCTCCCAACTGTCCTTGTTGTCGGATCGAATGCTGACTAAACAGACAGTCACCCAAATTCGGGACTGCCCCAACACATTCAGGAAAGTTGGCAGACTGTCCTGGTCTCTCCTACCTGTTCTTGTCACTTTCATCACTGGTGAATGCTGGTTTCTTTAGATCAGTTGCTGCTTGTCTGGATCCTGGAATGTTGGATGCCCTATTTGGAAAAAAAAATGGGTACATGAAATTTAGAAAACTCCAATCAATCCCGGCATTAAATCAATAGCACCCACTTTTAGTAATTAGACCTCCCTCCAGCCCCAACATTAAAATAATAGTATTCGCATCCACACACATTACATTACATAGCCATATGCCCCCCTGCCATCACACACACACACACACACACACACACACACATTACATAGCCACATGCCCCCTGCCATCACACACACATTACATAGCCACATGCCCCCCTGCCATCACACACACACATTACATAGCCACATGCCCTCCTGCCATCACACACACACATTACATAGCCACATGCCCCCCTGCCATCACACACACACACACATTACATAGCCACATGCCCTCCTGCCATCACACACACACATTACATAGCCACATGGCCCCCTGCCATCACACACACACACACACACACATTACATAGCCACATGCCCTCCTGCCATCACACACACACATTACATAGCCACATGCCCTCCTGCCATCACACACACACACATTACATAGCCACATGCCCCCCTGCCATTACACACACACACACACATTACATAGCCACATGCCCCATTGTCATCACACACACACATTACATAGCCACATGACCCCCTGTCATCACACACACACACATTACATAGCCACATGCCCCCCTGCCATCACATCCACACACCATCTATACTACGCGTCCAGCGGCTGGCATCTTGGGCTGGTGGAGGGTGCTCCCTCCCCTGCCCCCATTCGGCACAGTGTTGGGTTGCCCGGATCAAGCAGATCCGGGCGCCCAGTGATTGAAAGAAAAAAAAAATTAATGAACAGAAAAAAAAAAGAAAAAAAAAAAGCAAGCAGCATATGGATGGCCTCATTAGGCCTACCTGGAAAATTCCTGGTAAGGCCTATGGCCAATCCGCCCCTGCATTCAGGAGTGCTCCATTGCTCCATGGCTAATTGTCATTGCTAAAATAGAAATAATACTTTGCTGCTGTTTCATCAGTATTGCACAAAGTGTTTGTAATCTGTACTTTACGCCAAAGGTACCTAACTATATTATAATTTGTTGGGAATTGGGGCTGATTCGAAGCTGAGTGATGAACTCGATTTTTGCTGTGAATTACAATGGCTCTTTTCAGTGCATTGTCTGGCACCCTGGAAAGGTCTGGTAAAAGCACATATCCCGGGAGGGGGGGGGCAGTGCTCGTCGCCATGTATTAGCTGTAGAATTACCTCAGTTATCCAAGGAACGGGTGGAGCGATCAAATGAACTGTATCTGCTTTCATGATCCAAGGTATATCCCATCTTGCACCACTTTTCTTTTCTGCCACTGCTGTGTGGCAATGTTTCCTAGATGTGCTAGGAACTGCCGTGTGTTTGTGTCGTTGCTCTGTAGCTTACCATCCAGCCAGGTCGCTGCAGTCTTTGTTTGAAAGTGTATGAAAATAATATTGTGACCTGTGAGGTGGTCAAAATTGACTGCAAATGACTTGAAATTAGTGTTATTGAGGTTAATAATAATGTAGGGGGAGATAAATATGTGATTTTAGCTAAAAAAAAGGGCGGTTTTGCCAAAACAAAAACACAAAGTTAATCCAGATCGAAAACCAAAACCAAAACCAGAACACGGGGGTCAGTGAACATCTCTAATTTATATATTTAATTTTAAAAAATAAAGCAATAAAAATATTATAAATCCATATTTTTATTGATGGTTATATTGTTAACAGTTGTTCCTTTATTTCATAATACAAAACTTTTTCTACATGTTCTGATGTGACCTTATCTTGTACCTATCTATGTATGTGTGTATAGTGCAGTCTGTTCTGTCTGTCTACCTATGGCAAGTAATGCTTACTTACACCCAAATTCAAATCTAAACGTGTCTTGAGATACGCTTGGTTTAGATTACGGTCGGAACTACACTCAACTTCCATACTCTTGTTTTGCAACTTAAGTGCAAGTTGCGTTCTGACTTGAATCAGGCCCTATATCGCCAAACAGTGAATTGTTACACTTAATCATATATTTTGTTTTAGATCTAATAACTTTTTTCCTAAGGAGTTACATTTTGGAAAACTTCCTTTTTGTCTACTGAAGCAGCGTTATGTGTAAATAGGTGGCTGCATGAGATTCTAACTGGCTGTAACGGGCATTTCATTTGTTTTGCTTTGGCAGAGCTGGTTAGGTATAATACGGCTATTATTGTTGTCAGCACCAGCTGTAGACTAGGTAGAAATCAGCCTGACGTCTGTCATTGCTGAAGTGCCCAGAGCTCTAACATCTGATGCTTTGCTTGAATACAAACTACGCAGTATGTTTAACCTTACTAATAAACGAAAAGGAAACGTATTTACATTGTGCACAACTTACTGCAAAACCAAACAAAATAGAGACACAAAAAAAAGCTTTTAGCTATTCATATATAAAATAAAGATCTTTATATTACTTGCAAAATGAACTGCTGGTGTTATTTCAAATACATACAGTATCTCCGGTTTATTAAAACACAGGTTCATGCAAAAGTAAACCAAATAAATATGTATCACAATGTCTCTGATCCACTTAGAATGTTTATACAAAGCAGCAGAAACTGGAATACGGTTCTGTAATGAAATTCAGCAACAGCACAATAAAGAAGCATTATTGATTGATGGCATTTAGCAAAAACAGGATGAAGGATAACCTTTTTACCGTTCAGACACAAAATAAGACTGAGATTCTTTTACAGTGAACCCACCTGCTTGTTGATTTATTGCAATGGCTGAGTTGTCCTGATTTTAATAGAATTCCATCTGGCCTAGATTTTGAAGCAGAGAACCACAAATTCATTCATGACTGAGCATTTTCTAGTGGGCTATCAATCAGAATATCAGCCAATCTGGTGGAATTAATCCTGCGCTAACCTGACTCAATTTAAGTCGCAGATATTTTTTTTTTCATACTGTATTTTTATTAGTGCTAGGAATATAGTTATATTACTTCTATATGTGATATAAGTTAGGGTAGGGAATAAATATAGTAGAACACAAGGTTTTGAAACTACCTACGTAATAAACATTTTGTTGCATCAAGTCAATAAACCCACTTTTGGACATTAACATACATTAAAGCCCAATGTATTGCATACCTACATAACATTCCTGAATTAAAGTATATATCTATCATCATCACCATTTATTTATATAGCGCCACTAATTCCTCAGCGCTGTACAGAGAACTCATTCACATCAGTCCCTGCCCCATTGGAGCTTACAGTCTAAATTCCCTAACATACATACTAACATACACACACGCACAGACAAGGGTCAATTTTATAGCAGCCAATTAACCTACCAGTATGTTTTTTGGAGTGTGGGAGGAAACCAGAGCACCCGGAGGAAACCCACGCAAACACAAGGAGAACATACAAACTCAACACAGATAAGGCCATGGTCGAGAATTGAACTCATAACCCCAGTGCTGTGAGGCAGAAGTGCTAACCACTAAGCCACCGTGCTGTACTTAACATAATGGGCCTTATTCATTAAAGAAAGTACAGCAAAAAAATGCGTAACTTTGCACCATAGCAAAACCATGTTGCATTGCAGGGTGAAGGCAAATTTAAAACTTTAAGGCAGATTTATTGTTGGGGTAGCGCATCTTCTAGAACAACTTTAAATTTCAGTGTACAAATAAGACTCAAGTATTTGTGTGCTACATAAAAAACAGCCAGTATTTATGTCATGTGCAAAATAATAAACTAATTTGCAACCCTTGCATTGTAACATGGTTTTGTCCAGGAGAAAACTTACTCCTTTTTTTTTACTTACTTTCCTTAATGAATCAGGGACAATGTGTCCATCAAGATATTTGACACATAGGGGCATATTCAATTAGGTTTCATGCCCGCAATTATGCGCGGCTGTGCGTGTAAAGTGTCATTACCGTACCGCAACTTTGCGGATTTCCCCTCGCAACCCTATGGGGTTGTGCACGGAAATCCGTGATTTTGCGCTATCGGGACCTGTACAGCCGCGCAGAATCGCTGGCGCAAATGCTAATTGAATATGCCCCATAGCATTTCTATAAGAAAACAGCTACTTAGGCAGATGGTGCTTCTGTATCTCGCATCATTCTGGGGTCAGAGGGATAGATTTATCAAACCCTGTTAAAAGGAGAATTGGAGATGTTGACTATAGCAACCAATCAGATTCTAGCTATCTTTTATCTAGGGCAACACTTCCACTTTTACTTTTTAGAAGGTTTAATAAATCTTCCCCAGAGACTGATTACAGTCTCCAGATAAGGAGAACAAACTGCTTATTACAGAGAGATATGGGTGGGTGGGTGGGTTAGGACTATTATTATAATAGCAATGAAAACTGAAATTCTATTTGTCATTTAAGTATCGCCCAACAACCAAAATAAACATAAAGGGTAGTTTAAGAATATGCACAAACTGCCCATGTATTGTATATGTCATTTTGTGTTGCCATACGCTTATTTTTGCACAAATGCTCCATAGTTTATGGGAGGCACTTGGACCTGCACATCAAGATGATGGCCTCTGTGAGCGTCAGTTCTGCATCATCTGATGAGAGGACATAGCTGAATTGAGCTTTCCTAGGTGAACGTGAGCCCGGATTCAGCCCATATGTAAAAACAAGATTTTATTTTGCTGAACTAGATATTTAAAGAAGATCTAAAGGGTGAGGAGGGGGCGTTTACAGGTGCGTTACCTGGTTAATGGCAGACCCTCTTTCCTCCCTACCAAGGGAGCTGCCAACAGTCAAAAATTGTCCTATACTACTATGCAGGTAAGTACTTTTATATGTACACAAGTACATATGTCATAAGAATATCCCAACACACAAAAGTGACACATGTAGAAAAGGCTGTCCTAAAAATTGTGATGCGTATAAAGTCACATTGGTCAAAAATAGATAACAGTTACACCTTCCTTACTTTAGTATATTATGACATTTGATCAGACACTACGCTTGATTGGACATCTATTCAGCGAGGCAGCGACTGTAGCAGGTTGTAAAGCTGGATATAAACATTTGGGGCCTGATTCATTAAGGATCTTAAATGAAGAGGATTCTTATATCAGTTTCCTGAACAAAACCATGTTACAATGCAAGGGGTGCAAATTAGTTTTCTGTTTTGCGCATAAGTTAAATACTGACTGTTTTTTCATGTAGCCAGAGCCGGATTTAGACCTCATAGGGCCCTAGGCAGGATACTGTTTTTGGGCCCCCTCCCTGAAACAATCCATAGCACTATATTTTTGCAGCCTACCATATACCCCTATAGTTACGTAGAAGTGAAAGCATGTGCTGCCGCATGCCTACCATATACCCCTATAGTTAAGTAGATATGAAAGCATGTGCCGCCAAAGGAGGTGAGGGCGTGGCTTGCATCTTTGGGGGCGTACCTAACATGTGAAAAGAGCAAGGCCACCCTGCTGCAGAAAAAGGCACCCCTAAATAATTACCAAGCAGTCCCGTTTTTTTAAGTAGTTGGGTCAAAACAACATAATAAATATTGAAGTCAGGGCAGAAATACTTACTTAAGTTGTTTGCAAAAATAATACGCATAAATCCAAGTATGTGCTCTTGTCACTTTTGTCCCTCTATCATCACACTGTGCCCCTTTATTGTCACTTTTGCCCCTTCACAATATCACATGTGCCCTTTCCCCATCAACTCTGTGCCCATCACCATCCCCACCTCTGTGCCAATCACCATCACCACCAATGTGCCAATCACCATCACCACCTCTGTGCCCATTACCACCTCTGTGCCCTTCACCATCACCACTTCTGTGCCAATCACCATCACCACCTCTGTGCCTCTTCACCATCACCACTTCTGTGCCAATCACCATCACCACCTCTGTGCCTCTTCACCATCACCACCTCTGTGCCCTTCACCATCACCACTTCTGTGCCAATCACCATCACCACCTCTGTGCCTCTTCACCATCACCACCTCTGTGCCCTTCACCATCACCACCTCTGTGCCCATCACCACCTCTGTGCCTCTTCACCATCACCACCTCTGTGCCCTTCACCATCACCACCTCTGTGCCAATCACCATCACCACCTCTGTGCCCTTCACCATCACCACCTCTGTGCCAATCACCATCACCACCTCTGTGCCAATCACCATCACCAATTCTGTGCCCCTTCACCATCACCACCTCTGTGCCCTTCACCATCACCACCTCTGTGCCCATCACCACTTCTGTGCCAATCACCATCACCACTTCTGTGCCAATCACCATCTCTGTGCCCTTCACCATCACCACCTCTGTGCCCTTCACCATCACCACTTCTGTGCCAATCACCATCACCACTTCTGTGCCAATCACCATCTCTGTGCCCTTCACCACCTCTGTGCCCCTTCACCATCACCACTTCTGTGCCCCTTCACCATCACCACTTCTGTCCCTTGTTTTACTTACCTTTCTATTGCGCGCTGTTCCTCCTCCGTCAGTCCAGATGTAAAAAGAAAGAGTCACGTGATCGCTCGTCCCGGCAGCCTCTCCTCCTCTCTCTATCACTGAGACACTGAGAGGAGAAGAGGCTGCCGGGACCCGATTCGCGGCACCCGACCCCCCCTCCCCCGATTCGCGGCACCCCCCCCCCTCCCCCGACTCGCGGCACCCTCCCCCCCCCCCCCCCGCGACTCGGGGGAGGGGCCGAATTTTTTTTATTTTTTTTTTCATTTTTTTAAAAATTACTCCTGTCCCCCCCAGCTGTGCCCCCCGAGAGCCGCTAGGCCCTAGGCAGGTGCCTAGGTTGCCTAGCGGTAAATCCGGTCCTGCATGTAGCACACAAATACTTGATAGCTTATTTGTACACTGAAATTTAAAGTTGATATTTGTGTGATACATGAAAAAACAGTCAGTATTTAACTTATGTGCAAAACAGAAAACTAATTTGCACCCCTTGCATTGTAACATGGTTTTGTCCAGGAGACTGAAATAAGAATCCTCTTCATTTAAGATCCTTAATGAATCAGGCCCTTGGTCATTTTTGACTGCTGAAATGCTAACCACAGTCTCAGATTTGGAAGCAGTGGTCTAAATATTAGAGAAGTATTCCTCATCTTTTACTTAGGGCTACCATCATTTTCGATAATGAAAACATTTGGTATCCATTTTACCTATAAAACACATCCAATATTCTACGCAAGTTAGGGTAAGGGTTAAACAGTAAGATGTTCCTAATTACCTTTGTCCTGTAAAATTGGGAACATCAGGATTCTGAATTATGGGAAAATAAGCATTGTGATCTAAAGATTTGGGGTGGAAGATGGTGGAGCGGTATTGGAGAAGAGGGACATATGGGCCAAGACCGGAGTTGTGGCTGATACACTTACCAGAGCTTCATCGGGTAAGCATAGATATTGGGAAAAAGATAGGAGATCTGCGCTTCCCACAGGAGGGTGAAATGGGGCACCCAGGGGAATGAGAGATAAAATCTGGTCTAAACTCCTAGGTTGAACAGATATAAATACTTTCCCAGCGCAACTTGAAGAAAAAGTGGTATATTAATGACCGTTCCAAACTAAGTTGGAATAAACATATGTATTGAAACACAAATAGCAAAGTGTACAAAAAACAACAGCAACAATCCAAAAAAATTATATATAATAAAATAGGTCAAATCCAAAAAACGCTCCTCAAATTGTTAATAAAAGAGAGCCAATGGGGGCTATGGTATAGAATTGAAGTCCATAAATATAAACATCAAATACCAGCCACTGACTACTCGATGATGCCAAGGTGGGGTCTTTATTCTTATCTGGGAAGGCTTATTATTGCCTTTCAGCATTTAGGCTCACTTTAGCCCACCGCTGCATTGATGTGTGTTTTGAACCTTGGAGCCCTTGCAACATAGTTTGCATTTTAATTTTTGCATCACTGTGTGTCTATATGTTATTTTAATATTTCGCTCTTTTTTCTACCTTAAACAATTTTTAATGTATATCAATAAAGTTTAGTATATTACTTCCTTGGAGTGCCCCATTTACACTCTCTTTTTTCTGTCAATATACTTATGTCTTTGAAACTAATGCTGTTTCTGTTGCCTACACATCAAAATGTGCTGTACAATGTTATCAGTATGTACAGGTAAGTGGGCTTCATTTACAAAGAGCGAAATGAACGATTAACAGAATAAAATCCTCTTGGGAGAAACGGTGGGGTTCGATTTGATTGGTCTGCAAGCAAGTGGGTGTGGTTAGCGATGGAGCAGCAGTTTGCACCGGCCAATGGGAGGAGTTGGGTAGAGTTAGGGAATTCCTTGCAAATTACAGGGTAGACACATCGGAGTGCTGAGTTTTGCTCTCGGTACTCCCATAAATGGGGTTAAACTGAGCAGCATTTCAGGAGAAAAACTGAAACATTGTATTTAAAGAACAAGGTGTATCTATATTGCAGGATTTTGGGGGTTTGAGGTAACCTTTGTACAATGCACCTCTTCCTGCCTCTCTGCAAATCTACACACAATTCTACTTTCCTGAGTCTCCTCCCGGGAGCAGAGAGCACCTTGAAGTGCACTGGTGTAAATCCTATGTATTGTCTTGGTTTAATGTGCAGTAACATAGCAACTAATCAAATGTTGTTTTTTTTTCAACAGTAATAAACTTTATTTGTATAGCACCGACATATTACAGAGCACTTTACAAAGAAAGCTTAATCTTTCAGATCACTGACTGATCGAGTGGAGCTCACATTCTAAATTCTGTACTGAGTGGTGGCCCCGGAGGCTGGAGCGGCATTGACAGGGCCCTACCATAATACAGTTTTTCCACACCAGTGTGTATTATCCGTTAGACAACGGAACTATGAATAACAATGTTTGCAGTTCATTTTCCCAATTCAGGGAGAGGAATAACAAATAGATAAGGGGACATCTCCTTTGAAAATAATATGGGTAATGGTTTATTCATCTTTTTCTTTCTTTACTCTTCCACACTGAGCATGTAACTGTTTGATCTTTGGAATTACCAAATGAACCAACTCTAATTTAAAAAGTTGTAAGATGCCAACCCGCAGTGCAATGTCATGTGCTAACGTTTGTGCTGATGTACCCATTTATGTGCATGGTTTAGCCGGACTGAACAGGACGGAACAAGACACTGCAGGGCACAGGGCCGTAACTAGAGCTGTGCGATAGGGGTGACCGCCCAGGGTGCAACGCTGAAGGGGGGCGCAGTTTAGGGATATTTTAGGTTCATTTGGTCAAAATTGAGTGCTGGGGGGCGGCATTTTTCTTTCTCGTCCCATGCGCCAACATTTTAAATTACGTCCATTACATATATAGAACATAAACTCACAAAAGAGCGCACAGAAAATGTAAAAAAACTATTTAAATAGTGTTAGATGTTAATAAGATTGTCATTAATGACAAATATTCAAATATAAAAAGTGTTTCCCCCCTCCCCCTGTGAAATATAATTTTATGATGATATTAATGTCTACTGTACATAAAATACATTTTTACAGTTGCTCCTGATTGCAAACATGTTATCCAAAAACATACTGGTAGGTTAATTGGCTGCTATCAAAATTGACCCTAGTCTCTGTCTGTCTGTGTGTGTGTGTGTGTGTGTGTGTATGTTAGGGAATTTAGACTGTAAGCTCCAATGGGGCAGGGACTGATGTGAGTGAGTTCTCTGTACATCGCTGCGGAATCAGTGGCGCTATATAAATAAATGGTGATGATGATGATGATGTTATAGCATGTATACACAGCTGTCATCACTTGTAATCGGCACTTAGACTAGACCTGAAGCAAGAGAGGTACAGCTGGAAACGTGTACTTTTGAGATGCACAAAGGATGATTCGGACACTACTGCGTGCGCACAAGCTTGGCACGCCCTTACTGTACATTGAATACAGGCAAATGCCCTCCATGCCCCATTCCTTCCCTGAAATTGTAAGCTGCGGTAGTTGTACTTTGCGCTCAAAGGTGAATTGGAAGTTGCTGCACTCTGTGGCGTATGGTGTACACCAGGAAGACATGTTTATAGAGTAACGTTCTCAGTAGAGATGAATTTTTATCATCATCCATGATGATGGCTGTCATTTTCATTTGTAAAAATAAATATTTTAAAAAAAAAACAAAAAAAAAACAGCGTAGTCCTCTCCCAAAATATAAAATACCAGCAATAGCACTCGTAGCCTAGGCTGATAGTGGCAAAATCAGAAGGAGAGACAGCGAGGAGTTGAATTTCCTAGGGAATGAGGCCCGAAAACAAAAATGCAGCCCCTCCCTAGGAAAAATTAGCTCCATACTTTAAAACACTAGGGATCTTTCCACACCTCTTGTGCGGTGGGTGTGGGACAATAAAATGGAGACAAATTAGATCAGAATGCTTTTAGGAAGCCCTGGCTTGTCTAAAGTAATAGGGTATACTGGAAATTGTAGAACTACAAGTGCCAGCATACCCATGGCTGCCATAGTATGCTGGCACTTTCAGTTACCTACAAGTACCCGCATGCCCCTGAAGTCAGACATCACTTGAAAAAAAAACACTGAGAAATAAACACAGACACAGTGAAAAGTCCTTTATTTAAAGAATTACTCCCCAAAACTTACCCTCTCTGACCCCTCTACTGATCACCTAGCTCCAGAGGGGTCCTGTTCTTTATTCCAGGCTTGCAAGGGTTCAAATAAAAACCCCACTAACAACAAGAGGAGCCCTGCCACAAATAGCAGGCTCAGAGCCAATCATCTAACCCAACAGAATGGCGTTGTTCGGATTGGTCAGATCATGGGAAATCCGCTCTGATTGGTTAGAAGGGCTAGAGCCTCGTGAGGTTTAGCCTCAATGAAACTGATACCATGAACTTCATTCATAAATTGTTATAAAGTTGTACCCTCCACCCTGGAAAATAGTTTAAAATCGGCTTATTATATATATATAGCCCTTCCCTATATTGTAATCATAATTTTAATAGGGGGTTACATCCTTCTAAGGGGTGCTAATGACATAACCAAAAGTTATAATCAGATAAAGACAAAGGAAACATCTTTATCATTTAACAAAGCACACTGTGATATACAATGATCATTAAAATGTTTACTTTATTACAAAACATTAAAAGCCAGTAATTTTTGTGTATCTGCAAGATCACGATATACCATGAAAAAAAGCATAGTATTAAAACTGAAGTAAGTAAAAGTGATCAAATGTAGATGTGATTAAAATCCTGACTAGGCGTCTTCTAAACAATATTAAAAATGATATAATATGCTTCTACTGCACTATAAATCACTGGAAAAATATGATCGTGACGATACACCGATAACTGGATTTTAATGTTTTGTAATAAAGTAAAACATTAAATTATCATGTTTATCTCGGTGTGCCTGGTAAGGTCCCAACCACTTTATTCTTTGGTCTTTATCTGATTATGCACCAAGGGGTAAATGTATCAATCTGCGGGTTCTTCAACACCCGCGTGTTCAGCCTCTTCCGCGATTAAATTTCAAGCGACGCTGCATTGTAAAGGGTTAACTTCCCTTTACAATGCAGCGTCGCTTGAAATTTAATCGCGGAAGAGGCTGAACACGCGGGTGTTGAAGAACCCGCAGATTGATACATTTACCCCCAAGTGTGCACAGGACAGCGGCGGAGATTACAACAGTAAGAGGTCACAGTTCATGTCGCTAGTCACAAGCACAGATAGCGGCATTCATAGACATTTCCACCTCTGGGATTGGAGGACTGAGAGAAGCTGTTTTATAAGGTTATAGGCAGGTGACGTTTGTTTATTCATTGCCGATTGGCTTATGTACCCTGAACGGTGATTTAGAGCAAATCCAGAATGATTCATAAATATTCTTATATCTCAAAAATTGTTTGAATGCTCCAATGTCTAGTCATGTCCCAGATAGCTTGGTCCTTTATATAGTGAATATTGGTTATAATTGTGGGATCCTGATGCCGTTGGCCGTGTTAGTAAGTTTACGGCTTCAGAGACCCCCACTTGGGAGCTGGTAATGCAGTCTTTTTTCTTTTCTTTTTTATAAATTATACTAAATGAAACATGGTTCTTGAATTATATCAGCATGCTTACCATCTTTTTACCACTTTATTCTAAGCCTGTAAATCTAAAAATGTTCCTTATCACCCTCCGCCCACTTGGGAGAGGCTCCGGTGACTCCCATGATAAACAGCCCCTCTAATGGTGCCACTAATACCCATCCCCTGCTCTGTCAGCCAATGGGAAGTGCCATTGGGCAGGTGGGGGAGGGACAGGGCACTGCGTACCAAACAATTAGCATAATGAGCATGTTTCCTGTCTTTCTCCTGGGTGAACTGTGATTAACAAAAGAGGACAGTACTGCCATTTACTTTTAAGGAGGGCAATTGCTGCCATCTGGCCTCCTTAAAAGTAAATGATCCTAAATGTCAAAGTGGTAGCCCTGAATCTCAAAGGTTACATATTGCTAGACCGCCTATCCCTTAGCAGATCTGCAGCAGACCCCTGAAAGGAAAACTATCTATGTGGCTTTATTTTTTTCGGGGGTTAACTATGCAATATTGTCCATAAGGGTCTACTTTGCAAATATACCCCCTATCCTATTTGTAACCATTTGCTATATTTTCTCTCACAGCACGTACCTCTCTTGCAGCTACTGCTCTGTCCGTACTGAGTCCTCTATCTGCGACTGGCCCCCAGCACTGCTTCAACTTGGGACAGCATCGGAATTGAACAGAGCAGTAATTTTTGCTTCTCAGTTCAATCCTGATGATGACCATAATTTGCAGGAGCAGCAGAAGAGATAACAGCTAGATACAAATTACTAGAGAGTGTATATGGCAAACACTTAAAGCTTTATTAAAGAAAATAGCATTTTATTTCTATGAGATCATTGTTTAATATCGCAAAATAGAAGAATATTAATCAGAGCTTGGCACTAAAAAAACTCTTCTGTTCTCAATGGGTTTAGAAATCTGACTGGTTAGAATTCAGAATCCAGTTACACTGCGAGGATGGGAGTTGTTACCAAACTCTGAGTAATTTCTTTCTTTTCAAATTATTAAAAATAATTGTCTGTTAAGTACAGAAAATAGAGCCAGAGAAATAACCGCCAGACCCCTGTTGTGATCCCAGTAAGGACAACATTTAGAGGCGCTGGGTTACTGTGGGCATCTATGTAACATGCCACTGACGGGCCATCCTCACTCCTTAAAAGCCTGCTGTATAGGCAGTGTCTGCCCCATCTCTCCCCTCCTCTGTCCTCAGATGTGTGGTTGCACAGTGGACTTGTGAGTACCTGCTGACATCTCAGTACAGACTACAACGCCTGAGCAATAAGCATTCTGCAATTCTGCGATTTGGTATATTGATTACCTGCTACTGACCTGGCTTGACTATAACGGTGCTTGCTGAATTATTGTCTAATTTTCTGTTACTGACCTGGCTTGTCTTCAACCAAACCCACCTGCTTGTGACCATGACCTCGGCTCGTTTTCTGACCGATGCTGCCTGTCCTGCCCCCCCCCACCTTCATTTCTTGTATGAATTAGTACCTAGTGGGACTAACCTGACCGGTGCATATCTTGCAGCAAAGTCCATCGCCTAGTTGGGGTCATGGTAAAGACCAGTCATCCAATGGTCTATGTCCCAG
Source organism: Mixophyes fleayi (assembly GCF_038048845.1). Lineage (NCBI taxonomy): Eukaryota > Metazoa > Chordata > Amphibia > Anura > Limnodynastidae > Mixophyes > Mixophyes fleayi. The sequence continues at coordinate 25,564,945 of NC_134403.1, read as the reverse complement.
GTAAACCAGCATTAACCACACCCCCAATCCTGTGATGATCTGCTGCAGGATATCTACAAAGTAGTTCAGTCATATATCTTCATTCTATGTACGAATAGATTTTTTAAACCATTGATAAGAGATTTTGGAGGAAATCATGTCTTTCTTTGTATAGACACATGACGGACATTTGTAAAAATCAGGACTGGATGGAAAGGGAGCAGAATAATTACAGAAAATATGGCTCTTTCCTGTGTGATGTTTACAAATGTCTATAAATTTGCTGTATTTTTCTCCTTCTGCCCCAGTCCTTTGCCTGATAGGTCCACCTATTTTTTTTGCCATACAAAATGTAAATATTGTGAGAATGACTGATATAAATATGTACTTTATTGAACTGTACAATTCAAACCCTGTAATTATAAGCCAATGTCACTGCAGTGGTGATGGGAATGTATACATGTATGTATGAGCTATGATCCAGTCGTGAGGACCAATCAGACATTAGTAAGTGAGGTCAGTGATGGGCACCCTGATGCAATTCGAGGGCCACTGGTCCTTCCCTCTAACCTTCAAAAGGGCCGTTCACAACCCCGAGATGAGTGCCCTACGTCAGTCACTCACTCATCACACAATGCCTCCTTTGCCACCCAAACCCTCACATTGAGAGTACCACTGGCTAATTACCAATTAACCCTTGCTGTGTAATATTTTTTAGAAATCCCTTACCTTGTATTTTAAGGATTAGATAAGTAGGGATCAATGTCATGTTAAGGGAGGAAGGAGACCATACGTTGCAGATATGTTATGTGATCTCCATGTCTTGGGCAGAAACCACATGGTGCCGATGTCGGATAGTAAAGACTTACTCACAGCTTTGTGCGCCACCTGCGACCACGATTAGAGCTGAATGACGCATAAAACAGAGAATAAGATGGAGCTAGGGCCAATGGGGAAAGGAGCTGGGCCCACAGGTGAAGGCTTGGCAGGAAGCTGGCACCCCACGGGAGTCCCTTGAAGGGACCCTCTGTTGCCCATGACTGGTAAGAGAGTAAAAGCAAATATCTGGTTCATATGGTTTCAGCGCTGGTTTATACCTATGAGCACTATTAGTATATAAACAGCCCTGTCAACTACAATAACTTCACTTCCATACTGAATGCCTGCAAGTTCTACACTCTGCTGCATATTGTATTGTTTAGTTTAATAAGTGTATTTCCTCCGTCCTCTTTGTATGAAATGTGAGCTGGATGTTGGGATGTCAGTGACTCCGTGATGCTCCAGGAGTGATTCCCAGGGCTCTCTACAGTCAGGATTACAGACCTCGTGTTTGTCAGCGGCAGTCATGTGCTGAGCTCCTGATCCAGTCCTCGGGTCCTCATGACCAGGCGCAGACTCTGAACACAGGAGCTCGTTTCATCTGCCAGCAACAATATCACCAACCCTGACAGCATTTTACTCCAGGGAACCACAGTGTTGATACAATTGTAACACTATTCACCCCTCTTATAGTTCTTTCATCTGCAAAGCACTTCAGAGGCCCACCTTAAGAGTAATACCATCCATTGGCACACACACATAGTTACATGAAATGAAGCTTAACTGCCATGTCTTTAACAAAGCCAGGTTATACAGCTTGCAACATAATAAAGTTCACAGTCCAGACATGTAACAAAATAACAATAAGAAATCTATCTTGTGTGTGTGGTGAGTCAAAAACATTGTTACATTTACATATATCCATATAGGTTTCTTTGATTGTTTTTTTTAAACTGGCATTTTAAAGTTCAGTCCCTACACTGCCTGTTTCATGAATGGGGAGAGACGAAGTATCACATGGTATCCCAGGCTTATTAAATCCATCAGTTCCACTCTTCTTAAAGCACAAATCTAATTTGTCTGTGATTATATTTGTTTGACCTTTTAATGAGAAAAACAAACAGCCGTTAAAGTCTCTGGAGAGATCCTAAATTTTACATTTAAAAGTTGAAAACTTTATATAATGATTGTAAAATAAAATTAAGAATGATTTGCTGCCTACAAAAAAAAAATACTACTCACATTCCTGTGTCCATCAGTTCACGTTGGCAGTGCTAATGAGGGGAGGGATTAGATATTTTGTGCACTGGGAGTCAGCCCTGCACACGTGATTAGCCCAATTAATAAGTGTAGAGAGAGGAGTATAACTTCATCCCCTCCCTGTCTGTTCTGGTGATCTGAGGAGTTTGTAAAGTAGGGGACACCATAAAAAGTAGTATGATGCTCCTTGCAGTTGGTACCCTATTGCTATTATTGCCCTCGTCCTATGGGCAATTTCCTAGGGCATGCAGCACAGCAGAGGTCCTCTTGAGCAAGGAGTGCTGTCCAGTTTGGCCTGGAGATGGTTCTCCTTGTGGCGAGGTCTCGGGGAGAGGTGCATGCCAGGACGTCGTTGTGTCTAACTCCGCTTTGGGGACACAGTTCCCTTTTGCTGGGATTGATGATCGAGAAAACTGGCCCATTGTCTTCTACAACAGGACCTGTCAGTGCCGGGGTAACTTCATGGGCTTCAACTGTGCGGAATGCAAGTTTGGCTACACCGGGCCAAATTGCACCGTGAGGCGGACCTTGGTGAGGAAGGAAATTTTTAGGATGAGCACTGCAGAGAAAGACAAGTTCATCGCCTATCTTAACCTGGCCAAGCGCTCCATCAGTACAGACTATGTCATTGCCACTGGCACCTATGCCCAGATGAACAACGGGTCCAACCCGCTCTTTGCAGATATCAACACCTATGACCTGTTCGTCTGGATCCACTATTACGCATCCAGGGACGCCTTTCTAGAAGGAGACCAGGTGTGGAGTGACATTGACTTTGCCCATGAAGCCCCGGGCTTTATCCCCTGGCACAGGTTCTACCTGCTTCAATGGGAACGTGAAATTCAGAAGGTTACTGGGGATGAGAACTTCACCATCCCATTCTGGGACTGGAGAGACGCCCAGCAGTGTGATATTTGTACTGATGAGTTCTTTGGGGGGGTCCACCCAACCAGCACCGTCCTCCTCAGCCCAGCCTCTTTCTTCTCCTCCTGGCAGGTAAGTTTGATCAACCCAGCCAGATAAGGCCTTCACAGCACTAAAATATATATATATATATATATATATATATATATATATATATATATATATATATATATATATATATATATATATATATATATATATATATTTGAGCACCCTACACATTATCTGTTCTGCTGGGACTTTGTTTCACAAGAGCTGAAGCTGTAACAGAGTCCAACCAATGTCTGGCAGGGTATTCTGGGACTTGTAGTTCCCCAGGACTGGGAAGCCACAGGTTGCTCACCTCTTCTCAGCCGTAGCCCTCATCTGAGACTACTAGTGAATAATTTTCATCTCACTCTGCACCTTGTAGACCTTGTTCTAATGAGAAGACTGTGTTTGCAGCACCAAAGACATATTTTATTAAGGAACTGTTTGCATATCCAGGTGCTGTAATTAAGTTCAGCTAATCTTCATCGCAGCAATCTAATCGCTGGGCACCTTCCACGGGTTTGTGGGGACTATTTTCTGTGGTCATGTTCCACTTGTACATGTAGATATTGTTTTCCACAAATCTATATCTATGTATCTGGAGTATAACTTTGATCCATAATATGGTACGAAAAATTCAACAGTCAAAAGGTGTTGCTTGATAGGTCTGTTATTGCACATGCTGTATTTTTTTTTTTTTTTTTTTGCAAGGTTTTTGAATTTGTGCTTTTGTGTATTTATTGTTTTTCTTTTTATATATATATATATATATATATATATATATATATATATGTATGTATGTATGTATGTATGTATGTATGTGTGTGTAAACTCTGTTTAAGATTTCTATCCAGGAGCCAAAATAAGATTTCTGTGGGTAATTACCAAAGATTTCATACTCTAATGCTGTTTAGGGACCGGTGACACAAACTTTTTGGTTTGTGTGTTTTCTACCCTCCTGTGCTCCTGTGCTTTATTTTCCATTGCTGCTTTAAATACTATTGTCTTGCTGCTTATCTGCTTTTATTTACTTTTCAAGAAATTTACTTTTAATAGAAACGGCAAAGAAAATCTGCTACTAGGAAATTTTAAAGCAAAAAATAAATAAAAACAAATACCATTGTCTTACACCAGATAAAATTGTGGTGTTGGCAGATTGTGCTCTGTGAAAAAAATAAATAATGGAAAATTTTCCCTTCACTATAAGGGGCATATTTATCACCTTTTTCATTGAAATCCCCCGAAGACAGCATTTTTCGGGAGATTGCCACATATTAAAGTATACCCTTTTTTTTTTGCACTATTTAATAAGTTCCAAGCTGAATCTGGCGTTAGCCATTGAAGCCTATGGGAAAAGCATTGCAGTATTATCATTTATTTGTTAGGCCCCACAAGGTTTCCGCAGCTCCGTACACAGCACAAACAGTAGACCATACAGGGTAAAACATTACAGGGCAATAAACACAAAGTACCAATGCTTCAGAAACTCCGAGCAGACATATGGAGTGAGGGCGGAGCAGAAGAACAGGTATGGAGACAGGAGGGGAGAGGGGCCCTGCTCATGCGAGCTTACATCCTAAGGGAGGGTGGGCAAAAAGGGGCACGAAGGGAGGCAGTGATGCAAGGGAGAAGAAGGGACCAGGGGAGAGAGGGGAGAACAAGCAGAGTGGATGAGGGGTTAAGTAGATGGTTGGTAGGCTTTCAGGAACAGTTGAGTTTTGAGTGCTCGTTTGAAGGAGCACAGATTGGGAGCGAGACGGCTGGAGTGAGGGAAGTTATTCCAGTGCAGGGGGGCAGCTCGGGAGAAGTCTTGGACTCTGGAGTGGGAAGAGGTAATATGAGTGGAGAAGAGGCGACGGTCATTGGCCGAGCGCAGGGAGCGGGCAGGAGTGTGAATGGTGAGGAGGTTAGAGATATAGGGGGCAGTAGACTGGGGAGAGCTTTGTAAGTGGTAGTAAGGAGTTTAGAGGATTCTGTAGGGGATCTTCTTTGTGAAAATGGTTGAAATGGATCATGTTGAAAAAGCGGTGGTTAATAAATATGCCTCTGAGAGATGTACCCCATCTAGAAAACAATCCAGAAATGTACTGTTCAAAGCTAGAGGTACATGCACATTTTTAATTGGTGTCTGAGCACTTATTTGTGAAAGGATGCAAAATGCTGCTACTTACCATTCCCATTGTTAAAGGGGGGAGGGAGTATAATATAATAATAATAATATATTGTCTTGTCTTTTGAAACAAACTGTGCAAAGTGCAATTCTAGATTTAGAGAGGATGATTTCTGCAGTCACTAAAAGTTGAGGCCGCACATTTCAGGGATAATCTCCAGACTACCCAGAAGTTGTACAGTCCTTTGCAGTTACAATGCCATGTGTCATGCTAAGATGTATCTTGTATATAATGGTACAATCTACACCATAAAAAAAAAAAAACAACCCACCACCACACACAGGAAGAACATGGTTTATAAGAGCACAATAGAATACTACAAACTAGGAAGAGAGAGCACAATTACATGAATGGTACATACGCAGCAAATGGTTTTAGCCCTCTATGTCCACACCGCTCTAGGATTGGCATAGGGTGACTAGTTGTTCAAATTCTTCAATAGGAATAGAAGTCATGCTGTTCCTGCGAAGACCCCTGTCCTATGTCCTTTATGGTCACTATCACAAAGTGGTTACCTTTGCGATAGTGACCGGAGGAGAGAGCAGGTAAGTTGTTGTGGTGAGCGATCCAAAGATCCCTCTACCCAATGATCAGCTGGCGTTGGCCATCGGGAACAAGTTCTGAAAATCTTTGCTTTTTCGGAACCTGTTGACTGGTGCAAAAATAGCAATCTCCATAGAAACCTATGGGGACTGCTTTTGCGTTCAAATTGACAGGGAAAGCATTCGATGCCCTAGTCCTAAATAAAGGGGATTAATATGCGTCTATCCCCGAAAACTGGGGGGATTTCAATGAAAAATATATTTGATAAATATGCCCCTATTTAATGAGCAGATTTGTAATATATCAAATGGTAGGGCAAAATAAGGAAAAATACATGACTGCTTTAATGGCTAGATAGACGTGCCTACAGTACGAAGGGATGCTATATGAAATCTAATGAGCAAAATTATACTTTATGCAATCAGTTTGATATTTTAGAAAGCACAATGTTTAAACAATGGGGGTATTTACAGGACTGTTACACCCATGGGGTGGGAACATTGTCTTGGGTGGCAGAGTTGGGTTCTTGTCCTTCATCTACCCGTAGTCCTTTCACATGGTCAGGCACTGAGATCCATGACTTGGGGGGACTGGCAGTGTACAAGTTCTGTAATTTATTATAAAGCGGTGTAAGGGCTGGTTCTCCTATCGTCATGATTTACCAAGAAAATACCGCTGTAGCCGCTGAGTGATAAATATTACTTTAATATTAGTTACTGTTGAAAAAAATTGCTTTGAGAAAGCGTGTTTTCATTGACTGTATAGCGAGATGGCGGTACTAGGGGAGGTGGGTTGGCGGTACGTGTACAACCACCATTTTATTTTTTACAGACGTCCCCTTTCTTTGCATGGAGAAAGCCAGTCAATTCTCTAGCTGGTGTTAATCCATTGATGGGGGGGGGGGGGGGGGGGGGAATGAGGAAGCCCTATCTCTAGCAAAAACACCAGTTTAACTGGCTATAGATCCTTTCTCTCTTCACTAAATAGTCCAAAAGAGGGTGTAACATTACTGGCTGTTTACAAACATGGGTGCAAACTTTTACTGTGCAATAACTTCTAACCAAATGATTTGCTCTGTCGGCATATGTAAGACTAGAGTTGGACTAACGAAAGCAACTCTGTACTTTGGTTACTGGTAAATCATTTAATCATTATACAAAATCCAAACTGTCTAAACTCTAATAAATCTGAGTACCTCTAAAGACGATGCTCACAAGTATGTAGGATTTATTCCTTTAACTGTGCTATGGGAGATGTAACAATGGCCAAAGCAGCCCACCAACGTCAATGTCCCGATTCAGTGATCGAAATCCAGGCTGCGACCATAACAAAGCCTTTCACATATCCACATACAATAACCGTAATAGACTCTTGTTAGACAATTCGTCACACGTGTGTCTTGGCTGATAAGATGTCTATCGGAATCCGCAAGTACGCTAGGTTCATATTAATTGGCATATTGCTGAATTCCACGTTAAGGGGTTAGTATATCACAAATAATATGGAGCATTGGGATTTTCCCTTTACTTTGAAAATTTGTACTAGGGTAGCAGACCACGGAAATAAAACGGTTACAAAATTCTAGTACTTTTATTAGGTTATTCCTCTGTTTTTTTTATAACCATTAAGGACCATGTGGACGTCGGTATGCTTCAAGGATATCAAGTTATTTAGGAATGTTAAGTAATTCCGAACTGGATATAATGTTGTGATTGTTTGTACCACCCTCAATAAAGTATCTCTGCCATTATGTGGGTCAGGTCAGGGTCCAAATGTAATCTTCCAAAATGTGTTGGAATTGGGTTTTCTAACCTCTTTGTTTTATGTTTTAGGGCGATGTTCTATTGGGCTCTTTAAACATTAGCTCTTTTCCAGCTGAAAACTAATGTGCCCATACGAATGCAATCAATGCCACGCTGACTGACAAGGAAAGTGTTCCTCCTTCACTTTGAATGCACAAGCTCATTTAAGCAAAGATGCAATTAAATCATTTATTTTCTTTTCTTTTTTTTCTATGTATTTTTAGCCTGATCTCTCCTATTTGACAAGGGATGATCTTTTACTCCACTTTTCTTTTACTTTTGACCTGTCACCTTGGCATTGTTTGAGCAGTTATGGAGTCTCTTCCATCTAAATGAATAAAGAGCTTGTGTTTAAAGCACTTATGTGATGCCTCCTCTGGACTAGGTGCTTGGCCTTTCTACATGGCTGCAATGCTTCTTGTTGTAAACCTTCATGTGTAGCTGGTCTACTCCTCTGACTTAAAGCGTTAGCATAGGTGCCTATACACAGGCAGATGCACTGACCACATCAAACAGATCATCCGGCACTCGGGCTGAACAATCGGATCCAATGGGTCACAATTACTGTGGTTAGACGATAATCGCACATGATCAAATCAAAATCATTATCTGGTTATCCAATAGGCTGACTAGGCTGCATCCTAGGGATTGAGGCTTTTTTGGTGGGTGCAAAATTAAGTGACAGATTGATGTGACTTTTTTTATTTTTTAAAGTGGAGCCGAGTTTCAAAATCGCAGTGGTATTTGTTGGAGGGCAAGGTGGGGTGAAGAAATCCTGGCTTTAAATGAAGGACAATTTTTTTACTTTTGTTTTTAATCTGCCGCATTTTATCCGAGTATGGACGGCGAGGGAACTCTATCAGCATACTGGCTGGGGTGGCCTGAACCCTTAATCAGGCTCTGGTCTGACTACCTTTTCTACAAGTACTGATTGATCTGGGAGCTCACCATCATCTATTATTACAGCTCCACTAATTCCACATCACTTTACTGAGAACTCGCATCAGTTCCTGCCCCATTGGAACTTATACTTTAAATTCCCTAACACACACACACACACACACACACACACACACACACACACACACCGAGAGAGACTTAAGCGCAATTTAATAGCAGCTAATTAACCTACTACTATGTTTTTGAAGTATGGGAGGAAACCGGAGCACCCGGAGGATACCCACGCAAACACGGGGAGAACATACAAACACCACACAGATAAGGCCATGGCCGGGAATCGAACTCATGACTCCACTGCTGTGAAGCAGAAGTGCTAACCACTAAGCCACTGTTCTGCCCATACAATCAGATATTCATTGTACCAGTAGTTGTTTTGAGTCCATAAACACTGCAATTGTCTGGTTACACCATGCCAATTGGTCAACATGCCAATTGGTCACCAGAATGTATAATTAATATATCGCCTTCAGTTTTTTCTGTGGAATGTTTCAGAATTTCGGGGTCTAATTGAGGACAAAATCCTCACCACAGAATACAATCTGAATGGAAGTTTTAAACAATACAGATGGTGTATGGTTATCTATTCTATAGGTTCTACCTTTTTTTTTTTTTTTTTTTTTTGTTAGGAGGGGGACTTGAGTATTCTACAAAACATTCAGGTTCTGTTTTGGAACGCTAGAAAGCTTTAAATCGTAGGATAGATATGTGTTTGTAATTATAGCATCCATTAGTTGCTTTTGTATCTTCAGGTTGTGTGCAGTCAGGCTGAAGAATACAATCGTCTGAGAATCTTGTGCAACGGCACAAACGAAGGCCCCTTACTGCGGAGTCCTGGACGTCATGACAGAAGCCGTACTCCCGGGTTGCCTACCTCGGCCGACGTTGAGGCCTGTGTATCGTTGGCGGATTATGAAACTGGACCCATGGATCGATCTGCCAACTTCAGCTTCAGGAACACTTTGGAAGGTAGAGGCATTTTGATACATTTCTCTAACAGTCTTCAAAGTTTGGTCCAGAACCAATATCTTCCCTAGGGCCCCATGGGGGTCTTAATTAGGCTCTGATGTCAAATATTTGGGTTGCAAAAGCAGAGCGGTACTAAACAATGGGGTGGGAATAAAATAGACTAATCATGGTTGCTCTATATCGGCTACCACTTTCACTGCTACCAGAAACGATCCGCAAACTTTCATAGATCATGTGGGTTTGGTTGTTGTCTGTGTTGGTCTAGAGAATCCCATACGCAGACTGATCTTGTCGCTGGACTCATGGATGCGATATCTGGGCCATCATTCAATTTACCTCCAGACAGGACCTGATCAGCTGTTGAACTCCATGGCCAAGCTGTCTGTCACTTCTGCCTTAGTTCTGGCAGTTGGGTACTGACACCTACCTTTATAGGATCCTAATTATTTTTATAGTGTCCGATATCCGATATCATGGTTGTTACGGAGCCAGTTGCCCAATATTGACTGTGATGTGTTCATCTTCACAATTAAAAATAGGTGGATAACATGCGGAAGACAGAATTCTAAATCAAGATTTGCTCAAAATTGAATCTTGCCTTTTCTCTTATTATCAAACCACTTGTTTATTGCAAATCCACAGAAACTAATAGTACTAGTCTGATATGTGCCTTACACTGGCTATTTTATAGTTGTAATATTTTTCTTGCTGTCTTGTCTAGGTTTTGCTAACACACGGACTGCAATCGCAAACCGCTCGCAGAGTAACATGCACAATTCCCTGCATGTCTGGCTGAACGGCTCCATGTCCTCTGTTCAGGGTTCCGCCAATGACCCTATTTTTGTTCTTCACCACGCGTTTGTTGACAGGTGAGTCTTGAAAGAGCATCAATAAGCCAATCAATTGATATACGTGCTGAAATCAGATGTCTTTAAATACTGATCAAATGTGAAAAATGACTGTTGTGGCTTATTCAAAATAATACTTGGAAAACACAGTATTTTATACAACAGGGCAATTTTCCAACCATAGTCCGTTTAAATTCTCGAAGAGCTTTTTAAGATTTAGTGCAACTACAAGCGGTTCATCAAGAAAGTCAACAAACTACCAAAGTGGTACCATACATGGTACCATACATTTTCCTGTTGCACCAATGATTCTGCTGCCAAGACTCTGCATGCTGGTTGGAGAATGTGGTCGTTCCAATAGCCCAGGTCTGGACAACCTGTCGCTCTCCAGCTGTTGTGAAACTACAAGCCCCAGCATGCTTTGCTAACTGATATTTTAGCAGGGTATGCTGGAACTTGTAGTTTCACAACATCTCGATAGCCATAGGTCATCCAGACCTAGAATAGTCCATATGAAGCTGGCCACTTGCTTTTTTTGATCTGGTTACATGACCTGAAAATTACTAGTTCAATGGTCAAATTGGACAGATCTGGTTGTTTGAGTGGTCTTTTGCGATCTCACTCAAACCAAACACAATAGTGGCAGGTTAGGATTGGGCAGTTTAAAAAATCTGCTGCCTTTCCACAGAAAGTAAAATTATATTCAGGTCATTAAAGCCAGAACTCTTTGTTTTTTAATAGTCCACCCACAATGAACTGACCAGCCATACATTAAATCTGAGTTAATCGGTTATAGTTAGTATATGAAAACAATTTCCCAGAAACCTGCTGTTGAACATGATTGAAAAACTTTTATATATTTTTTGGTGTTCAAAAGTCACATTAACTATTTTTTTTTTTGTAGTTGGCTAATATTAAGATGTTTTATATTCACACCTCCCAATTTCACAAGGTTCTTAATTTATAGGTCTGCATTCCCCTACTTCACTGAGACCAGTGCTAGGTAACCTGATAAACTTCGGGGGCCGAATGGTGCAGCCCTCGAACCTCGGAAAGGGCCACACATGAACCTCTATAACAAGTTAAAACAATACATTTAATCAAATGACAATACACCTGTTTGTAATAGATCATCACCATATATTTTAAGAATGTAAGATGAACATGTTCTACAACCCACAAATCTGACAATAAGCAGGAAGGAGCTGAGGGCAACAGGTGATGGCTTGGAGAACTGTTTGTGACCTTGGTCCGCCCTGTTGCCCATCATTTTGCTGGGCAATGACTCAATGGGATGAGTGTGAGGGGGGGGGGGGGGGGGCGATACAACAACTTGTGGGAGTGATGACCTTGTGAGATGTGCCTAGATACCATGTCATCTGTGTAGCATTTGTTTACTCAGTATGACTGGTGTTTGTATTTTATTTTTCATGTATTACGTAATATATTATGGATAGTTGCAGTCTGTGTATTGTATACTGCTGTGAATGTCATACGCAGTGCTGCGGAACTTTTATGTTGCCTTATAGATAAAGGATGATGATAGGGCAAGGAAAGGCAGTGAGGGGCCTAGCTGAATATACAACACCTAGCAATAAACATTTCCTCTACACAATGACAATTGGGCAAAGTAACATTGACCTAATGCCTTTCTAAATGGTCACTGATGGTAAATGTAAACCAATAAATAACATACTGACATTTCCCTTAAAATGTTCCTATAGGCTGCTGAGATGAGTCCTGAATCCCCCCCCCCCACCCCCCCAACTTTCATTCCGGGCTAATATTTGACACCCTTCCCTTGAAACAGTTATTTTATTACAGTATAAATAACAATATTCATTGTTACATACAGAACCGGAAAACTGTTTAACATTCAGCTTTCCATGTATACGAAATAAAAACAGATGATTTCAAAAATACTGAGCAGTAAGTTTTATACAGTACCATAGACCAAAAAAGTTGGACAGCTATTAATAATTTATGGCATCCTCTTATTTGTATATAAGGTGTTGCACTACCCAACTCAGCTTATCGCTGTATATATTGTAATTGGTTTGGCACAATATAAAGGTGCAGGGTATATATTATGCTGAAGTGGGCAGCGTGTTTTCATGGTAGGTGGCGCCAATCCAGTCTTGTGGCCACTTCTTTTGCCAGAGTCAGACTGTGAAGATATAAACAGGAGACATTACAATCCCTTTATAGAATACCTAATCCTGTTTAGCCAGGGCTCCCACCTACACTTTCTGTATCCTTTAAAACATTGAGTCATTATATATCTTGGTTGGATTTGGGATGGAAAAGCCTAAGGGAGCCCCAATGACGACATGTCCTTGTGTGACAACATAGATGTCCTGAACTCTCCAGCGTTTCAGTGCACTGAGCTGGGATCTCCAACACTTAGGTCTGGGGAAGATGGGGCATGGTAGGTTTGGAGTTTTTCAGGGAAGGTCCGCACCGAAACCTCTGGAGTTTCCCATCAATACTCTGTGCTGAATAAGGACCCTGCTATTTCTACTATCTAACTCTCTGTAGCTTTCGGTTTATCTCCATTCCCCTCTTCACGTCACAAACACTACCTCGATGGCATGCAGACATGTCCTTGGAACACGAGTGGACAGGTCACTGCCTTCCACAAAATCAGCATCAGCAAAATCTCCTGAAATAGTCTGCTGCTGGCAGTATTGTAAAGATCTGATTGGTAACGCAGGCTCCAGCCAATGTCCACTTCATCTGCTCTTTGTCCGAGTGTCTTCAATTATGAAGTTTAATAATTAATCACCTTAATCATATACCCCCTTTGAAGACTAATAATGCTTGTGGATATAATAATTGTACAAAACTGCATTGACCCTTCAATGCCGCCTGTCCTTATACCAATATGTTTGACTGTCTTCTGCCTGTATGTTAATCTCTTCGGCAGAAACTCTTTGGGGCGTATTCAATTGTTTGCCGTGACCGCCGAAAACCGAGCCTGTTAAAACTATTACCATTTATACAATAATTACTCGCTCAATTTCAGCTCGCAGCTCCCTGAGCAGCGAGCTGAAATTGAGCGAGTAAATAACCGTATGAACGGTAATTACGCGCAATATTACAGTATAAACAGTAATATTTTTCGAGCGCTCGTTTTTCGCGGTCACGGCAAACAATTGAATACGCCCCTTTGAGTCAAACAATGAGATTTGAGAGCTGGCATGAAATGTTATATTTTTCATCCTGCATCAAAGTATCTTTGCTGTGTTTACATTATGCAGATGTCCCCAGCTACTTTGTATGATCCATTTTCTAAGACCCCGTTCTCCCCGGACCTGTGTAGACGGCTGACGAAATTCCACACAAGACGTGAGCTAAACTGGAAAGGAATCTATTCCCTAAGAAACTTCCTGGATGGCAAATAATGATTTGTTAGTGAAGTTGTATCTTCTTACCATGCTACAGACCTAACACGATGCTGCTCTGCAGGGAGCCCCATCAGGAGTACAGAGGAAATATGGTTTCAGGCAATAAAAATAATTTGCTAAGGAAATGGACTGAGCGGCTCTCGTTCACAACACTTAAACGGGAAGTATCGATTTTGAAAATCCTTCTCTAGCATAAAATGCAAATCAATTTGTGTAGTTAAAGGACTACATATTAAGTGACGGTAAACCATGTTTGAAATGCAAGCCTGTTTAGACTTTCCCCCATAGATCTCTTTTGAAAAAGAGAGATGGCAAAATAATCACACAACCTACAGTCAATGATTAGGTGGCTGCTGGGAAGGCTCAAAAAGCAAAGTCTGCACAGCTATTTGGACATGTTGCCTTACACAGAGTGGACATGGCAATTAGTATGCTGGGTATAAATTTAGCTCTGCATAGGTTTTGGTATGTATTAAGTGATGTCCACCTACCCTATTGTTACCATATTTCAAAACCTTTTATGGTTTAAAAATCTTTCCGGATTCTAATGCCTTAAAAATTACAAGTGTTTTAGTGCTTTGCAGGTTGCGTTCCTTGGCGTTATTTTTTCCTACATCAAGAAGATATTGTAAGATCTTCACAAGCATTGTGGGCCGGATTCAAGTCCCAACGCAACTTGCGTTTGAAAAAGAGCACTGAACTTGAGCGTACTTCCGCCTGTATTCAAATTAGAGCAGATCTGTGTATTGATTTGGATCTGGGTGTAAGTACACTCTGCCTAAACGCTACAGGCTGTATGTTAACAGAACAGAGTGCAGGATACGCAAATGTATATGTGCACTACAAGATCACATCAGAACGCATGCAAAAAAAATTAACTCCTAATATATAATTAATAAAAATATTTAATTTTTTTATGCATGCTTTACATACAATACACTTTTTATTTTTTTATAGTCTTGCATACACATGTTCTTTACTAGCTAGTGGCATGCATATATGTAGTTTTTAATAGACTATGCTGTGAGAGTCGAGTTTAAGTTCTGCCCTAGGCAGTTACGTAATTTACGTTTGGACATGACTTGCATGCAATGACATTCAAAGGTGTAAATTTCGAAGCATGCACCAAAGTGAATTGGTGCAAGATATGGCGCACAAATGGACAGATCATGAATCCGTCCCTGTAAGTAGAAGGGACAAGCTCATTTGGTATGATGTGTGACCAAAAGTTCATATTATATTTCAGGTTCTTCCCATGGAGACACTAGACAATAATGGGCAAAATGAAAATATACTGAATAACTCGTTCTCCAGGCCATTCCCCTCTGCATGTCAACAACAATGCATCAATAGTCTTCATCTTTCTAGAGTTTCTATATTTATTTTTGGTATTTCTGGTTGACTAAATCGATATGTGGACATAACAAAGGAGCCTGTGCACAAGAAGAATAATGAACCCTTATATGTACACTGTTGGTGTATTTTTAACCAATATCTTATTTGTGTACTTGGGTGCTCTCTAAGTAGTATATGGTAACTATCACCAAAGAAGAGTACTACGATTACTAGAGCCACTTCTTGGGTATTTGATCCCGAATGGTAGGTCTACATGATTGCCGAAGGAATGCCTCTTGAAATAGTAGTTCTTGTCTCGTTTCTTCAGTGACCTAAATCAATATGTGCCCAGCAGCAATAGGGGGCTTGGTGGCCCCAGAGGTAAGGGGGGGCCTGGCAATGTTTGGTCACTCCACCCTGAGAAGCCCCTCTCTACTCTAGCCACATCTCTCTCCTATGATGTGCTAAGCAACATCTGCGTCCTTGCAGAGCGGCGTTACTACGTTTTCTGTAACAATCCATTCTTTCATAAAGCAAAGGTGCATATATTTTTACTGATTCGTTTTAATTTCTCTCTCCCTCAGCATATTTGAGCAATGGCTCAGAAGACATCGACCAACGATCGACATTTTCCCAGAAGCCAATGCACCGATCGGACACAATCGGGGGTATAACATGGTTCCGTTTATTCCGTTGTATACTAACGGAGAGTTCTTCGCCCCGGCAAGAGATTTAGGATATGATTATGATTATCTTGCAGAAACGGGTAAATATATTGTACCATGGAGGAAAGCGTGCATAGATTAATTTTATACTCTTGGTTTCCTATAAAATATGTAGTGCTAGTTATGTCCATGGTTTCGTTACATTTCACGCACAATGATTGACCGGATTGCCCAGTGTGTGATTTATGCATTGAATATGGACAAACAATTTGCCCATCTGTTCCCGGTTGGAAACTGTGGGTTCAGGGTATAAAGGATTAAGAACACTTGACACTCAGGTTGTCTAACAGGTATATAGTTTAATGTAAAAAATTAATATAAAAGCTAATATAATACAAAAAAGATAGTTAGTATAAAAAGCAAATAAAATAAATCCTTAGCTGCTGAATAGATTAAACATGTTTCTACTGGGCCAATTACCGATTATGCTAGGACCCTCCTGCCCTGCCTTATTCCATGCAGCTGATGGCACATAAACTCGAAAAGTTAGGAAAAACGAACTGGAAACAGGTGCTTGGCATTCCTTGAGTGATCCAATTACCTTGTATAGATAAGGAGCCTAAAATTATTTGCATATAACGTATAAACATGATTTCAGACTTTCTATTGGTTTAGTACTGATAAGAAGATTGAGCATGTGCAGTAGGCCCAAAGTTTCATCAGTCATTTTGTTAGACCTGCCACACTATCGCTACTGGCTGCCACCTACTGGCACAACAGGAAACTGCACAGAAAGATAGCCTGGGAGCAGAACAAGTGTTACCACAGCAAAAGCAACCCAATGGCTGGTTCACTTTAAACTTCAATGAACCCTTCTTAATGCTTATCTCCAGATATTTCTAATAGTATTTGATTGCCACCATATGGCAATATCAAAAATGATCTCCAAATCCATCTATTACTCATTAGGATGATTACTTTAAGAAGAGGGGGGGAGGGGGTAATGTGTAGGACATTTAATATGCATGTGGTTTTCTAATTTGCTCACTCAAGTGTCCTTCAAAGTGTTTTGCAGATTTGGAAAAAATATCTCTCAAAAAAAAAAAGTGTGCTCCTAAGTACAGTGGAGTGTTTTGAAAAGCAGGTAGCTTCTTTGGGAAAACTGCCTGAATTTAATTAAAGCATTTAGTCTTTTGTATCATTAAATAGCACTTCCAGTATTTTAATGAAGCAGCCGTTGATGGAGCCAGAACACATTTCCCTCTGTGTTTTAGAGCGATCGCTTGGTACAGGCTATTTGCAGGGATCCAGCCTACTTTTAAGTAAGGAATTTCAGTATATAAAAACTGAGTGTTGAACAGACCTGTATACCCAGGATAATTCTAATTACAGCGATTTTATTCATGGATAGTTTTATTAGGGCCATTAATTTTACAATGTTATGGGCATCATGGTATTTTCTGTTCTTGCGTGTTGTACATCTAAATTAGGGTCTTTCTGCTGAATATAATTGGCAAGGCTCATTTTGTATGAGAGAAGGAGAAAAGGGTGAATATTATTTACTGCTACCAATACTATAAGATTCTCCGTTCCCAAGTGAAACAGTCAATATTGCTTATTAAAGCAGATGACTGCCCCAATGCGCAATGATGCAATTTGAGTTGCGCCGGGTCATGATGATGCAATTAGGACCCACCTCTGCGCAATGATGTGGATCGCATCATCAAGTGCCCCTCACAAGAAAAGACTTTCGGGGGTTTACTGGTCCTTATGGAAGAGTAGGCAGATATGGTGGTGATTCTACTACAAAATCGTGTTCCGCCTTTCCACAATCGCCACATTTTAGATCTTCTGTTATACAGCCGAGCACATTCCAGTGACTCTTAAAACAAAAGCAAAATGTTCAGTAATAGCGATAACTTTGTACAGCATTGCTACTAACTCCACCGGCTCCTGATTTTGTCCTGCTACCACGGTTTCTCTTCCGTGTCTTAGGTTCCCACGCTGTCTTTCCACCGGCCCCACCTGGTGACGGGAAAGTGTAAGTTGCCGTCACCTAATTGAGTGGGTAAACAGAAACTCTACATTGTGAATGTCAATGCTTTGCAGCTCTGACGGTTATGACTCTGCATGTAAAAATCTGTGACTCTGTCTTCCGTTTTCCTTCCTGATGCCACCTAAAGTGAGATTCTCATATTGCCTTCTTAAACATGTGGCCTTGTACATTTGTTCATTTCAAATGTTGGTCTTTCCTCTTATAATGCAATGAACTAGCAGGATAATTTTAGTTTACAAATACAAATAGTTGATGCCACTTGTCCTTAACACTGCATAATTGTGTGTCTAGTAAAATTAAAACCTATAGTATTGGTTCATATTTTTATGAAAACATTTAAGCCTGCATCCTAGCATCAAGGGTACCTCATTGTGGTCAGGTCCTACACTGACTTGTATGCTTAAAATACATATTTGAAGCTTATAAGTCATTGTAGTACTTGCATACAATGAGGTACACTTTGATGTTGGAATGTAGGCATAAATGTTTTGATCAAAATACGAACCAATACCTCATGTTTGCATATTTGTGTGTATCTAGCAAAACTAAGTGTTCAGGACCAGCACAGACAACACTACTTTGTTATGTATACATACAAGTCCTTTTATATTGCTGTGCCTGTGCAGCTAGTACCATATATAATACGGGATTAAGAGTACAAGCTTATTTCTTCTCTGATTTTGATTCAGGATAACTTATCTTGCCCAATCGATATGGTATTTCTGTTTATGGCCATTTCTAGGCCTTGTACCCGTTTGAATGCTGTGCCAATTTCTTTTAAGCTTAACTATAAAGCTATTTTCTTTAACACCAGACTTGTAGCGGTCATAACAGGGCACCCCTCCATGTTGAAACATTTTAAATATGTATCTCATTGTACCAAGGAGTTGCGCCCTTTGAATACAGGGAATAGAAGGTTCTGTAGCTTAGTACGGTACATGGTATAAGTCACACATGGCGTTGGTGTGGCAGAGGGGGATGAGATTGCTTCTGTAAATGTCGCTGTGTCTAGTAGACAAATATGCCAATTTCTTTTTTCCCTTCTACTTGTAAACCGTACACAGTATACACTATACTTCCATCTCACGCATTGGCCACATCCCAGTGCTAGACTCCTCCCGTATAAACGTGTCTAAATATGTGAATAACATGGTTTGGTTTTTTTTGTGTAGGGACACATGCAGTTTTTAAAGTTGACACACATCAAGTAGCAAAAAGACTATTATAATAGGTGTGTGCATCTAAAAACTTAAAGAAATAAAAACCATGATTTTAGGTTTAAGCCACATGAACAAACATCTAGACATTATATTAATAATATGCATTCTTGTTGATTGTAATTTGCTTGCAGAATTTGTTCTTAGTAAAGACTTTGCAGCCAGTCCTTACCAGTTTGTATCTGTTTCTTTTAATCTTGTGCACGTAAATGTTTTTAGAATCTACACTGTAGACAGAGATGAGATATTTTAAAAACACTTACATGTGAGATGATCTATATTGTTTGTTCTGATACAAACCCTTTAGGAATAGATCATGTGATATTGATATTCTAGCAAGATTAACGCGATACAATAGACATGGCAGGAAATGCCTGGTTTTTTAACTCCTTTGGGGATCCTATTCCAATGTCTTGGGGGCCACAAATCTTTAGAATATTGTATAGTCAATAGGAAATGTACACACTGTCTTTTCTTAACAGACACGAGGATGTGTATTTGCATTCCTACTAGAATCAATACTTCAGCACTACAGTTGCAGAAGTAATTCCTTCAGGGAGGTGCATCTTTCCATGTATAACTTTTAGCCATGACCAAAAGCCCCCTTGTTGTGGGATTTTTCTTAAATTGTTAATTTCAGGTGATTACTATAAAGTCTGGAGGGGCGGTGCAGAATGAGGATGTAATTACTGTACAGTGTTCTCGTAAAGGAACCTGGGAATACCCCATAGCTTCCTTTAAAGAGAATATATTGGGCGGGATAGATATGAAAATTGGTGCAATTGGAAAAAATATGGTGGTCTTTCTTATAGCAATCAGATTAATTTTCTAAATTACACTGTGAACCTGGTTGCTGTGGGTATAACCACCTTTTCCGTCTTGCTAGTTTTCAAAATTCTCTTAACTCTACAATACTCCCCGTTACTCAATTGAGTTGTTCTACCATTTTTCTGGATGACTTCATGGTCTGGTTAATTGAAATCTGGATGATAATCAGCCTGAAAACTTATGACCAAGCCCTTTCATCCATAAATGGTTCACCTGAGTCATCATTTGTGCAACTTTTTTTTTTTTAGAATATCCCTATGTCTACATGTGTAGAATACCTATAAATATTCGTGAGACTTGGTTCAGTAAAGGGTGCATTCTACAATTGCTATAGGCAGAGGCATTGGACTGTGATATATTTTCAGAAATTGCATTTGGCCTTTGTCTGGGGCTCCCATAACTTTGAAACAAAAAAGCAGGCGTGCCTGTGTGACAGAGAGTTGCGTAGAACATACAGTTCACACCACACTTCTTTTTGGATAACAAATAAACATTAAACCGTTCTATGAAAGTATCCCAACTTGCGCTATTAACCTGGGGCTTCAGAATTTAGAATTATGAGAAAATATTAAGATAAAGATTTTGAATAGGCTGGTTTTAGCAGAACAGCCCATTCTCCAGAGACATGGGAGCTCAGTTCGTCCTCAATCATGATCATAAGTGCTGGGCACTTGATGAGAAGACATCAGTTGATTGAGGGCAAATTCAGCTCCCATATCTCGGGAGAAGTGAACTCATGGCAGCACGGTGGCTCAGTGGTTAGCACTTCTGCCTTACACTGGGGTCATGAGTTCAATTCCCGACCATGGCCTTATCTGTGTGGAGTTTGTATGTTCTCCCCGTGTTTGCGTGGGTTTCCTCCCACACTCCAAAAACATGCTGGTAGGTTAATTGGCTGCTAACAAATTGACCCTGGTATGTGTGTCTTTGTGTGTATATTAGGGAATTTAGACTGTAAGCTCCAATGGGGCAGGGACTGATGTGAGTGAGTTCTCTGTACAGCGCTGCGGAATTATTAGTGCTATATAAATAAATGGTAATAATAATCACTTAATGTTGAGGTCTACAAACGCTGCAATCCCTAGGGCTTCAAGACACTGTTCTATCCTGGTTCTCATCCTACCTTTCTAATCGCTCTTTCACTGTTAATTTCTCTGGGGCCACCTCTGCTCCTCTTCCCCTATCAGTTGGAGTACCACAAGGCTCAGTGCTAGGTCCTCTGCTGTTCTCTATCTATACCGCTTCTCTTGGAAATCTAATAAGTTCCTTTGGATTTCAGTATCATCTCTATGCGGATGATACCCAAATTTATCTGATCTCTCGACATCTGTGTTGTCCTGTGTAACTGATTGACTTTCTGCCATTTCATCTTGGATGTCCTCTCGCCAACTCAAACTTAATCTTTCTAAAACAGAGTTAATAATATTCCCACCCACCAACAAGAGCATACCTGACATTTCTATCTCTGTTGATAACATGACCATAAATCCCACCCCACAAGCTCGCTGCCTAGGTGTAATCCTTGACTCGCACCTATCCTTTGTTCCCCACATTGACTCTATATCTAAATCATGTTACATACATCTAAAAAACATTTCCAGAATTCGCACATATCTCACACTGCAAAAACCTTAATTCATGCACTTATCTCCCGCATTGACTATTGCAATTCCCTCCTTACTGGCCTTCCCAAAAACAGACTCAAACCCCTACAATCTATTTTGCACGCAGCAGCAAGATTGATTTTCCTTCCAAATCGTTATTCCTCTGTTGAATCACTCTGGATGTCTCTACACTGGTTGCCTGTTTTTTACCGAATCCAATACAAAATACTCTTACTAACCTACAAGGCCATCAACAAAACTGCACCAACATACATCTCCTCTCGTCTCAAAATATCTCCCAACTCGGCAACTCCATTCTGCACAAGATCTGCGTCTCTCATCCACCCTCATTACATCCTCCCATTCCCGGTTACAGGACTTTTTTTGGGCTGCACCAACTCTAAGGAATTCTCTCCCTCGCACAATAAGACTTTCCTCTAGTCTACAAGCTTTCAAGTGTTCTCTGAAAATCCACCTCTTCAGACAAACTTATAATATTCCTCAACCACCCTCTTACCCTCACTACACTACCCTATTACCACCCGTTATACAACTACCCCTTGACCAACGTTGTTGTGTTACAGGATCATTTAGCTTATGAGTCACTTTTACCTTTGCAGTCTGGCTGGGCCAACTGCAAATGTAGACTTAACCTCATGTGTCAAACTCCCATTGTCCAATAGATTTTAAGATTGCGAGCAGGGCCTTCTCACCTCTGCCTGTTTTTACCCAGTTTGTTTATTAGTTTACTATGTTTGTCCCCAATTGTAAAGCGCTACGGAATATGTTGGCGCTATATAAATAATTATTTATGATGATGATGAATCCCAAATTCTTGTGGGCTGTGAGCCTCCTGTTGGTCACTGCCAGTAATTACACAACATAGTTTATCTAATAGTTTTACTAAAACATGACTACACTATTTACATTTTATTTTATAGTAGGCCCTTTAGAAATGAAGTGTTTGCTTTTGTTTTATGTTTTTGGAATGGATCCTGCATTACAGTCCGATACTGAACCTGGTTAAGCGCTAAATTCGACATGACCTATCTCTAGCAGTTTTCCTAGTGACTGTTTGCTGAGAAATTAAAAACACTAATAAGACACTCTTGGTTTGCCAGTTTCCAGTGATGGCAAAACATACCTATTAGATAATATATTTGTCCTATGTCACAGAATGACTGAATAGACTAGACTGTGTTACATTAGCTGATCTGTATGGAGCAATTGTATGATGTTTACTGAAAGCAGATGACAAGAATAGGATTGGTGGTCTTCAGAAGGAAAAATGCCACCAAACTCGGCCTAAAATAACCATATTAACTTTTGGAGTTGCTATGTGTATGGAGAGTGATTTAGTTTTATGTAAATGTTTCGATGTACTGTTTTATGGATTTTCTGCCATTAACAAGGCCAGCCTTTGGGCCTTCCACCTATGCTGCAACCCAGGCAGCAAGTCCAAAAAGAAAATTCTGCCTGATGCTACAAAATCACTGCTCAAACACAATCTCTTTAGTAAAAGTTGTAGGAGGGTATGTACAAATCCACAACGTGGACATCCTTATATTCATTTAAAATGCTATTAAATTAATAACTTGACTGGTCTCCCATTTAATCACTCAGGTACTCTTCAAGATTTCTTGACCCCATATCTGGAGCAAGCACGACAGATTTGGCCGTGGCTCGTTGGAGCGGCGGTAGTAGGCGGGTTAATTACGGCGGTGGTAGCCTTGCTGGCGCGCTTGGCGTGCCGGAGGAGAAGGAGGCCCATGTCGGAAGAGACCCAGCCTCTAATGGAAGCGGAAGACTATCATAGCACCTATCAATCTAATCTATGATGCAAGAACGCCAGCGACGTTGAAGTATTAGTACACTGCTTTTTAAATGGGACTTTGTTGACATTGTGATACACAATGTGTGTAATACACATCTCCCATGTAACAGAGGTGGTGTAATGCTCAAAAAAAGCAGGACATATATTTTTACATGATTTTAGTCTCCAAAGTTTGTGAATCAATATTAACCCTTTTATTTCCCCCCCTCGTACAGTCTGTCCTCTGCTTGGGCTGAGAAGGGTTAATTATGTGCCTTTAAAGTATGTAAAGAAAATATATACTGTCACTGAGTGTAATATTACAGTAATCCATGCTATGCTATGTAGGGCATATGAATTGTCCATTATTGCCTTAAATATGACCAAACAGTAAACCCATTTCTTAAACTGGGAGAAAATGAGTCTGGTTTTGTATGTGCCTCATACAGTGTGTTGTACGGAGATATATGTAATACGTACTTGCCAACTTTTCCTCGTTGGCTACAGGGAGATCCCGGGGGAGGTTGGGCATGTGGGGGGTGGGGCTTGACAAATCGCATCACTTTGGCACCACCCCTAAACGATTGTCACAGTTTTGGGCAGTTACAACAGGGGGTGGGGCTAAGAGAACGCGATATTTGTGTCATTAAACCCCGCCCCCACTTATCTATTGTGGGGGTGAGGACCGGGAGGTTGCCCTGCTCTCCTGGGAGGTCTTCCAGACATTCTGGGAGAGTAGGCAAATAAAAGCCGCTAATGAATCTCTAGAGACTGAAGTGTCATTTACATTTTTGTCTCCATTACTGAAGTCATGTTGTCTTACCTGTCAGTCTTTCATTAAATCTTGGTCTCCATGAAAATGGCCACCTCCATAGGCATCAATACATGAACATAGGACACAATTTCTGAACAGTGTCATCATGCCACAGATGGTGAAGCCAACCACGTCTTGTACTGGCTCAGCATCAGGGAGAATGCCAGACTCTTCAGGGAGTGAGGGAGATCACGAATATAACACAGAGAGAGAAAGAAAAGAAATGGATTTCTAGAGCACTCCTAATCCGGTCATGATAGTTGAGTATCTCTCACATTCCAGGTTCATGCCTGTTCTAATAATATGTAGGAAATCTATCAGATAATCCAATATGAGAATTGTTTATATTGGTTTTTTGGTTAAATAGGGAAAATGCCTTTATTGATAGAAATTAGTTAAAAAACATATCTCCATTTGCGATAGCCTCATTGTGAAAAAAAAAAAGAGATAAACGTGAAAAAAGTGTATAAAATGATACCACGGACAGTGGAGCCAGGAAAATAGCGGGGGTTTATTATTATTAATATGATCCAAATATCAACACCCTCATTAATTATATGAGATGAGAGGTAGGGACGAATAGAATCTGAGATGTTCTACAAATAATATTGGATCAGATTATTCCCAGTGACATGGATCAACTACTAATCAGTGTAACATATAGTATGTGAAGTATTTAAAGTTCAGGGTAAAAAATCCCTCAGTAGCTAGAATTGTTAGCTGATAATAGAAACCGTGCTATGTCTGGGTATAGTCATATGCATAGGTCTAATGTGTTTATATATATTTTTGGCTTGATAAATAATAGAATATCAGTGCTAGTATATAAACACTGGCTTAAAAAATAATAATGGTAGCGCTAATGGAATACATTAGTGCACTAAACATGGATTGAAAATGTTACTTGTTGCAGATACATAATTAAAGCACCAATCAAAGGGAAAAATACTGCGCTACATTAGAATGTTTCATAATTTCTGACCATTGAAATATATATATATATATATATATATATATGTCAGAGAGCATTAGCTTTATTGGATTCACTTGCTATACTCAGTAACAAGGTATCAATTGTTAATACCCCAATACTACTAGCTTGGAGGATAATAGTAGCGCTGTTGAAATATATTGGTGCACTATGCACATGTGAGACATGTCACATGTTAAGATACATGATAAGGCGCCTAACCAGTATTAGATACTTATTGCTAACCCAGAAAGGGAACAAGCGGCGATATATTGAAATATAAAATAGTTTTCTGACCATTGAAATATGTGAGTCAGGAAGCGTTAGCGGTATCGCCGCTCACTGGCTCTCACTTCCGGGTATGACGTCACGAATGACGTCAATTACCCATGTGCCCCAACGTACGTTTCACTAAAGATAGCTTTATCAAGAGTGAAGGAGATCACCCCTATTTCAGGGAGTCTCCCTGACACTCAGGGAGAATTGGCAAGTATGATGTAATATATTAAACACAGTGGCTACTTTTTGTATTTGGTAGGGTATTTTGTCTTTAAAGACAAATGGAATTCCCAATCATCAGTTTATGGGATAATATTAATAATCACCAGATTGATTCTCAATCTATGTTTATGGTACAAACACAAAAGAAAATGGTTAAAA
Source organism: Mixophyes fleayi (assembly GCF_038048845.1). NCBI lineage: Eukaryota > Metazoa > Chordata > Amphibia > Anura > Limnodynastidae > Mixophyes > Mixophyes fleayi. Next base: position 25,539,274 of record NC_134403.1, on the reverse strand, counting down.
GGTAAGTTTTATACCTTATTTCTTTAAAAAGTGACATAGTATCCCATTATTTTTATTTTTTATTTTTATTAATAAAAAGCTAAGTATAGAGCACAGGCTGAACGCAGCTGGGGTCATACATCATACTGGAGAAATTGGGAATAGACAAATGCAACAGGTCTAAAGGTCACTTCAAGCCCTGCAGCAGAATGTGTTTGTGTTCTCATTAGGCCCCCATGTTTTCACTTTTTCCCCAGACACCTGAAATCTTTAACTTGCAATACTTAGGGCTAGATTTACTAAACTGCGGGTTTGGAAAAGTGGAGATGTTGCCTATAGAAACCAATCAGATTCTAGCTATCACTTATTTAGTGCATGCTACAAAATGACAGCTGGAATCTGATTGGTTGCTATAGGCAACATCTCCACTTTTTGAAACCCGCAGTTTAGTAAATTAGTAAATATACCCCTTAGTTTCCTATAATACACTCCTGATCAACCTGAATTAATAGCACAAGTTAGATACAGCCCTAGACATGAAGGGTTTCATTTAGGGGTAAATTTATCAAGCTGTAGGTTTGAAAAGTGGACATGTTGCCTATAGCAACCAATTAGATTCTAGCTGTCATTTTGTAGAATGTACTAAATAACTAGAATCTGGTTGCTATAGGCAACATCTCCACTTTTTCAAACCCACAGTTTGATAAATATACCCCCTAGAGTTTGATGCAAGCCTGTGATTTGCAGTGTCTTCATCCGTGCAGGGGGATGGGATGGGATGTGATCGAGTACAGTAAAGGGTTTTAGGTAATGGAAAGACATTTGGAGGTAGCAGCGGCAGATACACATTTTGGGAGATGTATCTATGGGTGCTAGACTCCTGGAGCAAAGATCGCTATGATCATCAGCACGGTTCTTTGGAGTGTTGGGAAAAAAAAAAATATATTTTTTTGATCTACATTAATACATCAAACATCATAATGCAATCGTCTTAAGATGTGTGGAACGGCGCCCAACTCTAAGATTAAATTGTCCAGTTGCCGAGTTCTGCCATTGCTACTTTAAATTCAGAAATCTCAATGTCACTGTTTTGTGACGTAAAAGTGAAGTGCCGGTATGTCTGCATTTGTAATAGTCTGGATGTCAGTGTGTTTGGAAATGTCCTATCTGTTTTAATGTAAGTGTGGATTGAAACCATGTCTCTGTTATAGTAATCCCAACTTTTTTATGTCTGTATACTTGTCGGTTATATAGTAGTCGGAATAACAATTACCACCGTGTGCAAGTCCAAATAAAAGTATAAATGCGCCATTTCTGCGTAATGCATTCTATGTTTGCACATGAAGCCAATGCTACATGAACCCATATATACTTATTTTTGTGTGGAACATCTGTTTTGGGGGATTCTTGTTTTGGGAGATGTACGTGTATTTTATGTCACTACAGAGGCTTCTGCGGGGGAGATGTTGGGCAGATCTAGGTGCTTGTATTGCATAAAACAAGATTTTCCTTTTGTGGACGGAGGGGTTGAAAGTACATTAATGTGGGTGTTTCTGAGCCATCGTGTGGGCACAGCCTCCCTGCTCCTTACAGTAGGATTTATTTCTATATTTTGGTTTTTTTTTACACATACTTGGAATTGGCAGAGATTGAAACCTGGCCAATACTTTCAATGGCATGACTTCAAAGGGTCCTTCATATGAGAGTGCTTTTATACGCTCGGTTCAATCAATGTAATAAAACCATAAAATATATGATAATGACAAATGTAATAAAGAATCCCCTGATGTTCTCTTACACACTCTATATAAGCATTATTTTAGAAGAAAAATATAAAAGTTGATTTGAATGTGGTAGTATGCTGGACTTTCATTTGCTGTTACACTTACTGTTATGGGCATCAACAGATGGACCTGCAATAGCCCTGTAGGTCTCTGTAATGAAAGGAGGTGTATATGCTGAGTCGTTAAAGGATCAACGGTGCTATGGCCCATGGCGCCCTAGGCACACTGTCAAAATCAGCACCCCCCCCCTCCCCGGCACACTTTACAAATCAGCACCTGGCACTGTCAAAATCGGCACCCTCCTCCCCATGTCTTTCCTTACCTTGCCTCAACACCGCCGCCTCTCTGCTCCGTCTCCTCCCCTCCACTCATTGACACTGTCGGGCCGTGCTGATGATGTCACGCCCGACAGTCAGTCAGTGAGTGGAGGGGAGGAGACGGAGCAGAGAGGCGGCAGTGTTGATCAATAGCCCCTTCCCCCCTCCCCGTGGATTTATCTGAACGCTGCGTGGCAGCCGTGGAAGGTATGGTCAACGGGCGCCGCACAGTTTTATAGTCATTTTATTTCTGAGGCGCTCTCCAGAGCCGGCGTCCTAGGCAACTGCCTAACCTTGCCTAATGGGAGCATCGGGCCTTGGTAGCAGTGTTCTTGTCACTCTCCAGTGCCATTGCTCACACAGAAACTGGGGTAGCAGTGTTCTTGTCACTCTCCAGTGCTATTACTCACACAGAAACCGGGATAGCAGTGTTCTTGTCACTCTCCAGTGCTATTACTCACACAGAAACCGGGATAGCAGTGTTCTTGTCACTCTCCAGCGCTATTACTCACACAGAAACAGCATCAGCTCCATTTTGGGCGCGTTTGAATTCTACAGCAGCCGCAGCGCTGTCAAGCAGCATCCGCGGCAGTGCTGTATTATACTACAATACAGCACTGCCGCGGACGCTTCTTTGACAGCGCCACGGCTGCTGTACAGTACCGTTGGTTCGCGGAGGGGGAGGGGTTTCTGGAGAACCAGAAACCCCCCCTGCGTGCGCCACTGGCTATATAAGTAACTGATGATACGTGTGCTTTTGAAATCGGGGGCAGCTCTGCTGTGCTCTACTACACCGGACACAGTAGTATACGTCCAATACCTATGTGGATCAAAAATTTGCAAAAGAACGCACAGGAAAATAAATATTGAATTAATGTTACCTAGTAAAACAATATAGGTGTTAATGACAAAGCAGTTTAAAAAAAAAATAAAAAAAATGTTTTTTGTCAAACAATTTCTTTCCCATGAACTACATTTTTAGGATGATCTCAATGTCTACTGAACATAAAATACATTCTTTCAGTTGCTCCTGATTGCAAACACATGTTATATCGTGCATACAAGACTCATCTCTACTGATCAGGATCTAGACTAGACCTGTGGTTGGAGCAAGAGATATGGCAAAAAATCATGTAACTTTGAGCTGGCCAGAGCTGAATTCGGACGTGGCTGCGTGCGCTTGAGTTTGGCACACCCTTACTGTGAATTCACTACGGCAAAGCTCCTCTTCCGCCCCATTCACGCCCCGAAATCGTAGGCTGTTATAACTAGAGATGGTCGGGCTCGGTTCCCCGAGATCCGAACCCCCACGAACTTCACCTATCCGAGTACCGAGCCGAGTAGGCTCAGTACTCTCCTGCCCATTCGGATTTGAAATCGAGGCAAAACGTCCTCGTGACGTCGTCGGATCTCAGAGCTCGGTTCTCGCGATATTTGAAATGCATAAATACCAGCCTCCACAGCAATCCATCGCCATTTGACAGAGGGAGAGAGCAGGATTAGGTTACAGGCAGCATTCGAGCAGGGACAGAGCAATTATTGTATACCTTATTCTTTCAATTATTATTAAAATTCTGCTAGCAATTCTTCTAGCAATTGTTAGATCAGGAAGAGAGGAGGATAGAGGAGGCTTTTTTTCTAGAGATGAGCGGGCTCGGATATCTGAAATCCGAGCCCACCCGAACGTTGCCGATCCGAGCCGGATCCAAGACAGATCCGGGTATTCCCGCCAATTGCAAAACTGAAACCGAGGCTCTGAGTCATAATCCCGCTGTCGGATCTCGCGATATTCGTATTCTATAAATTCCCCGCTAGCCGCCGCCATCTTCACTCGGCCATTGATTAGGGTAGAGGGAGGTTGTGTTAGGTGGTCCTCTGTCCTGCTGTGCTGTGCTGTGCTGTGCTGTGCTTTATTTTTCAAAATAAATCCGAATCCAAAACCTTAAATCCGAAACAAAACCTTTCGTCAGGTGTTTTGCGAAACAAATCCGAACCCAAAACCTCAAGCAAATCCGAATCCAAAACACAAAACACGAGACACCAAAAGTGGCCGGTGCACATCCCTAATTTTTTTGAATATTTTGCACTACAAGTGCTTTGGGGTGTCCCACATTCCCCAGTGTGAAACTACAATTTTTCTGGCTGCAGAAAGTCTTATCTAGCAGCACTGTCTATTGAATAATTTGCACTACAAGTGCTTTGGGCTCATTAAAATGGATTCAAAGCAGTCCACATATGACCAGGATCAGCAAGCAGGTGCTGGCACCAGTCCTGATGGTAGTCTTCCCTGTGCGTCATCTGGTAAAGCCTATGTAAAAGTACATAGTCTTTTTAAATCAGAGAAAAAAAACACACCCCAAAACAATAAGTATAAGTGTAGGGTGCAATCTACCCCCAAATAGGAAAGTGACTTGGGGCATTTCTATATCACGTACAGTCTTGAAAGGCTGCTGTTTTGTCAATTTCATGATAATGGAGGGTGTCATACACAGACAGACACCAAACTGCCTTTGTCTATTTCTTTTTATATTCTACAGTCTAGACTGGCTGAATTGTTTTCTATTTTACTACTAGTGAAGAGGGGGTCTGATACAGACTGACACCAAACTGCCTTTGTCCATTTCTTTTTATATTCTACAGTCTAGACTGGCTGAATTGTTTTCTATTTTACTACTAGTGGAGAGGGGGTCTGATATAGACTGACACCAAACTGCCTTTGTCCATTTCTTTTTATATTGTTCAGTCTATGCAGGCTGCTTCTTTTCTATTTAACTACAAGTGTGGGGGGGGCTGATAAAGACAGACACCAAACTGCCTTTGTCTATTTCTATTTTTATTGTACAGTCTAGACCGGCTGTATTTTTTTCTATTTTACTACAAGTGGAGGGGGGGGGGGGGGGGCTGATGCAGAAACCAAACTGCCTTTGTCCATTTCTTTATATATTTAACTATAAGTGTAGGGTGTAATATATACCCAAAGACGATGGCTGCATTGCCAATAAGCCAAGATGGGGAGGAAGACAATCAGGTTTGTGTGCAGAGTTAAGGACGGCCTTAAACTGTTTTTTCCTAATTTATTAGCTTTAGAATTACCTTACTTATCCAAGAAACAGGTGGAGCACTAAATTAGGTTAATTTAGGGCAAATTTTTTTTATTTTTAAACCTAATTGCAAAACAAAACCAAAACACACAAGGGCGGTTTTGCCAAAACCCGAAGGTAATCCAGATCCAAAACCAAAACCAAAACACGGGGGTCAGTGACCATCTCTAGTAATAAGTATCCTTTGCATGCGAAGACGCAGCGGACAGAGCTGTGTTTGTGGACTTTCTGGGCATGTGTGTATATATATATATATGTGTGTTTATTAGTAAAAAATAAACTTTCTTTAGTGTCCGAGAAAGGAGAAAAGAAAGAATGTCTAAGGACTGTGCTGGTACCAATGTTTAGCAGAAACAAAGTGTATTCAGTAAACTGTGGTCAGGAAATCAGGTCTAAATGAGCTAATTTCTGAAGATAAAAAATGTCATGCATTAAGGCACAAATCCCCTAAATGGTGACGCCACACAGACATGGTCGCTCATTAAGGAGTAAACCTCATTCTACCGCCATTGTGTAATGCCAGACGGCAAATTCCCGGAATGAACCAGTAGAACTAGGCTAGTTGTGGTTTTCGGCTAGAGCAGTTCTCTTTCCTATAGACCTAATGTGATCACTGGTACTCACATGTCTCCAGATCGTATGCAGATGGTAGCAGAGGCTTATTCTGGAGCCGACCCTGGCATTATAAATATAGGAGACAGCAATCAATGATACTAGAACTTAAACATGAAACGTAGGTACTCTCACTGGCCAGAAAAGGTGGACAGGTACACAGTAATATGGAGAGACAGAGTCCAGGAATACACTGCAACACCCATAAGTCCAACGTAGCAGTCAGGGCAGGCAGCGGTCCAAAGAGTAGTCAGAGTCCAAGGCAGAAGTTAGAATCAGGATCAGAACTAGACAAAACGCACTACAGGAGGTCCACTGATACTCATCTTTCATGATTAAGTTATTAAATGGTCCATTTCCATGGGTATTATTGAACAAAATAAGGAGGAACTATTCTTCAATCTCTACTTTGATATTTAGGCTGATAATCTACTAGGTACATTTAAGGACAAAGGTTAACCTGAACATCAACAATACTTCCAGATACTCTTAAGAGAGCACATACACAGAACAATTTTATCCAACCGTAAATCTCTTTGCACTTGGTAAATTCAGTTCCCTAGGATATTTTCCTGCAGAAATGTCACGGCTGAATGCTTACACTACTTTGTGTTAAAATATGCTTTACATGCAAATATATTGATAATACCATTGCTACATTTACATATAATATTAATGGTTAAATGCACTTGATTGAAAGCCACATAAATTGCAAAACACAGTTTGTTCATTATTTAATGAATTGCAGTTGGGGTCTTCAGCATGTGGGTTGTACTACAAGAAGTCAGGATTTCTGGAATATCCTATGGGGATATCATTTACATAGTGTGTCTTGACACTTCAGCAACAAACATCCATAAGATCTTCACTTTCTTTCTGTTTTCGGAGTAAAGCATATTTCTCAGAAAATTGATGCTCGCTCACATTTCAAAAATGTGTGTCAAAGGGAATCACATGGGATCTTCAGATAGCAGACAACGTCCACGTGACAGACTTGTCAGATATATATATATATATATATATATATATATATATATATATATATATATTTGTGACTCTCTTCTCTTTTTCTTTCTCTATAGAATGTAACTTCTTTCTTTAACTAGATATATGATCATTTATTTTATTCACCAATTTTTTATACCTTTGCAAATATACTACCTGACTAATTGTGTGTGTGTATATGTAATACATGTATATTTATATATCTTGTAACACGAGCACATGCAACCACCTTCTTGCTTTTTTACTTTGCTTTAATGGCAAAAATGTCAAAGTGACATGAAGATTCCATACACTTTCTTGTGACCCTAATGGTAAATTATCAGAGACCAGCTCTCTAGACACCGGCTGACTTATTCAGCATCGGTCACACTGAACAATGAAAACAGATAGGTTTTTATCCTTGACACTCCTCCCACAGCCCTAGCTTGTTGGGCAGGTGATGCTCCCACCTTCCCTTTAAAAAGGAGTTGTCGTCAGCTGCTCTTCTTGATTGCTCTCACTGCAGACACACTCCCTCAGCCTGCTGTAAAAGACACCCTCAAAACATGTAAGTTAAATCAGACTTCATACTATTATTTTGTCACACATATGTCTTCCACCTGTTTATCTGTAAGTTAGGTGCACTGCTGTACAAATTTGTGGTTCTGTTGCACGGCAAATTGGCAAGTAGCCATCTTAATCCATAATCTACACATCAACTTTGTAAATGTATGGATGTCCAGCTGTTGTGGTTTTATTAGCAAATCTGGAATGCTGGGTCTTTCAGTTTCACAACAGCTGAACAGCCATTGGTAGCCAATCAATATGAAATAAGCACTGTATAACACAAGCCGGAATAAGTTATAGTGTGTAGGAGGGTGTCCTGTTGCACATTCTTAAATTATTTATTGTTACTGCTTATCCTGTCTCATTAGCAAAACCAGATCATGCTAGTTAGGAAAGGCCAGTTCTCGTAATAAAAATAATTAATTGTTTTGAGAAGAAAACAGACACTATAGCGCCCCTGCAAATTTTATTAACAGCTCAAGTACTGCTCAACCTAGGCAAATTATGACTATAACGGGAACTCGAAGCATGATGTCCCCCATTACAATGACAAGAAACAAGTTTTATCAGCACGTGGCTGGTGCTTCTAGACATTACCAGCCTTTTTCTGAAATGCGCTCGGACTCATCCAAAACCGCCGGCTCCCTGGGCAGTGAGGATCTGGGTAATCTGGGTAATAGCTTAATAAAACCCATGGAGTGGCTTCTTTGACATCCCTGTGGTCCATAAATAACGGATAACGGGTACAAAAGACCCCTGTCCCTTATGTCTAACAGTATTTGACACAACCAGCCCTATTTAATTCAATAAATTACATACACCCCCTTTTTAACTGAGGTATTGTGACTAGACTTGATGAAGACTGGAGCCGTCATGAAGGGCAAAATGACCCGTCTGTAGCACAAATACAGCTTTGGACCTTCTGTGTTTTTTGATTTGCACAAATGCGCCTTCCTCTCCATAGGGGTACATAGGTCTCTGAAGCAAAATTGGTGGAGGAACGGAAAAATACACCAGCCAATGGAAGTAGTTGGGCGGAGTGAAGGGGCGGATTCAACTGAAGCATGGAGGAGGAGCATCGAGCAGTGAAGAACCAAGATTTAATTTTGCTGAGTGAGGTTCCTGTAATGAGTAATAGGGTGGAATATGGCAATTTTCAGGGCCCTCCAAAGCTGAGGGGTGCACTCCCATTTGTACTCCGTGAAAGGACTTGATTTTTTTACCCACTTTAAAAACCCAACAACAATATAATAAATAAAGCCGGGTAGAGTATCTTTTCCAAAAGCATTTAACCAGTGCTAGACATGGGGATTTCCCATGGCCTCTTGTGTTGAAGCTGTGGGGGAGCCAGAGCATGCTGGCACTCATGGTTCCCCAAGTGCCAGCATGTTCTGGCAGCTATGGGTATGCTGGTGCTTGTAGTACTACAAGCGCCACCATGCCCAGACACTTAATGACAGTCTGGTCACCCTGGGACCTATTTTTACACTAAATTACTATTATCCCACACCCACCACTCAGGGGTGAGGGAAGAGCCCTAGTGCTTTCAGTATTGTGCTGGGTACCCCTGGGGGAGTCTGCGTTTTATGTTTGCTGACCCGATCTCCCTACGGAATCCAGCCCCGTGCTGACCAGCTTGGGGCCGGTTTGTCATTAAGGCAGGGGGATCTCACTCTGTGGGTTACATCTGGGTTAAGTCTTACCCTTTATGTCCACATTATGAGACATTGTGGCTGTTGACTTTACAATCTGTCCACCTAATGAACTTGTCAACATTCTGAATGTCAACCTTTTAACTTTGTTGACATTTTGACTTTAGCATTATGATGTCAACATTCTTAATGTCAGCATGTTCATTGTCAGCATTTTCACTACATACTGTTTTTGCTTCTGTATTTTTTTTAATGCTGTTTTCTTCTAACAATGCAGGAATGGTGTCTCAAAGTAGGTTGAGTATTCTTCACTTTAGTTTGAGTATCGGCATCATTTCTATTTATGGGGATATATTTATCAAATATTCTAAGTAAAAGTAGAGGTATTGCTTATAGTAACCAATCAGACTCTAGGTATCATTTTCTAAAATACGTTAGATAAATAATAGCTAGAATCTGATTGGTTGCTAAGGGCAACACCTCCCCTTTTCCTTTTTAGAAGGTTTGATAATTATACCCCATTGGAATAATAGAAGTAATTTTTGATTAATATTAAAGCACTGCATACCTTCATAAGTTCCCTTATAACTTAGGCGTGTGTCTTAACTCGTAAATATCCATGTCATTACTGTCACATCTGTGTGATGTCATTGAATAGGTAATTTGTACATGAATGCTTATTATTAGGGGTGAAACCAGATCAAGCGGTGCTGAGGATTCTACAATTTCAACAACAGCCTTAAGACAAGGCAAGAAACCGTATTTGTCTTCATGCAACTGTGTAATACTTCTAGAGCAATGCCCTCTTTTTTATGATATTGAAGAGTGAAAGGTTTAGAGTAGTCTGGAAAAACCCAGAAGGGGGTTGCAGAAGAAATTGTCTGATGGATATAAAGGTTTCTTCTGGGTTTTTTCCCCCACAAAAGTAGTTCTGGGGGTTCATATTAGTCAAAGCCTGAAGAGGATTGACAGTTGAAGCATAACCCAAAATCCACTGGTGTAATGGCCAGTCATACCCAAAAATGTTCTCAGCTGAGAGACAGTGGCTGGCCTTAGAACCTTGAGTATGGCTTCTATTCTTTCAGCAGAAATGAAGCGTTCGCCTTCTGAAGTGTCATGTCCTAAGTAGTGCATGTTAGGCAAACAGAGTGGAGGCCTTATTTCTTATGAGTAAGACAGGAAGTGAAATGTAGACAATTAGTTTTGCAAACTCCAAAAGATGGTGAGTCAAGCAACAAATCATCTACATACTAGACTAGGGCAGAACCTGTTGGACAAATTATTTTATCTGGTGTTTCTTTAAGTTTTGCAAAAGAGGAACTTTCAATGTAAACTAGGGGAAGCCTGGTTCTGGTATACTGGCACCCCATTAGGTGAATGCACACAAAAATTAAATGCTGGGATGATCAGGTATAGAAAAGAAAGCAGAACAAATGTCAACCACCATGAAATGGTGTTGCTGGATTTGGAACAACAGGAAAAGCAGGTAACAGCTCTAAGGTCTTGTATAAACCTATAAATATTGTCATGTGGTTTCTTTACAGGAAATATAGGGGTGTTAGAAGGAGATAGCATAGTATTATTATTATTATTATTATCATTTATTTGTTAGGCGCCACAAGATTTCCGCAGCGCCGTACACAAAGCAAACAGTAGACTATACAGGGTATAACAATACAGAACAATAAACAAAAATACCAATGCTTCAGAAACTCCAGTTAGGTCAATGCAGTAGAGGCGGAGTAGAAGAACAGGTGTGAAGACAAGAGGGAAGAAGGCCCTGCTCATTCGAGCTTACATCCTAAGGGTGGGTGAACGAAACAGACACAATTGGAGGAAGTTGAAGTGTGGGGAGAGGGATCGGGAGGAGAGAGGGTAGAACGATTGGAGGAGATGCGGGTTAGGTAGAAGGTTGGTAGGCTTTAAGGAACAGGTGAGTTTTGAGTGCTCGTTTGAAGGAGCACAGATTAGGAGAGAGACGGATGGAGCGAGGTAATAACAATATCTTCTCAATGGGTTCTGTATAATAGGTCTTATACATTCCTCAGCTTGGAGAGACAAAGAATATATGCCTTAGGTCAGACGTGCTCAAACCCAGTCCTCAAGAGCTACCAATAGATCATGTTTTCAGGATTTCTGTCTGTAGAAGCAGGTGGAATAATTACTGGCCTAGACAAATAGATTGACTCACCTATGCATGAGTGAAAAATCCTCAAAACATGAACTGTTAAAATGGCTTGTGGATCGAATTTGGGCACCTCTGCCTTAGGTAGTATCTTGTGAGGAGTCAAACACGCTCTGCAGTGCAAATTTAGCCCACTTCATTTGTTTGTTCTTACCACAAGCAAGGTGGTACACCTGCAAGAATCTCTTTCTGTATTTGACTGTTGTACAGCTGAAACAGTTTAGTCTAACAAAATATCCAGTACCATGTTCCCTGGATAATGGTACATCTAAATAAATTCCATCCATGGAACAGGAATTAATACAGCCTTGTTTGCACATTGAATCTCTTCCTAAGAGGACAACAGGAAGGTAGAACTTGGTAAGAAAATGTAATTATCAGAGATAGGTACAATGGCCACAGAATGAAGATGAGCCAGGATGGATGATAGGATGGTTAGGAACACCTACATCTGTGATAGTTTAAAGAAAAAGAGTAACAGAAGAGAATTCAGAAGATTTCAATGCAGACTTTGAGAACCTGATGTCTATAAAACATTCTACCTCTTTACTAGTATAGTACAAGTAACAGAAGGACTCAATTGACCTAATGGGTCCAAAGGTGCGATAGTTGTATCCAGGAATTAGTCCTTGTGGTAGTAGTAGTCATGGGGGTTGAGAATTTAAGGCTACAGGGAATGCTTGTTCAGTTGTTCATCTTTCCAATGCACTACCTATCAACAGTAATAGCAGGTATTAGGGACACTGTGAGAATGAAATTCTTGCCCATTACCCATACCTCTACCTCAACTTCACCCCTAAACTCTCCTCTACCCTGCCCCCTTGTGAAAACATTTTGCAATTGTAAATTCATTCATTTGGTTTATGAATCTGTCATATTATTTTCCTGACAGATCCAACAATGGATAGCGATACTTACGAAGTCTGCAGGTGGTTCAATCTGCCATCCAACTGCAATCATTGGATTTGGACGTTATTTAATAGTGCCTGTACAAATGCATTTGACACAGCGGTTTCTGAAGCTGCTACTTCAGCAATCTGGAAACACCATTGTCATTTTAAAGTCTGTTTTAGTCTATTTATTATTTATGAACACTTATTATTATAGTGCCAGCGTACTCTGTAGCTCTTTAAAATTGTGAACAAACGCAGAAATTACAGCCTAAGTAATCTAGAGGTAGGTCATCTTTGTTTTGTTATTTTACAATTGTCATACAGTTTTTTCTAGTATAAATATCTGGAATAACATTCAAGTGTAGATTTGCCTCTAACTCTTCCCTAAATTTATGAGGGCCCTGTCTAATATCAGGTATATCTTTAACCACATTTTTTTAGGTCTGTCGAATTCATGGGGACAAGCAGAGTTATTGCCCCCCTGTTGTCTCAGAAACTGCCTTAGTGTGGAAATAGGTTGTTGAGCTGATGCCTCTCTTTGGTTCCTAGTTTGTACTGGACTCAAATAATCAGAATTCTCTGAATGAGAGCGTCAATGAGGGTGGAAGGGGAGTGGAGTAAAAGAAATTACAGGTACATGAGCTATTGGAATCTGGGACACCTTGCTCCAACATTGGATTTTGGTAGGAAGGAGATCTAAGAGATACTCATTTGGAAAGTCTCTGTGCGTTGTGGTGTAGTCAGAAATATTAAGGCTACGATACAACTGTAAGAAGAAAGATTGTCTCTGGCACTCCTTAAGTTTCCCCCATACCTTCTTAAACGTATCTTTCTCTCCCTTATGTGCTTTCTCTTGAACTTATTTATTTTTACTTTTCCTGTCTTTTAATAGCTTCATGTTGCCAATCCAGATAAGCTTTCCATTGAGAAGTACAGATTTAGAAACCCTTTATCTCAATGACTCCACCGAGGATTTTTTATCTTCCCAAACCAAACGTATCTGCCAAGGGGAAATCTGTATAGTCGATTCCCCTTTTGTTAATTTGTTCCAGTCTTCTAAACACTTGCAATCCTCTGAACCGTACTGTTTACACCTGTGGGAGGATGGTGTGCTTAACGGCAGATATTTACTATTACTGGTCCCCAGCTTATAACTTCTCAATTCACACCTTCAATCACACAAATAATAGAAATTGCTGCAGTTACTGAAGGGACACAAAGGATAAATCCAGATGTCACCAATTGAGCTGTTGTATCAACAAATAAATAGGAAAGTAGAAGAAAGACACTTGATATTTGAGAAATGTATCTTAGGCATGTGAGGTGCTCTCTATACTTGGGATGGCTTACAAAATAGGCCAATATTAGCCCTTTCTCATCCTGTCATCATATTTTTGTGTCAGAGATGGGACTACTGTAGACTGCACTTTAAACTTTCCTCTCCCCTCACTCCTCTATGAAGCAACCATGGATTCTATCCAGGTCGTCCCTTGGCACACTTCATCACTTGGTTTGATAAAGGTATATATATATATATATATATATATATATATATATATATATATATATATATATATATGTGTGTGTGTGTGTGTGTTTCAAAAAATGCATTTAAAATAATTCCTAAAATAAATAGCTTTCCAGGTGCAATCACCTCAAAGGTGAAATGCTTTAAGCATCTGCAACAAAACACTTATTTTGTAACAACTGTGTATGAGCCCTAAATGTGCCCAGTGATTGGTGGTGGTTTGAATTAATAACAGTGCAGGAAGGGTTGGCTGACAATGGCATATGTGAAGGAGGGAAGCTGTACCAAGGGTTTGCTGGTGATAAAGTAAGTGCTAAGGAGGCAGGATTGGTGATATTGTCAGTGCAATCGGAAATGGCCATATGTTCCACAAAGTGATCTGAGAATGGAGCCAGTGCAAGGTAGAAAGCAGGCAATGGAATCAATGCAAGAACCACTAAAGTATCACCAGTGATGGATTAAGGCTCTGTGGGGTCCCAGGCACTTGAGACAGGGGGGTAATCATTTTAGATAAAGACACAGGCAATACAGTGTCCACTACTGTTAGGTGCATGTAGCTCTGCCTTCACAAGCAGTACAGTGTGAAGCGGGACATACCTCCGAACTGTCCTTGGCGTCAGGACAAATCCTGACTAACCGAGACAATCACTCAAATTCTGGACTGCCCCCACCAGATTCAGGAAAGTTTTCAGATTGTCCTGCTCTCTCCTCCCTGTTCTTGTCACTTCCAATCCCTATGGCTGCCTGTGTCTTTAGATCAGTTGCTGCTTGTCTGAATCCTGGAATGTTGGGGGCCCTAAATGGAAAAAAAATGGGTACATGAAATTTAAAAAACTCCAACCAGCCCTGGTGTTAAATTAGTAGCACCCACATTTTATATTTAGGCCCCCTTCAGCCCAAACATTGAAATAATAGTACTCACATTTGATGAATAGACCTATTTCCCTCCAATCAGCAAAATATTAAATTAATAGTATTCCCATTTATTAAATAAACCTATTTTCCATCCTCCAAACAGCCCCAGTAATAAATTAATAACATTTACATTTATTAAATATACAAATTTCCCACAACCATCACTGCCATTAAATTCATATTTAATAAATAGGCGTCATTCACCCCAAACAGTCCCACATTCAATTAATAGCCCCCATACCACCTCATGATTAAACTAAAGTTCTAAAGGTAAAGCTTCCATCACTCCACTTAAATTAATAGACCCCACTATTAAATTAAAATAAATAGCCCCAGCACCTCACAAATAAAATAGCACTCATTAAATAATTAGCCCCCACCTGCACTCCACCATTAAATGAATAGCCTACCTCACACCAACATTTTTATTAAAACCCCCATCTGCTTCCATCATACATTATATTAATACCATGCCTCTTCACACATTAAATTAAGTCCCCCCTCCTTACACATTTTAGTTACATAGCCCTACATGCTATCACAATGTATAGTAATATAGTAGTCCCCATTCCCTCACACAGTATAGTAATCAAGCAGCTGCCACCAGTCCCTCACACAGTATAGTAATATTGCAGCCCCCATCTCCTCACAGTATAGTAATATAGCAGCCCTCCAATTCCGTCACACAGTATAGTAATATAGCAGCCCCCCCCCCTTTTCCTCACACAGTATAGTAATATAGCAGCCCCCCCATTCCCTCGCACAGTATAGTAATATAGCAGCCCCCCTCCTTTCCCTCGCACAGTATAGTAATATAGCAGCCCCACCCCTTTTCCTCACACAGTATAGTAATATAGCAGCCCCCCATTCGCTCGCACAGTATAGTAATATAGCAGCCCCCCTCCTTTCCATTGCACAGTATAGTAATATAGCAGCCCCCCCAACATTCCCTCACACAGTATAGTAATATAGCAGCCCCCCTCCTTTCCCTCACACAGTATAGTAATATAGCAGCCCCCCTCCTTTCCCTCACACAGTATAGTAATATAGCAGCCCCCCTCCTTTCCCTCACACAGTATAGTAATATAGCAGCCCCCCCTTTTCCCTCGCACAGTATAGTAATATAGCAGCCCCCCCATTCCCTCGCACAGTATAGTAATATAGCAGCCCCCCATTCCCTCACATAGTATAGTAATATAGCAGCCCCCCTCCTTTCCCTCACACAGTATAGTAATATAGCAGCCCCCCCCTTTCCCTCGCACAGTATATTAATATAGCAGCCCCCCCATTCCCTCGCACAGTATAGTAATATAACAGCCCCCCCACAATTCCCTTACACAGTATAGTAATATAGCAGCCCCCCTCCTATCCCTCACACAGTATAGTAATATAGCAGCCCCCCCCTTTCCCTCGCACAGTATATTAATATAGCAGCCCCCCCATTCCCTCGCACAGTATAGTAATATAACAGCCCCCCCACAATTCCCTTACACAGTATAGTAATATAGCAGCCCCCCTCCTATCCCTCACACAGTATAGTAATATAGAAGCCCCCCCACATTCCCTCACACTGTATAGTAATATAGCAGCCCCCCCACCATTCCCTCACACAGTATAGTAATATAGCAGCCCCCCTCCTTTCCCTCACAGTATAGTAATATAGCAGCCCCCCTCCTTTCCCTCACAGTATAGTAATATAGCAGCCCCCCCATTCCCTCGCACAGTATAGTAATATAGCAGCCCCCCTCCTATCCCTCACACAGTATAGTAATATAGAAGCCCCCCCACATTCCCTCACACTGTATAGTAATATAGCAGCCCCCCCACCATTCCCTCACACTGTATAGTAATATAGCAGCCCCCCCTCCTTTCCCTCGCACAGTATAGTAATATAGCAGCCCCCCCATTCCCTCGCACAGTATAGTAATATAGCAGCCCGCCCACCATTCCCTCACACAGTATAGTAATATAGCAGCCCCCCTCCTATCCCTCACACAGTATAGTAATTTAGCAGCCCCCCCACATTCCCTCACACTATATAGTAATATAGCAGCCTCCCACCATTCCCTCACACAGTATAGTAATATAGCAGCCCACCTCCTTTCCCCCACACAGTATAGTAATATAGCAGCCCCCCCACCATTCCCTCACACAGTATAGTAATATAGCAGCCCCCCTCCTTTTCCTCACACAGTATAGTAATATAGCAGCCCCCATTCCCTCACACAGTTTAGTAATATAGCAGCCCCCCTCCTTTCCCCCACACAGTATAGTAATATAGCAGCCCCCCTCCTTTCCCTCACACAGTATAGTAATATAGCAGTCCCCCCATTCCCTCACACAGTATAGTAATATAGCAGCCCCCCATTCCCTCACATAGTATAGTAATATAGCAGCCCCCCTCCTTTCCCTCACACAGTATATTAATATAGCAGCCCCCCCATTCCATCACACAGTATAGTAATATAGCAGCCCCCCTCCTTTCCCTCACACAGTATAGTAATATAGCAGCCCCCCATTCCCTCACACAGTATAGTAATATAGCAGACCCTCCATTACCTCACACAGTATAGTAATATAGCAGCCCCCCTCCTTTCCCTCACATAGTATAGTAATATAGCAGCCCCCCATTCCCTCACACAGTATAGTAATATAGCAGCCCCCCCATTACCTCACACAGTATAGTAATATAGCAGCCCCCCTCCTTTCCCTCACACAGTATAGTAATATATCAGCCCCCATTCCCTCACATAGTATAGTAATATAGCAGCCCCCCATTCCCTCACATAGTATAGTAATATAGCAGCCCCCCTCCTTTTCCTCACACAGTATAGTAATATAGCAGCCCCCCTCCTTTTCCTCACACAGTATAGTAATATAGCAGCCCCCCTCCTTTCCCTCACACAGTATAGTAATATAGCAGCCCCCCTCCTTTCCCTCACACAGTATAGTAATATAGCAGCCCCCCCCATTCCCTCACACAGTATAGTAATATAGCAGCCCCCTCCTTTCCCTCACACAGTATAGTAATATAGCAGCCCCCCCATTCCCTCACACAGTATAGTAATATAGCAGCCCCCCTCCTTTCCCTCACACAGTATAGTAATATAGCAGCCCCCCATTCCCTCACATAGTATAGTAATATAGCAGCCCCCATTCCTTCACATAGTATAGTAATATAGCAGCCCCCCTCCTTTCCCTCACACAGTATAGTAATATAGCAGCCCCCATTCCCTCACACAGTATAGTAATATAGCAGCCCCCCCCCATTCCCTCGCACAGTATAGTAATATAGCAGCCCCCCCCCATTCCCTCACACAGTATAGTAATATAGCAGCCCCCCTCCTTTCCCTCACACAGTATAGTAATATAGCAGCCCCCCCATTCCCTCACACAGTATAGTAATATAGCAGCCCCCATTCCCTCACATAGTATAGTAATATAGCAGCCCCCCCATTCCCTCACACAGTATAGTAATATAGCAGCCCCCCTCCTTTCCCTCACACAGTATAGTAATTTAGCAGCCCCCCCACATTCCCTCACACTATATAGTAATATAGCAGCCCCCTTATTCCCTCACACAGTATAGTAATATAGCAGCCCCCCTCCTATCCCTCACACAGTATAGTAATTTAGCAGCCCCCCCACATTCCCTCACACTATATAGTAATATAGCAGCCCCCCCATTCCCTCACACAGTATAGTAATATAGCAGCCCCCCTCCTTTCCCTCACACAGTATAGTAATATAGCAGCCCCCATTCCCTCACATAGTATAGTAATATAGCAGCCCCCCCCATTCCCTCGCACAGAATAGTAATATAGCAGCCCCCCTCCTTTCCCTCACACAGTATAGTAATATAGCAGCCCCCATTCCCTCACACAGTATAGTAATATAGCAGCCCCCCCCATTCCCTTGCACAGTATAGTAATATAGCAGCCCCCCCCCATTCCCTCACACAGTATAGTAATATAGCAGCCCCCCTCCTTTCCCTCACACAGTATAGTAATATAGCAGCCCCCCCATTCCCTCACACAGTATAGTAATATAGCAGCCCCCCCATTCCCTCACACAGTATAGTAATATAGCAGCCCCCCCCCCATTCCCTCACATAGTATAGTAATATAGCAGCCCCCTCCTTTCCCTCACACTGTATAGTAATATAGCAGCCCCCCATTCCCTCACATAGTATAGTAATATAGCAGCCCCCCTCCTTTCCCTCACACAGTATAGTAATATAGCAGCCCCCCTCCTTTCCCTCACACAGTATAGTAATATAGCAGCCCCCCCCTTTCCCTCACACAGTATAGTAATATAGCAGCCCCCCCATTCCCTCACACAGTATAGTAATATAGCAGCCCCCCTCCTTTCCCTCACACAGTATAGTAATATAGCAGCCCCCCCATTCCCTCACACAGTATAGTAATATAGCAGCCCCCCCATTCCCTCACATAGTATAGTAATATAGCAGCCCCCCTCCTTTCCCTCACACAGTATAGTAATATAGCAGCCCCCCTCCTTTCCCTCACACAGTATAGTAATATAGCAGCCCCCCTCCTTTCCCTCACACAGTATAGTAATATAGCAGCCCCCATTCCCTCACACAGTATAGTAATATAGCAGCCCCTCCTTTCCCTCACACAGTATAGTA
Source organism: Mixophyes fleayi (assembly GCF_038048845.1). Lineage (NCBI taxonomy): Eukaryota > Metazoa > Chordata > Amphibia > Anura > Limnodynastidae > Mixophyes > Mixophyes fleayi. Next base: position 25,520,106 of record NC_134403.1, on the reverse strand, counting down.
ATATAGCAGCCCCCCCATTCCCTCGCACAGTATAGTAATATAGCAGCCCCCCACCATTCCCTCACACAGTATAGTAATATAGCAGCCCCCCCTCCTTTCTCTCACACAGTATAGTAATATAGCAGCCCCCCTCCTTTCCCTCACACAGTATAGTAATAGAGCAGCCCCCCTCCTTTCCCTCACACAGTATAGTAATATAGCAGCCCCCCTCCTTTCCCTCACACAGTATAGTAATATAGCAGCCCCCCTCCTTTCCCTCGCACAGTATAGTAATATAGCAGCCCCCCTCCTTTCCCTCGCACAGTATAGTAATATAGCAGCCCCTCCTTTCCCTCACACAGTATAGTAATATAGCAGCCCCTCCTTTCCCTCACATAGTATAGTAATATAGCAGCCCCCCTCCTTTCCCTCACATAGTATAGTAATATAGCAGCCCCCCTCCTTTCCCTCACACAGTATAGTAATAGAGCAGCCCCCCTCCTTTCCCTCACATAGTATAGTAATATAGCAGCCCCCCTCCTTTCCCTCACACAGTATAGTAATATAGCAGCCCCCCTCCTTTCCCTCACACAGTATAGTAATATAGCAGCCCCCCATTCCCTCACATAGTATAGTAATATAGCAGCCCCCCCATTCCCTCACACAGTATAGTAATATAGCAGCCCCCCTCCTTTCCCTCACACAGTATAGTAATATAGCAGCCCCCCATTCCCTCACACAGTATAGTAATATAGCAGCCCCCCATTCCCTCACATAGTATAGTAATATAGCAGCCCCCCTCCTTTCCCTCACACAGTATAGTAATATAGCAGCCCCCCCATTCCCTCACATAGTATAGTAATATAGCAGCCCCCCCATTCCCTCACACAGTATAGTAATATAGCAGCCCCCCTCCTTTCCCTCACACAGTATAGTAATATAGCAGCCCCCCTCCTTTCCCTCACACAGTTTAGTATTATAGCAGCCCCCCTCCTTTCCCTCACACAGTATAGTAATATAGCAGCCCCCCTCCTTTCCCTCACACAGTTTAGTATTATAGCAGCCCCCTCCTTTCCCTCACACAGTATAGTAATATAGCAGCCCCCCCCATTCCCTCACATAGTATAGTAATATAGCAGCCCCCTCCTTTCCCTCACACAGATTAGTAATATAGCAGCCCCCCTCCTTTCCCTCACACAGTATAGTAATATTGCATCCCCCCTCCTTTCCCTCACACAGTATAGTAATATAGCAGCCCCCCCCATTCCCTCACACAGTATAGTAATATAGCAGCCCCCCTCCTTTCACTCACACTGTATAGTAATATAGCAGCCCCCCTCCTTTCCCTCACACAGTATAGTAATATAGCAGCACCCCTCCTTTCACTCACACTGTATAGTAATATAGCAGCACCCCTCCTTTCACTCACACTGTATAGTAATATAGCAGCACCCCTCCTTTCACTCACACTGTATAGTAACATAGCAGCCCCCCTCCTTTCCCTCACACAGTATAGTAATATAGCAGCACCCCTCCTTTCCCTCACACAGTATAGTAATATAGCAGCACCCCTCCTTTCCCTCACACAGTATAGTAATATAGCAGCACACCTCCTTTCACTCACACTTACCTTATTCCGGCAGTATTAGAGACTTCTCTCCCTGCGTCTCACCTCACACACATGGGACGGTACTCTGTCACATGGTGCGTGTCCCATGTGACATGTGACTGCACCAGAATTGGAGGAGGCCACACAGGAGGCAGAGGGAGGAGATCTACTAGAAAATGAAGTAAGGTGGCTGGTCCTGGAAGAGGGAGCAGCCACCAACCTCCATCCTATCCCTGCACTGGCACCCCCTGGCCGCGCATCCTGAAAAACAATTCCCTTTAAGAAAAGTAAAAAAACATTAGACGGCCTCATTAGGCCACCGGCCTACCTGGACAATTTCCGGTAAAGCCTATTACCAATCCACCCCTGGCGGCCTGCAATCAGCAGACAGAGTGATAGTTCTAGTGCAAGTCACTATAGAGCTTCTCCCTTTTCAGTTTTAATATATGCAATTTTATGAGCTCAATTCTACTTTAAATGCATTCAAAATTCAAATCGGCGCACAATGAAGTGACAAAGGCCTACAGGGTCTAATTTCTCAGTGCGCTTTATCCTGAGTGTATATTTGCAGTTACAACCCATGATTTATCCTCATTTTACTGTGTAATGTGAAATGATCCTCAGAGTCTGGAGTTTAAAGCTCTTTTGAGAGCCGAGCTTTCTGCTGTCTTAATCCCCTCTCTACAGTTTAATCCATTGGAGACAGGTTCTGCTTACCATGCTGATCCATATAAAATGTAACTTTTGTCCAGGGACGTACATTTCATTTTGCATTCACTGTCTGAATTGTGTCTCTAAAATAAATGAATACAGTGTTATTTATCACTTAATACACTTGCAGAATATATATGGTGCTCTCACATAGACAGATAGAACAGAACTGTGATTCTAAAGTCTGCTAGATCTCTGAGATATTTTGGGATATATGTAAGAAGAGTAAAAGAGAAGTTACTGTATTTGAGAATGTCAGTCACGATTAAGGAAAGAACTCCAAGCAAGTAAAGCAAATATTTGGTATTCATATATATATATATATATCAAAGACTGTGTATTACTGAGCTGAATAATATATCTGAAATAACTGAAGTGTTAATACTTAACTAAATATATCAGTTCATATTTTGATCAAAACATTTAAGCCTGCATCCCAGCGTCAAGGGCACCTCATTATATACATTATATATATGTTATTATTTTATTTTTATTGTTCATAGATTTGTGCTCCTGTTTCTTTTTAATCTTGTGTGCCTGACGTTAGTTGGCCACAGAAATCCTGCTGTGATTTGCTGCAATATTTGCTACAAAATGTTTACGCATACATGTTGGGTGAAAAATGTGTCAGACTGTAACGAAGGCCCCATATGTTTGTGTGGATATTATTACTATGGGGGGGGGGGGGCATAATTTAATGTCTAAAATATTCTATATTCAAAAGTTTTGATTGGCACTGCTAATCAATCAACCTAACAATTTTCATGATAGTTTGGCTACTGGGCAGTGACCCCTGCTGGATTTCAAGTGTAATTACTTGGATAACGTGCCTGTCTGAGATCTCTTTGTCCCCACATCAGGCAGGCTGCACCTGGGTAACACCAACTCTGGTTGCTGATTTGGCCGCCAATGTAAAACACTCCCCCTTTCCCTGCATACATAACCCAACTATGTTCTTTTCTCTGTACCCTGAAATAAGACATTCCCTTTATTCCACTTATTTCTAGCTCATACTTACTAGTGTCTCAAAAACAGTGTTATGTTAACATTTTTGTATTACTTTTAGTGATTTCATTTTTTACTGACAGATGAAAATCTGGCTTTGACTTAACTGTTAGTAAATCTGTTGATAATTGGTAACACTGTCATAATTAAAGATGGGCGGTTCGATTCGGAGAAATCCAACAGATCTGAGATTTGGGGTTCCGAGTGAAACAAAGTCATGACTCAGTTTCACGCACCAATTTTGAATCTCAAAACAAAGGAAAAAAGTAATTTCTGGGAATCTCGCAAGAGTTTTGGATCAATATTTTATATCTTCTATATATAAAAAAGAAGTTTGTTTATCTGTTTGTTTGTTTGTAGGCCAATATCTTCCACACCCCTGCACCAATTCGGATGAGACCAAAGTGAAGTGGTCCAGTTGGGTCCTGAGCAGATATTAAGGGATTTAGGGACCCGGTCGGACCTTCCGTTGGTGTACACTGGCCAGAAATTTGACCCGCAGAGCCTGTTCTGAGTCTTCCACTGGATGGATTTGGACGAAAATTTGAAAATACTTTTAACATTGGATCCCAGAACACATAGTAGGTGTAGGTCTCAGTCACGCCTCCCGTTGGTTTACGCTGGCCAGAACTTTGAACTGGGGAGCCTGTTCTGGGCCCTCCAATGGATGGATTTGGTTTGTTTGCATTCAGACACCTCTGTACCGATTGGGATGAAACCAATGCGAGGTGGTCCAGTTAGATTCTGTCCAGGCTTTAAGGGAGTTAGAGTCCTGTTCGGACCTCCCATTGGTGTACACTCGATAGAACTTTGACCCGGGAAGCCTGTTCTGAGCCTTCCTCTAGATGGACCGAGAACAAAAAGAAATGGACCAGGTGCACACTACTCTCTAATATTTACAATAAGATTGGGAATAGAGAGAGGTAAACATAAAACTTAACTTTTATTAATACAAACAAAAAAGCGAAATAAATCCGACTGTACTAATTTAAAAACAAATGTCTGTGTTAAAATCCACCGATTGAGTAGTTAAACCTCTTATGGTAAATGTTAGGGATTAATCCTAGGTAGTCTAGTAATCAATTACTATTGTAATGCCATCATACTGCATGGGAAATAATCTGTCTGTACACTATGATAGATGATTCTCAGTATGGTAACCGCTTCCCATACAGTGATGTTGCATCTATAAGTAGATTGTGTAAGCAAGCTCAGCTACAATAGGAACCTACTAATGAATTAAAGCACTGTGTCTTGCTAACTACCTAGCTGTTGCTCCTTCTAGCTTTGGATCTAATGGAGCGATATAGGGCAATAATCCCTGTCGTGTTTTGCTAGCTACCTAACTCTTGCTCTTTCTAACTTGGAATCTATTGCAGCAGTATAGGACAAATGATCCCTATAATAACAGAAAGCAAGGCACTCAATCAGCAGAACGCCGACGCGCGTTTCGCTATGTGTGCTTAGTCGTAGCAACCGAGGGACTGATTTGGAGGGCTTAAATACCATTAGTGTGGAATCACCATATCTGACGTCAGCGGCTTATCTCCAATCATATGAGTCTTAATATGATTGATGGCTATATCGGCCATTAGTGGAAGAGTTAAGTGACGCCCACTCTAATCCTATTGGTTCTATTATACGTTGTTATAGTAACTGTCATAAGCTGACTCGCGGTGATGTTTAAAATTAGCTATGAGATATGACCGCACGATCGCATACAATAATCTCAGGTAAGGTTCTAAAATAACTATTGTGGAGGAGGACCTTTGAAAACTCCCTATGGAACTATACAATTTGAATCAATAATAGTATCTCATCTCCACCCGAGGGTTATGTTGGAATCACCCTATCTGCCCTTAGCGGTTTATCACCGATCCTGTAAATCCTCATGTGATAAATGGCTATTAGGGTCACTGGTGATGGAGAGAGGTAACAACTATTCTGATCCTATAGGTTCTATGGCACGTAGTTATTATACCCTCCATATACCAATTCTCTATCTGTTTGTGTTAACTGTGACATATGACAATACAGTCTTCTACAAAATTCAAAAGTATGATTCTAAAGATAACTATTTGTGAAGGTGAAAATTCTTAGCAATGTAGAGTCTGTCTATGAAGCGATGACAATATATGATAGTTCACCTCCAGTTAGGGCTTGTATGCCTTTTAAAGTAGATGATTTCCTTGACACTATATCATGTTGCAGAACCAACAGTTTAACATGCTTAGCATGTATATATTGGTTGGGATAAAAACATTCTCCTCCAATAGCAATTAAGCTCTCATACCATGATTCCTCATTCATATTATTCATTGTGCTCATGTGTTAACTAATATGTTAACTAATATGCATTATAGATCCATCCAACTGGTATGTCATATTAGTTATATCAATGTAATTTAGAACAAAATGCTTGAAAACAAATTCAAGCCCGATTTATCTAAAGTATAAAAATAATAATTACTCTTGGATTATTATAGTGAATAATGTAATTAGTGCCTGTGTATATAAAATAATGTGAATCTAAATTCGAAAATTGTTGAGTGTAAGAGTCAAGCATGGGTATTTAATACCTCATACAATCAGTGTTAAAATAAAAGGATAAAGTGACGTAATTGGAATTACTGACGTGATAAACAAAACAAGGAAGAAAGGATGCTTCACAAGGAGCATCGAATGGAAACTAGTGAATCACTGATATACAAGTGAAAGTATAGGTTATAAATTAGTGAATGAACTATATGATGTCCAATAGGTTATTAGCTAATCATGTATGTGAAGTGAGAAATATAAAGGACAGTATCAAATATATTGTAGACATGTATATGTGCGTTATGTCTCTTTGCTTAATCGCTATTAGAAAAGACTCTTGACTTTTTACAGGAAGACAGTATAATTGATATTGTTATTCAAACCATTTGGGATAGCTGTACCCATCAAAAATATCATTTTTGCTTCCTGTTGTAATAATGATTGCTTAAGATCACCTCCTCTAATTCCAAGATTAATTTTTGACATGCCAAAAGCTGTCAAATATTTGGGGTCACTTTTGTGTACTTTTAAAAAATGTCGCGCTACATTGGTTAAGGTTTTCATCTTCTTAGCATCTTGTACGGCATTGCGTATATTGCCAATGTGTTCCAATACTAGAACTTTAAATGGTCTGGTTGTCATCCCAATGTAGCTCAGTTCACATGGGCAAGATAGGCAGTATCCTCTAGATCAGGGGTGTCCAACCTTTTAGCTTCCCTGGGCCACATTGGAAGACGACGAGTTGGTTTGGGCTGCACATAAAATACACTAACACTAACGATAGCTGATCATCGAAAAAACCATGGAAAACATAGTTAACATATTAAACTTACTTGGAAATGAAGTTAGTAAGAGTTAGGAAACCTGTTGCAGAATCATGATTAAAGCAGTAGTCCCATTACCAGCTGCAATTTAACTTACCCGCATCTGTCCCTTAGTGGGGTTCGGGGAATTAAATGCCAAAAACGTTTTTTTCCTCTCTTTCTGCACCCATGAATCATTTTTTTTATTGACCAGTTTGAAATGGTCACTGATATAGGTAGCATCAGGAGGACTAATAGAAATCTACAGAGATTTAAAGATAGGGTGGCGGGAAAAATGGCTCATGGAGCAGCCTCCCATAAGGGTAACAGTGGGTGATATTTTCACCCGACTCAGCAATGCACATTTAAAATGGTTTAAAATATATAAAATACAATTATCTCTTAATATTTATATTAGATATATACAGAGAACACAGCTAGTTCATAATTGCATGGTGCAGAAAGTCCAAATTCAGGGTAACAACAATAAGATACTGGATAATCTTTCACTGCTGCTGATAGTTCGCGCGGGTGACTCCTCTGTGCTGCGCTACGCAATAGATGTCGGGTGTGATGACGTCACCCCAGACATTGACTGCGAGCGCCACACGGAGGAGGAGACCAGGGAGGGAGCCAGAGCGCAAGCTGACGTGACCGCAAGGTAAGTATTTTCTTTTTTTTTTCTTTTTTAAGGATTTTTTTCTTCAGCCCTGCCCCCTTGCCACAACCAAAACTCCTGTTGGGCCACATTTACAGGCATGCTGGGCCGCATGCGGCCCGCGGGTTGGACAACCATGTACTAGACCTCCCATTGGTGTACGCTGCCCAGAACTTTGACCAGGGGAGCTTCTTCTGGACCTTCCACTGGATGGATCTGGATAACATTAAGGATGAGCGGGCTTGGATTCCGCAAATCCGAGCCCACCCGAACAGTGCGGATCCGACGGGATCCGAGCACTGTTCGGGAATTTCCGGGCGCCAAACCGAGGCTATGACAGCCAAGTCTCGCGTTGGATCTCGCGAGACTCGGATGTCATAAATACTCAGCTTGCGGGCGCCATCTTCATTCTGGCTGTGATCACTCGTGAGGGAGGTTGTAGTTAGGGAGCTCCTGATCAGTTTAGTGGTTCTTTGTGCTTTGTCCAGTGCTCTGTCCTGCTGAGTCAAGTGGTGCTTTGTCTAGTGCTCTGTCCTGCTGAGTCCAGTGGTGCTTTTGTCCTGTGCTCTGTCCTGCTGAATCCAGTGGTGCTGTGTCCTGTGTTCTGTCCTGCTGAGTCCAGTGGTGCTGCCTGTGTCCTGTGCTCTGTTCTGCTAAAGGCATTGTTATTTCAAAATTATTCAAAAGTTATAAAAAAAAAAATTTTTTTTTATATAAAAAACCTATACAAAAATATATAAAAAAATTAGTTAAAAAATACTAGGTACTGCTATTTAAAAGTCAAACTACGTTCTCTGTTGCTGCTGTACCCAAAAATACTAGGTACTGCTATTTAAAAGTCAAACTACGTTCTCTGTTGCTGCTGTACCCAAAAATACTAAGTACTGCTATTTAAAAGTCAAACTACATTCACTGTTGCTGCTGTACCCAAAAATAACTGCGGCCTTAACAGCTATGTTGGTGTTAGACGTGCATCCCGTGTCTGCCATCTGTGCAGTGGAATTCAGACCGTTGGAGGATGTAGGAGCAGCTATCTGTGCAGTGGAATTCAGACCAGTTGGAGGAGGTATTGTGGCCCCGGTACCATATTGGGTACCCGGGCCACTCCACTACGCAGTCCAGATAGATGCGTATCAGATATTAAAATACGTTGACTGTTGCTGCCAAATCAAAAATTTATGAAAATGACCTGTCATCGTCGAAAACAAGAGGTAGTGATGCGCTCGAACTACACCCTCTATATGCCGCAGAGGATGTAGGAGCAGCCATCTGTGCAGTGGAATTCAGACCGGTTGGAGGAGGTATTGTGGCCCCGGTACCAAATTAGGTACCGGGGCCACTCCACTACGCAGTCCAGATAGCTGTGAGGTGTTCAGAATAGACTGGAAATTAGTGGAAATGATTCTTATTGAATGTTATTGAGGTTAATAACAGCGTAGGAGTGAAAAAAAAACAAAAAACGGGATTTTAGCACTTTTTATGCTTTTTTAAAAATAAATCAGAGCCCAAGACCCTAAATCAGAACCAAAACCTTGAGTGGGGTGTTTTGGCAAAGCAAATCAGAACCCAAAACCTCAAGCTAATCAGAACCCAAAACCCAAAACCCTAAAAGTGGCCGGTGCACACCCCTAGATAACATTCAATATAAAAACAAAAACGAAACTGGGCAGCCATGTAATTGGTGTGTTGGAAGAGCTTTTAAGCTGCTAATTATTTTTAAAATGTTGACAGTTACAACCAACTCATTGTTAACTTAATAAGCTGAAGATGTAAACACGGGCAATGCTGGGTACTTCAGCTAATATATATATATACTATAGCCCCCCCTCGCTTTCTCAAGTGCCATTTTAGAACAGACCGCGTGTAAGGAGAATGTTGGCTGCAGTGCTCTGCTCTTAAAATAGCGTTTAGGGTGAAAGAGAGGCATGGAAAACTATAAAATTGTGTGATTATTGTAAAGCAGTTCTGTAGGGATCAGTCAACTTGAAAAGTTTACTGGTCAATTAGGTTTAATTTCTGTCTGTCAAAGAGTTTAGACATAGTAGTGGCTACTGGTTGTTATTAATTCATATATAATAGTACTAGTATATAGATTGAGTAAGATATCATTCTGAACTAAGTAGTATATTTAGTGGAGAAAAACAGTCTGCTTTTGCTGTATGACTATAAGCAGCAAAATCCCAAAAATTAATCATTTCACAATTTTAAGTTATTATAGTGAAAGAAATCCTGAGGGGGGTAGTGACATCTGACTTAAGTTTGAAAAAAAAATTGGTTGTTTGCGTGTCAGTATCAACGCAGCTACACCCCCCAAAAAAAGGCTATGTATTCTAAACATTTTTCTATTTTTCAATACTTATCAATTTTGAAAGCGTCATTTGGTGATGTCTATACTAAAAACTGGGTATTTGCGTGTGAGTTTCAACGCAGCTGTACACCACAAAAAAAACGCTATATATTCTAATATTTTCTTTTTTTTTTTCAAAAAAGGGTGTTTGCATGTGAGAGTTTTTTCTGGGGATTTTCCATTGCAGCGACTGTAAAATAAATGTCATCAGCTATGCCAGCACCTGAAGCAATAGATAAAAATGTTGAAATGCTACGCACACACTTAATTTGGAACGTTTGACAGCATGCATCATGGAGAGTGAAGAGACAGTAACAATCAGATATCATTAGATGCATCAGTAGATATTTACACAAGTAGATTCCCAATTGTAAAGAGCAACATAATTTGAGTGTTGCTATATAAATAAATGGTTATAATAGACAAAGGTGGCCTGCACTCGTACCAAAAACTTCAAAGACTATTCTTGATAAGTAGAGCATTCATCGTTAACCAAGGTTGGAGCTTTCAAGTACCTTGCCGCTATATAAATAAATGTTGATGCCGATAGATGAAGGTGGCCTACACCTATACCACAAAATGTCAAACACTGCTATGCACACAATACATTGTCAATGTTACAAGGAATCTATTATAGACAGTGAAGCTACAGTAACATGTAGTGTTCAATGGATGGACAATGGTATGAATGAATAGAGTTAGACATTTATAAAATTAAATAAATGAAGGTGGGCTGTACTCATACCAAAAACTTCAAAGACTAGTACTATGCACTTCTTGATAAGCAGAGCATTCATTGTTAGCCAAGGTTGAAATTTTCAAATACCTTGCTGCTTTATAAATAAATGTTGATAGAATGTGGCCTGCACCCATATTACAAAATTTCAAAGACTATGCACACAATATATTTTGAAAGTTACAGGGCATAAATTATAGTCAGTGAAGCTACATAAACAAGCAGAGGTCATTGGATGAACAGTGATATGAATGAATAGAGTTAGATAGTTATAAAAGTAAAAAAAAAGTCATTAGTGAAGTGTAAGAAATAAGTAAAACAGACAGTTCAGATAGGCCAATAGTTGCGCTGCCCACACATGTAAGTAAAATACATAGATGCAGATTTGGTTGTCCAAAACATGTCTTGGCAATGCAATTAAAAGTACACATTCTGAGAAATTAAGAAGATGGATTTTGGCCCTGGCAAAGAATACATGTATAGATGGAGATATGATGGCTGACAATTTACACTAAGTGATGGGGTTAGAGCACTGTAAAGACTGATTAATAATTTTTGGAATTGAATGGGAAAGCAAATGCAGCAATGGCAAAAGTACAGAATCCTTCGTTAAGGCAGCTCTCAGCAGACATTGTCCAAAATTGGTGACAATTGAGACAGTTGTGAAGGGATCATTAGAAAATAAGACTGGAAATGACTGGAAAAGAATGTTAATGCTATAAATAGTAGTATAGGAGAAAAATAGCTCAAAACGACATTATTTTACCAATTTTCACAATTTTTAATTTAATCCAAAACCAAAACCTTTTGCGACTTTTTGGCCAAACGACATCCAAAACCAAAACACGGGAGTGAAGTCATAATGCTGTTACATCAAATACTGAATATTTTATATTGTAGGTTCCCACAAATAATCCCATTAGTATATGAATGTATTTTTAAGTGTAAAATTTAGGTATTAGAACAGTGAAGTAAAATCATCTACATGGACTCGGCCTTCTGCGAACATGTCTCCAGCTGTCACAGTGTATTCCATTCCTGCCCTTTATCGTGTAGAACAGTGACGTCAATCTCCCTCCGATCTGAGCACGTGCAGGATGTCACCATCCTCTCCAGTTTAATACATGATGTGATGCACTAAGGTGGCAACCTACACTCAATTATCTCATGCATGGCATATTCTGAGTTATGACCCACATTTCCATTACATTTTATGCTCTGCTACAAATGTTACGCAGATATTCCTGTTGCAGACAGAAAATGTTTGAAATAACCATTCAAAGACATGTATATCCAAACATGAGTGCAAAAGATTTTATACACAATATATACAATACACTCCAACCACACCAATCAGCAGAATGAATTCCCAGTCATCCAGCTCTATTCATAGACTATCCCGCAAAGGACAAACTTCACAATCACAAAAGGACAACGCCAGATATGAACATTCTAACGTCTTCTGACTTTTCTTGAAGTGTCAATGATTCTTTGGACAATTGTCCTGGAAGTGACTTGATGTCTTAAAGTTTACCTGTCACCTACACAAAGAAGAGGAAGCCCTTTCTTGAGCAAATATTCACCTTAGTACTCTGTCTGAATTATCCCAGTATCTGAATTCCGATAGGCTGAATACTTGCAATCATGCACATTGGCTTCACCTACAAAATAGCTTCCTCTCTTGTGTGTAGATGACTGGTCCTCTTAAAGCTCAATTTAGTCCAATATCAGCTTTTGTCAAACGTTTATACTCTGGTAATGTAGGTAGAATGTTTCCAGCATAAAGAATACTCAATGCTAACACAGTCTGCCCAATTTATGACATCTCCTACAACCCCTAACCTTTAAAATAACAATTCTGTCCAGGCTCTGCATCCATTGGATTTGGTTAATTAAAAAAAAAAAATGCCTGAATGCTTTATAAAAATGTATTTTGTGACCAAGTCAGCAAGTTTGACCTTTAAGAAAGCAGACAGACCGCCAGACAGCTACATTGTGCATATAAACTACTGGAGGAAGATGCCTGGCAAAGGAAATATAAATCTTATTTTTATGGGAGATGAATTACTACATAACGTCATTATTCATTCAGGGTAGACCTATTCATAGATATGTGAACCTGTACAACAAATGTCAAACAATATTTACAGCGTAGCCTCATCCTGCTATGAATCCCTTGCATACTGTAAGCTTAATTAATGTTTTTCTCTAAGGGCACGATTTAGTCTTAAATGTAAAATTGCAAATGTTGCTCACATGCAAAAATGCATCCATACCCGTTTCTGGTGGTCTTGCGTCCCAATGTGCGTACTATACTGAACACCTACTCTCTAGGCACAACTGGGTGCAAGTGTACGCTGGTACGCTAAACTCAAATATGGGTGAGAGATGTGTATATGCACAATGCAACACTTTTTACACAAGTCCCATCTTACGTGACGTAAGTGGACTCAAGGGAAACCGTAAATCAGGCTCTAAGACGTATTTAATGTTGTTGCATCGCCTACACATAGCGGAAGGAGACATTTTGCTAAATTAACCAATATTTATGACAATGCAGCCTGTGAATTCACTAGGAACCAGTGACATCAATAAAGTGTGAAGCACATTGTGACGGGGGCACTTTAATAACGTGCTGCCTAGAGAACAAAAGTGTGACCACATATAGCTCAGTGTTTAATAATTTTATGTCTTGCTGGTAAAAATTGGATTTGACAGACATTTTTGTTCACTTATTTTCCAAGCACCAAAAACCAAATTGTAAGCTTGGATTGGGCAGGGGAACTGTGTCTCAACAATTCTGTGTACAACATGTATCATACTTGCCAACCTTGGAGATCACCCCTCCAAAGCTGGGCGTGTCTGTGGCGTGATCACGCTAATCGTGTCATTAGGCACCACCCCCTGCTATACAACACCAATTTTGGCCTATTACAGCAGGGCTCGAGGCCAGGATGACAATTCACCCCGCCCCAACCCACTTCACCAATGAAGTGGGCAGGATTCGGGAGGATGTCCTGCTCCCAAAAATTTGTGAGTCTCCATATATATATATATATATATATATATATATATATATATATATAAAATTGAATTCCCCCCCTTTGAAAATTGATTTGTGACCCAAATAACAGAAAAGCTCTTTGAAATAGATAGATCAGTGGTGAAATGCATGGAGATGTGGGTCCAGGGTTTACCAGGAAGGGTACGAGACTAGAGGTCCAATAGGAGACCGATGTGAGTGAATTGATAGGCTGCTTTCTGCACAAACAGAACAAGCTGTATTCAAAATCAGGGGGTAAATGTATTAATGTCCGGATTCTTCAACTCCGGCGTGTTCAGCGTCTTCGGCGATTAAATTTAAAGCGGCGCTGCATTGTAAAGGGAAGTTTCCCTTTACAATGCAGCGCCGCTTTAAATTTAATGGCCGAAAACGCTGAACACGCCGGAGTTGAAGAATCCGGACATTAATACATTTACCCCCAGGTTTCCCAAAAATATGGCCCCCAATAACTTTGATCAATAATCTCCAAGGTTTTCTTTATCCCAGGATGTCCAGGAAGCCAGGACTTGTGGGCTGAAGAAACTAGTTTACCATGAAGATCCTCAGCCCCAAATGTTTGATCTGGGGTCTCATTAAAGGGAGATGGACATGGGTGAACTATACGGTACTTCCTGTGCAAAACAAACGCTAACAAGCCCATAGCTCAAACACCAGAGAATAGCCTGAGCTGGTTAAAGTAGGATGTTAATGTCACAGACATGTGCTAGAGCACCTAAACAGATAAATAATTAGATAATACGCTCATAAAAAGACATTCTATCAGCTGGTCGCACTTTTGAAAGAGGACATATATGGACATAGCGTCTGGGGCAGTGGGTACGGAAAATGGATGTATTAAACACTTACAGGGATAACTCCTTTGCATGGGAAACTTATTTATTAGAATAAAACATTTTAAATGCAGAAGTTTAGTTAAAACATTATGTATGTAAAAAAGTATTATTTTATGCGATTGTTTATGTATGTTTGTGCTTTTTTTTAAATACTTTTGTATTTATTTTTAAGAAATCTGGGTGTTCCACTACGGAGATTGGCCTGATGATGTGGGAACTAGTGATAACACTTTGCGATTGGTGGCATAACCAGTTCCTGGTGATTTGATAGGCTGCAATACTACATAAACTTTTTTTTTTTTTTTTTAAAACAATAAGTTTTTGTACCTTTACAACATGAAGCTGATTTTTACAGCATGGCATTCTATAAGTCAGTCAGTTGCCTACTGGGAAAAATCAATCTGCATGACAAGTGTGTCACAAGTGCAAGAATTGGTTTCTGCTTCTTCCCAGAAGATCTCTGAGTAAAGTGGTCACATGATATCAGAGGAAGGGGGTGTGCCAGCTGAAAAGTGGGACATTTCAAAGCCTCTCTGCTGATTACATATGTCATGTGACTGTGGTCACCATGGTAACTGCATGGCAGTGAGCAAACTATAAATTATTAAAGAGGACTTGAGTCAAAGCAATAATTAACAAAATGAGGTGTCTTCTTACAGGTAAACAGAGTGATTTATGTTAAAGAGATACAGCTTATTTTTACAAGGGATTGTACCTTTAAGCATCTCAGTGTGAGAATTATTTCCTCTACAAAACCAGGTTTTATTATCTGGGTTTCCTCTTCTACATAACACGACAGTAACCTGATTGGCAGCAGTTTGCTAGTCCTGTCCTCACTGCATAATATATAGGTATAGCAGAGCTTTACATAGCATTATAGAATGACTTACTGGTGCTGTTTTGGACTCCATGATTGACACCTCAATCCGATCTTCGTCCATAAAGCTTGCATGGTTTAGCTTGTTGCCCCTATTGTAGTTCTGCTTCGACAATGGGTATTTGTGTAAACTTGTATCATTACATTTATCAGACATCCATTATGCTAATATCACTCCCACCTCCACCCCCCTCAGAAAAAAAACATAATAAGTTCAGACTCACAGTTCTTGTAAAAGCAATATGTTCACATAAAAACATAATAGCACAATTCACATAGAAGCAATTTGCATTGTTTTCCCCTCTATCTTCTGTATGAAAATACATTTTGAGCTAAATATAACGCTCAGAACCCAACATGAACGTCATATGTTGCATCTTGTGTGATTATTTCTAATCTAGATCTTAACTGGTAGAATTAGTCGCTGTGTATTTTGCAAAATATAGACTAGTTAGACCATCTATTCTATTAATGGTTAGTTTCAGGAATGAGCTGTGTCTATTTCATGAATGTTTCTTTAACTACTAACAGGGATATCACCTGGTACAAGGAAAATCCGGGTCACGTGTGTAGTAATCAAAGCTCTAGAAATATATGGCTAAAATATGGATACATATGTATGTCTAATATGGGAGTTGCTTTTACACGATAGACTAAATATGAATGATTTGGAGTGTTTTAATCAAATACACTGCAGCCACATGTGATCAATTTTCTTATGCAGTCTATTTTACTACGTTACACTACAGTGAGCATTCTAGTGACCCATAAACAGTACAGAAAGCATTCTACTGACCCATATAAAATACATAGAGGATTCTAGGGACCCATATACAGAACAGAGAGAATTCTAGTGATCCATAAACAGTACAGAGAGCATTCTAGTGACCCATGTACAGTACAGAGAGGATTCTAGTGACCTATATACAATACAGAGAGCATTCTAGTGACCTATATACAGTACAGAGATTATTCTAGTGACCCATATACAATACAGAGTGCCTTATGGGGACCCATATACAAAACAGAGAGCATTCTAGCAACCCATATACAGTACAGAGAGCAATCTAGTGAACCATATACAATACAGAGCACATTCTAGAGACCTATATACAATACAGAGCGCATTCTAGAGACCTATATACAATACAGAGCGCATTCTAGTGACCCACATACAATACAGAGAGAGCATTCTAGGGAGCCATATACAATAGAGAGAGCATTCTAGGGACCCATATACAGTACAGAGAGCATTCTAGAGACTCATATGCAATACAGAGAGCATTCTAGTGACCACATACAATACAAAGAGGATTCTAATGACTCATATACAACACAAAGAGCATTCCAGTGTTGATTATAATTCTATTGCAATGCCTGCAATAACACGCATTATGCCTGTTAGGAGGTGTATGTTTTGCAAGTAAGTTACTCCTGTTTTGCATCCAATTCTACATAAGTGCCCTTGTTGTTCCTCTGTATGTATGCCACAGATAAGTCATGTTGGTATCCTGTATACACTGAGCTCACGTCCTCAAAGTGTGTTCATCTGTCCCCGTTGCGAAGAACATGAACTTGCAGATCAGTATTCTAACACCTGAGAGCACACAGCAATAGTATTTCATTTTATATAGAGCTCAAAGAAACTGAATAATAGCTTTTCTCCTCATCAATGACATATGCAGCAGCTTAAACGCACAACTGAGATGTGTTTAATTATTACAAAACCACATCCATAGAAGAGTGTCCTTAATGTTCTAAGTTTATTTTTAAAATAACAGTATAATGAAAAAAAAACTGTTAACAGAATAATATGCCATTAAATTGCGTTATTTTGGCATGGTGTTACAGAGTATTGTTCTCAACAAAAATGAAGAACTGTTTGGATGAAATGGCTCAGGGTTTTAGAAAACATATTAAATGAAATCTTTGATCCATAAGAGATTAAACTGCTGGTTTATCGGAAGGTGCTAAGGTTTATCAGGCAACAACTTCAATAAATGTCAGCATAAGCGGCTTATGGTTTATAGAGCTGAATAAAGTCGGAGAATAACCTTGAACTTGGACCCCATTTACGAATCACATTGGATCCACGCCGAAAATCTCCTTGGATTGGCGCTGGTGCATGCCTATTTACCAGTCTTTGGTTTTAAATTAGACTGTTCCACATTTCTACTAAAACACTACATAGTTTAGTCAAATTATTGGGGTCCATTTTTAAAATGGAGATAAGACCTAAATCCGACACCAACTGGAGTTTTTTTTTTTGAAGGATTTATGGCTTCTCATTATTTACCAAAGCACCCAGCCAGTGAAGGTTGTGGCCAGTGGAAGTCATCTCAAGGGACCTCCTATGGGCATTATGGTGGCTCAGTGGTTCGTACTTCTGTCTCACAGCGCTGGGGTCATGAGTTCAATTCCCGACCATGGCCTTATCTGTGTGGAGTTTGTATGTTCTCCCCGTGTATGCATGGGTTTCCTCCGAGTGCTCCGGTTTCCTCCCACACTCCAAAAAACATACTAGTAGGTGTCAGGCGCCGCTCGGCGGCCGCCCGCCCGTCTGCATAGCACGTCTGGTTGCCTAGCAACCAGACGCGTCACTTCCCCTTCCGCCGGCCGGCCAGCTACTGACTTGAAAGCGTTTCCGTTGCTAGGCAACGGGACGCTGCATGAAGATAGCGCTACGGCGCTAAGGAATGACTAGCGCTACGGCGCTGGAGTATGACAGCACTACTAGTGCTGAGGGCATTGGCTAGCAGCACTATTTAAGCCTCTCTGACCCCACTTCCTGTGCCAGAGTTTCAGGTCCTTTCCTGTCCTCCAGCGTTCCAGTGATTATCTGTTTCCTGACCCTTTCCTTCCTCCAGTTTATTGCCGTTTGCCTGTGACCATTGTGACCCGGATTGCCTTTACTACCCTTTTGGATCTCCCTTTTGTACCTCGCTGTCAGAACGTTATCGACCCGGCTTGACTCACTACCCCTTTGGATTCTCCTTGTGTACCTGCATTGTCCGCACCGTTGCCGACCCGGCCTGTCTGACATTCCTCTCGTACTTCGCTATCTGACTCGTGGAAGGACCGCGACCTGCGTGTTTCCTGCAGCTAAGCCCATACCTCCTTGCGGGGGTCCCTGGTGAACACCAGCGGCACGTTAGACTCCGCACCTTCCTCCGAGTAGTGCCAACGATAGCAGGTACGCTATACTAGTCGTGACAGTAGGTTAATTGGCTGCTATCAAAATTGACCCTAGTCTCTCTTGGTCTGTGTGTGTGTGTGTGTGTGTGTATGTTAGGAAATTTAGACTGTAAGCTCCAATGGGGCAGGGACTGATGTGAATGAGTTGTCTGTACAGCGCTGCGGAATCAGTGGCGCTATATAAATAAATGGTGATGATGATGTTGGTGCTTGCCCATGCAAAGAATTAGGAAGCTTATTTACAAAGGACGACAGCATAGTATCGCAGCTGTCCTCAAATGGCTAACGCTATCTCAGGATAAAGAACATTTTTTGCTTTTTGTTTTAATTATTTACTTTTTAATTTTTTTTTTTTAACTTTAATATTTTTTTTATAGAATCTGGAACCGGAAGCCCAAGTCCTGGCTTCCAATTCCAGTGCGCAGAGGGTTCCAGGACAGGTTTGGCCAACCATCATCACTCTTTATTACATGAGACTTTTGTGTGTTTCAAGTTTCTATTTTACATTGGACAAGTGTGCCCAAAAACGCGCTTCTCTGTTGAAGTGGAACTGGAAGGAGTGAAATGCGTAACACTTATAGTATAAGTATAGTATTAGTATAGAATGATACCCAATTTCATACAGCATTGAGCTGGTGCAAAATTCAAGTGTTTTTGCAGAGTCAAATTGGTTGTGTGACCTTCTTCCAAGCAGTACAAAAAAGTTCCCCTTTCCACCACTATATTTCCCTTAAATAATCTTACTCTGCAAAATGAAACCTTGTTTATGTCCGGATCCTAAAAACTAGGTGCCCAAACTATACTTTGCAAGGATTGCCCATAATCCACCGTCTGCTTTTCTCCAAACACCTTATAATACTCTTAGATACACCATGCAAATGCCACAATTGCCAATAATGACCTGCCACACAGTTTTTCTGATACTACAGCATAGTATATTCTTTGCTGTCAGTATATACAACAATATGCACTTTGAGAAGGATCAGGACGGAAAGCCTTGGTTAACACAAGCAGGGAATTATTATTATTATTAATTTTTATTTATAGGGCGCCACTAGGTGTCCGTAGTGCCGTACAGGGACAAACAAATTACAATACGAGGTGAGACAGCACAGTACAGTAAACAGTAAGCACAGTAACTCAGTAAGCTCAAAGCACAGCTAGAGAGGGCAGGGGAGGGGAGAGGGAAGATCCGCATACGACGGAGCCCAAGAGGGAGGGTGCGGATGACAGGGAGACCCCCAGAGAGGAGAGGAGGGAGCGAGAGGGGGCGGGGGGTCCTCGAGGAGGAGGGCTAAGTAGCTGGAGAGCAGAGTTAGAGTGGAGGAAACAGGAGGAGAGATGGCCCTGCTCAAAGGAACGTACAATCTAAGGGGAGGGATAGACAGACAGAGAGACGCAGGGGAGAGAGGGATTGAAGGAGGAATGGAGGCAGATAAAGGGAAGGGGAATGAAGGGGAGAGGCAGAAGATAAGGTAGGAAGTTAAGTGGGAGACTGGAAGGCTTTAAGAAAAAGGTGGGTTTTTAAAGCCCGTTTGAAACTGGACAGATTAGGGGATGTTCTGATGGAGGGAGGGAGCTTGTTC
Source organism: Mixophyes fleayi (assembly GCF_038048845.1). Lineage (NCBI taxonomy): Eukaryota > Metazoa > Chordata > Amphibia > Anura > Limnodynastidae > Mixophyes > Mixophyes fleayi. The sequence continues at coordinate 25,500,165 of NC_134403.1, read as the reverse complement.
CAGTGGAGGGGGGCAGCGCGGGAGAAGTCTTGGATATGCGGAATGCAGAAATGATATGACAGCAGCGTGCCGTACATGAATTTGCTTGTTGAGCCCTGTTTTTCCTGTACTGAGTTGCAGCGCTGCTAAACACTTTACGCCAAGGCACTTAAATCATGCATCCCTTTCAGCATAATACAAAACATACCGCATACGATGTAACAACCTACACTATACATAATGCACTATTCAGACAGTACTGAGAACAAAACAAAAGGAAGTCTGCACTAAATGTATCTCACCAGACTCAATAATAGAATTATAATCGGTTCAGAAGCCAACATATATTAACAAAGTAACAATTTATTCAACTTAAAGCAACATGTAAAATAACAGTAAGGATATCTCTGGCAAAAAAACTTTTAATACACGTGTATAATGAAGTAAATGCACATATCACAGCAATAAATAATCTCTAAGGATGCAAATAAGCCGTTAGGCTGGCATATCACGATACCGAAAAGGTTCAGGATTCAAAGTCACTTGTGTCTGTGTAACTTGATGTCAAAGATCCCCAAATGTGTATTCATCTGAGAAAATGCAAGTAATAAGTTATATTTTTAGTACAGAGCCTGTACAAGCACAGCTGATGCAAAATCCAACTAAAATGTAATGCATAATGAACATAATTTCCAATAATATAGAGCAAAAAGTCACATATTACGGAATCATTTAGCCTGTAGCTGTCAATGTTTGAGCGGGGTTGAGGCGACAAGGGTCAATACTTTCAGTACCGATACAAGCGAGCCACTAAGGTGCCACAATTGCAGGCATACAAATATCTGTGGTTTTCAATATAGAAAGATATAGCAGCCACAGGAACTACGCTAGTGCAAGACGGAAGATATCAATCCCAATACAGGTGTCTGAGCTTAGCGATCTCCATCTCCCAGTGCACATGCATTAGAAGTAACTATATTCTATATCAGCAAACTGTCAGTGCCTGTGAAGATACCGGTTTTCTGGTCCAAATCTACCCCCTTCACTCTGGCTGGCCACCCCCAGGTGTCTTCCTAGGCCAGGGAAGCCTACCCAGTACCTTCTAAGGTTCTTATTAGTCACTCAGGCAAATGCAGTTAGAAAGTAAAGCAATACATTTATTGTAATAAAAACAATCACTAGATTATTATATACACATAATGCAGTAAATAAATGCCAGACAGATTTACCACATTATCTGTCCCTTACCCCACTAGCTTAAGGAGTTCCAATCACCTGGCTTTCCGGACTTGACGACCCGTGGATCCAGGGCCGCCATCAGGGGGGTACGGGGGGTACTGTTGTACCGGGCCCGGGCTCACCAGGGGGCCCGGTACAACAGCTTAGCACAGACTTACCTGGGGTCCGCCGCTGGTCTCCACTATTCTGTCTTCAGCCTGGCTGTCACCGTGACAGCCAGGCACCAGGATCCGATCGCAGGGGTGGAGGATTCATTCCCCCTGCGATCATGTGCTCTGCCTGTGACAGATCACATGATCGCAGGGGGAATGATTCCTCCACCCCTGCGATCGGATCCTGGCTGTCATGGTGACAGCCAGGCTGAAGACAGAATAGCGGAGACCAGCGGCGGGCCCCAGGAAAGTATGTGTTGCTCAGGGGGGGCGCTCATGGGGGAAGGGGCCGCTCATGGGGGGGGGGCCCGGGTGGCACGGGGGCCCGTACTGGGCCCGATGTTTTCTGAAGGCGGCCATGCGTGGATCTGATGATGTATTTCACTGGTAGAAAACGGCAACTCTAAAACCAGCCACTCTGCAGCTTCCAGTCCCAGAATGAATCTCCCCTCCCTGCCTGTAGTGGCTCCTTATATCTAGGGTCTAATTTCCACAGTGTTTTCCCCTCCCTGGGCAAACCCCTGGGTCTATCCTTCTTAACCACTAATGGGTGCTGTATCAGGGGGTTGGAGGGGGAGTGGAGATGAGCTGTACTTCCACAGAAGGTCCCCTGCTGGGCTCTAGACAAAATGTCTGCACTAGTCATGTTGAGAACAGTGGATACTAATTGGCCTTCTCCCTCACCTGTATCCTGCAATCTGATCCTTACTCATAACCCACCTAGCTTCACTTTAAGGACAATGACAAACAGCTTCCATGCAATATCAACAAGATACAATAAACAATACACAAAAGAGCTACAATGTCCCCTTATCCACATGTAATTAGACACTGCAGTGATATTCTTTTAAGCTGGGGAACAAAAGCAAGGGCTATAAAAAGTACATGCTCTAATCCACATTTTGTGAGAAACGAGGGACAGGCTGGTTACGGTGTTATCAATCTCGTTTTGTCACAGTGCATATTAAGCATTCTAATATAGATAAAGTAAAACGGACACATATCATAGCAATAAATCTACAATGCTACCTCAAACTAAGGTACAACTGGAAATATTTCATTATTATTGCTTATAGGGAGATTTTAGAAGAGTGTTTCACAATGATGTGTACAGCTAGAGTACAGCATTCTACAGCTCAACTTCCAACACACCTACTGATTGTGAACCACAGCTCCCAAGTCATGCAGTAGCACCTTGTCTCTTAATACTGTGCATTAGAATGTAAGGCATAAACTCTATTTTTGTGGCAATACTTGGGCTGAAGATTGCAGGTTTCCGAGAGCCTCATCTGACACCATTAGAGTGGGTTCATGTGAGCACCTTGAGTTCTAGAGCTTCTCCATCTTGAGATGCACTAAAGTTCTCGTGTTGGCAGGTTGAAGTGAAGGAAAGCAGAAATATGTATTGCAGGTGAGCAAAGAGGAGCAATACAAACATCAGATGCAATAATATTACGCTACATGACAAAGTGCACTAAAACAGTAACTAGATCCATACAATTAAATATATACAAGACAAGAATATGCAAAGATATGTAACAAAATCTCAGCACAGATCCCTCTGTCTCATCAATTCCTCATCCCAAAGCAAAACATGTGACCACAATTTAGTAGATTTCCCCCTAGGTCTTTAAGGTATGCAGCATGATCACTTGGGTAAAGACCTTATATGAAGCAATTTTATGACGTCCGAGATTGGCCTTCCCTATAATAAAAAACATTTGGATACTGCTGACTCAATTATTTGTCAGTTTTCTTCTGGAGATGTAAAATAATAGACAGGCGACCCAACTGTTGTATTCAAAGCAATTCTGTTTCCATGGTTTTAATGAATTGTATTTTTGGAGGTAGAGGTAATTGCAGTAGCCGACGGCTCTTCATCCTGTAGTCTGCAGACTTGATCTTAAACCGAACGTAAAAATTGGCTACCTGTAGCAGACCCTGGGCTCCGGCTGGGTGTTGGGTTGCACTATCACATTTTACTAGTGCACCTTTAACAATGGTTACTGCACTGGCAGTTTGGGTTTTCAATCCTCTCCTCTTGAGTACACTCATCAGAGGAGGAAGTTGTTGCAGAGAGACACCCAATGCCTGTACTTATTACTTGAATGCTTATACCTATTGGAAGGTGACCCAGTGTCATGCTCCGGGCCCGCATACGGGGACCAGCGTCTGTAACCTTCTTCTCACCCACGGTGATACCGGCATAACGTTGCATCAGTTCCATTGCGAGCACCATCTTGCAGTCGAACCTGCGCATGTGCAGAACCGCAGTCCTCTTTTGAAACCTTCTCTCTTCCCTCATTGGTCGCAGGATCATAGAGCGCTATTTAAACCACCTGTGTTCACCTGTTTGGCGCCTGTTCTTCAAGCTCACTTCCTGCAGCAGTAGAATCTGGCTCTTTGTTCCTCTGTGTCCAGCTACCGCTGTTCCTGTGACTCCTCAGCTGTTGTCCCGAGTTACCATCACTGCATCAGCCTGCTCTCATCTCCGTGGCCAGCATTGCACTACCGCTGTTCCAGTATCTCTGCTACTACCTCCTGAGTTACTACATTGTGTCAACTTCGGTTCTCTCTCCGCTGCCTCTCTGAGCTACCCCTGTTCCTGTGACTCCTCAGCTGTTGTCCTAGTTACCACCAATGTATCAGTCTGCTCTCCTCTCTTGGCTCCTCCGTACCTCTCTGCTGTATACTCTCTCACGAGGCCGCGACCTGCGGGTTAGGTGCCGCTAAAACCATACTCCCTTGCGGGGGTTCCTGGTGAATACCACCTACCCATTAGACTCATGACTGAGCCTTGTCATATCCAGCAGAGCCTCGGGATCCACAGCTCGGCCAAGTAAACCGTGATACCCAGACACATGAAATAAATTGGTGAATGAGAAACATGGATCACTCTTGGCCTTAGCTATGTCTTTAATGCATTTGCAGAACTAGCAGAAAGTTGGGCGACTTGATTCTCCTTCTGGTATCTTAAACCTAACATTACCCACTTCATTTGAAGGTTATAAGATTTTATCCCATGAGCATTGTCTATGTAATTGTGACCTGGTAGATGAGCAGCTGCTTCAGCTGATTCTAGCTCAGCTTCTGAAACGCGTGATGATCTTTGTTGAATATATTTGGGAAGCTCTGCATCCTTTTGAATAAGACATTTTCAATAACTTCTGGGCTGCATTTAGCCTGGTTGAGTCACTCCCAAGAGATGCCAAGACTTACAGCAGGAATATGTATGTGAACAGCCCATAACTTGGAGACACACTATCCCATTTGTGGACTCAAATACCAAATCGGCATATCAAGTTTTTCCCTGGACAGAATGTCCAAGTCTTTACCTGCAGTCTTGTTTGTGGATCTCCAATCTCTATAGTTCTCACGACAATCAACAAGCTATGTGAGAATAGCATTAGTAAGCTCACAGCGAATCATATACCTTGCAAAGTCTGACATATCTGTTTTCTCAGTACAGAGGTGCTGGCTGAATACTACGGCTGATCATGTCGTCTGACACATAAGTGTTAGAGGGAATTACTGAGTTGCAGATGCGGTCAGTCATTCCAGGAAGTAATCTAATGCCCAGCGAACTTGATGTTTGTTCTTGAAATGGTCTATGACTACCATGAGGTTCACAATTGGCATTGACAATGAATACCTCACATATTCCTGAATAGAAACAAACTTGGCCCCATAACGATCCACCAAAACTATCAATGCAATGCCCATTCCCATTGGGGCCACACACAATTCTCTGCCAGTCCCCTTTAGCTGTTAAGAGGTATGCCAATGTGCTTCTCAGGCACAGGTGTCAGCTCTGTGGGTGCTTGGGAACCCCCAATATTTGTATTGCCACTAACCATGGAATTTTTCAGCCATATGGGGAGGGGAATAGCACGAGCAACCCCAATCAGTTTTAAAAGGTGGCTCCTACGTCATGACCGTAGTCTTGTTCTACTGCAAAGTGAGGCCTATAAGGCCTATAGAGTAACCCATAACAGCCAATCGGGTGTCTTCATTCATTTTCCAAGCTGTACTAACAAACTTAGTTAGAGTTGAATTGATTGCTGTATGTGCACCAATTTTCAGAAATGCCCCATATATACATTACAAACTAAGCGGATTTTCAGTATAGTGTTCTCGCTTTGCTATTTGATTTGTGGTATTACTGCAGGGTTTCTAAGCTCTTGTTGTTTGCCGAGCAACACAAACTATGCTATGTGCTCTGACTGTAAAACTCGGCGCAATCAATGAGTTGTGTCAACGGAATTAATTCTTCCAAGATTGCCGGAGTATTTATAGAATGAGTAATGAGGCTGCGGGTTTAATATATTGCAGAATGGGGATTTGTAGGGATTGGAAAATATCTGTTATTTCTGGTGTCGCAGAGACAGGGGAAAAAAAATAAACAATGAAGCAAGATTCATAACTGGACTGAAATAATTCAATTGTATACAACTGGATTTCAGAGGCTGTTGATTACTGGTAATTAGCTGGAAGTCAGGTAATCGATGAAGAATTGCCTAGAGACCGTACTGTAGAATGTAATCTAAGACACTGATGTACAAATGCTGAACTCAACTTGTGAATTTCGCTTCCTAAACTGAATTTAATTAGTACACAGGGAGAGTATGTTTTATTAAGGTTAATATTTTTAACAGATAAAATGGTAGTTTCATAGTTGTAAGAACTGATCAATTATTATTATTGTATACACTTTTACAGTAACTGTCTATATATCTGTAACCACAATTGTATCTTTTATTTTTAGGGGTATTTCACTAGGATCAGAGGATCTTTTATCGTTATCAATCTTTAGCTCCTGTTCCTCTTAATTTTGAAGTGGGCGGGGACAGGCAAACCTGTAGCCAATCAGATCATTGGAATGTTCAGAGCAGCTCAGTGCGCTGATTTCGTGAAAGGCAGTGACCAGGGGAGGGCTTAAAAATTGTAGCCAGGGGGTCGAGTCTGTACTCAGCAGCATATTAGGAGCAAGGTAGCCCACTCTGGGGCCGGCCCTGGGACATATGCTCCGTTGTCTCCCAGCCCCTGACAGTGACCTTGGAATGTGCATCATTATGTAAATGAGGACAAAAGTGCCTAATGAAAAAAGAAAAATTGCGCTAAATTCAAGCACTGCGAGCAAGTTCATGACATGTTCAAAAATGCTCAATATGTTTGATCTTATATTACTACACTTAAATACTTTTCTAATGAGAGCGACGAACCTTGACAACAGTTATTTTTGCTGTTTCCATTAAAAAAATTGTAACATTACTGAAAAATGTGAACTTCAAACAGTATCATCGAACCTCAAACGCAAATTGTTAATGCAAGTTGCAATTTTGGAACCGCAAAATCTAAATATCAAAGACTATGCTACAAACATGTTTGAGTCCCTGCCAGTGATATTTTTTTTACATGGGATGGGCTTTTACAGAAGTACGGCATCAAATCATCCGATCATTTAAGATACCTGCACAAGCAATGCAACCGGGTGTCTGTATGCGTTTGAAAAAACAGGTTTAATAATCTCCAACAATTGTAGGGTTGCAAAGATATAAGAACATGTTAACAGATGTATTCAACAAATGGTTCTCCCGAGACAAAACCACTGCAAGATAATTCATTCTGGGAATACTTAAAAGTCGGCAGAAGAGCCTAGTTACTTACATAGCACCAGGCTTGGTGATAATTACACCTGAGCATCATCAGAAGTTTCCCTACTATCCCATGCCTTTCTAGATCTCCAAAATGTAATTCTGGTCTGGCCTTTATAGGGGAAGGGAACTGTCAGCAGAGAGCTTAATGTGACTGCCAACACCAAAAGGGATTTAAAGCTCTAGAACACTGTTTCCCAACTCCAGTCCTCAGGGACCCCTAACGGTGCAGATTTTCCAGGTCACAAGTAAAATAATTATACCACCTGTGGATCTTTCAAAAGGTGTCAGTTAGTAATAAATACACCTGTGCTCCAGCAAAGAGATATGGAAAACATCCACTGTTAGGTTTCCATGAGGACTGGAGTTGGGCATCACGGTGGCTCAGTGGTTAGCACTTCTGCCTTACAGCACTTGGGTCATGAGTTCAATTCCCGACCATGACCTTATCTGTAATGAGTTTGTATGTTCTCCCCATGTTTGCGTGGGTTTCCTCCAGGTGCTCCGGTTTCCTCCCACACTCCAAAAACATACTGGTAGGTTAATTGGCTTCTAATAGTCTGTGTGTGCATCTGTGTGTGTGTGTGTGTGTTAGGGAATTTAGACTGTAAGCTCCAATGGGGCAGGTACCGATGTGAGTTCTCTGTACAGCGCTGAGGAATTATCGGCGCTATATAAATAAATGGTGATGATGATGACTGCTCTAGAATGTCCTGTGTCCACGATAAGTTTTCCTATATCCTTTAGAAGTCTAGGGACCCCCCTTCTACACCTCCCTAGTCCGGGGGTAGGCAACCTGCGGCTCTCCAGGTGTTGTGAAACTACAAATCCCAGCATGCCTTGCACCCATCTGCTGGTTATCTACTGGCAAAGCATGCCAGTAGTTTTACAACACCTGGATAGCCGCAGGCTGCCTACCCCTGCCCTAGTCAGTGTGGACACAAACCCTTTACATACCATCCAATTTATACACCCTTAGAAAACCTTCAGATCTTGACTTAATAAATTCCCGCACCCGGGTTATCTTGTTCTGGGGGGTTGACCCAGAAGAGGCCATTTCCCCTTTCGTGTTGAAATATTTTCCCATCTCGGTTCAAAATTGTACCCTTAGAAAATAAAAAGTGCTGCACAGTTCGAATTTGCTGAATGTCTTTGTTCATATAAACATAAACATTTTACCTGTAGTTTCTGTGCAAAGAAAAATAAAAAGTATATAAACAAAAAAAAAAATTAAAATAAAATTATAGTGCTCTGAATTGTCAGCGATTATTATAGTCCTAATATAATAATATACCATGGCTGAAATTCTGTGAGGATTATATATAATAAAAGTTAATATTTAAATAGGTCTGCATAAAAAGGTAATCTATAAAGTGTCTAGATTATGTCTCTTTGGTTTGTCCTGTCAGTATAATACATAGATGGTGCTGAGGACTTCAGCACAATGCCCTCTCCGATCGCTACATCCTTGTAAGATTCCAAAACATGTTACAATCTCAATAAATGTATGTCAAGTTATGGTTTAACAAAAAAAAAAAATACAGTGCATTGACCAAGCCACAATAAATGTTGTTTTGTAGATAATAATCCCTTCATTAAATAGCTCTAATGTGATTTTGAATCTCTGGGTTGATTAATCTTCTTTGGTTCGTGTTAATTGCACTTCAGTTTCCCGTCCATTGATTTCCTTTCAGCTAAAAGATTCTTTGTTATATTCAAATCTTGTCCCGTAGTCGTTGAGACGATTGCAGAGTTTGTGGAGATCCTTAGATAGACTTTTAGGGCCACAGCAAAACACTCCAACCGATTTCCTGAAAAGACAAATAAAAAATAAAATGATTTCATATTTTACTAATGTTAAACACATACAGTAACGCTCTGTCTTCGTCATCATTCATCATTTATTTATATAGCGCCACTAATTCAGCAGCGATGTACAGAAAACTCAATCACATCACACGCAGACACCTTCCCAATCCCATGCAGGGGCAGAGCTTAATGGAGCAAATCAATGCACTCAAAACTAGTGTCACCAGGGTAGCCGAGTAAGGCTCTGCTGCCTCTGCCATATTCAGTTCATAAATACCATCCAGAAGCGATCTTTTTGTTGCTGTGATAAAAATATTAATCACAGTAAATGGGCTTAATATTAAATACGCCAAAAAGTCCTGCCTCATTCACTCATCTCTAGTAAGAGTATTTTCTATCTCAGTATAATTTAATTTCTCTTTGCACTGCTTAAGCCGAAAAGCTCATTTTATGAACAAGAACGACGTAAGAGTCAATAAATATGGCTGATTATGATAAACAAATAAGATTATTTCCCGTGTTACGTGCACATACATTTAATTACACAAACTGGTTATTTTTATTTTATCTCTGCTATGCTTAGATGTGACTAATTCATACAGGCCTGGGGTTTACTAGCAGCTCACAAATCACTTCCCAGCAGTGTATAAGACTATATGCTATATAGAAAACATCGCCCACGCCCCACAATCAGTAGCAGAGGATGCTCTGGGCTCTCTCACGTGGCTGCATGCTGATATACATCGATGGAATCATGAAACCTCAAGGTAACAGGCAGCAGAGTAATGATTCTTTGTAGGGGGTTCAGCTTACTCTAGCACATGGGCCAGAAGATCTGGGTATAAATAGAGATTAGCACAATATACAATGATAACCTACACAAAAGGGGATCTTCACTTTCAGAAAACATTCTGGTATATTTAAGGAATTTAGCGCCGTCTGTCCCGATTTTCCAGACACAGTCCCAGGTTTTAAAGATTTGGCCTGGGAAATGTTTATGTTTTTCAGTATTAACAAACTGCACAATAAACGTCCTACATGTTAGATTACCATCTTAATATCTACTCTTACTTTCAAAGTTTTAGAAGTAACCACTTATTGAAAAGAAGCAACTATAGCAGCAATCAGTGTGTGTTTGTTTTGTTTTTTTTAACATAAATCACTGTGGTGGGTTGTAAGAAAAAACTTGACAGCACCTATTTTCCTTGGTTTGTTTCTTCTGGCTGCTATAAATGAACTATAAATTTGCACAGTTTCCACAGTGTCTTGTGACTAGCATGGCAACCACAGTCACATGGCACATGATGTAGTGACCAGAGCGTCAATGCCCCTTTGAGCTCTGTCTACACTTTGTACTGTGTACTGTAGAATCCCCCTGTAGTATGTGTATATGTAACTGGCAGCCATATTGTCTGCCCTCTAGAGATCATTTGACCAAAGCCACAGTTATCAGCAATGAAATAAACCTGCCTTATGATAAAAACGACTGACGGTTCCCCTTTCACTTTCATTGGAGGGCATTTGACCAATGAGACCTGTACATGGTATCTATGGTAACCGTATAAATTCTTCTTGCTAGTTTCATCTTGTAGATGTCACCAATACACCATATGTAGTTAGCATGTAGCAGGGTGCCTGTGATAGAAGACACTAGTTCTATAGGATAACAGAATTTTTTTGCCAACTTACTAAAAATAGAAATTATATAGTTATCCGAATTTTAAAACATTTACCAATAGATGGCGCTATAACTCTAGCACCGCAGTCTTTAAACTTAAAGCCACTTCACATGAACAGTACTTTCCCCATCAGTGGTAGCAGATAAAAGAGCCACAGCCAATGACATTAAGGAGAATTTTTTATTTATTTATTTATAATACTTCTATTTCTGCTCTTCTGTCTTGATCTCTCGGTCACCTCTTCTCTTGGATGCAAAATCTCTCGTGAAAAATGTTATACTTACATACATAATATGATAGTGTAATAAATGTGAAAGTCTCATTTTCCACATAAAATGTAATGAAATACAAACACCCTCACATTTGTGGTTTTTCTGCTCTAAAAAATTAATGTGAATCTTCTTTCGTGCAGTAGTCCAAATGGAAATGAAAGTATCCTGAATACTACAGCCGCAGTACAATCAGAATGAGGGGGCAATATGCTAACAGCCAATCAGAAGAGACTAGATAGCCCTGTTGGTATCATCACCATCACCATGTATCGTCACACCGCATCTCCAGGACCCATAGAAGGTAGAACTCTGAAGAAGCGCATTTCCGGATGCAAGCTAGTCTCATTGGGTCGCACCTCCAGGGGGCGTGCTACACTTACATGAACATTCTCCTTACTGTACTCAACTTACCACTGTCCGACCCCGTTCCATCACTCCAAGCTCAAGTGGATATAAATACATCTAGCTACGGACGTATTATGGTATTCATCTGCAGTATGGAAATACGCATATTGACAAAACTTGACATACACCCTAAAGGAGGCCCTTTGTGTTTCTCTTCTTCATTTGCACCTTGAGTGTTGGGTAACCAGATGTGGATCCACTTTGCTGCTGGATGTTTGGTCTGGCTCTGGGCTTGGATTCTGGTTTTCATCAGTGATCCCTACAAGGAAGTATTGAGCTTTGCTGCAGGATGACCACAGTGGGGGTCAGTACAGGTAGATAAAAGATCAAAGTCAGATGTCAGGGTCACTGGAGAATAAATGGAGTCAAGAGCTAGCCATGTGATAAACGGGGCCTGAAGACAAGGTCTCACATAACAAGATGCACTTCAACTGGTCCATTCATGAATGAAAGAGAGAGGTCCGGAGGATGGAAGGAACGTTCATGGGCCAAGAAGAGGAGAAGCGTCGCTGCAGACGAGGGGATCCCACAGAAACAGAATTGTATGTTATACCTTCTTAATCTGGTACCGAGGTTTCTTCAACCCTCAGTCCTCACTTCTGAGAAAGCCAGGACTCATTTTATGCCTATAACACGTGAGAGGTCATCTGTCAACGTTCCTAAGAAGGAGACTTAGAGACTTGCAGCACAAATCTTCGTACCTCACATTGTCGGCCCACATGAACCTGACTGGTCTATGCATTGGAGTGGGCCTTGGCTACACGAAAACTAGGCCGCTAGGACCATGTGAAGATGAGATACCATCCTGAGGGATATGGAGAGGTATAAAAGGGAGCTTTGTACACAATAAAGCCAAAATAAATCAAATAAACTTTATGTTCCCTTTTAAGCAGAGAAAAAAACAACCCTGGTTCTCCCTAACAGAAACAGACTAACTCTTTCATTTACTTCACAGCCGCATTCAGTGTAAAATATTCATATTCTAATCCGGCTGTTAGTTACTTTTGAAAAATGAACCCCCTTATGGCTGTTCAAATTGAAAAAAAAAAAAGGTTTTGTGACTGTTCTCCTATAAGCTGAGAAAAACATTACAGAGATAATTACATGTGACATTAGTTTATTAGATAAAGCCTGCAAACAAATAGCTATTAGACTGTCTAAAAATGCATTGCAGTTGCCATCCCTCCTTATCGTCCCACAATACCTGGGAATGGTACTTACTGTCTGTTAGATTTGGCTATCTCATCAAACAAAAGTTTCCAGCGAGGGCGGCCGATAATAAGACGAGAGTTCAAAGCCTGGTATTTTTCACCAATTATTTTCTGCAAGAAATATCACAGTGGGATCCATAAGAATTTGTGAACTAGCAGATTACATATTGTGTAATGCTCTGATAACAGCCTCCGTTGTATCACTGCTGTGTGTGTCTTCCTATCTTTAAAGGAGTGTAGACACAACAGGAGGGCAATAGCTAATAACGATCCTGCAGTGAGACAGACACAACGACAATACATCAAAAGGTGAGTTAATAAGAGACCTGAACTCTGTGGACATCATGCCACAAGCAGCTGTTCCTTTTCAGACACACCACAATCTTTTTTTTACTGAAATAATCATGGTCTAATATAGACTTAGCAGCCTTTGGCAAGCCAGGTGTTGTAAAACTACATGTCCCAGCATGCCTTGAAAATCAGAAGCATGAAGGAGCATTCTGGGACTGCAGCTACACCTGAGCAGGAGAACCACAGGTTGTAGAATATACTACATTATAACAAATAATGAGCTATACACAAACACAGAATAAGTATAAGCTGAGATTGACTTGTTTTTATTTTATCAATATGGCTTCTATCGGACAACAAAGCATTGGAATCATGTATAACATACTTAAAAAGAAACTAAGGGAAAAAGGCTTATTAGGCAGCGGGCAGTTTTACCATTGACCTGTAAGGGGGTGAATAAAAGTACTGTGTAGCAGACACTGTGCATGATAGGGCAATGTGCATTGCGTTCAGTGGAACAGAAATACTATGAGATATTACATATAGGGAACTAGAACACTGATGATCAGAGGGAGAATGTTAAATGTTTAGAATTTATTCCTCATATGAAAAAGTATACAAAACACAGCCTAAGTTACAGTGCACTTGCCCACTCTCTAGGAAATGTCCGGGAGACTCAAGAATCCTGGATCTCTCGGACTCCCGGGAAAGCAGGCAATTATCCCGCAACCTGCCAGTAGGGAGTCTAAATGCTGCCATTCACCAAGAATCACATCATTTTAGTCCCGCCTCCCACGACAAAATGACGAGATTGGTGGCGTCCCATCCCCTTCCACCCTCCCACTCCACCCCCCTCCGGCTGTGGCACTCCTGACAAGAGGACTGAATCTTATGTTACACCCAGGGACGGGCTAGACCGGGGGGCAGGGGGGCAGCGGGCACCCGGGCCGCTCAGTCTAACGGCTGTTCGGGCCGACCGCCTCCCCCCGTCCATGCAAAAAATAGGTTAATATTGCCAGCGGCTGGCCTGTGCGCTCCCCGGGCTGATACCTGCCAGCCCGCACCTGGTTACACCCCAACCTAGTTTTGGATCTGTAATATGATATTGTAGCCTTAGCCCCAGACATTAACCCTTTCATGTTACCCAGGCCTTTATCAGAGCCAAGTACTATAAAACAAAGAAATGCTCTATGAAAACTAAGGACACGCCTCACCCTATGCTAAAACACATCAAACACAAATACTGCTTTTCATTCTGGATTACAGACAATGGTAGTTATCTAGAAATACATTTCTATAAGAACGGAGTCTTGAAAAAAAAATCTGCTTTCCCTGGCAGGTAAGACACATCACAGACACAGCAATAATGGAAGTTTCTGCTGTAAATCTAAAATTATACCCATATTTGCCAACTTTTCCTCACCGGCATCAGGGAGATCCAGGGGGAGGTGGGCATGCGGGGGCGGGTCTTGATGAATCGCATCATTTTGGCACCGCCCCCTAAACGTTTGTCACAATTTTGGCCAATTACAGCAGAGGGTGGGACTAAGATAACGCAATATTTGCATCATTAAGCCCCTGCCCTGCTCTCCCGGGAGGTCTCCCAGAAATGCGGGAGTCTCCCGGTCATTCAGGGAGAGTAGGCAACTGTACATTAAATAAAAGCAGCTAATGAATCTCTAGAGACTGAAGTGTCTTTTACATTTCTGTCTCCATTACTGAAGTCATGTTGTCTTAGCTGTCAGTCTTTGATTAAATCTTGGTCTCCATGAAAATGGCCACCTCCATAGGCATCAATACATGAACATAGGACACAATTTCTGAACTGTGTCATCCTGCCACAGATGGCGAAGCCAACCACGTCTTGTACTGGCTCAGCATCAGGGAGAATGCCAGACTCTTCAGGGAGTGAGGGAGATCACCCCTATTTCAGGGAGTCTCCCTGACATTCAGGGAGAGTTGGCAAGTATGATTATACCTAGGACAAGATCCATAAGACAGAGATCTTACCTGTATCCCATCTGTCTGGCTGAGGTACAGCTGGATGTTCAAGTAGTCTGGTCGATTTTCTTGCCAAAGCTGACAGATAAACATGATGAACACAACATGAGTTCTAATGCCGGGGGGACATGTTTTCATTACCTAAATGTTCTTTTGCAAGATAGCAAATAATTTCTAATGGAAAAGCATTAGCCAGAGATTAAGGAATCCACATGAAACATTTTGCAATGAATTAAAGGACGGGAACATTATCCTTATTCTAAGTACTGAGGCCTCATGCTATTGCTTATTGTCATTGAATTTTGATGTTATCTGTGATCAGTGTTCACTATAACACTTGTGTAGTAAAGAAATTAACACACCCCTGACTGTAAATTATCCCAAGTATTATAAGACTCCTTGGATTTCCGGACCTGTATAATAGCAATCAGCCTGTGGCCTCACACCTTATAGGGTCGTAGAACTCAACAGTGCTTTCTAAAATAATATACAGGAGGGGGATACTTATCCCATACACACACATTACACTATGCGTCCCAACAGGCTCCATGTGGGCAGGACTGTTCCGATTCATGGATCCAGAAGGGGGTGTGGCCTTGTGGTAAAGTGGGTGTGGTTTGGGAAGATCTAGGTATTTTTTAGGCGGACTGTGGAAGGGGGTTATTTGTGTACCACTTTTTCAAATGCATTACATACACACATCACACTCTTACTGAAATTATGTTACCACCATGTCAATAAGGTATTGGGGGATGCTGCCAAAGTATTGATTAGAGATAGAGATCAACACATCTTATATCACAAAAAGTAATATCTCTTTCTCTCCTGCTTACTCTCTGAGGATGACACGGGTGCTTAGAGGAATTCAATGGGACATTTAGAACAATTTGGATCTATGTACTTTGACACCACAATCTGCCTTAGTATAATGGGAGCCTCACATATATAATGTTGTATTAGGGACCCTGCTCCTTCCACTATATAACTCTCAGTCTGTGGCTTCCTGCTGCCTCCATTCCCCTCCTCACATCATGTCACTGCTCCGGTCACATGCAGCCCTGGCCTTACTAACACATCACTTATCTCCTGATATACTCTGTGCTGCTGGGGGACCCTGCTTCTTCCACTATATAACTCTCAGTCTGTGACTTCCTGCTGCCTCCATTCCCCTCCTCACATGATGTCACTGCCCCTGTCACATGCAGCCCTGTCCTCACCAACACATCACTTATCTCCTGATATACTCTGTGCTGCTGGGGGACCCTGCTTCTTCCACTATATAACTCTCAGTCTGTGACTTCCTGCTGCCTCCATTCCCCTCCTCACATGATGTCACTGCCCCTGTCACATGCAGCCCTGTCCTCACTAACACTTCACTCATCTCCTGATATACTCTGTGCTGCATACTATGACGGCACTATATAAATAGAATAATAATCTAAATTTCCACAATTAGAGTTAATACAACCATGCGTAAAACCCCATATGTTTACGTATTCAATACCTGCTCAGGTATATGTACTATACTCTATATTGATTTTCTTTTCACAATGTTCTAGTGATGAATATAAATATGATCTGAGAATTCTCCATGAGCTTCGTTTTATATCTTTTTAACAGTCTGCTTAGATTTTCAGATACTCCGTCCAGCTTGATCGTTTTCTCAGAGAACTACTTGATTCATCTGAACAATGATCGGCATCCAGGCTGCGGGGGCTGCCAGGAGCCAGGTTCAAGATGGATGGAGTGTGACAATTGGTATAAAGATGTTATGAAGCAATCAGTTTGGTTTAATGGTTTAACAGTCTTCTAAAAAGAGGGACTGTAACAACGCTTTATTCAATATCATAATGACAGGCTCCACATTTTCTTTGTACGTCTGAGCCAAGGGGAGTCATGCAGGGATGACAGCCGGGCACCAGTTGTTAAAAATGGCTAAAAGTCAAGCGTTTGTAGGTTATTATTTAGGAAGTGACCTAGTACGTTTTATATTAGGTCCACCAAGATGTATTTCCCACTATAGTGAAAGTATGAGCACAATGGAATACTGACATTACATAACTTGTTATCATTAAAATGGTATTGTTCAATTTATGTTGTATTTAAAACTTAAACTATCCTGAGATAACAGTGTACCTGTCTCCAGGGGCCTATTTTGAGCGCATCGTACACAAAATCACTCTGCGCAGAAACTTTCGTGAACGCAATCCTGTTCCGTACACTAGTGAGTGCAAAGGACACTTACTACAGTCTACAATTTTGGGGAGTGATCTGGGTGGGAAGAGGCGCTTTGCCGTAGTGAATTTACAGTACGGACGTGCCAAACACAAGCGCACGCAGCCGCATCGATTCAAGCTTCGGGCACCTCAAAGTTACTTGTTTTTCTGCCGTATCTCTTGCTCCAGCTACAGGGCTAGTCTAAGTCCTGATCAGTAGTGATGACAGTCTTGTGTGCATGCTATAACATGTGTCTGCAATCACCAGCTACTGTGAAAATGTATTTTATTTTTAGTAGACATTAACAACCTTGTAATAAATGTATTTCATGGGGAAAAAAAATCCTAAAAACTGGTTTTTTTTTTTAACATTAATGCCTTAATAAATAATGCCTTTATTATTATCAGGTGACAATAATACAAGATTTTTATTTATTGTTCTGTGCGTTCTTTGGAGAATTTATAATCCACCTCGGTATTGGACGCATCCTGCTGCATCCGGTGTAGTACAGCCCAGCAGACCTGCCCCCGATTTCAAAAGCACATGCATCTAGAGATCCGTGCCTTGCTGAATTTGGGCGAGCGCAAAGCCTAAATACGTGGTGTAATACTGAACGCGGATTGCGCTCAGAATACGTGCCTTGACGTATCAGGCCTAAGGTTACCGAGGGCACCAGTATTTTGTGCTTTTACTTTTACCCTGCCTCTGCAATGATCACCAGCTACCCTACGGATTTAAACTAAAACACAATACCCATTGGATGACAATGGGGGATAATATAGTGTGTAGTGTGTGAGTGATGGCACAGGGGGCTTGTGGCAGTGTGTGTGTGTGTGTGTGTGTGTGTGTGTGTGTGTGTGTGATGGCACAGGGGGCTCTTGGCAGTGTGTGTGTGAGATGACACAGGGGGCTTGTGGCAGTGTGTGTGTGTGTGTGTGTGTGTGATGGCACAGGGGGCTTGTGGCAGTGTGTGTGTGAGATGACACAGGGGGCTTGTGGCAGTGTGTGTGCATGGTGTAACATGGGGCTTGTGGCAGTGTGTGTGTGTGATGGCACAGGGGGCTTGTGGCAGTGTGTGTGTGAGATGACACAGGGGGTTTGTGGCAGTGTGTGTGTGTGAGATGACACAGGGGGCTTGTGGCAGTGTGTGTGTGAGATGACACAGGGGGCTTGTGGCAGTGTGTGATGGCACAGGGGGCTTGTGGCAGTGTGTGTGTGTGTGTGATGGCACAGGGGGCTTGTGGCAGTGTGTGTGTGTGATGGCACCGGGGGCTTGTGGCAGTGTGTGTGTGTGATGACACAGGGGGCTTGTGGCAGTGTGTGTGTGTGATGGCACAGGGGGCTTGTGGCAGTGTGTGTGTGAGATGACACAGGGGGCTTGTGGCAGTGTGTGTGTGAGATGACACAGGGGGCTTGTGGCAATGTAGTGTGTGTGTGAGATGACACAGGGGGCTTGTGGCAGTGTGTGTGTGAGATGACACAGGGGGCTTGTGGCAGTGTGTGTGCATGGTGGCACATGGGGCTTGTGGCAGTGTGTGTGTGTGAGATGACACAGGGGGTTTGTGGCAGTGTGTGTGTGAGATGACACAGGGGGCTTGGGCAGTGTGTGTGTGTGATGGCACAGGGGGCTTGTGGCAGTGTGTGATGGCACAGGGGGCTTGTGGCAGTGTGTGTGTGTGATGACACAGGGGGCTTGTGGCAGTGTGTGTGTGAGATGACACAGGGGGCTTGTGGCAGTGTGTGTGTGTGTGTGTGATGGCACAGGGGGCTTGTGGCAGTGTGTGTGTGAGATGACACAGGGGGCTTGTAGCAGTGTGTGTGTGAGATGACACAGGGGGCTTGTAGCAGTGTGTGTGTGTGATGGCACAGGGGGCTTGTGGCAGTGTGTGTGTGAGATGACACAGGGGGCTTGTGGCAGTGTGTGTGCATGGTGGCACATGGGGCTTGTGGCAGTGTGTGTGTGTGTGTGATGGCACAGGGGGCTTGTGGCAGTGTGTGTGTGTGAGATGACACAGGGGGCTTGTGGCAGTGTGTGTGTGAGATGACACAGGGGGCTTGTGGCAGTGTGTGTGCATGGTGGCACATGGGGCTTGTGGCAGTGTGTGTGTGAGATGACACAGGGGGTTTGTGGCAGTGTGTGTGTGTGAGATGACACAGGGGGCTTGGGCAGTGTGTGTGTGTGATGGCACAGGGGGCTTGTGGCAGTGTGTGATGGCACAGGGGGCTTGTGGCAGTGTGTGTGTGAGATGACACAGGAGGCTTGTGGCAGTGTGTGTGTGAGATGACACAGGGGGCTTGTGGCAGTGTGTGTGATGGCACAGGGGGCTTGTGGCAGTGTGCGTGATGGCACAGGGGGCTTGTGGCAGTGTGTGTGTGAGATGACACAGGGGGCTTGTGGCAGTGTGTGAGATGACACAGGGGGCTTGTGGCAGTGTGTGTGATGGCACAGGGGGCTTGTGTAAATGTAATGTGTGTGTGGTAGGTGGTGGTTAATTAATGGGTGCTCTTTTGTTTGTGGGGTGATGGTGGGGCAATTGAATTTAATAGTGGGGACTATTAATTTAAGATGGGGTGGTTTGGGGGCTATTAATTGAATGTGGGGGTGAGTTTGGGGAGAATGAGGTCTATTTATTAAATGTGAATATGAATTATTTAATGGCAGTGACGGCATAGGTATATTTATTATACGCAAATAAAATTTATTTATTGCTGGGGCTGTTTGGAGGGAGGGAAATAGGTTTATTTATTAAATGGGAAAGCTATTACTTTAATGTTGGGGCTGGAGGAAGGCCTAAGTATTAATCGTGGGTCCTATTGATTTAACGCCGGAGCTGGTTGGAATTTTCTAAATGTACCCATTTTTCTTTTCCAAATAGGGCCCCCAACATTCCAGGATCCAGTCAAGCCGCAAATTAAGAAACCAGCAGCCACAGGTGGTGAAAGTGACAAGAACAGGTAGGAGAGAGCAGGACAGTCTGTGAAATGTTCTGATTCTAGTGGGACAATCCTTATTTTTGGTGACTGTTCTGCCCAATATAAGGGGCAGGACAAGACTGTGTACTCTTTATATACACACTACATTCTTTATATACTACACTATGGTTCTAGCTGTCCGTAGTGGGCTTACCACACCCACTCTAGTAGTTTGGCTACACCTCTCTAGTGGCTGGCCACTACCCCTCTGGTGGGCCTCTACCATTATATTCCCCCTGTCAGCCCTTCACGCCCCAGTCCGACACTGTACCCAAGCCCTTGTATACGACACACACTACTCCCTTCATTGTATACAATTGTTTCCAGATATCGGCTTTCTATAGAATCCCAGAGGAACAAAAATAAATGTGTCTGCCTGATGATATCAACATATTCCTGAAACACACAGGAGAAAGTGAGCCAGAAATAGCCCTGTGCTTAGTAAAAGTTATAGGAGGGGCCTGTACAAGCTGATAACAAGGTCATCTAAAAGAAAATATCACTAAGTGAAAAACATTTGAAAACACATTCAGCAACAAATAAATATGACTCAACCATTTCCCCCACATACATATTAAAGCCATTCTTGCATTTATTTATTTTTTACATTGTAAAGGGTAGTGTTGGGAGAAGCATATTATATCGGCATAGCGGACATGATGACCGAACAATGTGAAAACAGTAATAGAATATCAGAGACCTCTGTATATTGTGGGATGAGAAAAATGAGAACACAGAACTGAGTAAGGAATGAAAGGGATCTGAGCACAAAAAATATAGTCACAGCCTTGGACAGGAAGGCAAAGTAATTGGCTCCATTAAACGAGGCTTTCACATATGGAATGGGAAAACGTCTATTGCTGCAAACATTCAATTACTTTCTTTACCTTTTTGTGTAGAGTACACAGCAGATCAGCAAACCAGAGGAAAGACTGGATGTCTCGGCATATCCACACGAAATACAGCCTCCGCAGCTTGTATTCTGCCCACTTGTCTCTGAATAAAGGAATTCAAACATAATTAACAACGAAACTCGGTGTGAAAGGGACGTTACAGCCCGAGAGTGCAGACAATCCATTTATTTAAAAAAATAAAAAAAAAAAGAGTGAAAAAGAATCAATTTGTGATAATGCGCTTAATGAAACTAAATAATGACGCTGTTTAAATGCATTGCTGGCTTATTCACATTACTTTACCAATTAATTGTTCATCAACACAACATTGTAGTTTGAGACATGGGCTCAATGCCAAATGGCACAGAACAGGGATTCTCTACCTGTGGTGCAGCTCTAGGGGAACAGCAGACGTATTTAAGGGGTACTTTCACCGGTTCACAACCTCAAAATAACAATTTCATATGGAAGTGATAAACAAAATGTATTTAGAACAAATTAGAAAGGTGATTTTTAAACAATGAATGACATAAAAGGTGATTGTCAAACTGTAACATATTTAGACACATTCGAGGGTCTATAGAATAAATATACACATTTTTGGGGTACTTGGGATAGGCTGATACACACTGGGGCAGTGACACACAACATTTCCTCTTTGGGGACTGCACAGAAGAAGGAGGGAGAGCACACTTCACGCCCTCCTTCTCCGTATTGCTGCATGACCTCCCTGTGGTCATGTGACATGGAACTCTGCTGCTCCGGTCTTTCAATCCTTATCTTTGCAATAAGGATTGAAAGGGATCACGTTTAAAATGCAGACGTTAATAAACAGGGGCCATAGGGTGTGAACCAGGAGAGAAGAGTGCTGTAAAGGTGAAGGGATAGAAGGATGTCCAAGAGAAGAGTGTGGTTGTCTGTATGGAAAGTGATCAAGGGAAATGAGTAGAAAAGCCAAATGAGCGCATTAGTTCATGGAGAGAAGGGGGATAAAGAGATAAAAGCAAAGGCTGAGAACTGAGCCTTGAGGGACCCCAACAGATAGAAGAAGCAGAAGGGAGGATGTATCAGAAGTAGAGACTCTGAAGGAGCTTTTAGAGAAATAGGAGGAGAACCTGAGAGAACTGTACTGTGGAAGCTAAGGGAGTGAAGAGTATTCAGGAGAATAGGGTGGTTGACTGCATTATTGGATGAGTAGAGAGCAGTGGCCCTTCGACTTAGATGTGAGTAGATCATTGGTCACTTTAGTGAGTTCAGTCTTGATGAAGAAGAGAGGAAGAAGTGAGTGGAGTAAAAGCGGAGGGTGGGCTGAGAAAGGTTGGCAAAGATGCAATAGGGATTGGTTACCTGGGTAAAACTTAGAAACTTAAAAAGTAGGTTTGCTAGGTGAAATAAGGTAGCATATTAAAAAGATAGGATAATTTTATAGTGGAACGAGATTTTCTCCACTGGTGTTTGGCAGTATGGGCGCACCGTGGCAAGTGATGGGTATGTTCGGAGCCAGGGTTGGGTTTTTGTGTGGTTTTGGGTGTGTGTGGTGGCTGTAGCTGCCTTATCTATGGCTGCAGTGACTGTAGACAAGGAATAGGATTGGGCCAAGGCCGTATAGGTGTCGTTGTGGGGGAAGGGGGGGGGTGACTCAGAATGTGCAGCCAGGGTACAGTATGCAGCTTTCTTCCCCACCTTACCGGTCACTGGGTCAAAGATTGTGGCTCCAAAGGCTAGAGCAGCTGCAGAGTAGAGAGGAATAGGTCGTGGATGGATGGAAGTTTGCTAGGGACACATCCAGTGTTTCACACTGCATAGGGAAAGGGGGGGACGTATAATGGAGAGATGAGAATGAGGTTGGAAGAACGTTGTGGTTGAGAGATTTTGAGGTGGAAGGAGGAAGGTGAGCAGATAGTGGGGATTGTGTGGTGCCTGGGTTGGGAGCTGTCGCCAGGAAGGCATGGATGAGAAAAAGAACTGGGGAGGGAGATATGTGGGTGTTCCTGATTCTCCAGGATGTTTACAATATTAGTCACTTATATTTTCACAAATATCTATTATTACATGCCACCATTGGTGCCACATCACGGGGCCTATATTACAACGGCTGAGTGACAACAGCGACATTAGTAGTACAAATAAACAGTTTACAATACCCCCAAATGCGGAAAATCCTTAAGCCCTCCAAATTAAATACAAATATCTCATGTAAAAATCTTCAATATTAATATCAGACATCAAAATAAGTAATAAAGTAGTTAAAGTAATTACCTTCTTCACCAGAAGTCCGTGCCTCAACTTGTTAATCAAAGAGTGAAACTGGCAACTCAGCCTCACCCAGACAGACGCCCAAGAACCTAACCCCCTTACTAGTAGGGCAAGGAAGGTGTTACTTAAACCCCCATACCAAACTCAAGGGTGGACAGACCCTGGTAAATGGGTTTTTAACATGAGGGGTTAATATCTATTTTGGGCATTATATTAATTTGAGGGACGATCTTATGGGTTTATTAGAAAGCAGAGAAAGCCCATTACTCAATTCATCCTCTTTTGCAAGCTAGAATATTGTCGCACACCATCAGTAGGCTACGTGGCTGCTACTGATCCCCAAACGTAATGTTTCCACCTAACAACTAAAGCTCTAAATATAATTTTATAGCACTGCACAATCAATAAAAAAAAGAGGTAAATACAATGGGTCAAAAAAGGACAGCAATCGAGTCTGCTGCTTCTTGCTGACCCCGAATACTCTTTACAAGCTGCTAAAGACGAAACTCCAGGGAATCCATTTAATAAAGCAGATAGGAAGCTAAAAGTGTCACACAGACCTCATCAGAATTCTTGTTTGCAGCCTAACCCCAATATGACTCTTGAGAAAGTAGATAATGAAGTGGGCCAGACAGAGGCGTCTACTCCTCACATCTTTGCTATTACAAATCCAGTGCTCGGAATCATGTCAAGATTACTGAGCGCTTCTGAAATGTGAAAAACAATCATAGTAAAGGAATCTAAATGTAAATATACATGCCAGAATCATATCAATCCAGGTAGAAGACCAATGTTGCGGAAAGAAACACGAGTTCTCTATAAATACTAAATAAATGACAGTAATGTTCCTGAAGGGAGAACATCTCTACTATCTATACTGCATGCACTGCTTTGAAGATTCTATTCTCCTGTTGTTTCAGGTGTGTATGTAAACGTCACATGTAATGCACTCTACACGGATAGACCCCTTTATATGCCCCAGCATCGACATAATCATCATACATTTCAAATGCATCTTAATACACAACTTCCTGTACATACAGAATAAGAAATTATACTGAGAGCTGCATCTGGAGTAGTGGTATTGTGCAGCTGTCCATAAATACAGAATAGGAACAAGTACAGAGAACTGCATTAATTATACAGAACTAGACATTATTATTATTATCGGAGATTTGTAAGGCACCACAGTGCTCCGCAGCGCCTTTCACTAGGGAAAACAGGACATACATAAAACACGGACATTCAAGGCAAACAAAATAAATGTAGACATGAAAACAAAGGGTATGAAGGACCCTGCTCATTAGAGAGCTTACATTCTAAGTGGAAGAGGGCACAGCTGAAACAAGAGGAGCGAGTGTGGCTCAGAGTGGAGATTGGGACAGTTGTGAGGGTGTATTATTGTGAGTAGTATCATCGGGGATAAGATAAGCTTTAAAAAAGAGATGGGTTTCTAGAGAAAGTCTAAAGATTTGAAGGCTGTGGGGGAGATTGATTGGGCGTGATAGGGAATTCCATAAGTGGGGAGCAGCACGGGAGAAGTCCTGTAGGTGGGAGTGAGAGGTGGTTACCAGAGATGAGACAAGGAGCAGACCAGATGTAGATCTAAGTGGGTGGGAGAGAGAGTATTTTGATATGAGATTTGAGATATATGAAGGGGTAGTGTTGTTGAGGGGTTGGGGGTATGTGTAGGTGACACTTAAAATCCGGACAGCACATACTACGACATCATGACATTGAGGCCGGCATGCCTGACACACTCTTCATTCCAAAGCATTCCAATGAATAAAGATGCCGGCGTCTATAGTGACATCACTTTTAAGCCCGTCTGGTATTCTTGTTGCTGTTAAGGTGGTAATTTAAGGAAGACACGGCTGTACAATGTGCTTTACAAAGACTTGTACATTGTACAGCCGGTGTCCTATGAATCAGGCCCTAGATCTTTTGAATCTATTATGCATATTAAATCTTAGGCACATTAATGAATAAAGCGTTGCTAAGTCAATAAGGTAATTATCATTGTCAGCGTAGTATATATACACACAGAAGTTGGCATACGTACAATAACTGGTTGAGAATTGATGCAAATGGCGTGACACCAATACCTCCAGCGATACAAAGGCCGACCTCGTAATTCAAGGCTTCTTCAGAGGCGCTGCCAAAGGGACCATCAATATAAATTCTGTGAATACAAAATACAAATGTGTTTATATTAAACTTATATAACTCCAAAAACCTGGTAATGGTTTGCAATACTTGTTTATTTATTTATTAACTTTCATTTATATAGCGCTAGCATATTCCGCAGTGCATTGCAACTGGGAACAAAGACAGTAGACCAGGTATTGACAGACAAAGTGGTAGGAGTGCTCTGCTCGCAAGCTTACGATCTATAGGACAAGAGGAAACTTTGAGGTTAACTTTCTTACTTTCTGTGGCGTTACTATATATTGCAAATTGGTCCAGATATACAATAATGGGAAAAAGTGCTTAGTGGGCTTTATGATTCTGTAGCACAGTCAGTTTGGGGATCGGAGGGTTGTTTGAGAATACAACATACTTGCCAACTTATTCTAGTTGGCGTCCGCCCTCGTGGCGCAATGCTGCAAACGCGTCATTTTACAACGAGGGGCCAGGCCAAATGCAATTGCGGCATTTTGGACCTAAATCTGCCGACTTCACTAGGAAGTGGGCAGATGCGGGAGACTGCCATATACTCCCGGGAGTCTGGGAGACGCACCTGGAATCCGGGAGTCTCTCGGACATTCCGGCATAGTTGGCAAGTATGGAATAGAAATAGAATAAATGTAAGGTTGAGTGAACTGTGTAGATGGGTGTTGATCGGTAGAATAGCCTAAAGAGGCTAAGAAGAAGGTTCAGGGATTTGATGAACTTGCCTAAAGAGGTTTTCAGGGAATGCTTGATGGTTTGGAACAGGTCTGGCCAACCTGTGGCTCTCCTGATGTTGTGAAACTACAAATCCCAGCATTCCTTGCACGTTATTAGCTGGCTATTTGCTGGTAAAGCATGTAAGGGCTTGTAGTTTTACAACACCTGGAGAGCCACAGGTCGGCCAGTCCTGGTTTGGAGGTCAGCGGGAAGTCTTGTTGTACACAGGAGGGAATTCCACAGATACAACCCAAAAAAAAGTAACGTACCCGGGAATAGGAGCAGATAATGGTTGTGGATGATAGACGCAGATCTTGAACAGAGTGGAGATGTTGAGATGGAGATATTTTGAGATAAATATATGTTGGTGCAGTTTTGTTAATGGCTTTGTATGTAAGTAGAAGTATTTTAGATTGATTCGGTAAGATACAGACAACTAATGTTAGGACTGACAAAGTGAGGCAGCAGAATAAGTCTAGCTGCTACATTCAATATAGACTGTAGGGGTGAAAGTCATTTTTTGGGAGGAGCAGTAAAAAGGGAATTGTAATAGTTAATGCAGAAGATCGTGAGAGCACAAATTAGAGTTTTGTGTCTTGAGTGAGATACGGTGTATTCTAGAGATGTTGCTTAGATGCACGTTACAGGACTTGGATACAAAGCAAGCTTGATGGGGATAGTGTTTATTGTACAGTTATCTATAGAAATAGAGGGGTCAGGTAGGTAGCTTCTGTTGGCTGATGGGAATATTATTAGTTTAGTTTTTGAGAGATTGAGTTTGAGGTGACAAGAGGATATCCAAGTTGAAGTGGTAGAAAGATTTAATGGGGGCTAAGACATATAGCGAGAGATCTGGAGAGGATAGATTCATTTGGGTATTAGCCACATAGCAATAGTCATAGTTTAAGTGATACTGAAGTCTAAAGGAGCTTATTAGTTTTTCAAAAGAAGTAGTATAGATAAATAAGATCAGGGGACTAAGGACTGAGCCTTGTGATACTCGAACAGATGGGCAGCATGGTGGCTAAGTGGTTAGCACTTCTGCCTCACAGCGCTGGGGTCATGAGTTCAATTCCCGACCATGGCCTTATCTGTGTGGAGTTTGTATGTTCTCCCCGTGTTTGCGTGGGTTTCCTCCGGGTGCTCCGGTTTCCTCCCACACTCCAAAACATACTGGTAGGTTAATTGGCTGCTATCAAAATTGACCCTAGTCTCTCTCTCTCCTTCTCTGTCTGTATGTGTATGTTAGGGAATTAGACTGTAAGCTCCAATGGGGCAGGGACTGATGTGAATGAGTTCTCTATACAGTGCTGCGGAATCAGTGGCGCTACATAAATAAATGGTGATGATGATGATGATGATAAAAGAAGCTGAGAGTAGGTAAATCCAGATAAAGGAGTAATTTGAAGAGAACCAGGATAGGAGAGACTGCAGCATTTGCATTTAAAGTGAGTGGTGAACAGTGTCAAATATAGCAGAGAAGTCAATGAGACATACAAGCGAGCAATGACCTTTAGACTTAGCAGTGATCAGATCATTGACCACATTAGTCAGTGCAGTCTATGTGGAGTGTTAGGAACTAAAGACTGACTGAAGAGGGTCCAATAGGTTGTGTCAGGAAAGCTTCTTAAGTGACATGGGAGCTGAGAGATGGGACATTAATCTGGGAGAGATTTTTTTTTTGAATAGGAGTAATAACCACATTGCTTGATCATAATGATGTAAATATACCAAGAGGAGAGACAGTTTATAGCTGTTATGAAGGAGTTGAGCAGTTTGTTGTTCAGGGAAGAGGATCTTGTTTAAACATCCAATTTAGATAATGAAAACTACCCAAGAAAGTGCACGTATCATCTACATACAATGGAACCAGTCATTTCGTAGGCTGGACCAACATCCATCCATCGAGTGCTTCCTCCAGGTGCTCTGGTTTGCTCTGACAGTTAATTTGGATGGTCTGGATTTAGACTGTAAGCTCCACTCTGATTGCACAGCACTCCATAATAAAACGTTGGTGTCATGTGAATAACAGTTAATAATAATAATGTGAGTTCATGTGTTACCTGTGGCCCTGTGTTTTATCATTCCATCCCTGTGTTGTTCCAGTGTTTGGATTTGACAGCGCAGACAAGTCATGCTGTTTTACCCTACGCACATTAAATACAATTCTTGTGTGTCCATCTGTCCTCATTTACAAAGATCCTGAACTTACAGATCAGTATTCTAACAGCCTGATCCTCTATTCTCATCAGCATATGTTCTCTATATTTCCCTGTTGTACAGTGCTGTGGGATATGTTGACTCAGTATAATTAAGGTATATATCTCTGAACAATGAAAGGCCCTGGGCACCACCATGAATGTGGTAGATAAAAAGATGTCACTGAGGGATGAATGTAATTAAACAATAATGGAATGTGTACTCTGGGGCATAAGGTTTTATGACACAGTGATGAGTGAGAGTTAGGCGGTATGTTAAATATTGGTGATAACTTAAAGCAGTGTTTAGGGTCAGCAAACAATATAAGAAGTGTCCATTTGACTGAAATCCATGGAATTGGAGAGTAATCCTAGGAATGAAGAACAGGAAGTAGAAAATAAAACAGGGAGAGTAGTCAATCATTTAACCGACTGGTAGGCAATCCACTGGTGCATCCAGTTGCTGTAGAACTGTAAGTCCAAGCTCTTTCTTCCGAACATAGGAAACCTCATTTTTTTTAGCATTTGAAGTCCAGCAAGTAGTGTGAGCCAGACAAAGGTAACCCTCGACTCTCATGCTTTTGTGGATGTTGTGGAACTAAAAATCATCATCGGCAGCAGCTATTTATATAGCGCCACTAATTCCGCAGCGCTGTACAGAGAACTCACATCAGTCCCTGCCCCATTGGTGCTTACGGTCTAAATTCCCTACATACACACTGAGAGAGAGAGAGAGAGAGAGAGAGAGAGAGACTAAGGTCAATTTAATAGCAGCCAATTTACATACTAGTATATTTTCTTTGGAGTATGGGAGGAAACCGCAGCACACGTAGGAAAACCATGCAAACTCGGGGAGAACATACAAACTCCCCATGTTTGTGTGTATGCACTGACAGCCACAGGTAGGTAACATGCAACTGCTGTTGCATGTGAAAAAAAAAATATTCGTAGAACACTTCAGCACAAATACTATTAATTAACCACAGCATACAATGTTTCTTTTTTTTTTCTTTGTTGGTTCCTGGGTAAATCATAATTATTCATGTAAATGTAAACTACATCACTTAAAAAGACAATATGCTTAATTTTTTTTGTATCCACCATCCTTTGGTTACTAAAATTAAGGATCACATTTCTTGCCGTCTTCTTCCACATATTTAAAAAAAAAAAAAAAAAAATTATTCTCCTACTGACTGACATCCTGTGTGCGGGTCACAGTCGGCCCCAAGAGGTCAGAGTGAGCTGTCTGAGAACTGTTTTCCTAGTGCAGTGAACCACTACATCAACTATACCTTTAAGAGGATAACATAAGAGATTACTGCCCCGCAGTCATTAAAAAAAACCCACTAAAAATATCTCCAAGGCAAAAAAAAGTTCAAGAAAATAATATGCTATTGAAGATATAGCACGTTATCACCGACATCAGATAATGAAATAACGAGGCTGACAATTAAATGTCAGCTTAGTTATAATTCAGCATTAAGTTATGTTTGCAATCAAAAACAGCACATGAGAGCAGATGACAGGACAAATAAAAGCGTAATAGGGTTTTTATCTCTTATCTAGGAAGTAAACCAGAGACATATTGGTATCCGACCCTTTAGGAGCCAAAGCTTTACTTGCAAATTCCACAATGCATCCTGTATAAGCAGCACACAGCTGTTGGTTATATGTGTTTGGTTGTCTACTGGGACATGCAGGCAATGTACCAGCCTATGAGCTAGCCAGCAGCAAAAGGTAGAACACTATACAATATATCATTCTATACTAATATTTTAGTGTTTTAAGCCAATGTTAGGGTGTTATCGCACTCCATAAGGGGAAGCTCCTTCTTCCAATCTGAAGGTTCAGTAGATTTCCTTTAATTGAACACTAACGGTGCCAAGCTATGATTGCACAGAGCCACAGCATTTTCCTGACAACCCATTTGTATTCAGAATTCTCCAGGCCGTCATGCCTGGGGAATCACCCGCTATGCCGGTCATAAGACTACAAAGAGGAAAATGGCCTTAAAAGTGGTCTTGTCATCTAAATTCTACGTTTTATAGTGGCTGAATTATTACGGAAATACAGAACTGGCTTAAAATAACATTTATTTCTGCACATTCAGTAGTATAAAATGGTATCAGTTAAAATAACAAAGTCCCGTAAGCAGAGGGAAAAAAATCAGAAGCAATTGCAGATAATAAATAAAAAGCTATTGATCAAATATGTTAAAACACAATCAGTGTTATATAGTAACTAATAAGTACCAGGTATCATCGCAATGGATAATCCATCTGGAATAGTAATTATATATGTATATTAAACGCCAATGGGCTGATTCCACCAAACTGTTCTAAACCCTAAATACCTTAAAATAATGACTCACATAATGAACCTGAAATAAACCACACAGACACAGTAATACATTTTGGCTAACTAAGGTCACAGTTTATTAATTAGTTAGAAATTGTGGAACATTGTGGCAATAAAAGCGGATGCAGGCGGGCTACCGGTCACAACGAACTTTATCAGAATACTTTAAAAGGGGTTGGCCAGCCGGCCCAAATACTCCGGAGCAAACCTTACGGCGTCTGACAGACTCCGCCCCCTCTGGCCTCACAGGTACGCTTACTAAAACGATACCCAGGGCACCTGCAAAGGTGACCCCCTAAAGAGACAGGATCGAAGGGAGGATGACTCCCGCGGCCAACCAAACTAACTGCGCCCTGTGTTAACCGCTGCCTGCACCGCTGTCCCGCCTACTGGGCCTCAACTGAATGCAGAAAAAGAAGAATGGTTAGAACACATAAGACATTCTACATAAACCACAAGGGAACCTGTAAAAACACAGCTAGTCTGCAGCAGCAGGCTGCAGTTAGGGTTAAAAGTTCCCTGGGATCCTCTTTTAGCACACACACACAGGTGTTCCACATGGGTGTGATTGGTTATGCTTTGCTGTGATGTGTTTGTAGTGCTTGGGGTGGAGGATAAAACACTCTCTGTATGTGTGGGTGGGACCACCGATGCCAGTAAGTGGCCAGCTTGCAGACAGGGAAGTGATGTCTAGCCAGATGTAGGTGGGATTTTTGTGTATTGTTTCTGATATGATTGCTGTACCAGCCAATAAACAGTTACCTGTGTCGGATTCCCGTGAATGCTGTACTTTCTCACAATGCATATATATATATATATATATATATATATATATATA
The DNA here is from genome assembly GCF_038048845.1 of Mixophyes fleayi. Taxonomy (NCBI): domain Eukaryota; kingdom Metazoa; phylum Chordata; class Amphibia; order Anura; family Limnodynastidae; genus Mixophyes; species Mixophyes fleayi. The sequence goes on along the minus strand of NC_134403.1, from coordinate 25,468,851 downwards.
TATATATATACACAGAGCCGTAACTTAGAATTCTAGCGCCCTGGGCGAGAAAGACAAGTGCCGCCCCCATAGCCCTCAATTTTAACCAAATTAACCTAAAATATTCCTAAATTGCGCCCCCCTTCAGCGTTATATAAACCCACTCTTATACTTGCTGAGGACCTCGTTCATCTGACAGCAATATCGATTGATTAAAGAATACTTTGTATTCATAACCTCTCTCTTTTCACAACTTACACATTTAATCACCACAGCACCTTCCTCAGAGGTGTACAGCATGCTCAAGGAGTCCCTTGTATTTAAACTCCCCGGAGATGAAATTTTACTTAATTAATTAACTAATATTCAACTGTGTATAAAGTAAACTGCCAGTTCTATGTAAAATTCACTATTACACTTAATATATGGTTTAATAAAAAAAAAGATATTTTCTATACAATACTTTTATTTTATTCATATATAATAATAAATAAAACAATATAATAATAAATAAAACAATGTCTTCAACCAGCACGGAATCCCAGGTTCTTTGTAGAGATACCATGCTCATTACACATGGGGGCCTATTTATTAATGACTACATATGCTCCCCGTCTGTACTTAGGTTGCGCATGTGCAAAGCCACTTTGTGATATAAACCAGAGCAGGAAGCCTGTGGAGAGGGATCCAAAGATTCCAATGCTCTCCCCATAGGGTAGAAGGACTAACGAAGATGGCGTTAACCAACTGGCTCAATCTCTGAAAAGCTGGGCTTTTTGGAGCTCGTTAAATTGCCCCAGACCGCAGTCCCCATTGAAACTTATGGGGACTGTGGTTTAATGCAAAACTTATCCTAATGCAGGATATATCTATGATATCTGCTGCGTTAGACTTTTATTAGATAGCTATGCAACTTCAAAATACCTTAATCAGGTAGAAAAAGTTGTTTCTGCATGGTTTATGGCTTATAAAACACAGACCCCATGGTCATACAACGACCAATACTGTTGCTTGGTGTGAGCAACAGGATCACTGTCCAATCTGACAATACAAGTCGGTAGCCACATCCAGCCAATGGTTCTCTTCAGCCAGATGGTTTCCGGCAGATCTGGGGCTTGTTAGTAGTAGAAAGATGAGCACACAAGGCTGATAGTGGTCACCTGCAGTCATCACCCGAAAACATTTGCCAACATGCTCGTTATCGACCTCCTTATTATTATTATTATTATTATTATTATTATTAAGTATCGCTGTCATTTTTGGGCTGCACTGCCCGATTTTGGGTGTAGTATCCCAGGATTACCCCTTTACCAACATGGGTAAGTTCCTCATGAATCACAAAGTTTCCAGTTATGAGACAGCCATGCTTCTACTAGGTTAGTCAAATGGGTATAGGATTAAAAATGAACTACTCACTCAAGCACCACTTTTTAACAGCCCCTGTCAGGACGGTACATTGTGCCCCGTTTGCAAAGGACTACAGGCCAACACTCAAGCTCTAAACCCTGTTTTCGTCCTAAACACACACCACACATGGTACTATTTAGTACAGCAGTAAAAAGAAACCTGCTGACAGATTCTCTTGTAATTATAATTAAGTTGTAGGCAAGGACAACTTGGGATAATTCAGCATATAAAAGTAAGGTTTCTGTAGGTTGAATTTGCAGTGATGCGGAAAGTTAGTGACTAGGATTTCCTGAAGACAGAACCCCATCTGGAAACATGGTAAACAGATATTTATTTTTGGTGTTAAGCTCCCCCCCCCTAAAACCAAACAAACAAGAACTCCTGTTCCCACTTAAGAAAAACGTGTTAGTACCAATCGTTGTAATGGCGGCTTCCCTGCCATGTAAACATATTTCAGAACATAAAAAAACATAGCGTGCAAATATTATCATGTGTGAAGTAAACAAGTTGTGGGCTGTGTGTAGGGGATGACAGTTTTCTTGACAACTAGTAATTCCGTCTGTGATGACAGAAATGGAATACGGAGGAATTTTACAGGGAAGTGCAACCTTTAGTGTGACAAGGAAAATAGTCATGCACTTCTGAAAGAGAAAACACGACGAACATCATGTCCCCAGGAACATTAGGATAATTGATGCCTTGAATAAAGCAATAGCTTTTCTCCCAAGCAGGATAGAGAGAAGAAAATGTGTATGAATGGTTCTTTACGGAGCTTTTTGCTGTATTTCCTTGCAACAACATCAGTGATGGGCAACAGGCGCCCCCTAGAGTTGCACATGACCCTTCGAGCCTTCACCTGTGGCCCCTCGGATCCACCTCGCTTTATGGTCAAATGTGCTAGTTATAACTTGTAACACATGTTTAAATTAGAGAGGTGACTCTTTGCATTGATTCAATATATTGCTTTAACTTATTATTGAGATTAAAGGGTAATGTGTGTCCCTTTTGAAGGTTAAATGTCTGTACCATGCGGCCCCCAAAGTGTTTCAGGGTGCCCCTCACTCCTCTATATACTATATTGTATAGATTCTCACAACATGTGCACATGAACAACCAACTTGCCAACTCTCCCTGAATGTCAGGGAGACTCCCTGAAATAGGGGTGATCTCCCTCACTCCCTGAAGAGTCTGGCATTCTCCCTGATGCTGAGCCAGTACAAGACGTGGTTGGCTTCGCCATCTGTGGCATTATGACACAGTTCAGAAATTGTGTCCTATGTCCATGCATTGATGCCTATAGAGGTGGCCATTTTCATGGAGACCAAGATTTAATCAAAGACTGACAGGTAAGACAACATGACTTCAGTAATGGAGACAGAAATGTAAAAGACACTTCAGTCTCTAGAGATTCATTAGCTGCTTTTCTTTAACGCATAGTTGCCTACTCTCCCGGAATGTACGGGAGACTCCATCATTTCTTGGAGACCTCCAGGGCTCCCGGGCAGGGCTGGATTAAAATGAGGTCTTGGGCATCCAGTGGGCCCTTGACAGTGCTCAACAGCGTTATTGATCGTTGTCAATGCTGCTGAGCCTGACACTGTAGTTCTTCCGCGACGCTCAGTAATCTCCTTACTGAGGAGATCTCGTGAATCTCACTCTCACGAGATCTCCTCAGTAAGGAGCTTACAGCGCGCTGCGGAAGAACTACAGTGACAGGACAGCAAAAAGAGGTAAGCGCTTGGGGTGGGGGGCGACGGGTGGCTCACGGACGGGTGGCTCACGGGGGAATGGAGGCCCCATTAGCCCAGGCTTTAATCCTGCCCTGCCGGATTAAAGCCTGAGAGCAGGGCAACCTCCCAGTTCTCACCCCTGCAATAGATAAGTGGCGGGGCTTAATGACGCACATATTGCATCATTTTATCCGCGCCCCCTGTTGTAATTGGCCAAAATTGTGACAATCAGTTAGGGGGCGGTGCCAAAATGATGCAATTTGTCAAGTCCCACCCCCGCACGCCCACTTACCCGGGATCTCCCTTAAGCCAACGAGGAAAAGTCGGCAAGTATGATGAACAGCCTCTATGGGTGCAATAAAATGTGATATGTTCTCATTATTTATACATAGTTGATTGTTAGGGTGTTTGGCCTTTGTATGTTTTCAGCTCACATTATGCTGGAGGGTTGCACAACACCGTGTTCTGTGTACATACATAATTTAATTGCGATGCTCATCTCATATATTATAGAACTCAATAAAACGTAATAAGTAAAAAAAATATATTATCAAAGTATATTTCTTATATATAGTAAGTAAATTGACCCTTCCCCTGTGCTGTCTGCACTATATTGTGTTGTAAAGACTTATAAGCATTATTATTTTTTTACTTCCTCTGTATGTGTTATGAGCGGGACAGACGGAGGGAAACGGCAGGAAAACGTTGTAAATGTGCTTCAAAGGGATCAATTATCCCTTTGCTAAAATGCTGTGATCTTTGCTCCAACAGCAAGCACAAAAAAAATCAGTATGGACTAAACGAAGTAAAGAAGATTGAATATGTACAAATGTCTTAAATTTGTGCCCATGTTCAGCAGTTGGTTGATGAATGTGTGCTAGCATAGTAATTAACGATCTCTCTATCCTGTGTCTGCAACATTTTTCTTGTAGTTTCACTCTGTGTGGATTCTGTTCTGGGTACAATGAAACCTTTTTAAGAAAAATGCTTGTGTAAATAAGCCCTAAGTAGAATAGAATGCTGCGGAACCCTTGCGGTGCCTAATAATTAAATGCTAATAAGAACTGGAGAGGAGCAATCAATGGGCAGCACAGGAATGGGATGAAATGCTGAGCTGTCAACTAGTCTCTTGAGAGGATTTGAGATGACAGACAAATTAAGCATTTCCCTGATCGCACCTGGTTGATACTCCCTAGAACAACTGGTAGTTTTGGGTTTCGTTAAGCAGATCTTGGAGACATAACTTCTACAGTTATAAGCAGTCAAATTCTCTGATCACTTTATGCTTTTAATGTCAGTAAGGGGACTATGGTTCTTATATTTGGACAGTATAGCAATCTTTTGTGACTTCTTCCAGCATCAAGTGTCCTTAATGGACATTTGCAAGCAGTAAATCACAAAGATGGGAGATGATTAAAAAGATGATTATATTATATTGCAATGTGAATCTGGAGCCTTTATTAAGTGTAATAAAAGTAGAGATGCTCACTGAGCCCCGTGTTTTGGTTTTGCCAAACCATCATTGCGTGTTTTGGTTTTGTTTGGTTTTGTTTTGCCATTTTTGAAAATAATACAATTTTTTAGGTCTAAAATAACCTAATTTAGTGCTCCACTAGTTTCTTGGATAAGTGAGGTAATTCTAAAGGTAATAAATTATGAAAAAAACAGTTTAATCCCTGGTAGGCCGTCCTTAATTCAAACACTTACCTGCAAATTATACAGAAAAACCTAGTTGTCTACCTCCTCCATCTTTGATTATTGGCAATGTAGCCATCGTCTTTGGGTGTATATTACATCCTCCACTTGTAGTTGAATAGAAAAAAAGCAGCCTGCATAGACTGTGGAATTAGAAAGTAAAAATAAATGGACCACAGTAGTTTGGTGGCCATCTATGCCCCACACCCCCGCCCTCCACTTGTACTTGAATAGAAAAAAAGCAGCCTGCATAGACTGTGGAATTAGAAAGTAAAAATAAATGGACCAAGGTAGTTTGGTATCTGTCTGCATCAGACCCCCTCTCCACTAAGAGTAAAATAGAAAACTATTCAGCCGTTATAGAGTCTAGAATATAAATAGAAATTGAGAAAGGCAATTTGGTATCTGTCTGCATCATAATCATCAACATCATCATTAGCGCCATCGTCGATTACACAAATCTCCCCCTCATCCTCTTCTAATTGAAAAGTGGCATCCTCAATTGGTGTATCAATTGGTGTATTACCGACTACACTCGGGCTGTTCAGGCACACATCAGCAGAACTGCTGAAAGGAACCTTCTTTATGGGTACACTAACAGAATGCTCACGATTAGACATACCACTGGTGGATGGACTCTCCACAGGGATTGGTGTCATTTCTGATTCAGAGCATACATTATCCTCTAATGCCTTACTGTTATCTTGCAGCTCGGCTTTCACGCGTAACAGTACTTGTGCACCACTTTTAGACTCCAAATTACTTGGTTTTGCTTTGTCACGAGTGTCCGTACAAGAAGAAGGCTCAGTAACATTTTTTGATCTGCCACTAATAGAGAAAGGCGAAGGCCTCATTCTTTCTTTGCCACTGCGTGTGTAGAATGACATGTTGGCAATTTTTTTTTATTGGCAGTTATTTTTTTCTCAGTTACACTTCTTTTTCCTTTCAACACGGTAAATTTTTTTTTGGTGTGTGTTTTTTTAACTGATTTCAAAAGACTATGTAGTTTGAAATCACCTTTCCCAGATGACGTACTGGGAACACTACCATCAGGACTGGTGACAGAACCTGGTTGCTCATTCTGCTCATATGTAGACTGCTTTGAATCCATTATGAGCCCAAAGCACTTGTAGTGCTACAAATTGTTTTAGATACTGCTGACAAATAGGACTTTTGACAGACAGAAATATTAATGCAAAAGAATGGGGGACACCCCAAAATCACTTGGGAGTGCTAAATATTATTTTTTGAGACTGCTGACAAATAGGACTTTTGACAGCCAGAAATATTAATGCAAAAGAATGGGGGACACCCCAAAGCACTTGGAGTGCCAAATATTGAAAAAAAAGACTCCTCTATCCTCCTCTCTTCTCTATCAATGACCTCCCCCACTCTCATCTCGCTCCCCTTCGATCTGTTCTTAACGCTGCTGCTAGACTTATTTTCCTTTCTCGCCGCTCCTCTTCTGTCTCCCCCCTCTACCTAGCCCTTCACTGGCTCCCATTCCCCTTCAGAATCCTCTTTAAACTCCTCACACTCACATACAAGGCCCTCGCCAACTTCACTGCGACCTACATCTCTACCCTCCTCTCTATTCACACTCCATCCCGCCCTCTCCGTTCTGCCTCTGACCGTCGCCTCTCTTCCCCCCTTATTACCTCCTCCCACGCGCGTAACCAAGACTTCGCCCGCGCTGCCCCCCTCCACTGGAACAAGCTCCCTCCCTCCATCAGAACTTCCCCCAATCTGTCCAGTTTCAAACGGGCTTTAAAAACTCACCTTTTTCTTAAAGCCTTTCAGTCTCTCACTTAACTTCCTACCTTATCTTCTGCCTCCGTCCCCCTACTCTCCCTCTCTCCCCTGCGTCTCTCTGTCTGTCCACCCCTCCCCTTAGATTGTACGCTCCTCTGAGCAGGGCCATCTCTCCTCCTGTTTCCACCACTCCTAACTCTGCTCTCCAGCTACTTAGCCCTCCTCCTCAAGGACCCTCCACCCCCCCCGTCCCCTCTGGGGGTCTCCCTGTCTTCCACGCCCTCCTTCTTGGGCTCCGTTGGTTGCGGATCCTCCCTCCCCCGCCTTCTCTAGCTGTGCATTGAGCTTACTGAGTTACTGTGCTTACTGTTTACTGTACTGTGCTGTCTCACCTTGTACTGTAACTCGTTTGTCCCTGTACGGCGCTACGGACACCTTGTGGCGCCCTATAAATAAAAAGTAATAATAATAATAATAATAATAATAATATCAATTGTTATCAGAATTGGATGAAGAATAAGATATATTCTCTGTCCCTGCTCTAATCAGCCTGTGACTACACCCTGCTCTGTCCCTCTGTCAAATAGCGATGGATTGCTGTGGAGGCTGGTATTTATGGATTTCAATTATTGTGAGAACCGAGCCCTGAGATCCGACGACGTCACAATGACGTTCAGCCTCGATTTGGATTCCGAGCGGGCGGGAGAGTACCGAGCCTGCTCGGCTCGGTACTCGGATAGGCAAAGTTCGGGTGGGTTCGGGTCTCGGGGGAACTGAGCCCGCCCATCTCTAAATAAAAGTATCCTGGATTTGAGATTTTATGCTGATTTTTAAAAATGTTCTGAGCTGGACTCAAGATGGTCAAAATAGTCAGCTTCCTTGGAGATACCAGAGTATCATTAAACTGGGAATTATCTTGTTTGGACAGTGGAATAATAGTCAATGAGGTCAGGATGGCAAAGAAAGAAAAAAAAAAGATTACTCAAGGCAGGACGTTATCAGACAGATTTCATAAATAATTTTCATGTAATTCTGAGTTTTGAATGGTGTCCTAGATGAGGAACTTCACTCTCCCTCTATAAGGGAGTCTGTCCTATTTCTACTATCTAAAAGGAAAGATCCAACCAGAATTGAGATTGGTGCTCTTCTCAATTGTGATACTGGCAAAGATTCTATTTAATCATTCAATGAGTCTTTGAGGTCAGTTGTTGACCCCTCTCAGCACTGCTAAGTGAAGGGGAAGAACACATTTTCTGTTGACCAAGACAATCGGAGAGTTGTTGGACTCAGAGGTGAGGCGAGATTGATTCTTGAGTTCTCTATTATATTTCCTTGCCATCAATCTCCTGATGAGGAGGCTTGACGGTGGACCATTGGTAGAACTATCTCTAGGCCCTGAGAAAATGCCACGAGTAATCGGCTTAGGTCAGCCATTGTCAACATGATACACTTCAAGTGCTGCAGTTGCGACACTCTATCCTTCAAAAGAACCATTAGAACAATACATTTGTTAAAAAAAAAGAAACATCACTCAACAGCAGGTATTGCAATGTAAGACAAACAAGTGTTATAAGCTCTAACAAACAAAGGTGAGAAAGAACCAATGGGGCACAAAGGAGGAAAGAGTTGGGGGTCGCAAATGAAGACTCGGAGTTGCCCATCACTGGTCTAGTCCAGCTATTGTCAGTCGCATGTTGGTGTTTAAGACTAGCTTTGGTGGTGGGCAAAAACAACGTGTTATCGATCAATTTGGTGCTGATCAAGTAGTTATTTTATTTATAGCCTTTGGAGAATTATAGTTTAATTGTCTTTGTATCTTATCCTGTCAAAATTAAAAACTAACAAGTTCTAGGCTACTTTGTAATGATGGCTGTGAATCCGGTATAATGTCATTTGCAATCACTTAGTCGTTACATTTACTGTTTATATTATTGTGTAGATGACATTATATTTGGTCACAAGAATAATAAAGCTATTAATCAGCATATACACAGTAATGAGAACGTGGGATGCATAATTAGTGATTTAGGGCATATTTATCCCCAGCACCTAGGGCCCCGTCAGCTCTAATCACGGCCACTCTTATGCAATATATGTGCACATCCGCGACTATGAGCTTTAAGGTTAAAGATGCAAATGTAAAATAGCGTTATGATTCCGACAGATCAGCATTGGTATGTAAATATATGTATCATTCCTGTTCCCTCGCTGGATTCCTCTTAATGTTAAAAATAGCTGTAGGAAGTAATCAGTATGTGAGGCATTTACTCTGCGTTAATCATTCAGTCTCAGGTCAATCTCGTTTCTTTTCTATTTTTTTAATTATTAGCCTTGTCTTCAAATGACCTCACAGGTGACCAACTAATTATTATTACAGACTGCACAATCTCGCTCATAGTAGCGACTTGGAAAAAGAAAAAAAAAAACATTGCCAAGTCACCAAGAATATCAGCATTAATTCCTATTATCTCTACTTGTTACTTGCATTGGCTGGTTTCCAATCGAGAGGCAAATTCTTCCCATTTTAAACAGCTGAAACAAGCTTTGGGTTTCTGCGTCCGATCGTTCAGGGATTGGTTACTGTAGTTAACGATACTGCTGCTTGCACCGGCAGTAGAATTGTTTTTGCTTTGTCTCGACGACCAAACTAAACTAAATATGTGTGATGTTTATATTGTTTTGTCTTCCTACTTCCATGCGGGTGTAGTTCGTCTCCTAGTGACAACACGCAATGTAAATTGTTTGGTTAAAAGGCCAAAAAAACATATTTGTATGAGAAGAGAGAGACAGTCCAGCTACTCTGATGTTTTACTGTAATTTATTTTTGTTTTGTTTCTTTTTAGTTATAAGTACTCATGTTTGTTCCATGCGCCTTTGAATTATTTTAACTGTACGAAACCCTACAACGTATAAGAAAAAAGATGAAATAATGCCCACATACATACTGATAAACTCTCTAGGTTCTGTTCATTTTATGGCTATTAAACAGATTGTTGGATGCCCAAAAGCCGGATGGGTCGCCTCTAATTCCTATTATTGTGGTGGATGTTCTACACAGGCTGTTGTCTGTTTCTACTGACCCCGCCACGGCTAACACAAAAGATTGTTTAATGTGATATGTGGAGTGTAACATTCAAAAATGTACATATGAAAGATTTTTGTCTCCATGAAGGGCAACATTGATTTATTTACGTATTATATAGTGTATTGTGCAATAAGGGCTTGACTAAAATTTGGACATGCGTCAATTTTTTGGGGAACACATATCTGTATTTCTGTACCGCGCGTGCGCACCAATTGGTGGTTGTATCTAGATTTGTGCGCATCTTAAACTTGTGTCCCCTTACGACCGTTGAGGCGAAACGTGGGGGCAGGCAAGCTTAGGTTGAGTACAGTAAGAGGAGTGTGGCATGCCCTCTTAGTGTAGATATGGCATATTTATTTCCATATACGCTTCCAAGTACGTGCATATTTTGTGGGTAGCGAAGGCATGATGTAAAGATACTTGATGATGATGATGATAACAACACCAGTAAAACCATCTAGCGGCTTCTGTTTGCGTGTTGACCCCTCCAGCTAATTGTACTTAGCGTTGCGGATATATCAACTCGCAGCCTATTTGCCTGCCATTTACATTTGGACTAAATTTATTTATATAGCGCCACTGATTCTGCAGCGCTGTACAGAGAACTCATTCACATCAGTCCCTGCCCCATTGGAGCTTACAGTCTAAATTCCCTAACATACACACACACACAGACAGACACATAGACTATGGTCAATTTGATAGCAGCCAATTAACCTACCAATATGTTTTTGGATTGTGGGAGGAAACCGGAGCACCCGGAGGAAACCCACGCAAACACGGGAGAACATACAAAATCCTCACAGATAAGGCCATGGTCGGGAGTTGAACTCATGACCCCAGTGCTGTGAGGCAGAAGTGCTAACCACTAAGCCACCGAGCTGACTACTGCGGTAAAGGATATACCCATTGGATTTTTAAAGGAGTGAGCCACAGATGTTGGAGTGCATGCATTTAATTCCATTTTATATGGAAGACGCAACTTTAGTAATAATACTGTCAAGATACTATTTTCTCTTACTCCAGGAGAGCTGGTAGTGTAGTGCTCTCTGTATACTAATTGGAAGACAAGTCGGAGTTTAGCTTCAGCCTCCTCTATGCTCTCCCCCAGGCTGTCTTCCTTGATATGTCACCAGCGCCAGTAAGACAGTGGAGCTGTGATATATGGATGAAACTGGTCTGGGAGAGAGAGAATAATTAGCATACAGAGAGGAACATTTATAAAAAAAAAATAAAAAAAAAGGCCTTTGCAGATGAATACACCGACATTTATGGTGCTCCGTAGAATGCAGAGTGCACAGGGATTTTTTTATTGGTGCAGAAAGGGGCGGGGCTTATGAGCAGTACGGCAGCGAGACACTTACGGAACAGTAAGCCTCACTTGCAGCAGAAAAAACCTGCACCAGTCAGATTTGGCATAGAACAGGCACATGGGGTAATTTGGACACTATACAATTATTTAATATAACACCCATGGATTTACAGTACCTTATAGACACAGTTAGCATTGCACCAGTTTTCATAAATACCCTCCTGACCTAATCCCACAAATTCCTGGATCAATGTGGACTAAAATAATAGACATTGAAAAAAAACCTGAAATAAATAACCCAGTATGAACATATCTATTTATTTTGTTCAAGCTTCCTGCATTTATGCAGCAAAATGTATTATATATTTTTTTTATTTCAGCAATACCCTTTGTTTTGTGCCTTCTAAATGTACAGCAACAAAGTGTTTGGGCAACGAGCCACAGGGAAAAAAAAGACTGAGTGAAATGCTTAAAACAGTTGCAGCTGTATTTAATTAAAGCCCAATCTTCGTCATAATAATACATTTCCAACATGGGCTTGTTCTCATGACATGAACACAGCTGTCGTCAAATCAAGGGTGTTTTTTTCTCTACTCTCTTTTTAGAAGCAGCTGCACTTGGGTTTTTGGATTTAAGAGTAAGAATCTCGTCAATGACTAAGTGTCTACATATCAAATGTTTTCCACTTGTCTTTGAGTTTTCCGCCTCTCACCCCCCCAGGCTCAGAGTCTACTGTTTGAGCTTTTATTAAGTCGCTTATCCAACGCCACTTGTTTCATTTTTTTGCATACATTTTAAAGCAGAAAAGCTGGATAGAATTGTATTTTTCCTTTGTAGTTGGGAGTGTAAAGTCGACACTCACAGAGACGAACGTATAAAATATTACCATTATTGGGCTTTACCATACCTCTCACCTGTTCCAGTTAGAGGGGACTGTGCAGCCATCTATACTTATATATCTATGTCCCTGCTCTTCAATTCAAGGGAGCTTTCAAGGGAGGAGAGGTGTTTTTGTGGCACCTAATGCTAGGTACACTTGCCTTCCACCCAAACGTGACCAAGCCCCCCATGTTATGTGACAACACCCCCCTTTTTTTAACCACACTCCTTTCCATCTTGGCAGGTATTCTATGGTGCTAGTCAGTTTGTTTGCAGGGCTCATCAGTCAGTAGAGGTGCCATTGTTTGCATTCCTACCTAATCCTTTACCTTCTCCCAGAACCATCCTGGGAGTCTTATTAAGAAGTGATAATCCTCTCACAATACTACAGCCTGGGGCAAAGCCTAGGGGCGCGGCAACGGAGTGAAATAATTGTGGGTGGGGCAAAATACCTTCGGGGGCAGGTTTGATAAAATAAAACATGTTGTGTGAACAGCACAGGTGTCGTCACCCTGGATTGTAATATGTGTAAACACTGATAGGCAGTTGGGGTACACAGGATAAATATATAAACAATTCAGGCTTCCAATAGATCAAAACATATTTTATTACAATGGTTAAATTAATAAAAGAAAACATTGCTCCTACAAACAAGTGCCCATGTATTGCACTGAAGGACACTTAAGGTTGTACTCCAGCATGCATCATTGGAATATCAGTACAAGTGGACCGCAATCCATGCCAGCAGCCACGTTTAAGATCCACATCTGGGAAATCTTATCTGAACAAGCCCTGCTACATACTTTGATGTCTGGCCGTAGTGTACTGAGCTATGAGAATAGATAGAAAGCAAAAACATGTCTCTTAAAAGGTTTATTTAAAGCCACTGCAAAAACTGTAACAGACCAGAAGGTGAACACAGCTTGAACAGTCCTAGGAACAGCAGTGTATAGATCCCTATGTGGAGTACACAGACAATAATGTCTGAAATGTTCAACAAACTCTGAAAACTGCTTGTTCTATTTTTAATTCATAAGGTGAAAAAATACCAGGGACATGTCACGTAACCGGTCATTGACGACTTGATGTTCATTTATTTTATTCTTCATCTCAGATATAATGGTGGGCACACTATGTAAGTATAGTGGTTGATCGTGACCCAGATTCCCACCCTCCGAATATAGAGATCTCCAGGCTTTATGACCTCAGGCTTGATACTGCCTCATTTCATTGTTGAGCCCCAGCGAGTTAAGTTGTACAAAGTTTACAACCCCGGTTCTAATCCATATTCCCTAGTAGTGGCCCTATATATTCGCTATCTTCATTCCTTAGAGTTGAATATAGCAAGTGAAAGAAGAGTAAATTTAACGGGTAAGGAGTCGATCTCCTAAAATAGGCCAGAGGAGAGGAAACTTGACCTGCTTTAAGGGAAGGCTCAATAACTGAAACTTTTATATTATTGGCTGCACAATTCTGGAGGAGGTGGAATCTGGGCCTGAGTGAAGGAAAACATGGCTGGTTCATGAAGGGAGCATCAATGGAGGCTTTATGCTAAAGTAAACGATACATTGCTCAAAGGTGCAAAGCTTCACTAACTCCATAGCAATCAATCAGTCATTAGTTTTTGCTATTTTAGTTAGATGACGAAAGACAATGTCTGATTGGTTGCTTTGGCTTTAGCACAGATTTGCACCTTTGAGCAATGTTAGTAAATAATGTTCTTTACTCCTACCAAGGCAGCTCTCTTTCATACAGGTAGCAGGTAGTTATACTGACAACAAGCTGCCAACAAAAGTGAGGTCAGGCTACCCAGACAGGCGTAGATGTCTGATAACCCGTTGGATCGCGACAACGCAGGTAAGTATTATGTTACATTTATCTTAGACTTGCGGACTCTTGTGCTTGAGCGCTCACGTGTAACTTGAGTACGGTAAGTGCATGGATACGTATGTCAAACCACACCTAAACGTGTTTGCATTTTGATTTACACGTATCCTTAAGATAGGCAGGGTGGCATTTGGGGTCATTTTGTTGTTGATGATGATGAAGAACCGTATTTGACGAGCCACCATACATTATTCTTGTAACCCCTGTATGAAGAGAGTGCTGATGATTGACAGCAGAAGTAGAGGAGGTACAAGGGATGGAGAATACCTCCTACCCATCTCCTGATCCTCCTCTACACCTACTACAAGTCACTGCACTCCTCATATAGTGACTGCATAAGGATGGGTGTAGTGATTGTATTGAACACAGGCCGGTCACCGTACACTCAGTGAGTGCACATACTCCTATACTGACTGCATGAGGAGTGCAGTAGCGCTGGTACAGGGGGGGGGGGGGGTGAGAAGCTGCGGTAGGGGTGGGAGGAAGAGGAATAGGGAACCAATATGAGAGCTCAGGAGACACAGGGTAAAAATGGCCAAGTTACCTTAATAAGAAGCACATGTTTTCCTATATGCATGTAAAGAAGCGCCATCAGCTGCCTCTAAACCAGGCAGGGCCATCTTTTCCATTGGGCACGATGGGCAGGTGCCCGGGGGCCCCACGGGCAAGGGGGCCCCATATGCAGGGCTCTTAATTAGAACAAATAATCCTGCAAAAGAAAAAACCTTAAAAAAAAACCTTCAAGGGTCACTGAGCAAGTACATCTATCTATCTATCTATCTATCCATATCTATCTGTATCTCTATATCTATATATATCTATATATATATATATATATATATATATATATATATATATATATATATATACACACACACACATATATATATATATATATATATATATATATATATATATATATATATATATATATATATATATATATATATATAGGGGCCCCGGTGCACTGCTTTGCCCGGGGGCCCATAATGTTGTTAAGATGGCCCTGACAGGGGTCTTCAGCCTTCTAATACCTACCACCCACCTTGGTATCTTTGTTGATGGTAACATTTCCTTACTGCCCACCGATGCCGCAGTAACTCAATTTAGTGTAAGTGCAAAGTAATTTTTGGAGGGGAGGGTCATTGTATTTAACTATATAAGCAGCAATTACTTGCAAAAGCCTATTTGAAAGTGTCAAACTCTGCAGTGTCGCATCTACAGGTTACTGTATTCACATATATACATGCAGATACACACTGTATGGTACGCACTGTAACTGTGACACAGTCTCTGCACGTCCCTGCAGGATACATTTCTTGTTGTGATGGACAGGCTCTCTGATACTTATATTAAGTATAAGTATAATATACTTATTAGGTGCCTCCAGTCTGTACCTATGACTATCACTAGTTAAGGGGAAATCCTCCCAAAACTGTCAATTAAGTTAAACCCAGCAATAAGGAATATGTACGCAGCAGCAACGTGATGCGTCCACTCACTGCGGGCACTAAGGCAAGACGCGGCGCTAAAGCCGAACTTCCGGTTTCGGGAGCATGCGCAGTAGCGCATTTCGGAGACCAGAGTCCTGCCCCACTTCCTCCTACCACCGGAGATCGGGCTGCCATGGAAACATGAAAGCTGAATTACCCACTAGTGGGCGGTAGGGACCCGGCTTACTACCACTGCTATAAACCAACGCTGTGTCAACATATCAACCTACAACACTATTGTCGTAATTATTTTCTTTTGCAGAATCTGGTTCAGAAATATGCTTATATTACAGACTATACGTGCAGCCGTCTTTATTAGTAAGTGAACAGCCGTTCTGTAAAGGACGATCCACGGACATATGGTATATGTAAATTGGAACCAAACTCACAAAATCATAGAAAATGATAAAAAAAAATTAAACACACGGTGTTTAACTAATATTACAACTGTCCAAGTATAAGGTTACTAGGCAACTTGTTATAAACAGCACAATGTCCTCCTACACTTGTCAGTATGACTTAGGGCTAGATTTACTAAGCTGCGGTTTTGAAAAAGTGGGGATGTTGCCTATAGCAACCAATCAGATTCTAGCTTTCATTTATTTAGTACTTTCTACAAAAAGATAGCTAGAATCTGATTGGTTGCTACAGGCAACATCCCCACATGTTCGAACCCGCAGCTTAGTAAACCTAGCCCCTAATCTAAATGCACTTTTGTCATATATAGCTATAACGCGGTCTGCTGTATGAAGGGGATTTGGGGTGTACCATCCAGAATATATCAGCACAGGACTGCTCACCATATAACGATCTCCCAACACAACGCAAACTGTTTTACCAATACACAAAGTAGGCGATTGGTCTAAAGCTACAACTTTATAATGTAACATTACTCGCATGCTACTCTTGTGGCACCACCGGTAAATGATCTCCATAGACATTTAGCAGAATTTAAAATCAACTGTATTTTCAGATTAATGGTATGACATTGTATGCAAAAAAAAATAATTCATATCCTCGTATTAATATTAGCAATCTATATTATATTTACTTGGAGCTATCGGATTTCTTTACACGAGTCCAGTAATGAGGCTTTATGGTGTTTAGATTGGAAATCACATATTCCTGTGTCCTTAAATGATTATTGTAATAAGTAAAGACATGTTTAATTCCTTCACATGGCTGGAACCTGAGAGCAGATTAATGGGTTCAACACAGATGAATTACAAAGAATGTTAAGCGAAGCCATTAAGCTGAGGGCAGTTTAAGAGCATTGGTTCATGTGTTTCAGGCACTTACCCATTCGGGGTTAAAGTTTTGCTGATATCCAGCCAATAGGATCCATGGGGAGTGGCATAGTCTCTTCAGTATTAACTCCCATGGATTGCTGGGTCTTTTCTTCCCGCACTTTCACGGATGCCTTCCCGCCCGCCCAACTAGCTGTTTTGGTTTGTTTTAACAATTTTTACTTACGGAGGAGGCGCAGTTGGTGGGAGAGCAGTGACTCACTGCCCCTTTCCAAGAAACATCACTCTTGATGCTTCTGCGTGGAGGATCCCTTGGAGTGCTTTACGTGGCCGTCAATGTTGAGTCCAGGAGGGAGCAGTCACGCTGACGCCTGTTTTAGCACCGGCCAATGTTAAGGGATTATTCCTTGAATAGTTTGAATGCCATCTTGGCATTGCAATATTTGGTTAGATGATTGGTTGTTTAGTTGACTGCAGTTTGCTCTCGCCACCACCAGGTGAATTTCATATAATTGATTTATTATTAATAAAACTGCAACCTTTTTGCCAAAGTAGCTATACGTGTCCGTGCGTGAAGGAAAGGACATTAACCATATGCATTTTATCGTTTTTATATTTCAACTAAGGGGTCTATTTACTAAGCTGCAATGAGCCAAAAACATGGAGAATGAACATCACAGCTGTTCTTTTAATTAATCAAGGGGTTAAATCAGGAGAAATCTGCTGCCCTAACCTGTCTAACGCTGGTCACCGCAGTCCCCATAGACTTCTATGGGGACTGCAATGTGACCCAAATTTAATAAGCGGTGAAAAGCTTTCTGGAGATGGTGTTATCTTACCTTGTTAATAGGACTCCAATGCTGCTGGATAAGCCTCTCATACTTGCCAACTCTCCCTGAATGTCAGGGAGACTCCCTGAAATAGGGGTGATTTCCCTCACTCCCTGAAGAGTCTGGCATTCTCCCTGATGCTGAGCCAGTACAAGACGTGGTTGGCTTCGCCATCTGTGGCATGATGACACAGTTCACAAATTGTGTCCTATGTCCAGAAATGTAAAAGACACTTCAGTCTCTAGAGATTCATTAGCTGCATTTCTTTAACGCATAGTTGCCTACTCTCCTGGAATGTCCGGGAGACCTCCCGAGTGAGCAGGGCAACCTCCAGGCTCTTGCCCACCGCAATAGATGAGTGGCGGGCTTAAATGACGCAAATATTGCATCATCTTAGCCCCGTCCCCAGTTGTAATTGGCCAAAATTGGCCAAAATTGTGACAATCGTTTAGGGGGCGGTGCCAAAATGATGCAATTCATCAAGCCCCGCACGCGCGCTGTCATGTGCAAGCTAATGTTTAGGCATAAATCTGCAAATATATGTTTGTGTATTACTTCCTAGAAATAGTGTGACCTGGTGCTCTTAGAAGCTGTTAGATCAATGGGTTTTGTGGATGTTAAACCACTCAGGGGGGCTGGTAGATAAGGATAGCACCTTATACCATTTATGGCAGGATGGCAAATGTGAATGCCTTTGAGGAGATCTCTTGCAAGACAATGAAATCTCACACATGTTTGGGAGGCCCCAGACAGGCCGACTGCAGAGACTGGGTTGTATGTTAATGACAGATTCAAGCTGAATAAGGGCACAGGAAAAGATCATATCATTTTCTCCAATATCATACATACCAGAGGCATGTGTGGTATGCAGATGAAGGGAAACTTAGGACCTGTTGTGTGAAGGTAAAATCATGTTCGTAAACCATACTGTTGAAAAGTTAGGACGGTGTAAAGAAAACTTGACTTAGAGGTATTCAAACAGCAAAGTCATAAGACCCTAATTTGCATTCTCCCCTCCTGTTGGTTCTGACTTCACAGGGAAGGGGGGCTGGGGGGCCCTGTAGCTTGACTTTAAAACTGTATTGAAAATGTAACCCTGGGTTC
Organism: Mixophyes fleayi; assembly: GCF_038048845.1. Taxonomy (NCBI): domain Eukaryota; kingdom Metazoa; phylum Chordata; class Amphibia; order Anura; family Limnodynastidae; genus Mixophyes; species Mixophyes fleayi. The sequence goes on along the minus strand of NC_134403.1, from coordinate 25,450,451 downwards.
TTCTTCTGAGGGAGTTTAATTGAAGAGGTTCCATTTTTTCCTGCTCCTCCCGGCACCACAAACTTGATTCTAAGTGAGGTATCAATTCTGTGTTTTATCCTTTTTATTTTATAAGAAACAACTGCACTCTATTTGTATGTCTTTTTATTATCTTTTTATCTTAAGCATTGTGGATGTATTTTCCATATTAAATTACACTTAATAAGTTCTAGTCTCTGTGTTCTTATGAATTCACGCGACAGTTTGGTCCAGACGCTACCTAATTGAAACTGTGCAAACCTTGTGGTTTAAGTGAACTCTGATTAAAGTAAATTGTGTTGGATTAATGCTAGGGAGAACCGAAGGCTTCCTAAATAAGAGTGTCAGCTCTTATCCGAAACAACCTTGGTGGTGGTAATTAGTATCGCAAAGCTAGTGTGTGGCATAGATAGGGAAGGATTTAATCATTTTAGACAGACCAGGTGGTTGTCTTTGTGGTTGACCCTGTGTCACGTAAGCGTCACGCAGACTCAGGTGAGTGCTGTTCGTGACAAATTGGTGGCAAGCTTGTGGGATATATTTTTAATTTTTTTTTAAGAACTTAAGTGAATTAGGGTTGTGTGATCCCTGAGAGAGGAAATACAGACTAATTCACCAGAGACTGAACTCAATGCTTAAAACATTATAAGACATACAGCAATTGTTTCTTTCCCTCCCCTTCTCTTTTTTTTCTTATCTTTTTTTTATTTGGCATTAAGCGGAGGAGATGGCGGCTGCATATAAACGCTTGACAAAGGAGGCGCTGATTTCAGACTGTGAGGATGGAGGAATTCCCACCAGTGGCAAAAGCAAGGAGCAATTGATTGAAGCTCTTGTGCAGAGGGATCAGCAACTCACAGCTGTGTCCGAGGAAGAAAATAGCCAAAACTCAGAAGTGGACCTGACTGTGGGTATTCCTCAAAACCAGGGACTGTTAATTTCGGATGATTCTAATGGTTCATGTGTGGACACTGCTATGGATGTTTATTTGCAAACTGCCCTAAAATATTTGGGGCCAGCGGACATTACAACTAAAATGCAACTCATACAGCAGTTCCAGGAGAAGGAAGCTGCTGACCGTCAGGAGAGGCGTGCTGCTATGGAGGTAGCAGAGAGGCACGCTGCTATGGAGGCAGCAGAGAGGCACGCTGCTATGGAGGCAGCAGAGAGGCGCGCTGCTATGGAGGCAGCGGAGCGACAGGCAGAAAGAGAATCTGCCGAGCGAGAGGCAGAGAGGAGATATGAGCTGGAGCTTGCGAAGCTCAAACGCCAGCCAGAGACCAGAGATGCTGGTATTAGCAGACCCCGTCCTGAGAATTTCCCTGTATTGGAAAAAGATGGGGATTTGGATACTTTTTTGCGGGGTTTTGAAAAGACATGCAGACAGTATGGACTGGCCAAAGATCAGTGGGCACAATATTTAACCCCTGGTTTGCGAGGTAAAGCATTAGAAGCCTTTGCAGATCTTCCACCTGAGATGGACGGAAATTATGAGGCAATCAAAAGTGCCCTGTTGCAACGCTTTAACATCACCCCAGAGGCGCATAGGCAGAAATTCAGAGATTTAAAACGCAGTGCCTCTGACACATATTCAGGACTTGTGGCCCAGCTGTGTGCTTCATTCAAACAGTGGGTTGGAGGGCTACAGATCACCACCTTTGATGCTCTGCAAGATTTGATGATCCAGGAGCAGTTTCTGACTTTGTGCCCAGCTGATGTGAAGGAATGGGTAGTGGATCGTGATCCTACATCATCTGCGGAAGCAGCTAGACTGGCTGACAAGTACACTGTCACCCGGGCACCTGCAGCTAAAAGAGGAACTTTTGTGCCAGGACAGTCTGCCTGGAAAGGGGGCCGGCCAGGAGGATCAACGCCACCCCCCTCAACGCCATCACCCACTGTTTCTTCATCTTTTGGGAGGGTTGGGGCAAAGCCTGCTGTGGGAGACACCCGCAGGTGTTTTGTGTGCAACCAGGTGGGGCACATTAGTACCGCTTGTCCAGAGAAGAAGACCAGTTCACCCTCCGCTGGGGGGGTACCTTCCCTGCAATCTTCACCAGCTGTCCTGTGTGTTGCGGGACCAGAAGGGGGCCGGAAGGACAACATACAAACAGTCACTGTGGGTGACAAGGTAACTGTGGGGTTAAGAGACACTGGTGCGGATGTTACATTAGTTCATTCAGAACTGGTAGGGTTAGAGGACTTCATTCCAGGAAAATGTATTTCTGTGAAAGGGGTTGGTGGAATTCACCTAACTGTACCTGTAGCCAAAGTTTACCTTGATTGGGGTGCTGGAAGAGGTATAAGGGATGTCGGGGTCTCAGATAATATGCCTATAGATGTGTTACTGGGGACAGATTTAGGAAGAATGTTGTCTCAGTATGTCTGTAATGACGATGTCAATGCCACCCCTGTTACTGTGTCAGAATCAACTGAAAGTACCAAAGTTTGTTCCCAGGTAGCAGGAGGTGACAAGGAAAAGGTCTGTTCAATTGCACCTGAAAGGTGTAAACCAGGATGTGACAGGGACAGGGAATGTCTTATTATACCTTATGTAGGTAATGATGCTAATGTCACTGTGTTAGAATCAGCTAAGAATACCAACGTTTGTTCCCAGGCAGCAGGGTGTGACAGGGAACGGAAATGCCATATTATACCTGAAGTGTGTAATGATTTTAATGCCGCCCATGTTACAGTACCAGAACCTGCTGAGAGTAACCATGTTTTTTCACAGGCACCAGGAGGTGACAAGGAAAGAGAATGTATTATTGTACCTAATGCGAATAATGAGGATAATGCCAATAACAGTATTGTGTTAGAATCCAAACCTGTCTTCACACTGACATCTTGTCATGGGATAGGGACAGCGGACATTGTTATTGCAGAAATTGGCATTAATACTGGTGTAAATATTATGCTTACTAGAAATGGGTCAGATGCCCATGTGATTACTTCTGTTGTGCTAGAGAAAGACAATGTCTCTACCCAGGTAATATGCCCAGAAGATGCTGTACAAGGTAACTGGGAGGGCGGGCAGAGTGAAGATGTATATTCTGTGCCTAAACCAGCTGCACACAGAGCTAGTGAGCATGGGGGGGAGACACCTAGTCCTGACCAACGGGAAATAGCGAGTGACAGCAATCCTTACCTTGCTGCTGGGACCTGTAGTTCGAATGTTCACCACTCAGATCTACATCTGAGTTCTGACCATTCATCTGAGTTTTCTATAGAGACAGGGGGGTCAGTGGCTAGCCCACTCTCACTTAGCCAGCCGTCTAACAGCTTAGAGGAGGTAGATGAGGGGCCCAAACTCCCTGTTACTCTACACCCCCAGATAGATGAGTCCAAGAGGGAGGGGAGCATCCTGTTCCGTAGCCCCCAAGATAAGAATTGCATAGTGTGTCCCCACCTAGAAGTGCAGTGTCAGGAATCCCAGGCCATTGTTCCCTCAGGCTTTAACTTAGAGGACATGAGAATTAGAGACAAAGGGCACACTGCAACAGGGTTGGTACATGAGAACATGACGCAGGCCCAGACAAGCCAGAAGCAGTGGTATGATCCCCCTGCCAGGATGATAGAGACAAATTTTCATGATAATCTGTTGAAGGCTCCTAATGACAGTGATGCGTGTGCCCTGACAGTCTGTAGATTGCCAGATGAGGGGAAGAAGGACTTGCCATTGGATCTAGTAGCTGCAGCGCAAGGGATAGGACCCTTTAAGAATACAGAGGTTAGCCCACAGATATTGCCAGACCAGAATTCCCAGCAGTCTGAGATATGTAACCCCTTTTTAACCCTTCTCCCCAGAGAACCTATTGAGACCCGGCTAACAGCTATTCCATTTGAACCAGGTGGGATCTGTGGGAGATGGCTTGGGCTATGACCTGTCAGTCAATTCCCATGCCATCTCTTAAAAAGGGAAGGTGTCATGTGCAAGCTAATGTTTAGGCATAAATCTGCAAATATATGTTTGTGTATTACTTCCTAGAAATAGTGTGACCTGGTGCTCTTAGAAGCTGTTAGATCAATGGGTTTTGTGGATGTTAAACCACTCAGGGGGGCTGGTAGATAAGGATAGCACCTTATACCATTTATGGCAGGATGGCAAATGTGAATGCCTTTGAGGAGATCTCTTGCAAGACAATGAAATCTCACACATGTTTGGGAGGCCCCAGACAGGCCGACTGCAGAGACTGGGTTGTATGTTAATGACAGATTCAAGCTGAATAAGGGCACAGGAAAAGATCATATCATTTTCTCCAATATCATACATACCAGAGGCATGTGTGGTATGCAGATGAAGGGAAACTTAGGACCTGTTGTGTGAAGGTAAAATCATGTTCGTAAACCATACTGTTGAAAAGTTAGGACGGTGTAAAGAAAACTTGACTTAGAGGTATTCAAACAGCAAAGTCATAAGACCCTAATTTGCATTCTCCCCTCCTGTTGGTTCTGACTTCACAGGGAAGGGGGGCTGGGGGGCCCTGTAGCTTGACTTTAAAACTGTATTGAAAATGTAACCCTGGGTTCTTCTTCTGAGGGAGTTTAATTGAAGAGGTTCCATTTTTTCCTGCTCCTCCCGGCACCACAAACTTGATTCTAAGTGAGGTATCAATTCTGTGTTTTATCCTTTTTATTTTATAAGAAACAACTGCACTCTATTTGTATGTCTTTTTATTATCTTTTTATCTTAAGCATTGTGGATGTATTTTCCATATTAAATTACACTTAATAAGTTCTAGTCTCTGTGTTCTTATGAATTCACGCGACAGTTTGGTCCAGACGCTACCTAATTGAAACTGTGCAAACCTTGTGGTTTAAGTGAACTCTGATTAAAGTAAATTGTGTTGGATTAATGCTAGGGAGAACCGAAGGCTTCCTAAATAAGAGTGTCAGCTCTTATCCGAAACAACCTTGGTGGTGGTAATTAGTATCGCAAAGCTAGTGTGTGGCATAGATAGGGAAGGATTTAATCATTTTAGACAGACCAGGTGGTTGTCTTTGTGGTTGACCCTGTGTCACGTAAGCGTCACGCAGACTCAGGTGAGTGCTGTTCGTGACACGCGCCTCCACCAGGATCTCCCTGAAGCCAATGAGGAAAAGTTGGCAAGTATGGTTTAGATGGGGGGGGGGGAAGATTTTGCACTGCGGTATACAGCGACATTAAATTAATCTAATTGCTGTCACTGAGCACCAATGGTAAACAGACCCCTTAATGTGAATGCAACTATCTGCCTCAATCATTTCTCAACGGCTCTAGGTCATTAGTATAACAAGACAAGTGTGCTGACAAACCAACTGTATGTGGATTTAAAAAGAAACATCCACATAGCTGTTTTAATGGAACGTTTTTCTGCAGATGCAAATAATGTAAGGACATGATATAAAACTAGGACATTTGTCGGGACTGGTGTCTGGGGCAGCTCTCCAAACCCCCGAGACTGACTGGTGAACTATAAATTCTCCTGCACAGCGGCAGAGAGAGTATCTCACAAACAGCAGGTCTCCCTGAGAGATTGGGGGGCGGAGAAGGGTGCTACTGTCTATGCCCCTAGTTATGCATGCAAGTGCAAGAATTAATAAAGCATTTTTTATTGACTTTAACCTGCTATCCTGAAACTGTGATAAAGGAACAGATATTGCTGCAGTACAAGTACCCTTGCGATTCTTGTGAAATATGCTTATGGGGAAGTGAAAAGCTGGTGAAATGTACAGTATAACGTATAAGGCGAAACTAAAAAAAAAAAATGGATAACTTCTGTTAATGCAGCCACAAGATGACCACACACACACACACACACACACACACAGACTGAGGTTTCAATCATTATTGAGCATCGTGGATATGCACATGGCGATGTCGGCAACTGGCGTGTATATCTGTCATAACTAAAATCAACACTGTCCGAACCAGTAGTGGAATTGAGTGGGTATACAAGGTATATCTTCTCCTACTGCCTTCATTGTAACACTATCACATTACAGTCACCTACTATACTTATATAATTATATATATATATATATATATATATATATATATATATATATATATATATACACACACACACACACACACACATATACACACACACACATACACTGTAATACCGCCACTTCTCCTACTGCCTCCATTGTAACACTATCACATCCCAGTCACTTACATTTGTGGTGCCCCAAAGCCCTGGTGAACAGCACAGAGGAAGTGCATAAACACTTTTAAAATGCAGGGCTACAAGGGGTTAATTGTGCTCCTGAAAACTTGTGCCCAGGAGTGATTGACAGGAGGAGGATAAAGGCCCTGATTGGCTGGGGGAGTAACAGGAAGAGGATGTGCAGGAAGGAGGAGAAAGAGATAGCAGCATGGTAGAAGGAACAAGGGGGAGGATATGAAGCCGAGCAGAGAGAAGACTGAGCTGCTGCCAGAACTGGTGACATTGCCAGCAAAGCGGACGGAGAACAGCTGAGGACACGCAGCGGGGCGCCAAAGACAGTCTCCACTAACTGCAGAACCCTCTCAAGGTAAAACCCTAGCCTGCAGTGTATTGCACACACCCCAGTGTCAGAGGGAAGAGTGATGAGAGAATCTATCCAAAACTGCCAATGCATTCTTTTACAAGGAAGGATTGTGAGAGTTTTTCCCCCAGATCATACCTTTACACAGGCTGCAGGGAACAATTCAGACTGTCGTTTCAGCTATATCCTATGTGTTGCTAATATCTGGACACTATCCCCTGTTGCAGAGCAAATGTGCTAATAGAGCTTCATTGACTGTTGAGAGAACAGCGCCATCTTGTGGCTGAAGTGAGCAACAGCCCTGCTTTCTACTACAATACTTAACCCTTCTGGAAACCTCTGCAGGACATTGGAACACTACCCAAATTCCTGTGCCCAGGTCAGCCCAGGACTGAGTGGAAAATATGGTAACGTTACCGGGGATAATATTGGTGCACCAAATGTTTTAGATGATGTTAATGTTATGTGATTTACCTAAGAGTTGATTTATTGATATTGAAGGTGTGACATTCAGCGTTAGCGGTACCGCTGCGATTCAAGTTAACCCAGAGGGAATACCACGGTACCCCAAACACCTGAATAAAGAGGAGCCCTCTAGTGGGCGCGGTAGTGACCGTAAGAGTCTTGATGGGTTATTATTGATGGTTCTTGCATCATCACCAGTCAGATATTGTTAACTTGAAAGTAGTAACTGTGATTACCAGTGTGCCTTATTAGACAATGTGCATTGAAGATGTTATCGCTATTGTGCCTTATACTCACCAGGTGTATGTTATATGTTAAATGCTATTGTGCTCTATGCTGATCAGACGCATTATTTTGTCATTACTATTGAGCTGAAGGGGTCAGTGGCGCGGTGGCTTACCAAAACTATCCTTACCGCATTCTCAATAAACCCAAGTTGTTTGACCAATCCTTGTCCCTTTCATTGAAGTATTTATCTCCTGAGCACCGGATATCCGAACAGAAAACAACCTGACTCAAGTCTGGAGGACAAGGTAAGGGAAGGATTTCCCATCAGTACTCGACCACCACACATTCCCATTACATTTTTCATACCTTCACTTTTAAATTTCCACTTCCACCACTGGTCCCAACATCATATTAAGTCTTCTGTATCTTTCACTTACTTTGGGTCTTTTCTCTGCTGAAAAATTGGAATGATTTCCGTTCCTTGGTTGCTCTGTGATGTCAATAAATCACATAATCTCTCTGTTAAAGAAGAAAGGAGCAAATATAATTAAAATGCAAGAGCTATATAGAAGAACATACACAAATGTCAGTGCAAAATGTCTTACTGACTGTATAAGTAATAAATATATAATATATATATATATATATATATATATATATATATATCTCTAATATATAAATGCTTAGTGGCATCTGTCTGTCTGTGTGTGTGTGAAAAAAAAAAAACCAAGTTGCAGCGCCACCTGCTGGGCAGAGTTATACACTGACCTACTAAATTCTTAGTGTGTGTGGGAAAAAAAAGGGCTGAAATTTGGTAGGGCTCAAACTCATTTTCGTGAGGTAATTTTACCTCATGAACACACATGTGTAGAGGCGTGCGTTAGTGTGTGTTTGTGTGTGTGTGGAAAAAACTATTTTCTCAGAAAGGGCTCATCCAATTGACCTGAAATTTGGTATACTGACATTATTTGACAAAAAAATTAGAATAGTCAAGTCAGTTAACTTCCATCATTCCCCCCTTCCCCCCGTGGGAGGGGTAGTAAAGGCTAAATTTACGAGTTGAGGGGTCAAACTCATTTTCGTGATGTAATTTTACCTCATGAACACACATTAAAAAGGGCGCTTGCGTCGGGAAGTAACGCTCTTCCCCTGAGGAGGCCTGGGCTAGGCCCAAATGCATGACAAGAACCTTTTCAAGACCTTAAGTATCTTGATTTGACTAGAATGCATGAGTATCATGCACGGGTTAACTTGTATATATATATATATATATATATATATATATATATATATATATAGAGTAATAAATTATATATAAAAATGATTTGAGCAGTTTCTGCTCACAGGCAATATACTAAGACTGATCAGTGGGGATGGTTGTTTCCTTCCTCTAATTTCGACCTTCAAATTAGTTAAATACACTTTAGAGACAAAATGGAGACCTCTTATTTCTCTACAGTTGTTGTGGTTGTGAATTACCTCACTGATATCACTGCTTCCTAGTGAATTGATGAGCTCCATTGTCATAAATACTGGTTTTGCCAATAAGGCTGTTTTTCACTATGTGATGACAACAGCTGCTGTATAAATCAGGCCTGTCCAACCTGCGGCCCTCCAGGTGTTGTGAAACTACAAACCCCAGCATGCTTTGCCAGTAGACAACCTGTTGATAGCTGGAAAGGCATGCTGGGACTTGTAGTTTCACAACATCTGGAGGGCCGCAGGTTGGACAGGCCTGGTATAAATGCAATACAAATTGCCGTGGAAGCTGTACATACAGCACAAGAGTGTATTTTATTGTAGGAAACAAGGATGTTGCAGTGAAATAACAATAAATGTAGAATAGGAATGGTAATTACTTTCAAGTAGGGGTGCAAAGCGGACATTTATTTACCTTCCAATATTTAGAATCACGAAATCGGGACAAAATAAGCACCTCCCCCGTTCATACCAAACACTGCCCACAAACATGCAAATTTGTGTAAAACTCCACCCACTTTTTGTTAAGCCATTGACAACCAGCAAATGTGGAGGTCTCTACCCAAATTTTGTGAAACTGGATACACTGTTCTGCTCCTGGATTGGGAATACACACTAAAGTGTAAGTCATACTTGCCTACTTTCAGGCAGTGTATTCCGGGAGAGGGGCGTGACTAGAAGGCAGGAGGGGCGGGGGACGGTCAATCGCGTCATTTTGGCCTCGCCCCCTCGATGGAAATTATGTTTTGTCCAAAATGACGCGATTCACAGCGAATCGCGGTATTTTGAGCAGGGAATTGCGGGATGTTGGAGACTTGCCTGCTCTCCCAGAAGTCTGGGAGACCGACCCGGATTTCGGTAGTCTCCCAGTTGGCAAGTATGGTGTAAGTTGGGCCTACATGCAGAGCCACCCATAGGGAGGGAGGGGGGCGGAGGGACATAAGGAGAAGCCTATAATCTCATTGGGCCTGTGGCTATTATTGCAAGAACATACATTATGAAATAACTTTTGATAAAAGGGGGCTTTGTTCTAACCCATCACCTGTTTACTTTACCTATCCCCGTCACATGAGTTATTTATGAGTGAGCCAACATATATTTTAGATTTGTTAGATGTAGAGGAAGTTGGAGCCATTGAGCTTTGTGACGATTCCAGAGCCAAAAATTTAAATCTGGGCTTCACTGATCCCAGACCCAACATACTTAGGGACCTAAACACATGAAGTACCCTCGCACCCCCACCTCACATACGTGCAATTAGCTTGATGTACTGCTTCATGATCCCATAGTCTTATGCTTTTATTGCTATTATACTCTGTTTCTTACATAATACCACATATTTATTGTCCCGAGCTATGAAACTTAAGTATAGAGTCATCATCATCATCACCACCATTTATTTATATAGCACCACTAATTAAGCAGCGCTGCACAGAGAACTCATTCCCATCAGTCCCTGCCCCATTGGAGCTTACAGTCTAAATTCCCTAATATAGACACACACTCACACACAGACACAGACCAACAGACAGAGAGGGAGAGACTAAGGTCAATTTAGATAGCAGCCAATTAACCTACCAGTATGTTTCTTGGAGTGTGGGAGGAAACCGGAGCACCCGGAGGAAACCCACGCAAACACAGGGAGAACATACAAACTCCAAACAGATAAGGTCATGGTCGGGAATCAAACTCATGACCCCAGTGCTGTGAGGCAGAAGTGCTAACCACTAGGCCACTGTGCCTAGTACTGTGGCAAGTATTGCACGAGGGAGCTATGTCAGGTGTCAACAAAATCTAAATTTAAATTCATCTGTAAAATGAAACCAGGGAGTACTTTTTCCTCCTTTTTCTCCAACAACAAAACAGCCATCACAAAGTCTGCAGTTAGACTAAAACTCTACTGTTAATGACAATAACACTTAAAAAGCAAAAAGTAGCCATACCAAGTTATAAGCTTTAGGACCTGCGTCGACCTCTGAAGTTATAGGAGTGCTGAATTGTATGAAGCATTCCCGTTACCTAGGAGACTGCACATTTTACCCTGTATTGGCTGTCAATCATTTATCATTTATGAGACTCTAGCCTATCATTCTTTAGAAATCCGTGACATCACTGAGTTTTGTGAGGCACCTTGTGCCTTATGCCTCACATTTGCTTCTCGTCCCCCTGTTTTAAGCAACCAACCCAGGCTGAGGCACAGGTGCTACTTACTTATTTTAGGGTGTTTCATTTATTTATTTCCCCCCCGATGATCATCACAATCGGATTTCTAGTCTCTCGGTTGGATTTACGCCTAAGTTTAAATGAGGTCCCTTAAATGCATGTAAATAAGGAAATCAATACAAATGTGAAGTCCATATAGATATTAGAGTGGACCTATCTGTTTATTTCACAAATAGATTACACTGCAAACTCCATTAGCTGCAAATGATTAACCTCCATTCTAAGGGAGAAATAGATTTTTTTTCCGGGAATTATTCATATTATCCAACCTGGATAAACTGTATATGTCACGGGCTGGTAGCCTCATTAAGCTGGAGGAGATAAATAGTTTCATCACAACTATTCAGCTGTCACATCTAAGACCTGCTGGAAAATTCAATGTACGTATCAGGATGGTGCGGAAATTGGGTTACTCCATTCCTTGGTCTACTTATTTCCTGAAATGTTACAGAATACAAAGTGTGCTTATACTTATTAGTAAATACATTCATAGATTTAGATTTTTCTCTACAGCTGGACTGAAAGATAAAGGAAGAATATTTGAGCTGTTTTCTCCAACTTTGATTAATTGAAATAGAAATTTCATCACACACTAGGGGTTAGATTTACTAAACTGTGGGTTTGAAAAAGTGGAGGTGTTGCCTATAGCAACCAATCAGATTCTAGCTATTCTTTATTTAGTACATTCTACAAAATGACAGTTAGAATTTGGTTGCTATAGGCAACATCTCCACTTTTTCAAACCCGCAGTTTAGTAAATATACCCCTTGATCAGAACAAAAAAATAAACTTTAAAAATTAATCCTTATTTAAATTCATTACAACTCCTCAATACTACACTCACCACTGCACTTCACCTAGATTGTTTTCATAAAAGTATCCAGCCCTTTGTAACTAAACCTCTAAACCATTCTAATACTAAGTATCCCGTATGTCTCACCCACACTCTGTATTACACGATAATCTATTACGCAGTTGTCTCCCGTTTCTCATCTTACATATAAAGGAACCTTGTTCAGCTCTACGGAATCTATGGCATCTTTAACCGATGATGATGATGATTATGACCCCTAACCTTAAAATACAAGTCGATTTATATAAAAGAGCTCCCAATAACATTTACAAATACACACTTATATTTCAGGAGCTTCAGAACAGAACATATACATGGTATATATACACTGTTTGTAATCTCATTGAAGGATACTGAAGCCTGGTAGCCACAATTTGTAGACTAAGACCGACAACAGAGAACAACAGCTCACCTTCAGCTGTGGAACTCATGGAAACACAATGACAAATATCTCAAATTCTGTCAAGAAATGGGTCCTTTTACATATATTTTATTGAACATTTTAAGTAGCGTTTTCTACATAGCAACTTGTATTTTAAGTTTAGCAACTAAGGGCCTGATTCATTAAGGATCTTAACTTAAGAACCTTCTTATTTCAGTCTCCTGGACAAAATCATGTTACAATACAAGGGGTGCAAATTAGTATTCTGTTTTGCACATAAGTTAAATACTGACTGTTTTTTCATGTAGCACACAAATATCAACTTTAAATTTCAGTGTACAAATAAGCTATCATGTATTTGAGTGCTACATAAAAAAACAGTCAGTGTTTAACTTATGTGCAAAACAGAATACTAATTTGCACCCCTTGTATTGTAACATGGTTTTGTCCAGGAGACTGAAATAAGAAGGTTCTTAAGTTAAGATCCTTAATGAATCAGGCCCCAGGTCCCCAGGTGGTCAATGGCAATTAATAGCTCTGCAGTTAAAATGTGCCGACATCAGCAACCAAGCGTCCTCAGAGGACATCTATTAGAGATTTGACGAAGCAGATCAGAGACCAGCTACATTAAGAGCCATTATAGAGCTTACTAGAAGCAGAGGAGTACCCAGGTAAAAACAGTACATACTATGTGGTCTGTCTTGTCTTTCATGAGAGAGAAACAGCTTATTGGATCAACATTTCAAGATGGAAAGGATTCAAATCTTTATGCTTGTCAGTCTAAGAGTAAAGGATTTGATATTTATTTTCTCAACAGACTGGGTTTGGTTAGAACATTCTTAGAAACCCAAGATAAACAGTGATCCACAAAGTAGTACAAACCAGTCCACACTAAGGGGTAAATTTACTAAACTGCGGGTTTGAAAAAGTGGAGATGTTGCCTATAGCAACCAATCAGATTTTAGATATCATTTTGTAGAATGCACTAAATAAATGAAAGCTAGAATCTGATTGGTGTCCATAGCAAACATGTCCACTTTTTTTAAACCCGCAGTTTAGTAAATCTAGCCCTAAGACTAGGTATACACTCAAGCATTTTCGTCCAAAAATCGGGCAAATCAGTCGACATACGACCGTTCGGTCAGAAGTCAGGTTAGTAGTGTGTATAGTGACATCAGGGGCGCACGGAGGATTGTCGTCAGCTCTGTCCTATACAGCAGCCGCGGCGCTGTCTAAGAAGCGTCCGCGGCGGTGCTGTATACACTACAGCATCGCCGCGGACGCTTGTTTGACAGCGCCGCAGCTGCTGTATAGGACAGTGGCCACTTAGTTAGCGCAGGGGGGGTTTCTAGAGAGACTCAGAAACCCCCCCTGCGTGCGCCACTGGACATGATGGTCGAAAGTCGTTTTAAAGTGTCGATTGTAGGCTCATTTGATTGGTCGTACTGTTTAATATTTTCTGACCAATCATGTAGTGTGTATGCACTCATGCTCACGATCTCCATAGAGTTTACAGAGTCGGGCTCTTATCAGCCGATGCTAGCAATGAATGTCCCGGTGAATAAATGTAGAGAGTGCTGTAGAAGGAATAATTCATTTGTTCGTTCTGAGACAGAATGTTTTGTTTCAGAGTCACAGAAGCTAATGAAATTTATAAGGCATGTGGATAGCTATAACAAGGCATTTTAATCAGTGTGACAATAATGAATGAATATTGTGCTGCCATTCTCTGAAGACTAGAGGACCAGATGAAGAGCACAGATCGGAAGGTAAATCGTGTCAGTGTGTTTGGATGAATCGTCAGACTGATCGGACCTTCAGTCGTAGGTACAATCGTTTGAGATAACACGCCGGTCGGAAAATTCTTCAGTGTGTACCTAACCTAAGGGGTAAATTTATCAAACCTTCTATAAAGGAAAATTGGAGGTTTTGCTTACAGCAACCAATCATATTCTATCTATCAATTTATAGAATGTAGTAGATAAATGATAGACAGAATCTGATTGGTTGCTTTGGGCAACACCTCCACCTTTCCTTTTCCCTTAAGATGTCCAGAACTTTGTCCGCCATCTATAAAGTTTCTGTTTAATTCCAAGTCCACTAATGCTGTAAAAATGAGCAGCAGGCACAGCATGAACTGGGAATTAATAAATAAACTATGTTTATTTCCTAATAAATAAATAAAATAGATCAAGTCTTAAATATAGTGTAATTTATAAGAAATTGTAGAATGACCGAGCTATATAACTCACAATAGCCGGGTAATATAAGGTCATCATGAATATATCAATGGTGGTATTGTGCCATTTAAGAATATTAAGTAGATAAGCACAATACGGCTATTGCTTCAATATGTTGAATTGTTTTCAGTCATACGGCCAAGTAGTTTTTCTTGTGGAGTTAATGGAATTTTCAGTGAGCTTTACAAGAAGTGAAAACCGCCGAGGGGAACTCACTCAAGCAAAAAACCATCTCACTACTTTAAAGGGAAACCGTTTAAAACTATATATATATATATATATATATATATATATATATATATATATATATATAAATAAAATACGCTACATCAAGTCCTAGTATTACAGACATAGAATGATATACCTCACAATAACGTGGTTATCATCAATATAATTTATTTATATAGCGCCACTAATTCCGCAGCGCTATATAGAGAACTCGCTCACATCAGTCCCTGCCCCGTTGGAGCTTACAGTCTAAATTCCCTCTCACACACACAGACAGAGAGACTAGGGTCAATTTAATAGCAACCAATTAACCTACTAGTATGTTTTTGGAGTGTGGGAGGAAACCGGAGCACCCGGAGGAAAGCCACACAAACACAGGGAGAACATACAAACTCCTCACAGATAAGGCCATGGTCAGGAATCAAACTCATGACCCCAGTGCTGTGAGGCAGAAGTGCTAACCACTGATTCAACGTGCTGCTTAACTAACTTGATCCAGTGTGCTGTCTGTTCTATCCTCTAAAGAAAGCAGAAATTGCCTAGAAAGGTGGTTTTCCTCTATCTTCTATCACCCTGGGACAGGGCTAAGTCAGACCTCGTGTGACTGGCTTGCAGTCTCCTAGACAACAGAAATGGTCTGCATGGACTGATCCACATGACACGGTCAGTGAGGTTATCAGAAACATAAAGCGAATGATAGTCTACAATTTGAGATCAATAGAACCAGGAGAGCACATCAAGTGTGTGCATGTATAGTGACGGTTCAAACAAGCCACTGTGGCACTTAAATATGGATAAATAAAATCTTATAGTTTTAAGAATTGTACAGTATCCAGACATGTTTTTGCCCATGACTCGGCATCAAAATTACCATTTTATGGTCAAATAACCAGAATGCAAGCTCTCCTGGCTCACACTGTAGGAGCTCTGTAATTCAAATAAATAAATATATTTTAAAAAATACAAAAGAAATCAATAAGAAGCGCTTGTCTTCTCTCAGATTTAACTCTTGTAAAACAACCAAAAATCAACATATAAAATAATTATTTATTGAAAAACAGTCTATAAAATCAAAACACTTAAAAACATATACAGAAAATACAACTAAAATACCTAATGAGTTGTAACGGCAAATACACGAATCATATGAACTCGAAATATTCACAAATGTGCTCATACAAAGTAATTAATCTGTCTTGTGTGTAAGGAACCCGTAAAACAACAGAGAGTATATTTACTAAATTGCAGGTTTGAAAAATGGAGATGTTGCCTATAGCAACCATTCAGATTCTAGTTATCATTTATTTAGTACATTCTACAGAAAGACAGCTAGAATCTGATTGGTTGCTATAGGCAACATCTCCACTTTTTCAAACCTGCAGTTTAGTAACTATACCACCAGGTGTTTTTCTTAATTAATCCAAGATAATATCCAAACTATGGAATAAAGGTTCCTAAACGTCACCTCCAAACAGATACAGTGCTGAACTTTGATGGTAAAAGTCCCTTTATATGGAAGAAGCAGGTTTTCTGAGTTAGTCTCCAATACACTTTTTTTCCTTTTAGTGGTAATATATACTCCACTATAGTCCATGGGAATTAAAGGTTTGCCATCTCTGCCACTAGGAATTCCCCACTAGCAATCCAGCCGCTTTCACATATAGAAGTGCTATTATAATCACATATAGACAGGAGTCTTTACACTATGATTCATTGTTGGATGATCATTACTTAATTTTGTAGTAACCAGACCCGGGTCTTATGAATAACAAATTGAAGATTCACTTTTGTATTCAGATTCCAGATATATGTTCAAATGATTCCTTTAGATAGCTTGTTAAATCACTTACGCGTTTCGCCTCTTAAGTTAGCGGTTTCATCAGAGATCTATAAAAGCCATCAGTTGTCAGATATTTAAAAGAAAAGGTATCCAATCAGGAGGTTTTGATTAATATAGCTGACAAAGATCTAATTGATCACATTTGGTTAATAATATTATACCCATATGAATGTGCTGATATTTGGATTATAATTACAACCTTTGACTATATCATACAAGCTATTGCAGTAGACGATTCAAAAGAATCAAAAATACATACATAAAAAAAAAGATGAAAAGCCACTAAAAACAATAAAAAATATGCTTAAACATCTAAAACATCTATTGTTCTATTATCACACTCTACTATCATGATTTCTGTGTTTTTTTTTAACATCTATATCAGATTGACGCATCATGTAGAGCAAAAATATAGCTGAATCAATTGAGTTAAACTCCAGTTATAAACTGCAGTCACATCCAGAGTGATAAGGGTCTAAGAGAATAGATAATAGATCACTAGTACATTTAGTGAATCACAGATCAATTTTTGGAATATTGCCCTGTCCATTCAGGACGATAAATAAGGTTGTTGCCAGTTCCTATCGGAAGGAGGTGGGCAGTTATAACTTCCTTAATTATAAGAACTGCCATGTGAAGGCTTGGAAGGATAATATCCCAAAAGGCCAATTACTTAGGGTTCAATGCAATTGTACATCAACAGGGACTTTTCCTAAACAGGCAGATGAATTGTTATTGGCACTTAGGGATCAGGGATACCCGACCCATCTGCTTCATGAGGCTTTGGGACATGCTATTAAAATCGATAGAGAGCAACTTCTGTCTATAGACATAAATAAAGATGGGTTGAAAGGACTGATGAACTCTGAAGACAAAGAGTCATTGATCTTTGTAAGCCAATATAATACATAATTAAGTCAGATCAAAAAGGCTTTTAAGAAGAACCTTTCACTATTGGATCATGACAAGGGGCCTGATTCATTAAGGATCTTAACTTAAGAAACTTCTTATTTAAGTCTCCTGGACAAAACCATGTTACAATGCAAGGGCTGCAAATTAGTATTCTGTTTTGCACATAAGTTAAATACTGACTGTTTTTTCACGTATCACACAAATATCAACTTTGAATTTCAGTGTACAAATAAGCTATCAAGTATTTGTGTGCTACATGAAAAAACAGTGTGTAAAACAGAATACTAATTTGCACCCCTTGCATTGTAACATGGTTTTGTCCAGGATATTGAAATAAGAAGTTTCTTAAGTTAAGATCCTTAATGAATCAGGCCCAAGGTCCTTAAATCTTGCCCAAAAACAGGCCCAAATGTTGTTTTTAGAGAGGATGAACCTTGAGGAACAGACTGGTCCCTAGCATTTTAAAAGATCAACTTCTATAAAAAACTAATAATGCAACAGATATAAAGATACCAAATCGGTTACCAAATAAACCGAACGGGTTTTATAGATGCAATAGAACGTGTTGTATTACCGGTTCTTTTGTGGAACAGAACAGGTCACATTTTTCACCCTTTATAACGAAAGAAAAATACCCAATTAAAAGGATCTGTTTATTACCAGTCAACTTTCGTTATTCACCTGATTGAATGTAGTTGTGGTGAACAATATATAGGTAGAACAACTAGAACACTAAAGGGGGGTATTCAATTGGCCACATTACTGTAAAAAGTAACGCGGCCTGCGCACTATTACTGTTATAACGGTAATAATAAGCTTAAATACCGTTATTCGGGTAGAGTCAACGCCGGCTTAAATCTACCATAATAACGATAATAGATTTAGCTCTGCGCTAGTTTGGGGGGAACTGAATTCACCCTATTAAATACGATTTCTGGAACATAGCACGGCAGATAAGTGGTTAGCACTTCTGCCTCACAGCACTGGGGTCATGAGTTCAATTCCCGACCATGGCCTTATCTGTGCGGAGTTTGTATGTTCTGCCCGTGTTTGCGTGGGTTTCCTCCGGGTGCTCCGGTTTCCTCCCACACTCCAAAAACATACTAGTAGGTTAATTGGCTGCTATCAAAATTGACCCTCGTCTGTGTGTGTGTGTGTGTATGTTGGGGAATTTAGACTGTAAGCCCCAATGGGGCAGGGACTGATGTGAATGAGTTCTCTGTACAGCGCTGCGGAATCAGTGGCGCTATATAAGTAAATGATGATGATGATATCCTGAAACAGAAATTAAAACACAGCCTTTCAAGACATATCACTCATAAAAATGGTAGCGACATTAGTAAGATTAAAGTTACTGGAATTGAGCAGATCAATTCCACCAATGGGGGGGCTTTTGGATATTTTCAGGGTTTAAATGAGTCTGTGAAACTCAATGCCATCTAACATATTTCAGAAGGATGAAATAACCTCTAAATAAGGGCCACAAAATAAGAGGAAATCCCTTTATACCTGGGTCCTTGAGATGTGCTATATAACTGACTGCCACTGAGTCCATAGAGAAAACATTTACCATACTGTAGCTACGGGTTCATATTTGTTATATTTATATCTCCCCACATGAATAAAGTCTAATAAAAAAACTTTTTTGTTTACAATAAAATTTGATATTTGTGTTTATTTGTGTGATATTTGTGTCCTCTCTCCTCCTGTCTTCACCACTTTTAACTCTGCTCTCCAGCTACCTCACCCTCCTCCTTGAGGACGCTCTTCCCCTTGTCCCCTCTCGCTCCCTCCTCCCCCCTCTGGGGGTCTCCCTGTCACCCGTGCCCTCCCTCTTGGACTCTGTCTTAGGAGGACCTTCCCCTCTCCCCTCCCCCGCCCCCTAGCTGTGCTTTGAGCTCACTGAGTTACTGTGCTTATTGTTTACTGTACTGTGCTGTCTCACCTAGTATTGTAATTTCGTTTGTCCCTGTACGGCGCTACGGACACCTAGTGGTGCCCTATAAATAAAAATTAATAATAATAATATCATTTCAGATTAAAGGAGATCTATTATCTATCCTCTTACTCCCTTATCAGTCTGGATGTGACTGCAGTTTATAACTGGAGTTTAACTTAACTTAATGTGTCAATCTTCTATGAGCGTTAATATACCACAGAAATCATGACAGTAGATTGTGATATTTTAATTAAAACAAATAGGCGTGTATGCATATTTTTATTGTTTAAAGTGCTTTTTTTTGTCTTTATATGCTGTAATTATATTCCAAATGCCAGCACATTTATATAGGTAAGATATTATTAACCAAATGTATACAATTAGCTCTATGTCACCTGCATTAATAAAATGCTCCTAATTGGATACCGTTTGTTTTAAATATCTGACAACTGATGGCTTTTATAAACTTCTGATGAAACTGCTAACTTAAGCGGAGAAACGCGTAAGGATTTAGCAAACTGTCTAAAGGAATCAATTGAACATATATCTGGAATTCGAATACAAAGGCGAATCTTCTATTTTCTATTCATAAGACCCGGGTCTGGTTACTACAAAATTAAGTAACGAACATCCAACAATCAATCGGAGGGTAAAGACTCCTGTCTATATGTGATTATAATAGTGCTTCTATATGTGAAAGGGGATGGATTGCTAATTAGAAACTCCTTGTGACAAAGATGGCAAACCTTTAATTCCCACGGACTATCATGGAGTATGCATTAACAAAAAAGGAAAAAAGCGTGTTGGAGACAAACTCAGAAAGCCTGTTTCCTTCAAATAAAGGGACTTTTACCATCAAAGTTCTGCATTGTATCTGTTTCGAGGGGACGCTGGTGCTTAGGATCATTTATTCCTTAGGGTGTAATCTAGACCCAAACAGAAAATCTACTTTGGGCATTTCTATTTATGGTACAGTCTTTTCAGGCTGCTTCTTTCTCTCCTTAACTATAAATGTAGGGTGTAAAATACAGACAGACACCCAACTGCTTTTTTTGCTATGAATGTCAATAGTTTTTTTTAGAACGTTGCCTGCCACCCTGGATTGGTGTGTGTAGCTGTAGAATTAAGGAGGGCCTAGCAGGGTTTAAACAGTATTTTTCATAATTTGTACTAATAAGGTTTGCCAATAATATACACCCAAACAGAAAATCTGCTTTGGGCATTTCTATTGTGCAGTCTTTGCAGGCTGCTTCTTTTTCTATTTCAATTTTAATCTATGGGAATGATCTAGACCCAAACAGAACATCTGCTTTGGGCATTTCTATTTTATTGTACAGTCTTTACCGGCTGCTTCTTTTTCTATTTCAATTTTAATCTATGGGAATAATCTAGCCCCAAACAGAAAATCTGCTGTGGCCATTTCGATTGATCGTCCAGTCTTTGCAGGCTGATTTTTTTTTCAATTTAACTATAAGTGCAGGGTGTAAAATACAGATAGACACCCAACTGCCTTTTTTGCTATGAATTTCAATAGACCGTTGGCTGCCACGCTGGATTGGTGTGTGTCTGCTAAAAGCACACATCCTGGGGGATTCAGCGCTCGTTGACATTTATTAGCTGTAAAATTACCTCACTTATCCAAGAAACAGGTGGAGCACTAAATTATGTTATTTTAGCCCAAAAAATGTAATTTTTTAACAAATTGCAAAACAAAACCAAACAAAACCAAAACACGCAAGGGCGGTTTTGCCAAAACCAAAACACGAAGGTAATCCAGATCCAAAACCAAAACCAAAACACGGGGGTCAGTGAGCATCTCTAGTTTATACATACAATGTCTTTATACTGATATGACCTATGTGGTGCCAGGGAATTTATTTCTGATATACTTTGGTTTATGTTAAGCAGCTTGGATAACTGCTATTCCCTGAGCAATACTTTCTAAAAGATAGCTTTTTTGCCTATGTCTGTATGGCAGTATTCAACGACAGCCCATTAGCAATTTAAGGGAAGCGCTACTCTTTATATGTTTTCTTTTATTTTGATAATAACTACCTTGATTAAAAATGCAGTTATCCCCCAAAAGCTGCTGTTTACTGTCGATTTAAGGCTAAAGGGACCTTAATTAACAGGCCCTTTAGAGACTATCTGTGCATATCTACCCGTCGATGTCAAGCTCTGCTGCCACACAACGAATAACAAGTAGCCTTTGGCGAACCTTATGTTAGAGAGTGAGTGATGCCTACTGCAGCCAATACAGCCGGTTTTGACTACTGACATCTCTTGGTGTGACAACACTGCACATAAAAGAAACACAATACAAAATAATACAAAGTAACCTTAAATCATGCTTTTGAAAATGTATTTTACTCCCCATTCGGTTGGCACGAAAGCCTGCAATTCATCTTTGACAATCGTGCCCGAGATTAAACTGAAAAGATTTGGGAAGCAGAAATGATAGCTCCCAGTTCACGGCCTCCTGCGGTATCTTCTGGCACAATTCACTGCAGCTGACAGACTCCCATTGTTCCAGGAGAAGGAGACAGAATGTGACACATTTGCTCACTTCCCTGAATACAATCTTCAAGATATAGTGCTCTAGTCTGTAAAAAAAAAAAAAAAGAAAAAGCAATCCCTGGTCCACATTTATTGTTAATTGTGTACGCTGCTGCAGGGAACAATTCTGCAGAAATGCTTTAAGTAAATACCAGACATATGCTATCAGTTCCAGCGTATAATGTATGATTAAGTCAAAGAAGGATCGTGACCAGCCAACGTGATATGCCAAAGAGCGATAAAGAGCATAAAGTTAGATGTAAAGAACTATCCAAATCGAACAAAACACATGTTACAGTATAGTAGCATGTGTTGGTTGTCCAGATAGCTAGGCTGACTGTCTGGTCTATTTATCAGCATACTGCAATAACATAGATTTCAAAACGCCACTTATCTCAGCAATAGAAAATCTATTCGTGCTGCAATTTGACAAGAAAATATTCTATCAAAGTCAACAGTTTGTGCTCAGTGTTCTTGAGAAAGGTTCTTTGAATTACATGGGAGCTGTATACACACACACAGAGGTGTCCACTCCCTGATTGAAATCGTTTTAACGGTATAACTCAGCGCTACCCTTCGTAATAACCGTGCAGTGGTAATGCTATTACAAAGGATAGCGCTGAGTTATACTGTCTAACAAGAAAATATCGCCAGAGTACTCTTACCGCTTTGGCAGCCAGTTCTGGATGCACCTGCGCATACGTAACCAGACTTGCCACATGCGCATGCGCAGTGGAGCTGGAGGTCACAACTTGTGCATCCAATTGCACTTTCCAAGAAAAAAAAAAGTGAAGAAACTAAATATATTTAAAAAAAATTATTTTAATAGTAATGTACTTTGAGAAATGCTTTATTCAAATAAAGCATTTTCTTAGTGATTATACCCTTCTATGGCCATTGTCAGATGGCGATCGTGAAAGCAGGACTGCGGCAGAACTTGAACCTTCGATGTCCTTGCTGAAATAGGCTTCTCCATGGAGAGAAACCCGACAAAAACTCCTGGGCGAGGTCTACCGTTAGCTATAGTCGGACGTAATTCTTTGATAGATACGGAGATGCTCCGGCAAAAAACAAACAAACCATTTTCACCACAGAAAGTACTTTTCTCCCTTTCATAAACAGACCCTGAGATCACTTATCAGTTCCTCATCTCTGCAAGTTGCATGTGGTCATATGTTTGACAAAATCAGTTTGACACACAGTCCCAGTGGCAGCTTCAGTGTATGCCATAGATTTTTTTCCCCAAAAGGTTTCCATCCTTTCTTTATAAAAAGAAAACGAAATCAGGTTACCGGAGATTAAATTGTCTTTATAGTGCATCAAATTAATTTGTAACAATTATCTGGATTTTGTTGGATAGAAATGCTGGTCAGGAAGAAGAACATAAACTGGACATTGACCGCTACAGCTTTCAAATGGGGAAGATCATCTTATCCTTCATGCAGCTATCAGCAGAGGTCTATCTTCTTACCCCATATTTGTTCTATTAAATGCCTGTTACATCGGGTTTACAAAACAAGAGCTACACTTTTAGAGTCTGAGTCATTAAGGAAAGTAAAGCAAAAAAAAAAAAAAGGAGTAACTGTTTTCCAGGACAAACCATGTAACAATACAAGGGGTATAAATTAGTTTACTATTTTGCACATAAGTTAAATACTGGCTGTTTTTTCATCTAGCCCACATACTTGATAACTTTATTTTTACACTGAAATTTAAAGTTGATCTGCAACATGCCCTACCCCAACTATAAATCTGCCCCTACATTTTAAATTTACCTCCCTCCCCAATGCAACATTGTTTTGACCAGGTGCAAAGTTAGTCCTTTTTTCTTAGAGATGCTCAGGCTCGGTCCCTCAAGAACCGAAGACACACCCGAACTTAGGGGATCCAAGACCGAGCCGGCTCGGTACTGTCGCGCGCTCTCGGAATTGAAAACGAGGCAAAACGTCATTGTTACGTCTTCGGATCTCGCGAGTTTTGGATTCCTTTTTAAGATCCAACATAGTGGTGGGTGGGAAGGAGGGCGGACCCCATTTTTCTTTTCTGCCACTGCTGTGTGCCAATGTGTCCTAGATGTGCTAGAAACTGCCGTGTGTTTGTGTCATTGCTCTGTCGCTTACCATCCAGCCAGGTCGCTGCAGTATTTGTTTGAAAGTGTATGAAAATAATATTGTGATCTGTGAGGTGGTCAAAATTGACTGCAAATGACTTAAAATTAGTGTTATTGAGGTTAATAATAATAATGTAGGAAGAAAAAAAAGTGCAAAATTATGTGATTTTAGCATATTTTAGGATTTTTTCTAAAAAAAAATCCAAAACCAAAACCCAAACCAAAACACACGAGGGCGGTTTTGCCAAAACCAAATCCTAAACACGAAGCTAATCCAGATCCAAAACCAAAACCAGTTCACGGGGGTCAGTGAGCACCTCTACTTTTTTATGCTTTGGTCTTCTTAATGACTCAGGCCTTTAATGCCTATTGACGGACAGCTTATTTTACTGGAGGTTACTACAACCCATTCATCTTGAGTGCAATATGAGCCATCTACGATTTGGATAAAATGCAGACAAATTATATCATTCACAGTGTTGCGTTTAATAATGTCTATAATAATATAAACTGTTTCCCACCTGGTAAAACTCTTTGCAGTTTACAACTAACTCAACTGAGTGCAGGGGAAGGACGGCAAATAATTAATAGACCAATGGGACTACAGCATCCTTCACTAGTTGGGGTATGTTTATCAAACAATCTAAAAAGGAAATGTGGAAGTGTTGCCCATAGCAACCAATCAGATTCTAACTGTCATTTAAATGTACTAGTTAAATGACAGTTACAATCTGACTGGTTGCTATGGGCAACACCTCCACTTTTCTTTTTTTTATTGATAAATTTACTCAATTGGACTGTTGGTAAACAGACACACACTGTACAAATTCTGATGAAGGCACACATTAGGTTACTCCGAGACCACAATCATTCAGATCAGAATCCTCCCAGACCTCAATCATATCTGCGGTACAACGCACCTTTTTCTTAGCAGGCACCCTTCAAAATGCCTTTGAGCTGCCCCCCATACTAAACTTTTGAGAATAGGACTATATAAATAGTTTATACTCTTGGGTGTAGTTCCCCTTTAATAAATCACAAAACATTTTTTGTCTGCCTTGGAAGAAGCGTTACCAGCTATTACAAAGTCTATTGTGATCAATAACTTTTTACAGCGACCGTATAATAAAAGCTGATGGAGAAGACTAAAGCGATACTGTTGTGTCATGCTCTAATTACAGGACAGATTCCCTTCGGTGTAGGGGAGTTCGGCTTCAATGGCCACCATATGGATTTCCCACTGGCAATTACAAAGAAAGACTCGTCTAAAGCTAATCATTTCTGCTCCCTAGTTAACTCAAGTAAACTTATTGACTAACAGCGAATCCCAGGTGATCGGCACTAATTCCACAACTTGGCTAAAGTCAGAAGGAGCTGGTAGAAGCGCAGAAACATGTTATTAAAAAGAGAACGAAATAAAAAAGAAAACACTACAAAGAGGTATATTGGAAAAATCCAGGCAGAGAATAAGCATGTACAGCCTAATTAGTCCTCGTTATCAGAATGTTATACCTCAACACTTAGCCGATGCAATCTGCTTGGATGGGAATTAACCCTTTCTTCAAATGGTTACAAACTAAATTCATTCTCTGTCCTTTCCAGTCTAAAGGACTCATTTAAGAACCGGGGGAAAAAAAAAAAGAGCACCCCACAATTCATTTTTATTTGAAAAAATTTGTGAATTAATCTGCTTCGCCCATTCGTAGGTACACGACTGCGTTCTGGTACTTGGAACTTCCCACAAAAAAGTACCCTGCGTTTAATTTTACAGGACTGCGGTTAAAGCGCTGTCCTCTGTTGACGCTAGAGAGATAAAGGTTAATAATATTAATAATCATGGTGGAAAAGAGTAAAAACGGCACTTCAAAGTCCTGCTTACTATGATTTCAATTTACATGTTCCCTAAGGGACTCATTTAGAGGTTTACGTATTTGCACACCGTACGTAGAAAAAGACGAACATAAAGAAAGTTCATTTAAGCGCATATGTTGAGTGCGACGCAACTCAAGATATGTCCAGTTCAAAAACAGTAGATGAGGGTTGGCTTTGTTAGCAGTAAACGCTAGTCGCGTTACTTTATATCGGGGATAGGCAACCATATACATTTCAGGGTACGGCCCTCAAACCTTTAAGAGGGCCACGCATTATCCTTAAGCTCAGTAATAAGTTAAAACGATACATTAAATCGAAGAGAGAAACACTTATCTGTAATACATATCAGCAGGAATTTTATACATTATATTATATTTTTTATATTATATTATATAAGTGTTACCGGTGGTAGTCAGCATATCGATGCCGACTACCCCGACAAGACGACTCCGTAGGGCTCCTTCCCGACGATCAGCAATGACGACTACTCTTCAAAGAGACTTCAACGATCAATTAAGAAGCCGGCTCCACTTCGTGATGTCATTCACCATGACAACGCTATTATCGCTGTTTTTAAGGAGATAATGTAAGTATGTGCCCATCTACAATGTAGAAGCCTTTCTAAACTACATTGTACATAGGCGCATACTTACATTACCCCCTTAACAACAGTGATAATAGCGTCGCCATGGTGAATGACGTAATGAAGTGGAGCCAGCATCGTACTTAATCGTGATTGCTTGATGTCGCTTTAAAGAGTAGTCGCCATCGCTGATCGTTGGGTAGGAGACCTTCGGAGTCCTCATGTCGGGGTAAGTGTTGTCGGGGTAGTCGGCATTGATATGCCGTACTCCACCTAGTGTTACATGCTATAACCAACAATTCTGACATTAAAGCAGGAAGGAGCTGGGACCACACGTGAAGGCTCGGAGGGCCATCTGTTGATCATCACTGCTCCGTATGTACACAATATAATAATGTAACTAACTCTCACTCCCATCTCCATGTTTTCTCCTGTGCTGCTCCACACCTGACCAGACTCTCCCTTAAGCTTCAATCTTTCAAGCACTCTTTCAAAACCTCTTCACTATTGACCTATCGTACACCACCTTATACTACTCCCTCTGCATGTCCTGCCAGCTCCAGTCCCATGCCTACTCCTGTCCCATTAGCTTCTATTGTCTCAGCATTGTGTCTCCCCCTAGACCAGTGGTAGGCACAATCTGATACACTTCAAGGGCCTCATGGAGACCAGTAAAACAATACATTAAATTCAAGAAAGCGCCACCGATCTGTAATAACATATGAGCAGACTTTTTATCAAATGTTATACGCAATAACAAACAAATCTGCCGATAAAAGAGGAAGGGGTGGTGTCCACAGGGGAAGCTTCGGAGGGTCCATCACTGCTTTATACTGTACACTCTCAAGAGCAGGACCCTTTCATCATCATCATCTATTTATATAGCGCTACTAATTCCGCAGCGCTGTACAGAGAACTCACTCACATTACTCCCTGCCCCATTGGAGCTTACAGTCTAAATTCCCTAACACACACACAGGAAACCCACCCAAACACAGGGAGAGAACATACAAACTCCACACAGCTAAGGCTTTGAATCAAACTCATGACCCCTGTGCTTTGAGGAAGAGGTGCTAACCACTGAGCCACCAAGCTGACCCTTTCTACCCTTTGTCTGAAGTCTACTCCTCCTTTGTTAATCTCATCTGTACTTGTTCTCTGTTCATGCGCAATTGTATTTTTGTATGACTGAACGGTCCGACGCTGCCATGTTCTGTGACTCATTACAAATAAGCAATAATGATGAAAATTACAAATACATTTTTTCAATAACGACTAAACGAGCTGTCGCTATGGGCCTTTAAGTTTTGTAAATTGTACTCAAGGCACAATGTTGTCTTAGGTTACAACCAGTTGATTTATACCATATATACCACATTTAGTCCACAATCACCCATATAAAAAGTATAACATTTTCTAAAGGATTAACAAGGTATCTAAAAGCCCAGTTCTAAAGAGGAGAAAGATTTTTATTGGTTCTTTCATGCAATTCACATAAGCAATTCACATTAATGGACTTCCTAATGCCCTACTAAAAGTGTAACATAACTGAGAAGTAGCCCAGAGGTATGATACAAACTAACCAGCATCAATTAAAATCTTTTTGCTCTGGTAAACAGAAAGAGCGACCGGAGGGCAGAACACTGCGGTAAAAACATTTGTTTTAATTTACTGGCAGCTAAAATATTCATGACTGCTGCTGTTTCTACAAGATTTACACAATTTTCTGGAGATGAAATTATGAGGCTCAACCTAACTCTCCAGTAATTGTTTTTGTCACTGAATTGCTGAGTGCAGCAGGAAACACAAAATAAAACAAGAAGAAAAAAAACAAGATTTGCTCACTTCTAAAATCATTAATTTTATTAGCATGATTTATATGCAAATAAAAGGTAAAATATATTGGATTCTCCAATGCCTTTGCTACTTATGAGATCATGAAGGGGGGGGAAGGGAGTGCTACTATACTGTGCATACTGTGAGAGGAATGCAGGAATAGTGTAGGGGCGCACGCAGGGGGGGGTTTCTGGTTCTCCAGAAACCCCAACCCCTCCGCGAACGAACGGGCACTAAACATTGCCCTGTACTGTACAGCAGCTGCGGCGCTGTCACAGAAGCGTCCGCGGCGGTGCTGTATTGTACTACAATACAGCACTGTCGCGGATGCTTCTTTAACAGCGTCGCGGCTGCTGTACAGTACAGCATCGCTAAAAATGGAGCTGGTGCGCATGCGCGGCCGCATGCGCAACAGCTCTCTCTCTTTATTTTTTTTTGGGGGGGGGGAGGAAACCCCCCCTTAAAAATCCTGCGTTTACCCCTGTAGTGCTATAAGAGAGTGATGGACAGCAGGTGGCCCTTCAAGCCTTCACCTGTGGCCCTTAGCATATTCTTGCATTAGTCAGATTTGTTTGTTATAGTTAAAGTTTACGAGCTAAAAGTAATAAAGTTTGAAGATAGATCGTTCCCTCTAAAAAAACACACAACACTATGGAAATACAAATCAATTTAGAGGTAGAGTAGAATAACAGGTAGAATAGGATAACACACTTCCGGTTACTTCAGATGAAGAAAAAAGATCACTTGTAGTTCCCCCAATGAAAAAATGTCTCATTCATAAAGGAAAAAGAAAAAAAGAAAAAAAATATTGCAATACAGCTTTTTGTGTAGAAAACTGGAGGTAATTTAGAACAATAGGGAAGAAACTAAGATGATTAAAAGTGCCCCCTCACATTGATAATAAACAAATCACACATTAAGAGATCTATTAATCATTGGTGGGCAGCG
Organism: Mixophyes fleayi; assembly: GCF_038048845.1. Lineage (NCBI taxonomy): Eukaryota > Metazoa > Chordata > Amphibia > Anura > Limnodynastidae > Mixophyes > Mixophyes fleayi. The sequence continues at coordinate 25,421,226 of NC_134403.1, read as the reverse complement.
GTCATAAAGGATCTGAGCCGCTGCGATGAAAGATGTACTGTTGCTATTCAAGGACACTTACCTGCAGTGCGATTCTCTGCGATGAAACTCTAGTTTTGTTGTGAAAGGGACAGGTCCCATTGAGGAAACGGAGTTGACTTACTGCGCATGCACAGGTGTTTCGTCACGCACGCGCAGTAAACTCAACTCCGGCCTAGGAAGGGGTGGAGGAGCATGCAGCCTGCAAAGAGGATCCTCGATTGCGGGACCACAATCCTTTGGAAAAGGTAAGTAACGCCATCCTGAGGGGCGATAAGTTTTTAGTGCTAGCCTTTCACTGCTTGATGAATTGATTTAATTCACCATCCCGATAGAGGTCTATGGGGACCGTGCTAAACAGTTGAAGAATGCTTAAGGCAGAGAATTCTCCGGTGATAAGCCTTTGTTAAATGGGATGAAACGGTGAAAGAGCCTATTTCTGGGATTTTTGCCAGATTTTAAACTCTTCACTGCTTCATAAATAGACCACTAAGTTATTCCCTCCTCTGGGGTTAAGCAATTCTCCCTACTGAATGTAGTGTTCTTTACAGCAATGAACAGAGATACGTTGATAATGCCCAGGTTCACTCATTTAGCAATTGTTTCAATAAAATCCCCAACATAAATGATAGAATCATCATCTCCCCAGTGATAGACCACGCCAATGTGTTTCAACCATAAGAGGCCTTTTTCAAGGAGATACAATGATGCGGGATAGCTTCCGTTATTTAAAGTCCTCTATTAATTAATGTCCATCCCATATTTCTTCAAAATCGTCCAGTATTGACCATAATCAATTTGGAACCTGCATTTCATAAATATAAAATACCTATAAATATCATTTACTATACAAATATGCAAACTATACATAATATAAAATATTCGCACAATGAAAGGCTCTCCCGTTACTTGGAGGGTTAAACAACCAAACATAACCACATATCAGTCCAACACGTTATTCACCAGTATAAGAGTCTATGTACAATATGAGAATTAAAAGACTTTATCATTTATGTAAATGGTAAGTTAAAACCGTCGCTATGGTAACACACAGCTCTCTAGTTATAAACAACCTCCCCCGATATAATATATCTTCAAAAAGAATTTCAATGTCAATAATTATTATGCGATCACACCAATTTATTAGATAAAGAAAAAGCAAACAGCCATTGGTTCAAGAAACAAGTATCACAGAAAGAAGACGTTAAGTTCCCAATGGACTATTAATAGGAACGGGGCTCTTTAATAATCACAGGAGATGTACAAACGAGTGACCGTTCACACACTCACTACATAAAGACTGGACCAATAGGCTGACAAGTCATTAACCGGTTACTAAAGACACTGAACACTGTCATCCTATGGACTGTTATACAAAACTTTGTAGTAAATGTACTAAATATGTTAATCTTGTGGACATCGAAATATGGTTCTACGCTTCTGAAAAACATTTTAACTCAAACTCAGAATTTAAGCCATTAGGAAGGAGAGTACTCATTGTATGAATATGCATCATCTCTGCCTTAGCCAGTCTTAAATTCCTATTCCTACAGTGACTCTCCAAACGTTCTAGAGGTCTATTTATGGATCATCGTATATTTCTCGTGTTCGATATCATTTCTTATCAGATTGATAAGAAATTATTTAACATGTCTATTTATTAACTGTGTCCAGCACAGGGTAGCATGAAGCCGGCCGGGGGAGGATCCAAAGATCCCTCTCCTGCGATGCTCTCCGCATAGACTACAACGGCAAACGTCCTCTACAGATGGCAATCCAGTCAAGCCATAGACAAATATGGGGACTGGATTGGCAAACGATGAGGCTAATCAATGTCAGGTAAAACACTTAATTAACCCCTGTGTGTGTGTGTGTGTGTGTGTGTGTGTGTGTGTGTGTGTGTGTGGTCCTGGGGTGCACAGGTGGGTAATGCACTTCCTCACTTGCACTTTCCTCTGCCCTGGCTATCCTTGGCATTGGCATAAATGACCAGAGGGTCCACGGCCATGCAGGTTTTCAGCAACTCAATGATTTGGGTGACAGTCCATAAATAAACTAGCATGTACACCCAATTTCTCACTCCAGCACATATATTCACCCTCCCTCTGTGGGGTCAGTATCCCTTGTTCTATAACACATGCCCGCTGTGCTCTCTCCTCCTCTTGGTATTCTCACACCCACTGGACATGTCAAAGCTCTGACACCATCTCCGTCTGGGGCACTCTCAGCAGTGCTATCACTAGTGTCCTCTTGCAGCCTCTTCACTCACCCCTTGGGCTATGACACCCTTTCTGGAGTCCTCTCTGCCCATCTGGGTCATAATTAAATACTGATACACTACATCTTGCAGATAATTGAAGAGCCATCAATATGGCCCCTGACATGTATCAGATTGCCCATCACTGGGATAAGAGGTATCTCCAAATATTCTTTCACAATGATAAACTAATAGGAATGTAGGTCACGTAGCAGTGGAAATCTGCTTGTTCACCTATTGTGGCTTGGGTAAAAGGCAAATAAACTGGTTTGCTGGGGAGATCCAACTCCATTCAGGCAGTCATAGTTTTGGCAATCAACGACCAGATAGCCAAGAGACAAGCCAGAAGGCTAGTTCTCCTTAAAGTGTGGCATAATGGAAACGGAGTGTTGTTTGGGTGGATATGGGTTAGGATTAAACATGATCTAGTCTATCGGTTTACCTCTGGGTCAACTCTAAGGGGAGCATTCTAACTAGTGCCCGGAGAGAAAACATTACCCTATATGGGCTACACACTATTCGGTAGGCACAACTTTGAGGACAGAGAAACAGCAGTGTAGCTATACGGTTGGCAGAGCAACCAATTCCACCAGGGCCCAGGGGGTCAGTGAGGACCACTGTGACCCCAATATGCTACATTGGCTCAGGGTTGCTTGGTTCTTTCCCACTCTTTTTAACTGCAGAAACTGCCACCATGCTTATCAGTTATCGGAGGCTTTGTAAATCAGCCGCACTATGCTAGAAAAACTAAAGAATCTCCAATCGTCTCATGAGGTTGCCTTGCTCGTACACCTATGCCTATGGGAAGATGCCGAAAGCAGTAAAGAAATTGGTATGCTGAAGTATAGGATTGGGGCCAGAGGCAGTGGATTACAGGCCCTGGGTGATACCAGCGCTATAACAAGTCATTACATGGATGTAAAACAGGCATTCTTTGAAGACACATTGAGATGTGGCAGACCCCTCTTTATTCACATTCTGGGGCTAACCCAATAATGTCAAACTACACGGTCTCTTTTTGACATCAATAGAACTAAATCTAAGTTTTGCTAACTGTTGGCGATTACTTCATTAAAATTAACATAATCTCTTGCCTATATGAAATCATTATCTGAAAGAATCATTAAATAACCATGAAACATTTTAATTGAATGAATACATTCCCTAATTATTCTCTCCAGGATTAAAAGATGAAAAGATGTTGCCCCAGAAGGACATGTTTGATGATGCACTATAGACGAAGCACTTTGCCTCTGTAATTAACGGAGGTGCAAGAAGAATGCCTGTAGTCCGGAAAATTGTACACAATGACTTATAAATCAATATAATTGATAACCTTACAGTGTTTTTTTTAATTGCAAATTGTCCTTTTTATATGAAGTCCATAAGTTAAGTGGAGATCTGCAGAATAGTGCCTTGTTATAACTGTCCACTGACAGAAACACAGATATACTTTGAAAAACATCTCATACTTTTGATGTAGGCTAAACCTTTGGGATAGATTTATCAAACCTTATAAAAAGGGAAGAGAAGAATATCACATTCTCTAGAATGTACTAGATAAACGATAGCGGGGATCTGATTGGTTGCTATGGGCGACACCTCCACTTTTTAGAAGGTTTGATAAATCTACCCTCCAAAACTGCATTTGCTTTGGTCTCTTAGTCCCGAAAAAACAATTTCTGAAAAGAGCAAGTAAAGTTTTTTTATGTTTTGTTTGTTTTTAAAACTTATTTTATTAAGATTTTTACAGCATTTTTACAGCTTAGAGATACATTCGATGAAAACAATCAACAGTGAGTAAAATAAACATTGAAAATGGGAGAAAAAGGAAAAGAAGGAAAAAAAAAAAAAGAATGGATGGAAGGCAATATATCCAAGAGAGGACCTTAAGCGGGTAAGAGGGAAAAGGGGCATGTTAGCAGGGAAGGAAGGGGAGGGGGAAAGTCCAACCTGGCACCACGTCAGGTGTCATATTTAGCCTGCAGGCTATCAAAGGGGAGACAAGTAAACATTTTTGACAGTCACATCATACGTCCCAAAAGTCTCTATTATGGCGGAGATATTCTTAGACCTTAAGAGCGGCGTGGCCTGCTGGAGAGTGATCGTAGCTGCACAAGATTGTGGAGGATGGTTTGGTTGTAGAGAAAACAGGACATACATAAAACAGGAACATACAAGGTAAACAAAATAAATGCAGACATGAAAACAAAGGGTATGAAGAACCCTGCTCATTAGAGAGCTCACATTCTAAGTGGAAGAGGGCACAGCTGAAACAAGAGGAGCGAGTGATACTCAGAGTGGAGATTGGGACAGTTATGAGGGTGTATTAGTGTGAATAGTGTTATAAGGGATAAGGTCTTCTCTACAAATCAGACGGGTTTTCAAAGAGTGTGTAAAGACTTGAAGGCTGTGGGAAAGTCTGATTGAGCGTGGTAGGGAATTTCATAAGTGGGGAGCAGCACGGGAGAAGTCTTGTAGGTGGGAGTGAGAGGTGGTTATCAGAGACAAGACAAGGCGCAGGTCAGAGGTAGATCTAAGAGGGCAGGATGGAGAGTATTTTGATCCGAGATTTGAGATGTATGGAGGGGTAGTGTTGTTGAGGCTTTGTAGGTAAGGGTGAGTCATTTGAATTTGATTCTGGAGGACACAAAGAGCCAGTGCAGCAGATGTGGAGCGGTGAGAGAGGAAGATTAGTGTTGCAGCAGCATTTAGGATGGATTGGTGTGGATATATGGGTGTCAGGAATGCCAAATAGCAGGAGGTTGCAATAGTCAAAACGGGAGATGATGAGAGAATGGATAAGAGTTTTGGTAGCATGTTGAGTAAGAAAAGGGCATATTCTGACAATGTTTATAAGGCGGAGTTGACAGGACTGGGAGAGAGTCTGGATGGGAGGAATAAAGCATAGGGAGGAGTTAAGTGTGACACCAAGACAGCGGGAGGGGACACTGAGGAAATTGTGGTGGGTTTGACAGTGAGGGAGATTTGAGGGCAGGAGGTGACTATGGCAGGAGGGAAGATAATAGGCTCTGTTTTGGACATGTTGAGCTTTAGGTAGTGTTGGGACTTCCATGTGGAGATAGCAGAAAGACAACTGGTTATACAAGATAGTACAGAAGTAGAGAGGTCAGGGGACGATATATAGATTTGGGTGTCATCAGCGTAGATGTGGTATTGGGAGGCCGAATGAGCGAATTAGTACCCCAAGAGAAGGTGTATAATGACAAAAGTAAAGGGCCAAGAACAGACCCTTGTGGGACCCCAACAGATAGTGGGAGTGGAGGGGAGGATGTGCCAGAGGTAGAAACTAGAGATGAGCTGTACCCGAACAGTGCGGATCCGACGGGATCCAAGCACTGTTCGGGTATTTCCGGCGGGCAAAAAAAATGAAACAGAGGCTATGACGTCCAAGTCTCGCGTTGGATCTCGCGAGACTCGGATTGCATAATTTCCCCGCTTGCGGCCGCCATGTTCAGTCGGGCTCAGATCAGGGTAGAGGGAGGTTGTAGTTTGTAGTGGTGCTCCTGTGTCCTGTGTCCTGTCACTCTGTCCTGCTTAATCCAGTGGTTACTTTGTCCTGTGCTCTGTCCTGCTGATCAGTCCAGTGGTGCTTTGTCCAGTGCTCTGTCCTGCTGAGTCCAGTGGTGCTGTGTCCTGTGCTCTGTCCTGCTGAGTCCAGTGGTGCTGTGTCCTGTGCTCTGTCCTGCTGAGTCCAGTGGTGCTGTGTCCTGTGCTCTGTCCTGCTAAGTCCATTGTTATTAAAAAATTATTAAAACATTTTAAAAAAATTATACAAAAATAATTAAAAAAATATATAAAAAAAATAATAAAAAAAGTATAAAAAAATTTCTACTGCAATATATAAATACGTTCACTGTTCCTGCAGTCCAGAAATATTAGTACTGCAATATTAAACTACGTTTACTGTTCCTGCAGTCCAGAAATATTAGTACTGAAATATTTTACTACGTTCACTGTTCCTTGTTGCAGTCAAGAAATATTAGTACTGCAATATATAAATACGTTCACTGTTCCTGCAGTCAAGAAATATTAGTACTGCAATATTACACTACGTTTACTGTTCCTGCAGTCCAGAAATATTAGTACTGCAATATATAAATACGTTCACTGTTCCTGCAGTCCAGAAATATTAGTACTGCAATATTTTACTACGTTCACTGTTCCTGCAGTTCAGAAATATTAGTACTGCAATATTTTACTACGTGTCCTGTGCTCTGTCCTGCTAAGTCCATTGTTATTAAAAAATTATTAAAAAAATTAAAAAAAATTATACAAAAATAATTAAAAAAATCTATAAAAAAAATAATAAAAAAAAGTATAAAAAAAATTCTACTGCAATATATATTACACTACGTAGTAGCAGTAAAATATTAGTACTGCAATATTACACTACGTTTACTGTTCCTGCAGTCCAGAAATATTAGTACTGCAATATATAAATACGTTCACTGTTCCTGCAGTCCAGAAATATTAGTACTGCAATATTTTACTACGTTCACTGTTCCTGCAGTTCAGAAATATTAGTACTGCAATATTTTACTACGTTCACTGTTCCTGCAGTCCAGAAATATTAGTACTGCAATATATAAATACGTTCACTGTTCCTGCAGTCAAGAAATATTAGTACTGCAATATTTTACTACGTTGACTGTTCCTGCAGTCCAGAAATATTAGTACTGCAATATATAAATACGTTCACTGTTCCTGCAGTCAAGAAATATTAGTACTGTAATATTACACTACGTTTACTGTTCCTGCAGTCAAGAAATACTAGTACTGCAATATATAAATACGTTCACTGTTTCCGCAGTCCAGAAATATTAGTACTGCAATATATAAATACGTTCACTGTTCCTGCAGGCCAGAAATATTAGTACTGCAATATTTTACTACGTTCACTGTTCTTGCAGTCCAGAAATATTAGTACTGCAATATTTTACTACGTTCACTGTTCCTGCAGTCAAGAAATATTAGTACTGCAATATATAAATACGTTCACTGTTCCTGCAGTCAAGAAATATTAGTACTGCAATATTTTACTACGTTCACTGTTCCTGCAGTCAAGAAATATTAGTACTGCAATATATAAATAGGTTCACTGTTTCTGCAGTCAAGAAATATTAGTACTGCAATATATAAAAATACGTTCACTATTCTTGCAGTCAAGAAATATTAGTACTGCAATATACAAAAATACGTTCACTGTTCCTGCAGTTCAGAAATATTAGTACCAGAGATTAAACTATAAAGGAGTACAAAAATTTGGAGGATAAAGTAGGGAAAGATCAAGAACCACTTCCTCCTAATGCTGAAGCTGCTGCCCCTAGTCATGACATAGACGATGAAATGCCATCAAAGTCATCTGCCAAGGGAGATGCCCAATCTCCTAGTAGAGGGCATGTAAAATCCAAAAAGCCAAAGTTCACTAAAATTAGCAAAAAAAGAAAATTGAAATCATCTGAGGAGAAACGTAAACTTGCTAATATTCCATTTACGACACGGCCCGTGTTCATGACTAGTGGTTCAGCTTCACCCAAGGATCTAAAGAGATGGCATCACAAATCCCCAAGGCGAGTCCAAGGGTGTTGGTGGTTGCGAAGCCTGACCTTCCCATCACTGTATGGGAAGAGGTGGCTCCTTCCACCATTTGCAGCACGCCCTCTGCATATCTGCATATGCTGGAAGGATCACCCACAGTCCAGTTACAGATTTGGCTAATGAAGGTGTGAATGTTGTACACCGGGAGGAGGATATTGATGTAGCTGGCGCTGAGGAGGAACTTGACGAGGAGGATGCTGATGTGGTTATCTTAAATGAGGCACCAGGGGGGGAAACAGTTGTTGTCCATGGGATGAAAAAGCCCATCGTCATGCCTGGGCAGAAGACCAAAAAATCCACCTCTTCGGTCTGGAGTTATTTTTATCTCAATCCGGACAACAAATGTATGGCCATATGTACCTTATGTAAAGCTCAAATAAGCAGGGGTAAGGATCTTGGCCACCTAGGGACATCCTCCCTTATAGGTCACCTGAAGAACCTTCATAATTCCGTGTTTAGTTCAGGACCTGTGGCTAGGACCGTCAGCAGTCCAGGGACACCTAAATCCCTTGATCCTGTTGTATACACACCAGCAACACCCTCCTCGTCAAGTTCACCCACGATCTTCATCAGAGATAGTACTGCAGGCCATGTCACCGGCATGACTGAGTCCTCTTCAATCCGGGATTCTTCCGGAGGATCCTGCAGCGGTACGCCTACTACTGCCGCTGCTGTTGTTGCTGCTGGTAGTCGGTCATCTTCCCAGAGGGGAAGTCGTAAGAACGCTACGTCTTTCACCAAACAGTTGACCGTACAACAGTCGATTGCCATGAGCACGAAGTACAACAGTAGTCATCCTATGGCAAAGCAGATAACTCCGGCCTTAACAACTATGTTGGTGTTAGATGTGCGTCCGGTGTCCGCCATCAGTGGAGTGGGATTTAGACGGTTGATGGAGGTATTGTCTCCCCGGTACCAAATCCCGTCGAGATTCCACTTCACTAGGCAGGCGATACCCGGGATGTACAGAGAAGTACGAAAAAGTGTCCTCAGTGCTCTGAAAAATGCTGTTGTACCAACTGTCCACTTAACCACAGACATGTGGACAAGTGGTTCAGGGCAAACTAAGGACTATATGACTGTGACAGCCCACTGGGTAGATGCATCGCCTTCTGCAGCAACAGCAGCAGCAGCTGCATCAGTAGCAGCATCTCCACAACGCCTGCTCGTTCCAAGGTAGGCAACGTTATGTATCACCGGTTTTAATAAGAGGCACAACGCTGACAACCTCTTAGAGAAACTGAGGGAAATAATCTCGCAGTGGCTTACCTCTTTTACACTCTGCTGGGGATTTGTGGTGTCAGACAACACCAGTAACATTGTGCGGGCATTACATATGGGCAATTTCCAGCACGTCCCATGTTTTGCCCACACAATAAATTTGGTGGTGCAGCATTACCTGAAGAGTGACAGGGGTGTGCAGGATATGCTTGCGGTGGCCCGCAAAATTGCTGGACACTTTCGGCATTCTGCCACTGCCTACCGCAGACTCGAACAACATCAAAAAAGGCTGAACCTGCCCTGCCATCACCTCAAACAAGAGGTTGTGACGCGCTGGAACTCCACCCTCTATATGCTGCAGAGGATGGAGGAGCAGCAAAAGGCCATTCAAGCCTACACAGCCACCTACGACATAGGCAAAGGAGTGGGGATGCGCCTTAGTCAAGCGTATTGGAGACTGATTTCCGTGTTGTGCAAGGTTCTTGCCACACGAGAAGTCAGTTCCGACACTGTAAAGCTTGAGTCAGGTGATTCCCATGATCAGGCTGTTGCAGAAGCAGCTGGAGAAAGTGAGGGAGGAGCTGTTAAAGCATTGCGATTCCACAAAGCATGTAGCTCTTGTGGATGTAGCCCTTCGTATGCTTTGCCAGGATCCGAGGGTGGTCACTCTTTTAAAGTCAGAGGAATACATTCTGGCCACCGTGCTCGATCCTCGGTTTAAAGCGTATGTTGTGTCTCTGTTTCCGGCGGACACAAGTCTACAGCAGTGCAAAGACCTGCTGGTCAGGAGATTGTCCTCTGAAGAGGACCGTGATATGCCAGCAGCTCCTCCTTCATTTTCTTCCACACCTGTGGCTGCGAGGAAACAGCTGAGATTTCCGACGCGCTGGCGGGGATGCAGACAACATCTGATCCGGACTGAAGGACCTGCCAACAATTGCTGACATGTCTACTGTCGCTGCACTGGATGCTGTCACTATTGAAAAAATGGTGGAGGATTACTTTGCTGACACCATCCAAGTAGACATGTCATACAGTCCTGATTCTTACTGGCAGGAAAAAAAGGCAGTTTGGAAGCCCCTGTACAAACTGGCTCTATTTTACCTGAGTTGTCCCCCCTCCAGTGTGTACTCCGAAAGAGTTTTTAGTGCAGCGGGGAACCTGGTCAGTGAGTGGTGAAGGAGGTTGCTTCCGCAAAACGTTGAGAAGATGATGTTCATAAAAATGAATTATCAATTCCTCAATCAAGAACAGCACTGGCCTCCAGAGACTACAGAGGGACCTTTGATTGTGGAATCCAGCGGGGATGAATTGATAATGTGTGAGGATGAGAAAGTACACACTGTAGGAGGCGAGGAATCAGAGGATGAGGATGACATCTTGCCTCAGTAGAGCCAGTTTAGTTTGTGCCCCCCCCCTAGTAGAAACACTAAAAGGAGCCGTTCGATAGGTAGGAAGTGTCTGCCTAAGTTTGGATGGATTGTAGACCTGGTTTGTATGGATCATGAATGGGTTTTATTTGTTGTGGTTTTACTTTTTAAAATGTTTGGAGGTATGATAAACATATATAGGACTACTGATGTCATAGTAAGCATCACTGGCATGCAATGCTTTGTATTAAAACTTTTTTTTGTTACTATAAAACAGTAGAGGTGGTCAGTGCAAATGTTGTTTGATGACGTCACAAACCAAGTTTTGCACCAGTTGCACATGGAATTGTCTGGATTTGTGGTTCTAGATGGATGTGTGAGTGGCAGTGCAAAATGTCGCATTTCCCAATCAGAGGATCTGGGGGGATCATGGTGAATGCGTCTAACTATAAACCCAATTGCAAAATAAGTGTTGATTTTTCTGAACAAGGTTATTTAAATAAGAAGGTGCGTTTAGGTCGGTGTTGCCTATTTAACAAGAAGCGCAAAGCATTTAATTCCCCACAAATGGACTTGTTTTATTGTATTTACATGTCCTCAGAAAAGGTGGAAACTTACATTGGACGCATTTTGCACCTTTCAGGCACAATTAAATTGGTAAGAGATTTAAGCACACTTCTAACAAAACAATATGAAAAAATAAAAAAACACAATACATCAAAAAATACATTGTTTAGACCCTCACTCTTAAAATTAATTTAAGCCATTGCTCTGATTTAAAGCACCTATGGATAAATGGGTGTGGTGCTGAGCCAGAAAGAAGACAGCCACAACCTTCAAAATCTACAAAATTTCAACCAATCTATCCATAGGTGTGACATTACCCATCTGAAAGAGGTCATCTTGACGTGGTAAATGAGCATCCACAGTTTGATCAAAATGTACACTAAGAACCTGTTACGATTTTGATGCCTTAGTCAGTATTAGCACAGGCTTACCTAGGGCGCGGAGTCTAACGGCCTTCCGGTCTTCACCAAGAACCACCGCAAGGTAGTGTGGGCTTAGCTGCCGAAGAACCGCAGGTCGCGGCCCCCATATTAGCCTACTGACGTAAGGGAGAAAGTTCTAAGTGATGGCAGGCAGACAAGAAAATAGACAATGCGGTGCAAGTACAGGCACTAACCGTTAATTCCAGGCGTAGTAGGTCTGGAACAGTAACCGGTAGATGCACGGAGGCAATGGGTGCGTGGCAGGATCCAGAGAATAGTTGGTAACACAGCCGGGTCGGTGCACAGAAGGTATTAGGTATACGGTGCCAGAGGGAGATCCAGAGAATAGTTGGAAACACAGCCGAGTCGGTACACAGAAGATAGTCCAGTTGCGTAGTGCCAGGGATAAGCCAAAGAATAGTCAGGTCACAGCCAGGTAGGTACACAGGAGTAGGAGGAATAGAGGGGTTAACAGGGAGCAGGTTCACAGGAGTCAGGACACAGGAACTGTAGCCAGGAACAGGAAACACATTGCTCTGACACAGGCAGCATGTCAGAGCAGGGAAGATATAGGAGTTTGAATTCCCCGCCCAGGAGTCACGTGATCAGCAGCAGAGAGAACCCGGAAGTGCGGCAGCGCTATCAGAAGAAGCGCTGAAGAGATGGACACCGCTGTCAGCTCCCGCTGACAGCGCAGCGGAACGGGAACAAGGTAAGTTCCTAACAGAACCTCATAGTTACTCTAGTTCTATCATAGAGTTTTATTATTGCAGAGTTTAACATACAGTACTGTGCAAACGTTTTACGCAGGGTCATAACTGGAAAATACCAGTGGGACCCAGGTACACCGATTTACTGTTCAGAGAAGTCTGGCCAGGAGTGGTCTTCATGAAAGAATTGTGGCCAAAAAGCACACCTTCAACGTGGAAACAAGGCCAAGCGACTCAACTATGCACAAAAACATATATTGAAATTTTTGGCTGTAACAGAAGGCAGTTTGTTTGCCGAAGGGCTGGAGAGCGCTACAATAATGAGTGTCTGCAGGCAACAGTGAAGCATAGTGGAGGTTCCTTGCAAGTTTGGGGCTGCATTTCAGCAAATTGAGTTGGGGATTTGGTCAGGATTAATGGTGTTCTCAATGCTGAGAAATACAGACAGGTACTTACCCATCATGCAAAACCATCAGGGAGGCATCTGATTGGCTCCAACTTTGTTCTGCTGCAGTACAAGGTCCCCAAACAAACAGCCAATGTCACTAAGAACTATCTTCATCGTAAAGAAGGACAAGGAGTCCTGGAAGTGATGATATGGCCCCCACAGAGCCCTGATCTCAACATCATCAAGTCTGTCTGGGATTACATGAAGAGACAGAAGGATTTGAGCCAGCCTACATCCACAGAAAATCTGTGGTTCGTTCTCCAAGATGTTTGGAACAACCTTCCTGCAGAGATCCTTCAAAAACTGTGTGCAAGTGTCCCTAGAAGAATTGATGCTGTTTTGATGACAAAGGGTGGTCACACCATATATACTGCCCCCTATATCTCTAACCTCCTCACCATTCACACTCCGACCCGCTCCCTGCGCTCAGTCAATGACCGTCGCCTCTCCTCCACTCTGATCACCTCTTCCCACTCCAGGACTTCTCCCGAGCTGCCCCCTTGCACTGGAATGACCTCCCTCGCTCCATCCGTCTCTCTCCCAACCTGTGCTCCTTCAAATGGGCATTTAAAACCCACCTGTTCCTTAAAGCCTACCAACCATCCACCTAACCCCTCATCCACTCTTTTCATTCTCCCTCTCTCCCCTGGCCCCTATCTTCTCTCCCCTTGCTTCACTGGCTCCCTTTCGTGCCTGTTTTTGTTTCACCCTCCCTTAGGATGTAAGCTCTTATGAGCAGGGCCCCCCTCCCCTCCTGTCTCCTTACCCGTTCTTCTGCTCTGTCTTTACTCCATATGTCTTCCTGGAGTTCCTGAAGTATTGGTACTTTGTGTTTATCGTTCTGTACTTTGTCACCCTGTTTTGTACTACTGTTTGTACTGTGTACGGCGCTGCGGAAAGCTTGTGGCGCCCAACAAATAAAGGGTAATAATAATAATAATAATATTGATTTGAATTAGATTTCTCTTCTGTTCATTCACTTTGCATTTTGTTAATTGATAAAAAATAAACTATTAGCTCTTCTATGTTTGAAAGAATTCTTACTTTGCAGCTTTTTTTCGTAGTGTAGCACCTTTAATATATTTGGAAATTAGGGTGTGTGGACCATCTCTCCTTGAAACGTTACATCACAGAAATCACAGTCCTACCAAGTTCAGTATTTTCTGAATGTAAATCTCTGGAGAGCCTGTGTTCCGCTGGCGATCAGCACATAATCCAATACGTGGACACTTAATAAGAAAACCATCAATACAAGTGCAGACATATTGTTAGCACTTACACACAAGCAGTAACCTCTTACAATTAAATACCTGCTACGGTTTGACAGCTTCCCCTGGGATCCTACCACTCTGAAGTAAAATAATTACTTTTCAATTATCCCAAATTATTAAAGCAATGAAAATCCCATGCTAGCAAACAAATTGAACAAAAAGGGATCGTTGCAGTGGCAGGCTAACTTTTGCATGTTGCCGCATTGGATTTCCCCTATCTAGCAGACCAAAAGCAATTTATAGTATTCCTGGCAACACATTACAGAGCACAAAATAATCCCAAGGTAAACAGCTGCCAGTGATCACTAACAATAATTGGTTAATTAACACCTTTAGCAGGCAAATGATCAACCTGACCATCTGCTGCTATCTTCTAGGAAGTGTAAAATGGAGGAAATACAGTAAATGACGGGTAATTATGTCCTAGGGATAAACAGACAGGTAGATTTCGATCAGCGATGGGCAATCTGATACGCTTCAAGCTCTCCAACCTTCAAAAGGGACGCACGTTACCCTTAATAACAGTAATATAAAAACATCCCCGAAACAATCTCTGCGTGGCCGCTCATCCCCAAATTCCCAACACGAGCCTCAGACTCCACACTTGCTCTGAAATTCCCCACATCATCATCATCACCACCATTTACTTATATAGCGCCACTGATTCCGCAGCGCTGTACAGAGAACTCATTCACATCAGTCCCTGCCCCATTGGAGCTTACAGTCTAAATTCCCTAATATACACACATACAGAGAGAGAGAGAGACTAGGGTCAATTTTTGATAGCAGACAATTAACCTACTAGTTTTTGGAGTGTGGGAGGAAATCGGAGCCCCCGGAGGAAACCCACGCAAACACAGGGAGAACATACAAACTCCACACAGATAAGGCCATGGTCGGGAACTGAACTCATATCCCCAGCGCTGTGAGGCAGAAGTGCTAACCACTAAGCCACCGTGCTGCTGCTGCCCACATGCTTCTCAGATACAGGGGCTGGAAGGCTGGCGGGCCCATAGAGGGCTACCTTGGTCTGGATCACTGGGCTACCTGTCTCTTTTTTTCCCGTTAAAATGATCTTAATAGGCTGCTGTCTTATACCCGGGGTTAAAATTTTCCAGCCTGCTCCTGCTCAAACCCCACAATTGTTCCAAAATTCCCCCACATACTCACAGATCCCCACTTGCCACATAATGCCCCACAGGCCACTGAGACCTCCCGCATGCTCCAAAACTCATGCCCATCCATGACCACTGACCCCAACTTGCCGCAAAATTATTAGTGGTTTCTGTCCTAGTGCAACAAGGCTGGGGGGGCTGCCGCTGAAGTCTGGGGCTCGGGTTAGTACCCCAAAGAGGTCATCTATAAAGCCAAGAATTTGGCTATGACATTTCACGGCTCAGATACATAGCATTTATAAATAGTCAAATAGATGCCCAAACATCCATAAACGATCTTTTGCTGAATACACTTAACACGACGCTGCTGTGCTGATATTGCTGCCACTGGGAGTAGAACAGGATGCAAAGAGCGCACTCATACCAATCATTTATTAAAAAAAGATTTAATAGTTCCTGCAAATTAAAATGAAAGCACTACAAGTATAGGATCTATTATCCAGAATGTTCAGGATGCAGGGGGTTTTCTGTAATTTGCAGTAGAGTTACAATATACAAAATTACAATTTGTCAGGATTATTTTTATAAGGATGTGGATGAGGCGCACCCATACATTAACCCTTTCAGTGCCCTGGGTTTGAGTTGAGCTTTGCCAGACCTACTGTCATTATTTATATATTTATCTTTTTAATTTATAGGGACTCCGTAAGAAAAGAAAAAAGAAACAAAATACACTTTTCCATGATTCTTCCTTCAGCAACCTTTACACAATTAATTCGAGAACACGAAATATAACCAAAGCTATATTCTACCTCTTGGAATAATCATAGGGATTTCGGATACTTTATTAGACGCTAGATTTATGTGTAAGTCATAGTAAAGGAAGTATATGGACGTTTCCTTTTTGTGTCTTTTAGAATTTTATCTTGTTTATCTATTTTTTTTTAAATCATTTTATTTGTTTATTTTTGTTGTATTATTTATTTTTACCATAGTTTAACTTAACATGCTATAAAATAGTCTTGAATGTCTCGGACATCCAAACTGTGAGCCTTATTCAGAATCGGGCGTAATATACGCCAAAAGTGTTGGCATAAATTACATCTGTTAAAACCAGGTAATTTACTCAGTATTCAGAGTCTGTGCGTGGGAAATTCCCAGGTTATAATTATTACTAAGGGTTTTTTTTATTTTGTCACGCCAGGATTGACAGAACAATATACTTAGGTGAGGAAATAAATGGTCTAAAGAGGGTAGTGTGGGTCTGTATTTATTTCAGTTCAATGTATTGTTAATCTGGTGTTTTTAATTACACTTCTCCCTAGTGCGCTAATGCCAGCATGTCCTGGCATTGGTGGATATGCTGAAGTGTGTAGTACTACAAGTGCCAGCATGAACAAACACTAAAAGAGAGCCCGGGCATGCTGAGCCCTGTAGTGCGCCATAAACAAAATGATGATACAGCCCTTAAATTTGCATTATTAAACCACACCCACCACCCAAGGTTATTCCTGGGTGGGGGAGGGAGGACACATTATTTTGTGGGCCTCTTTCTCCACCCGGGAGTTTTAGTCCAGTGCTAACTAGTTGATACAATAGAAAGGGGACCGAATTCTCAGTTTTTCCTGTTATAGTGCCACCAGCCTTAGCTGGCATAACCTAGTACTAAATCTGTCGATTTTGGAGGAACCCCAATCTTTTTGTCACCCCAATCTTGCCGATATCAATCTAGGCTGGCAGCATTATTTTTTTTTTCTTTTATTTATTTTTAAACAGGTTGGGCAACGTCCGTGCTAATCATCATCACCAACATCATCATGATCGTGCACCGGGGGGGAAGCAGACATAACAGATATGACTTCTAATTAGAGATGTTCACTGACCCCCATGTTTTGGTTTTGGTTTTGGATCTGGATTACCGTCGTGTTTTGGTTTTGCCAAACTGTCCTTGCGTGTTTTGGTTTTGGTTTTGTTTGGTTTTGTTTTGCAATTTTGTTTAAAAATCAATGTTTTTGGGCATAAAATGACTGAATTTAGTGTTCCACCTGTTTCTTGGATAAGTAATGTAATTGTACACCTAATAAATTATGAAAAAAACTGTTTAATTCCTGGTAGGCCTTCATTAATTCTACACACAAACCAGATTGTATTCCTCTCCATCTATGCATATTGGCAATACAGCCATCATCTTTGGGTGTATATTACACCCTACACTTATAGTTAAATATGTAAAGAAATGGACAAAGGCAGTTTGGTTTCTGTCTCTCTAGGCCCCTCTCCATTTGTAGAAAATAGTCAAAAATTCAGCCGTTATAAACTGTACAATATAAATTGAAATGGACAAAGCCAGTTTGGGGGTCAGTCTGTGTATGACACCCTACCCTTATTGAGAAATTGCCAAAACATCAGCCTTTCAAGACTGTATGTGATATAGAAATGCCCCAAGTCCCTTTCCTATTTGGGGGTAGATTGCACCCTACACTTATACTTATAAGTATACTTAATTTTTTGGGGGTGTGTTATTTTCCCCGTTTTAAAAAGACTATGTACTTTTACATAGGCTTTACCAGATGACGTACTGGGAACACTACCATCAGGACTGGTGCCAGCACCTGCTTGCTGTTTCTGCTCATATGTGGACTGCTTTGATTCCATTTTAATGAGCCCAAACCACTTGTAGTGCAAAATATTGTATAGATAGATTGTCACTCACCGGACCGTGAGTGCCTCTTCCCGGACATTTAGGAACCGTGGCCGTCCGCCATCCTGAGGGTCTGCGCATGCGCAGCCCTTTTCTATACTTCAGTGTATACTCCTTTAACTTAATTGGCAGATCAGGCAACCTCCCTATATTAAGCACCTGTGGTCACCACCACGTTGCCTGATCTTGGAGTCTCATTCCTCATGAGTCTCTGAAGGTGTTCCTGTATTACTCGTTTATTCAGCGCTGCTGATTCCTGTGGTTTCCAAACCACTTCTACTACTGTAGTTCCATACCACTTCTACCATCAACTGTATCATCATGACTGTTTGCTGATTCCTATCCGCTGCCTCCGTGCACTACAGTCTTCTACACCACTTCAATGTTATTTTATATCAATGTGACTGTTTGCTCATTGCTATCCGCTGCCTCCGTGCACTCCAGCTTTTACCTCACTCACCTGCTTCTCATCAAGTCTGTTTGCTGATTTCTATCCGCTGCCTCCGTGCACTACAGTCTCCTGCTTGCAACTCGCCTGTGTTCAACATCGTGACTGCCAGCTGACTACTATCCGCTGCCTCTGTGCACTACAGTCTCCTGCTTGCAACTCGCCTGTGTTCAACATCGTGACTGCCAGCTGACTACTATCCGCTGCCTCTGTGCACTACAGTCTCCTGCTTGCAACTCGCCTGTGTTCAACATCGTGACTGCCAGCTGACTACTATCCGCTGCCTCTGTGCACTACAGTCTCCTGCTTGCAACTCGCCTGTGTTCAACATCGTGACCGCCAGCTGACTACTATCCGCTGCCTCTGTGCACTACAGTCTCCTGCTTGCAACTCGCCTGTGTTCAACATCGTGACTGCCAGCTGATTACTATCCGCTGCCTCCGTGCACTACATTCTCATCTCATCTTTGCTGTGGCTTCCTCGAGACTGCCGCTTTTCATTACCATCTGCTACACTTCGTGATCTACAGCTCCTGCCCTGCGCTGCACTCCTGTTTCCCATCGCTGTTGGTTCCTGTGGTTGCTACTGGTTACCTCCGTGTGCCGCTGAGTCCTGCCGCTGTGGTCAGCGCTATCGTCCATCTCCTGCTGATCCACTCTCCACGCCTTCACGTGTTCCACTGGTCTCTACCCTCCTGTCAGCATTGGATTTGTATCTCTTCTACTACCCTCTGCTGGATCATCTCCATTCTCCTGGGTTTCCTATGAGTCCAGTTCCACGTGTTGCTGACTCCTGTGGATTCGTGTCCCTGTCGGTCTACTCACCTGTGCGCTGCACCTGCTAGACCGCTGCTTCTCCTATCCAGGGACTTCCTATCCAGTCGGTCTCCAGCCGCTCAGGTACCGCTGCAATCCCATCTGACTGCTACTGCTGAACCACGGTATGCATACTTCTCATTGACTGTGCTGTGTATTGCATATCTTGCTGGACTGTGTTTGGTTCTCTCTGGAGTCTGCTATCCGCTGAGTCTATTGCCATCATTGACTGTGTTATCATTGTGCTGGACTATTTCAAGAGACTTTCTAGATTGCAGACCTGATCAGTCATTTACATATATATATATCTATGTTGTGCATATTACTGTGGATCGTGTATAAGGTGCCTGTGTATATCCTGTGTTGCAGTCTTCCCCCGTGCACCTCCTCACATATATATTCAGTGGTACAACTTGCTGATGTCAGACCACTGATCCCTGTTTCCGGTATCACCTGTTCCATTATCCTCTCACATAGCAGTGGTACAACTTGCTACCGCAGACCACTGACTACCTGGATACCTCCACTTGGATTCCATTCCTTCACTCAGACAGCGGTACAACTTGCTACCCGCAGACCGCTGACTCTCATCACCTCCTTGTTTCCGTTGGACATTCCTCCTCACTATAGCAGTGGTACAACTTGCTATCGCAGACCACTGACTACCTTCACGTGTCCTTGTCCATACAGTTCCTTGTGTATCTTTACCTCATTATTACCAGTGTTGCTAGTCATAGACTGTCCTGAGCATCTCATCGGCCATCATTTCATGTTCCGTGATCACCCAGCTACCAGAGTACCCTATTACCATCTACATTGCTCTGGTAAGCCTACCATCTGGTGATCCCTGGGTAAAGACTCCTAGTGCCCGTGACAGTAAGATCAGGCCATGACAGACCCAGATGTGGAACCTACCGCCAAAGAGATGCTGCAACATCTGGTTAGCCGTGTGGAGCAACAGGATGCCCGCCAACAGCTGTTACTTCAGTGTTATCAGTCATTAACCTCCCAAGGAACATCTGGACAGACTGTGACAGCTACTACTGAAGCTCCTGTGCTTTCCTCCGTTTCCCCATTGCCATCCCAGGTGTCTATAGCTTCCACGCTTCACCTGCCTACTCCGTCAAAGTACGATGGAGACCCCAAAACTTGTAGGGGTTTCCTTAACCAATGTTCAGTCCATTTTGAGCTCCAACCTCAAAATTTTTCTACCCATCGTTCCAGAGTGGCCTATCTTATCTCTTTGTTTTCAGGACAAGCCCTGGCTTGGGCCTCCCCTCTGTGGGAGAGGAACGATCCAATATTACAAGATAGTGCCAAATTCATTTCTACATTCCGAAGTGTGTTCGATGAACCAGGTCGTGTGACCTCCGCTGCTTCCAGCATCCTCCGTCTGCGACAAGGATCTCATACTGTAGGTCAGTACGTCATTCAATTTAGGATCTTAGCCTCTGAACTTCAGTGGAACACTGAAGCCCTAGTTGCCGCCTTCTGGCAGGGGCTTTCCGATAAAATTAAAGATGCACTGACTACCCAAGAGCTTCCTTCGTCACTTGAAGATTTGATCTCTCTATGCCATCGTGTTGATATGAGATTTCGTGAAAGAGAGGCTGAGAAAACGACTTCTGCTAAAGCACCTTTTCGCTCTAACCCTCAATTTCGTCCAGTGTCACCCGCTGTGACTCCCATGGAGATTGGACGTTCCAAGTTATCTTCTGAGGAGAGGAAACGAAGAGTCAAGAATAGACTCTGTATCTATTGTGCTGATTCCACTCATGTCCTCAGCTCCTGCCCTAAGAGATCGGGAAATGCCAGGCCCTAACTAGTTCTGGAGAGGTGAAGTTAGGGTCCCTGGAGTCCTCTCCATCGTCTATGAAATCTAAAGTCTGCGCTTTTGATGTGACTATTTCCTTTGCTACCAAGACCTTTGAGTCACAGGCATTGATTGATTCCGGAGCAGCAGGAAATTTTATTTCCAAATCGTTAGTTAATCAATGGTCTCTACCAATGATTACCTTAAAAACTCCCATTACTGTGACGGCTATCGATGGATCACGTCTCATCAACGGTCTCATCACCCAGAGTACGTCTCCAGTAACCCTTCAGATTGGTGCTCTGCATCATGAAGAGATATCGTTTTTAATTCTTCCTGTTACGACAAGTCCGATTGTCCTAGGCCTTCCATGGCTTCAGTGTCACTCTCCCCAGATTGACTGGCGCACCCCTCAAGTCACGTCTTGGGGGCCTGAATGTCATCATCATTGCCTTTCCCAAGTCATCCCTCTCAAGGTACAGCAAGCTTCCATCTCAGCTATTTCACCGGGACTCCCTCCTCAATATGCTTCATTTACCGATGTTTTTGATAAAGCTCAGTCTGAACGTCTTCCTCCTCATCGTTCTTGGGATTGTCCGATTGATCTTCTTCCTGGCAAGACTCCTCCCAGGGGCCGGGTCTATCCACTCTCGTTACCTGAAACTCAAGCTACATCTGAATATATACGGGAGAACCTCCAGCGTGGGTTCATTCGACCTTCCACCTCGCCCGCTGGAGCTGGGTTCTTCTTTGTCAAAAAGAAGGATGGATCATTACGCCCTTGTATAGATTTTCGTGGACTCAATGCCATTACTATCAAGAATCGGTATCCCATTCCGTTGATCACTGAGCTATTTGACCGCATCAAGGGAGCCCGTATTTTTACTAAGTTGGATCTTCGTGGTGCCTACAATTTAATCAGAATCCGTTCCGGTGACGAATGGAAGACGGCGTTTAACACCAGAGACGGGCATTACGAATATCTGGTAATGCCTTTCGGGCTATGTAATGCCCCCGCTGTTTTTCAGGGCTTCATCAATGAGATTTTTCGGGATTTATTATATGTATGTGTCGTCGTCTACCTGGACGACATATTGATTTTTTCACAGGACCTGCCTTCTCACCACCAACATGTGGCAGAAGTCCTCTCCAGGCTACGGAAAAATTCATTGTTCTGTAAATTAGAAAAATGTTCATTCGAATTACCCCAGATTCCATTCTTGGGGTATATTGTTTCCGGAGTTGGTCTGAAGATGGATCCTGACAAAGTAAATGCTGTACTACATTGGCCCCAGCCAACTACTCTTCGTGCCATCCAGCGTTTTTTAGGTTTTGCCAATTACTATAGACGCTTCATTCAAGACTTTTCTTCCATTGCATCTCCTATTGTGGCCCTGACTCGAAAAGGGGCTAATCCTAAGCAATGGTCTACTGAGGCTATTCAAGCCTTTCAAACATTAAAAGAGTCCTTCTCTTCGGCTCCAATCCTTCGTCAGCCTGATGTGACACTCCCCTTTTTTCTAGAAGTAGATGCCTCTAATGTGGGCTTAGGAGCTATTCTCTCCCAACGCTCGGAACAGCAAAAATTCCACCCTTGTGCCTTCTATTCTCGGGGTCTCCTACCCGCAGAGAAGAATTATACCATCGGAGACAAGGAATTACTGGCTATCAAAGCCGCATTAGAGGAATGGAGATACTTGTTGGAGGGAGCTCGCCATCCGGTGACGATCTTCACGGATCATAAGAACTTGTCATATCTCCAGTCTGCCCAATGCTTGAACCCTCGTCAAGCAAGATGGTCTCTTTTCTTTTCCCGTTTTGAATTAATAATTACCTTCAAACCAGCTGCCAAGAACAAAAAAGCTGATGCCTTATCTAGAGCCTTTGTTACGTCCTCTGATATAGAAGAGGTTTCCAACCATACCATTCTAGACCCCAAATGTATCTCACTGGCTGCTTCATCCACCAAAACGCTACCATTTGGGAAGACCCTCGTGCCTCCTACTCTAAGGAGGAAAATCCTTTCGTGGTTCCATGCCTCTCGTTTTTCTGGACACGCCGGTGAACACAAGACTTTTGAGATCCTCTCTCGAAGTTACTGGTGGCCTTCAATGAGGAGAGACGTCAAAGAGTTCATTGCTTCCTGTGAATTATATTCGCAATTCAAATCCTCCCGCAGAACCCCAGCAGGGTTGCTGCGACCACTACCCATTCCGTCCAAACCATGGACCCATATTAGTATGGATTTCGTTACTGACTTACCACCTAGTAAGAACCATAACACTATTTGGGTGGTAGTGGACAGATTTTCGAAGATGGCTCATTTCATCCCTCTGTCTGGTTTGCCTTCCTCGTCTATCCTGGCTGAACATTTCATTAAAGAGATCTTCCGTATCCATGGATGTCCATCTGAGATTGTGTCTGATAGAGGAGTACAATTCGTGTCCAGATTCTGGCGAGCCCTTTGTAAAACCTTGGGCATACGATTAGCACTCTCATCTTCTTACCATCCACAATCCAATGGACAAACCGAACGTGTCAATCAAGATCTTGAGACTTTTATAAGGATATTTTCATCAGCCAATCAAGACAACTGGGTAGAGTTACTCCCTTGGGCTGAGTTCGCCCATAACAACATGTACCATGAGTCATCATCCAAAACTCCATTCTTTGTGGTCTACGGTCACCATCCGTCTTTTCCGGAATTTCCTGCCCTCCCGCCCACCCAAGTTCCTGCGGTGGAAACGGTTTGTCAGACCTTTAAAAATATCTGGTCTCAGGTCAGAACCTGTTTAAAGAAGACATCTGTCAAATATAAATCTTTCGCTGATAAGAAGAGGCGGGCTATTCCACCACTAAAAATTGGAGATCGTGTCTGGTTATCCACAAAAAATATTCGTTTGAAGGTTCCATCCATGAAATTCGCCCCTCGTTTTATTGGTCCATATAGGATCATTCAAGTTATCAATCCAGTATGTGTGAAACTCCTTCTTCCTAAGAGTCTTCGGATTTCTAATGCCTTCCATGTATCTTTGCTCAAACCTCTTATTATCAACCGTTTTTCAACTCCTCCCTCAGCTCCGCAGCCAGTTCAAGTTCATCAGGAGGAGGATTTTGAGATTACCGAGGTACTAGATGCAAAAATTTCGCGAGGAGTCCTCCACTTCCTCGTTCATTGGAAGGGCTTTGGTCCTGAGGAGCGCTCTTGGATCAAAGCTGAAGATCTTAATGCTCCTGCCCTTTTGAAGAAGTTTTACTCCAAAAATCCGGACAAGCCCGGTTCCAGGCGTTCTGTGCCCACCTTTAAAAGGGGGGGTACTGTCACTCACCGGACCGTGAGTGCCTCTTCCCGGACATTTAGGAACCGTGGCCGTCCGCCATCCTGAGGGTCTGCGCATGCGCAGCCCTTTTCTATACTTCAGTGTATACTCCTTTAACTTAATTGGCAGATCAGGCAACCTCCCTATATTAAGCACCTGTGGTCACCACCACGTTGCCTGATCTTGGAGTCTCATTCCTCATGAGTCTCTGAAGGTGTTCCTGTATTACTCGTTTATTCAGCGCTGCTGATTCCTGTGGTTTCCAAACCACTTCTACTACTGTGGTTCCATACCACTTCTACCATCAACTGTATCATCATGACTGTTTGCTGATTCCTATCCGCTGCCTCCGTGCACTACAGTCTTCTACACCACTTCAATGTTATTTTATATCAATGTGACTGTTTGCTCATTGCTATCCGCTGCCTCCGTGCACTCCAGCTTTTACCTCACTCACCTGCTTCTCATCAAGTCTGTTTGCTGATTTCTATCCGCTGCCTCCGTGCACTACAGTCTCCTGCTTGCAACTCGCCTGTGTTCAACATCGTGACTGCCAGCTGACTACTATCCGCTGCCTCTGTGCACTACAGTCTCCTGCTTGCAACTCGCCTGTGTTCAACATCGTGACTGCCAGCTGACTACTATCCGCTGCCTCTGTGCACTACAGTCTCCTGCTTGCAACTCGCCTGTGTTCAACATCGTGACTGCCAGCTGACTACTATCCGCTGCCTCTGTGCACTACAGTCTCCTGCTTGCAACTCGCCTGTGTTCAACATCGTGACCGCCAGCTGACTACTATCCGCTGCCTCTGTGCACTACAGTCTCCTGCTTGCAACTCGCCTGTGTTCAACATCGTGACTGCCAGCTGATTACTATCCGCTGCCTCCGTGCACTACATTCTCATCTCATCTTTGCTGTGGCTTCCTCGAGACTGCCGCTTTTCATTACCATCTGCTACACTTCGTGATCTACAGCTCCTGCCCTGCGCTGCACTCCTGTTTCCCATCGCTGTTGGTTCCTGTGGTTGCTACTGGTTACCTCCGTGTGCCGCTGAGTCCTGCCGCTGTGGTCAGCGCTATCGTCCATCTCCTGCTGATCCACTCTCCACGCCTTCACGTGTTCCACTGGTCTCTACCCTCCTGTCAGCATTGGATTTGTATCTCTTCTACTACCCTCTGCTGGATCATCTCCATTCTCCTGGGTTTCCTATGAGTCCAGTTCCACGTGTTGCTGACTCCTGTGGATTCGTGTCCCTGTCGGTCTACTCACCTGTGCGCTGCACCTGCTAGACCGCTGCTTCTCCTATCCAGGGACTTCCTATCCAGTCGGTCTCCAGCCGCTCAGGTACCGCTGCAATCCCATCTGACTGCTACTGCTGAACCACGGTATGCATACTTCTCATTGACTGTGCTGTGTATTGCATATCTTGCTGGACTGTGTTTGGTTCTCTCTGGAGTCTGCTATCCGCTGAGTCTATTGCCATCATTGACTGTGTTATCATTGTGCTGGACTATTTTTAAGAGACTTTCTAGATTGCAGACCTGATCAGTCATTTACATATATATATATCTATGTTGTGCATATTACTGTGGATCGTGTATAAGGTGCCTGTGTATATCCTGTGTTGCAGTCTTCCCCCGTGCACCTCCTCACATATATATTCAGTGGTACAACTTGCTGATGTCAGACCACTGATCCCTGTTTCCGGTATCACCTGTTCCATTATCCTCTCACATAGCAGTGGTACAACTTGCTACCGCAGACCACTGACTACCTGGATACCTCCACTTGGATTCCATTCCTTCACTCAGACAGCGGTACAACTTGCTACCCGCAGACCGCTGACTCTCATCACCTCCTTGTTTCCGTTGGACATTCCTCCTCACTATAGCAGTGGTACAACTTGCTATCGCAGACCACTGACTACCTTCACGTGTCCTTGTCCATACAGTTCCTTGTGTATCTTTACCTCATTATTACCAGTGTTGCTAGTCATAGACTGTCCTGAGCATCTCATCGGCCATCATTTCATGTTCCGTGATCACCCAGCTACCAGAGTACCCTATTACCATCTACATTGCTCTGGTAAGCCTACCATCTGGTGATCCCTGGGTAAAGACTCCTAGTGCCCGTGACATAGATACTGCTAAATATGACTTTTGGCAGCCAGAAAAATTATTGTTTCACACTGGGGAACATGGGACACCTCAAAGCACTTGTAGTGCAAAATATTCATCATCATCATCATCATCAACATTTATTTATATAGCGCCATGAAATTCCGTAGCGCTTTACATTTGGGAACAAACACTGATAAGACAATACTGGGTAATACATACAGACAAAGAGGTAAGAGAACCCTGCTCGCAAAGCTTACAATCTATAGGACAATGGGAGTTAGAAACACAAGGGCATGTGCTACATCATATTGCACAATGGACCAGCTAGAAAGCAAAGGTAAAAGTATTGAGTGGGCTGTGTGTGTTGCAATGTTGGTCAGAGGGTTGTTGTCTTGCGTTAGCAGTGTAGAGGATGGTAATAGGGTAATCTAGGGAAATTAAGATGGTGGTTGAGGAATATCATAAGCTTGTCTGAAGAGGTGGGTTTTCAGTGAACGCTTGAAGGTTTGAAGACTAGAGGAAAGTCATATTGTGCGTGGGAGGGAATTCCACAAATTGGGTGCAGCCCGGAAAAAATCCTGTAACCGAGAATGGGAGGATGTGATGAGAGTGGAGGAGAGACATAGATCTTGTGCAGAACGGAGGTGTCGAGTAGGGAAATATTTTGAGATAAGTGAGGAGATGTATGTCGGTGTAATTTTGTTGATGGCCTTGTATGTTAGTAGAAGAATTTTATATTGGATTCGTTGATATACAGGCAGCCAATGTAGAGACTGACAGAGTGGCTCAGCAGAGGAATAACGGTTAGTAAGGAAAATCAATCTAGCCGCTGCATGCAAAATAGATTGTAGGGGTTCAAGTCTGACTTTGGGAAGACCAGTAAGGAGGGAATTGCAATAGTCGATGCGGGAGATGATGAGTGCATGAATTAATGTTTTTGCAGTGTCTTGTGTCAAATATGTGCGTATTCTGGAAATGTTCTTTAGGTGTATGTAACATGATTTAGATATAGAGTTGATGTGGGGAATAAATGACAGTTGTGAATCAAGGATTACACCTAGGCAACGAGCTTGCGGGGTGAGATTTATGGTCATGTTATCAACAGAAACAGAAATGCCAGGCAGGAAGCTTCTGTTTTTGGGTGGGAATATTATTAATTAAGTTTTTGAAAGATTGAGTTTGAGTTGGCGAGAAGACATCCAAGATGAAATGGCAGAAACACAGTGAGTAACGCGAGACAGCACAGATGGTGAAAGATCAGGAGAGGATAGATAAATTTGTGTATCATTCGCATAGAGATGATACTGAAATCCAAAGGAGCTTATTAGTTTTCCAAGAGAAGTGGTGTAGATAGAGAATAGCAGAGGACCTAGGACTGAGCCTTGTGGTACTCCAACTGATAAAGGAAGCGGAGCAGAGGTAGATCCAGAGAAATTAACACTGAAAGAGCGATTAGATAGGTAGGATGAGAACCAGGATAGGACAGTGCCTTTAAGACATAGGGATTGTAGCGTTTGTATGAGGAGAGAGTGGTCAACAGTGTCAAATGCAGCAGAGAGATCCAGGAGAATTATAAGAGAGTAATGGTTGTTGTTTTTCGCTGTGATCAAATCATTGACATCCTTGGTCAGCGCAGTCTCTGTGGAGTGTTGAGAGCGAAAGCCTGACTGAAGAGTATTCAATAGGTTGTTTGCTGTAAGAAAGTGTGTGAGGCGAGTGTAGGCAATTCTCTCGAGAAGCTTGGAGGGGCATGGGAGCTGGGAGATGGGGCGGTAAATTACGAGAGAGTTAGGGTCAGAATTCTGTTTTTTTAAAATGGGAGTAATCACTGCATGCTTGAATAGTGATGGAAAAAAAACAGTAGAAAGAGATAGATTACAGATTTTAGTTAGAGGGGGAATGAGCACAGGAGACAGGGATATACCAATTTGTGAGGGAATGGGATCAAGAGGACAGGAGGTAGAGTAGGAAGATGAGAAGAGAGTAGAAACTTCATCTTCATTTGTGGGATCAAATGAAGAGAGAGTGTCAGAGAGTGCTACAGAGGAATTGAGTTGATTGCTTGTCCAGGGAGATGATACCATTTCAAGCCTGATCTTATCAATTTTGTCCTTGAAATAGGAAGCAAGATCCTGTGCACTGATGTAAGTTGGAGGATTTGGGGCAGGAGGATTCAGAAGAGAGTTAAATGTGTTAAAGAGGCGTTTGGGGTTAGAAGCCTGAGCATAGATGAGAGATTAGAAGTATGTTTGTTTTGCAGTGTCCAGAGCATTTCTATAGGAGTGGTAGATATCAGTATATGTGGTGAAATCATTCCAGGCACAAGATTTACGCCAGTTACGTTCTGCTTTACGAGAACGTTTTTGTAGAGTTCGTGTTACTGTTGTGTGCCACGGTTGGCAACGAATTCTACGCAAAGTATGTAGTGTCGCTGGAGCCACTTGATCCAGGGCAGTTGCTAGAGTTTGATGAAAATGGGGTACTGCCCGATCAGGGGAGGAGAATGTAGAAATTGGAGAGAGAAGGTGTTGGAGAGAGGTGGAAAACTGTTGAAAATCAATAAATTTGAAATTCCTCCGGTTGTGAGGAGGCTTGGAAGAGTTTGACACTAGGGAGAGTAAAGAACTGGGGGTGAGCGAGTAGCTAATAAGGTGATGATCTGAGAGGGGGAAAGAAGTGTTAAGGAAATGAGAAACTGAGCATAGTCTAGAGAAAACAAGATCAAGACAGTGGCCATCCTGATGAGTAGCGGATTCAATCCACTGGGAGAGGTCAAGTGAGGAGGTTAGAGAGAGTAGTTTGGAAGCAGCATTTGAACGTGGATTAGAAATAGGGATGTTGAAATCACCCATGATGATGGTGGGGATATCAGTAGATAAGAAGTGAGGGAGCCATGCAGAGAAGCAGTATAAATACTGCTGCTAAATATGACTTTTGGCAGCCAGAAAAATTCTTGTTTCACAATGGGGAATATGGGACACCTCAATGCACTTGTAGTGCATAATATTGAAAAAAAAAAGCCTCCTCTATCCTCCTCTCTTCCTGCTCTAACAATTGCTAATAGAATTGGTAGTAATAATAATAGAATTGAATAGATTAGAATTGAAATAATAATACAAAGAATAAGGTGTACAATTATTGCTCTGTCCCTGCTCTAATACAGCCTGTGACCTAACCCTGCTCTCTCCCTCTGTCAAATGGCGATGGATTGCTGTGGAAGCATGTATTTATGCTTTTCAAATCTCGTGAGAACCAAGCTCTGAGATTCGACTACATCATGATGACATTTTGACTCGATTTCGATTCCGAACGGGCGGGAGAGTACCGAACCTGCTCGGCTCGGTACTCGGATAGGCGAAGTTCGGGTGGATTCGGTTCTCGGGGAACCGAGCCCGCCCATCTCTACTTCTAATAGACATATCTGCTCCTGATTCTCTCTCTACACAGGCAGTTGGGGGCATTTACAAGCCTCCCCTGTTCCACCTCTCTACACACAGAGGATCAACGGCAAGATACGTCTTCCTTCTTACTGAGCAGGTGCAGTACTAAAAAACGCATTTTGCACTTCTGTTTGGACCTGCTCCCAACTCTACTTGATCCTCTGTATGCTCAAGCATATTAACATCTGCTCTAATGCGAAGGCTGGGGTGGGATATGCAGGGACACAGTGGTGATCATGTCACTATTATCAGTGGTATGTTATTCAGCCCAGGTAGCGGCTCCGGTAGCATAGGGTAGTGATCTTTGTATGTGAGCCAAGTCCCTACTGTCCGCAACCTGTGTCCCTACTGACCGCGATCTGTGTCCCTACTGACCGCGATCTGTGTCCCTACTGACCGCGATCTGTGTCACTACTGACCGCGATCTGTGTCCCTACTGACCGTGATCTGTGTCCCTACTGACCGCGATCTGTGTCCTTGATTCCCTACTGACCGTAATCTGTGTCCCTACTGACCGCGATCTGTGTCCTTGATTCCCTACTGACCGTAATCTGTGTCCCTACTGACCGCGATCTGTGTCCTTGACTCCCTACTGACCGCAATCTGTGTCCTTGACTCCCTACTGACCGCAATCTGGGTCTCTACTGATCGTGACCTGTGTCCCTACTGACCATGATCTGTGTCCCTACAGACCGCGATCTGTGTCCCTACTGACCGCGATCTGTGTCCCTACTGACCGCGATCTGTGTCCCTACTGACCGTGATCTGTGTCCCTACTGACCGTGATCTGTGTCCCTACTGACCATGATCTGTGTCCCTACTGACCATGATCTGTGTCCCTACTGACCGCGATCTGTGTCCTTGACTCCCTACTGACCGCGATCTGTGTCCCTACTGACCGTGATCTGTGTCCTTACTGACCGTAATCTGTGTCCCTACTGACCGTAATCTGTGTCCTTGACTCCCTACTGACCGCGATCTGTGTCCTTACTGACCGCGATCTGTGTCCTTGACTCCCTACTGACCGCGATCTGTGTCCTTGACTCCCTACTGACCGCGATCTGTGTCCCTACAGACCACGATCTGTGTCCCTACTGATCGTGATCTGTGTCCCTACTGACCGCGATCTGTGTCCCTACTGACCGCGATCTGTGTCCCTACTGACCGCGATCTGTGTCCCTACTGACCGCTATCTGTGTCCCTACTGACCGCTATCTGTGTCCCTACTGACCGCTATCTGTGTCCCTACTGACCGCTATCTGTGTCCCTACTGACCGCTATCTGTGTCCCTACTGACCGCGATCTGTGTCCCTACTGACCGCGATCTGTGTCCCTACTGACCGCGATCTGTGTCCCTACTGACCGCGATCTGTGTCCTGGACTCCCTACTCACCACGATCTCTGTCCCTACGGACCGCAATCTGTGACCCTACTGAGCGCGACCTGTGTCCCTACTGACCGTGATCTGTGTCCTTGACTCCCTACTGACCGCGACCTGTGTCCCTACTGCCCGCGATCTGTCTTCTTGACTCCCTACTGACCGCGATCTGTGTCTCTACTGACCGCGACCTGTGTCCCTACTGACCACGACCTGTGTCCCTACTGACCGCGACCTGTGTCCCTACTGACCGCGATCTCAGGTTTGTCAGAGAGCTCCACATTGAGGGAAAATTACATAAAGTAGAAAGAAATCACTTGACCTTACAACTGTACTTTGGTGGAACTTTGAACAATGTAATAAAATCTTTAAACATCACAAAAAAATGCCATAATGCAATAAAGACAAAATGATGTCCCCTCACTTTAATGATTATGCATAAATTAGGCTAAGCCAAGCCATATTCTTGTAATAGGTCGGACTTTAATGTGACATTTTTATGTTTTGCACAATATGGCTTTTCCGGGGCATCCACAAGCCCACCAATGCACGCACATCACAATTTATAGGGAGGGGTTACATAGATTGGGAAATGGGTGTGCATCGTGAAATACAACAAAGGACGATCTTGTGCAACCAAAAACAAAGGACTGCAGGTCGTAAATGAATTTTATTGTGTCTTTGTAGAAGTACAAGTTAAACTTGAACATTAGGAGAGCTCTGAATGATTGTCTACCATAAGGTGTCTTTAACTTATTTACTTTTATTTTAAAAAGGTTTTTTATCTTCCTAACTTTTTCCTGTGCTTTTCAGCTGTACATTTATATCACCAGGTAGTTTTGTTTTCTTGCTACCCTTGGATATCACACAGTTTTTGGATACAGCTGTATGTGGAGACCAATTTAGTGCTGTTTTAATGGTGCATGTATGCGCTTTACATACTGAAGACAAGGGGACACCAAATCCTGAACTTTGCACAAACTATTTGCCTTGTCCCACAGTTGGTTGTTGCATGTTTCACCAGCGGAATTTGAG
This sequence comes from Mixophyes fleayi, assembly GCF_038048845.1. Taxonomy (NCBI): domain Eukaryota; kingdom Metazoa; phylum Chordata; class Amphibia; order Anura; family Limnodynastidae; genus Mixophyes; species Mixophyes fleayi. Next base: position 25,389,135 of record NC_134403.1, on the reverse strand, counting down.
TTAACCATTCTATGCAGAATTCCTACTATGATTTTTGTTCCACCCGGACTAAACACTCCCCATACGTACTGTATAACAACAAAATAAATAATAATGGGCAGCGTGCCCTTGACCCAGAATCCTCTATGAGCAGGTTTCCACTGTAACAGGGGAAGTGTGGAGTCTCCCTTCTAAATTGAAAACCAGCCACAGTCTGGAGTGCTGGTGCCTTCACATGGGAGTGTTAACGAAAAAACAACATCCCCCTCCCAAAGACTACTAGCCCCACGCTGAAAATAGCTGGGTCTCATCCCGACCCCAAGAGTCAAAATAAACACAGTTTTCAGATTGATAAACGAAATGCACAAAAACCCACTAAATATTCTTTACCCCCAACCCATCAGAGTTGAAATGGGGGAAAAAAAAAAAAAAAAAAATACAGAAAACTTCCCATGAAAAAAAAAACAAAAACCCTTACCCATCTGCACACTACGACCACCACTAAATAATAGCCAATCAGAAGCGTTTCTGTGCCTGTCGTTCGTGTGAGCAAGTGGGTCATTTTTATGGGGATATTTTTTATTTTATTGTTTTGGAAGCCGGTTGTTTTTCAACAATCAAGAAAATTAAAGTTTATTCTACATTTAATAAAGTGGTAAGGGAGTTTTGGCGAGTTTATTTGAAAACTGTGTATGTGTGTTTATTTTATATTTTTTTTACTCTTTTGTTATAATGGACAGGGGTCTTAGAGACTTCAAACCAACCACTGTGGTCTCTTAGACTATTAACCACTATTGCCCATAGAGGCCGGAAAGAGCACTAGCATCTGGGAGGGGGGGGGGAGGGGGGGAGTCACTCAATATTTTGAAACCCCCTCCCCAGTGGATGCAAACTGTGCTGGTGTTTACTACATGTTAGGACTTCATGCACATTTTGGGATCATTTGGGTAAGGGGACACACTGCCTGTTATTTATTAATTTACAGCATTGTACATGTATTGACAAAGCAGAATTATAAGCGTGTATAGCCGAATCTTCACACCTCTGCGAACCAGCCTATTCTGCCGTCAAACCTTGATCAGCAGAAAAACCACAATTCCACTAACCTCATAATTAAAGCACTTTCATAACGATTGTCCTTTCTGACAATATTACCATTAATGCAGCAATCCCACAGCGATTTTTTTTCTTAAAATAGCAAGTTAAGAACTATAAGGGGCCTATTTATTAATTTAAAAAAAGCTGAGCTTTTCGGAACTTGATAAAATTTCCCAGACCACAGTCCCCAAGGACTGTTATGGGGACTTTGGTTAATGCATTAATTTGCCTAATGCAGGAGATATCTCCTGTTTGTAGTAAATGAACATTTTCCTTAAAAACGCCTAAACCAAGCTGAAAAAGCAGTTTACGCATGATTTAGGGCTTCATAAGTTAAGTATGCAGTAATTATGTTAGTTATTCACCTACAAAACATCTCCTTTTCAAAAATAATAAAAAAAAAAAAAAAGGGAGAAGACAGAGCTCAGAGTGGAGATCCAAAGCCTCTCTGCTCATTACGTCATTTGTCGTGTTACTGTGGTTGCCATGGTAGTCCAGAATCAAAAATCATTAATACCAGTTTGAAGAAAACAAAACAAGAGTCAATGGTAAATACAAACATCCTTCTTCCAGCTTGCCAGATTGATTATATATATATATATATATATATATATATATATATATATATATATATATATATATACTTAGAATTCACAGATACTGAATAACATGAAGAATATAGTTCAGCATTTCTGCAGTACATACCTGTCCAATCTCCCACTATCTTTATGTGAACTGAGAATGTCGCTTTTGTCTCTGTAGGGCACTAAAATTTGAATACAATCAAATCAACTTCAAGCAACACTAGAGACATTTAATTTAAAATTAAATAAAACAAAAATGAAAAGCAAATAAATATCCTACTCCGTTTAAAACACCAGACGTTCTGATAGGGAAATTAAATGATAGTCTGTCTATTAAAACAAAAATGGCACCGTAACACCATCAATTATTTAACCAGCCACCTTATTTATTAAAGTCAATGATTGGGGATGTAGGATGGATTTTTATGGGAATATGGAAGCATGCAAGAAAAAATGTCAGAAAAAACTCAGATGAACAAGAACTGCTTAGAACTTGTTCTAATAATTGTTGAAAACCCTTTATAACATAACAAATTAAAATATTTAAGTGGTTCAATTCCACTTTAAAGGCAGCAGATAGAGATAAGTCAACAACAAGATCTTCCCTTCGCATAACAGATGCTAAGAGGTATTTACCAATACAGGTACAATATTTACCTGAGCAGCAGCCAACACTACAAAATAGTAATTAGCTTTGTACATGCAGAGCCAGCTACACACGTTCCTCGGGGGTGGGGTTTATCCCAAGAAGGGACTGCACCAACCCCTGAGGATGCCCTTGATGGCCTAGTGTACAATAAAATAAGCATATATTATCCCTGACTCATTCTTCAGGCACAGTCCTCTGAGGGATGCTCCAACACATCTTCATTATAAAATATAGGTAAAAATATAGAAAATATTAAACGTGAAACAAATTCATTTTAATAATAAACAACACAAATATTTCTGCTTTCATTAGTCTGTCTTACCCTGTATTGGAAATCAAATATCATAATATGGGTTTCAGCACAATTGTCTGCAACATTATTAAAAAAAAGGTAAAAAAAAATACAGATTCACATTGCAATATGTCGTACCTCAAACTAATAAAATGTGCTTTTGAATTTGCAGTTTTCCGCTTAATTCTTTTTTAATGAAGGAATAAATTTGATATATACAACATGTATTTCCGATGGAAGAAAATGTAGTATAACCTTAAGTGGAAGGCATCTGAATTGGCAGTTTCTTGATATTGTAAATGAAGTCACGGCCAGAATATATATCAAGAAGCTTCGAAATCAAGGCCTCTTGCAATTAGCAAGTGTTTGATTATGCACGAACAGCAGCTGTTTGCATTCGTATATAAAATCTAGCAATCTTATTTTAGTACCACTTTGGTTGGAAAATTTACAGTACTGGCAAAATGGATCTAGTGGTCCATTCTTTAAAAGCAATAGTAACAGAAAAAGTAGTTGTGTAGGTAACATTATAACCAAATTCAAATATATTGGGGAACTGAAGGCTACGGTCATACAACCACAATGCTCCGCTTTTGGGGCAGAGTTGTGTCATATGTAATATTGAGTTATTAGATATAACGCAGCTCTGCTGAAAAATGAATTTCAGTGCAGGGAGGAGGGGAAAGAGCAATGCTACACCCCGCATGGTGCTAAGTAATCTCATTACTAAGTCTGCACATCCTCCTTCTGCCATGACTCCTCCCCCTGACACACCCCCAATGGATGGCAGTGCAAAATGGATGTCCGGAGGTAAATATGGAGGTAGGTGTGGACATGCACCTCTCTTTTCTTGATATTTGATTCGAAAGATAGCCATTTATATAGCGACAGTTGGCAACCACACCAGTAAAAAGCAACAAAAGCAGGGGCAGGCTGGGCTGGGGGCAGGGGGGAATTTGACACCCCCCCCCCCCCCTTCCCCGAGCTAGTCCCATAGTGAGCTACCTTGGGCTGGGTCACTGGGCCACTTGCATTTTTTTCCATTTAAAATGTTCCTAGTAGGCTGAGTTGAGTCTTGCCCCCCGAGCTAAAATTTGCCATCCCTGCCCTAAACAAGAGTGTTACGTGCAGGATTGAGAGGAATTTGTTGGTGGGTAATGTTAATGTAGAGCAGTGGTCAGGGAACAGGGGTAAATTACACCAAATGGGGTAAAAATGAAATTCCTGGGGGTAATGCTGCCGATTCACATGCTGTCAGTTGGATTGTAGACACCTTTCAATGTGAAATTGATTTTGTACCAGAAGAGCCTCAATGGTTGGCAGAGGCACTTCTTGAGCTTCGATGTAATAATGAAGCACATATTGCATTTGAAAACAAAGCAGATCTGTTAAATTTTTGGATGTCAACAGCTGCAAAGGCATTCATTGTACATGAGGAGGCAGTCAAAAAGTTGCTGCCTTTTGCAACAACCTACCTTTGCGACCAAGGATTTTCCACTCTAACAAACATAAAAACAAAGCAGAGAAATCGATTGGACGCTGAAGACTGTATCCAAATGGCTCTGACATCAAAATGCCCCAATATTGATGCTCTCGTATCAAAAATGAAGCAACATCATTTCTTCAAAACCTGAAGTTTTGAAGTTGAAGCTTTCAAAGAAATTTTGAATAGATTCAATAAAATTTTGAATTCCAATAATAATATCAAATCAAGTGGGTAACGTCGGCGTATCTAAATATATTTTGGGGTAAAAGGTAAAAAAAAGCTCCCTGACCCCTTGGTTTAAGTGGTCAGAACGTTTGTTTGCTGCTGACTTTTCATGTTTGCTGTGAATTTCAAAATGAAAAATTAAGAATAGATTTAAAAAACTTGTACATGATTGATCAAAAAAACAACAACACATCACTAACCTCGTTTTTGTACCGTGCCACGTTAAGGGCAATATAGTCACTGTTGTAGTTTGTAGAAAAGTTTAATTAATAATATATGATTTCCTTCCTTTCAAATCAAGGGGGTAACGTCAGAGTATCTAAATATATGTGGGGGTAAAAGGTAAAAAAGTTCCCTGACCCCTGATGTAGAGGATCCTTAGTTACCACCTCCTCACTTCATCGGGACCTGTCTGCAAGGACCAAGGAGCTTTTTGCAGCCTACTTTGCTATAAACATACTTTTCCCTCCTTTGGGAAACCTAGTAATTGGATTTTATAACTTGATTACAATAAAGTTATGTACACTTATAACCTTTAGCAGGGGTCTCTGGTCTATATCTAGTACTCCCAGGGACCGGGTGTCAAAAAGCAACTCAGCCAACAAGGGATCGTGTTGGACCTACCTGGATACTTCTCCAACTTTCAATCTCTTTGTATGGGAAACTCAGTGTACAGCAATCCATATATTACATGTTCATGACCTATGGGTTTTAACCCAAAACATAACCACCCCCACCACACAGGGTTTGCTCCTTGTAAACCTGTTGCTTACAATGCACTGATGTATTCATTGGTAATTATGTACTCTCTGCTAATCATTTTTTTAAAATGTTTGTTTTGTACAAGTTCCAAAACATCCTATTAATTATATTTTCATGAATAAAGGTAAATTAGTTGTAAACTTGTTGAAAATTATTAATGAAAAATGGTTTGTAAACACTGAGTAACAGACATATTTTCCGAACAATAAGTCACACGAATTTGCCCATAAAATGGGCAAAGGAATGTCCTGAGTCTTATGGTGTGAATGGGACCCTCAACCTTCACCGTGAATGTTGAATATCTCTCTACTACTCCACTTATTAAATGAAAAGGCTTTATTCTACAAAGACATGTGACATCTAGGGGCGTGGCTGTAGACATGAGACAGTGTTCCATTGGATGACAGAATACAGAGGTGGAGCGGGAGGCAGCCTATCATATTGGATACCATTTTGCTTGCTGTTGGCTTTTCATACACCTGATGAAGGGGAGGCAGGTGCAAAGTAAATCATGTCTGTTCACTGCTGCTCTGCATGGTGATCGGATGCTGTGCACTCTGGTGCGCACGGTAATTGAGTGTTTGGATGGGAAGAGAGCATGGGGCAGCCTAGCGATTCAAAAGCAATTAGGCACGTCCTCAGGGTGTGGCCCCACCACCGCAATGTGGCCCCCCCACCCCCACCGCAATGTGGGAGGCAATATTGGGAGGCATGACATTGTGGTGAGGGAAGGGGACAAGATAAGATAACACAGTGGCACAGTGGTTAGCACTGCTGCCATAAAGAACTGAGTCCCGGGTTCTATTCCAGGTGCTATCTGTGTGGAGTTTGTATGTTCTCCCCATGTTCACATGGGTTATCTCTAGGTGCTCCAGTTCACACTTACCGACTTTTCACTCTCTGTCTGGAGATCCAGGAGGGAAGGTGAAGTGTGAGGACGGAAATGGGCGTGGCAAAATGCCTCATTCATTTTGCCACGTCGGCGAGGCCAAAATTAAGTGTTTCACTGCAAAGCGCGCTGTGGAGGTTCACATCCTGCCCACTTCCTAAATCTACCCCTAACATAGGCAAACCGAGGGGTGCTTTCTAGCGCATGGAAACCCCCCTTCAAGCCTGAGGCACTGTATAATTGAGGTGGCTGGACCCTGCTTCTGCTTTACATGGCTCTGCATGAAAAGGGAGAGCTGCGTGCACCTAATAGTAGTGCACACAGCATTGCTCATGCATATTATGGGGTTAGGGAGAGTTGGAGAGCAGCCAAGCACTGTCTAAAATTATAGCCCCGCCCCCATACATGCTGGTCACGCTCACTGGCGGCGTGGTGTGGAAACCCCCCTCTACAAATCCTGCGTTTGCCCCTGCCTAACAACATTGAATTCAAGAGCACTTTTCAATTATGGGGTAAAATCTACACACAAGTGGAAGCAGCCATTTTGTCATTTGAACAAATATTCATGGAAATGTAGACACATAGGAATAAGAGCCTAATGAATATTAGTCACGGAGTGCTTCAGTTTTGCCGCTGGTTCGGCTGCCATTTCATGAATATTGTCTCAGACCACAAAATGGCTGCCTCCACTGTGTGCAGGTGATGAATCTACTTTAATTTATGGGATAAGGAATACAGAGGTTGTGGTATGTGTTAATATACATAAACCTTTCATTGCCAGTATCCTTACTCTAGATACAAACCTTACTGTTCATAAAAGGTACAAATTAAATATTTGCTACTGAAAATAATGTAATAAACGTTGATTATTTTTTGTTTTGCTTTGTTCCAACATCCATTAGTATTAATAAATGTCATCAGTCTGTTACATTCATACAGTTAACACTGCAGGATACTGCGGAATAAATGAAATTACTCACTGCTCTCTAGCAGGTTAGGCAGTAGTCTGTAATGAGTAACACAATCAAACAAAAATACAGACTGAAAACTATTCCCTACCGCTGCCCACGGGTAAAGGATGACCTACAAATAACATCTGGAAGGACAGCTCTGTCTAAAAGTCAAAATGGAAGCTGGAAATAGCAATAATTACTTCACAATGGCTATTTGTTACCAATTAAACACAATTTAAAGCATTATGCATTAACTTTAGCGTTAACATTAACACTCTACTTAATTAAAGTGAGAACTAAAATTTTAAAAAAACAGCCCGTTTTTCAGAAATTGGAGAAATTTTATGATAAAAAAAACACTATATTTGACTTATTTTGAGATGCATTCAAAATTTAGAGCTTATTTCATAAAAAGAAAATATATTTTATTATTAAACAAAAACCCCAATAACTGATCTTAAAAGAGGTTTCCCATTTTAAAAATAAGATTTTACTAAATAATTTTCCTTAGCATTAGTAGTACTTTGGTAGTGTCCTCTGCAAAATACAGCAAAGGATGGGGGAGTTAATATATTAAAACCGATTTTTGTTTAAATTGGAAAACCATTTTAAACAACTGTCTTAATTGCAGGCGGGAAAAAAAAAAAAAGTTGCATTTACAGGTTGTTTCCTGTTTTTGTAACTTGTATCACTTTTAATTTAAAGCGGCAATGTCAGGACCCCGCAGGTTAAGTGTTCAAACACTTAACCCGACATTGCCGCTTTAGATTAAAAGTGATACAGGTCGCGATGATGTGAAAGTCTACTGACGCACACCTGACTAGTCGGAATAACTTCCAGTCAGCATCCTGCTGCGATCGGAGATCTACAGCGTCGGTTTGGAGGTAAGTCTGCTTATATTACAATCAGTTTTTGCCACAATCCCTCGGTGTCGGAATTATCCGCGCCGTTAAAGAGTACCCAACCCGCTTGTGAGATAGCTGCCATATGCACCAACCGACCAATTAAAGCCATAAAGACGTGTAAGTCCTTTAAAGTTGCCCGTGGCCTCTTGGTAGCTTTCCTGATCAATATCCTCCTGGTTCTGACATCCAGTTTGGAGGGATGGCCGGACTATGGCAAGGTGTTGGTGGTGCCATACGCTTTCTACTTCTTAATCATGCTTTGAACGGTACTCAGAGGGTAGAGTAAAAGTCTTTTAAATCCGTTTGTAGCCTTCTCCTATCTTGTGCCTTTCCACCACTTTATCCCGGAGCCCTTATAAAAGCACCTTCCAACCATGGTGAATTCTTTGGTTGGAATCCTCAAGGAACAGACAGTTTTATTCTGAAGAAATCAAAATCTCTACAACTGATATCAGGTGGTGGCCAATTAGCCTGTTGTGAAGTAGGTTGGACATGATGAGACGTACCATCTAATTAGGATACAGGCCCTAATTTGGGGGTAGGGAATTAGAGAAGTGGGAGCAGGTGAAGAGGGTAATATTTGTGGGTGTACTAAAAGGGACTTGATGTGATAGTTTTACTTTGCATTTTAATCCACCAGTTACTGAAAGTTGCCCATAAACTTTCACTTCAGTTGGAACCAGGCAATATTTATAGGCTTGTACTACATAAAGAATAACATCATCTCTACACTTTATTAAAAAGATATTTAATGAGCATCCAGTATCCATTATAAAAGCACTCGGAATGCGGTCACATAAATGTTATCATAAACTGTGACAGCAAATATCAATATAAATTATTATAGAGGTTATACTATCCTATATATATTCAAATTCACATCACATTTGAGACTCAACGGTCATGTCCTTGGACCATGATGTAAATATACAACTACAAATGATCACAGCAAGAGAATAAAACAAGTTCTCACCATTGTCAATGTAAATGGATGGTTTTCCAGTGCTGAAACTCTCGGACACTGCAGAATGATGTACTAAAAATATATAAAAGCATAAAAGATTACTTTAAGCTACATGTAAAACCTTAACTAATTACAACAGGTAATATTACAGTGGCTGGTGCCCTAACCAAATTCCTTTACCTGACAGGTGTTTAGGGATGTACTGAGGCAACATTATATATCACTAAGGATGCTGAGCAAATAATGTTAGGGCCATGTGATACCTCTGGTACATCCACACAGACCCGTCTATCAAAAATTCTCTGTACATTTCTAACACAGACAGATCAAGACAAAATTCTAGATTTAAGTTAAAGTTACACAATAGGCATCTTTACAACTAAAAAGGTCATTAATTAACAGACACATTAATCAGAACTTTTAGATCTTTGTATGTACTCACCTGTCCAGGACTCGCTTTAAAATTTTCCTTTATCATTCTGATTTCAACGACATGGCAAGGATGATGTATAACGGCGGTGATCGTCACAGGTTTACTGCTTCGGAAGTATCGATATAATCTTTCAGCGCAGTACAAACACAGAGGGGCCAAAATCCACAACCACGTCTAAGCGGGGAACAGGTGGAGAAAGAACAGAGAATGGCTCATTACAATGCATATAGAGTGTTGCTGTAGAAAACGTCATTGCTCTACGGAGCTAGGGTGTAAAAAGGACTAATGGAAGGGTCTGAGAGATGTCGTCCACTACAGGTTTCCATGTAGTCTAGATTTGGCAGATAAAAATGAAAGAGACGTTATACGGTGGCTCAGTGGTTAGCACTTCTGTCTCACAGCGCTGAGGTTATGAGTTCAATTCCCCACCATGACCTTATCTGTGTGGAGTTTGTATGTTCTCCCTGTGTCTGCGTGGGTTTCCTCCTGGTGCTCCGGTTTCCTCCCACACTCCAAAAAACATACCAGTAGGTTAATTGGCTGCTAACAAAATTGACCCTAGTCTGTGTGTGTGTGTGTGTGTGTGTGTGTGTGTGTGTGTGTGTGTGTTAGAGAATTTAGACTGTAAGCTCCAATGGGGCAGGGACTGATGTGAGTGAGTTCTCTGCACAGCGCTGCGGAATCAGTAGCGCTATATAAATAAATGGTGATGATGATGATGAGCTCAAAAATATCTGTAGCAGAAATCCATGTTTTGTTCAAAAGTTATTGTTCTGTGAAGCCAATATTATAATAATGTTGATACCATCAGACTCCTTTAATAAGGGAAAAACCACCTTCTTAAATGCTTCGCTACCACCTAAGAAAATATTTTCCTTAGGTGCCTGCTCTTTGATTTTGCTTATTTTGATTTTACCACTATTTGCATTTCCACCGAATAAAAGCCCAATTTACTAATATTGTGAGATTTGCACTGAACCACAGCAACCAATCAGATACTTGCTTTCAATGTCAAACGTGTACCGGACATATAAAAGATCATTGCTGGTTGGATGCTGTGGTTCAAGGCACCTTTTGCACTTAAATGAAATATTAGTAAACAATGCCACCTGCCTTGAACACAGATTGCCCTTTACAAAGCTTTATGACTTATACATTGGGTATGCTTTCCTTTAGTTCCATAGTCCTGTATTATTGTAAACATATATTCTTCTTCATGATTATGGAATTTCAAGGACATTTTAGAACATAACACATAAAAGGTGTACAGTACACTAGGCCCCAGACTGAACATCTCTTTATATCCGGAATTGTCAAAGCTTAACCAACAATCACTTTCTTTGTATCAGACATATTTCTTCAGCTACCGCTACATTCTGAATCCACCAAGCCGCCTCCAGATTGCAGTTTTAAAACCTAATTACTTTCAGTGATGCAATGTAAACAACATGTTTTCGTCAACCACCAGAGACCGTTGCTTGTTGTTTCCATATGAATATGTAGGTTTTTCTGCACGTTTAGGTTTTTTCCCGCATACCGAAATTATCCCCCATGGATCAAATAAAATAGTTCAGTTCTGACTAGCAAATTAAACAGTTGGGTGGATTGATACAGGGAATTAATTAATATCATATTTTTCTCTGAAGTTAAATGATCAGACGCCTTGCTGATGTTTTCCTCTCCTCTAGAATAACGCATCTAGAATTCATAAAAATATTTAACTTGATAGACCATTTTTCGCCGCAACATCAATATTATTGATGCTAGGCAACTATTTAAAAGAAACCAGTGTATGGTCGATAAACAAAACACAACACAATGAAAAATAGCATAATAATAAACTATGCATGGTGAACTCGAGTAGATAATGGTCGGGAAAATGTAGAGATGACAATGATTGTGCATTTTCTTGTTGCAATTGTCTGAATAAGGTGCATCTCCTTTAATCATAGATGTAATACTGAATAAGGTGGTGGTATAGATTTCTTATAGCTTACAATATACTTAGGAGCTTTGTCATGAAGTATTGAAAGATCTACCATTATGCAACATAACTGCCTTAAGTATTATTTAAATTATCTAGTAGTGTAACTAGGAGATCTCATGAGACGGATCTCATGTGATCGTTCAGAGCCAATGTACTGAAAGCTGGCAGCCTGATGACATCACAGGATGTTTCCCAGGAGCACACTGAGCATGCTCCTGCCAGTACATGGGCTGTTCACACTCTTATTAATATTCATTATCTATGGGTGTGACCAGAAGATCACATGACACTGATCTCATGTGATCATTCAGAGCCAATGTACTGAAAGCTGGCAGCCTGATGACATCACAGGATGTTTCCCAGGAGCACACTGAGCATGCTCCTGCCAGTACATGTGCTGTTCACACTCTTATTAATATTCATTATCTATGGGTGTGACCAGAAGATCACATGACACTGCTCTCGTGTGATCATTCAGAGCAAATGTACTAAAAGCTGGCTCTGTGAAATCAGCCGCCGCGTTACAAACTAGCAGCATTGGGGGACTGTTGTGGAGTTGATCATTAAAACTTAATTTTATGGCGTAGTTAGCCTTTAAATAATTGACTTTACTGAATTGTGTACTGTCAAAGTAAACATTAAGGGCCTGATTCATTAAGGAAAGCAAAAAAAATGAGTAAGTTTTCTCCTGGACAAAACCATGTTACAATTCGGGAGGTGCAAATTAGTTTATTATTTTGCACATAAGGAAAATACTGGCTGATTTTTGATGTAGGACACAAATACTTGATAACTTTATTTTACACTGACATTTGAAGTTGATCTAGGACATGCCCCATCCCAACTATAAATCTGTCCCCACATTTTAAATTTACCTCCCCCTCCAATACAACATGGTTTTTCCCAGGTGAAAAGTTATTCATTTTTTTGCTTTACTTTCCTTAATGAATCAGGCCCTAAATGTGGTTTCCCAGCGCAACACAGATTTCATGATTGTTCCTCTACCATTTTTTTTAAAATCACGTTTCATTAGAATCAATCATTTCAGACCAACTTCATTAAATAATCATCAGCAGAAAGACAAAGAGGTATCTAAGGAATATGATATCTTAGCTTCCCTTTAATGCTGGATGATACTTTCCTGCAAGTTAAAGGAGACAAGAGAAGAATTCTGAGTATAATTTACTTTCTAGTCCCAAAGGGTTCTTTACAGTACAAGCAGTAAATAACCCCCCAAAAAAAACTATTAAGTGAAGAAGCACCAGTCGTAATATAATTTAACTTAACTTGATTGGAGGAGTGAAGTTAATATAACCTCCACAGGCCCATCTGTAGTCTAGTAAACAATGCAGTGATTATTATGGTGTCTACGGCATACCTCCCAACTGTCCTGATTTAGGTGGGACAGTCCAAATTTGAGAGCTCTGTCCGGCTATCTCGAGGGGCACAGCTTTGTCTATTGAGTGGGAAGCTTTGGAGGTCTCGTTCACTATTGCCCTGCGCTACCTCAGAGCAACAGTGAACGAGTGCCGCGTTCATGGCAATTAATGGTGTTTGGAGGGGAGGAGAGTACGGGGCAGCCTAGCACTTCAAAAGCGCTAGACACACCCCCGGGGATGTGGCCACAACCCCAACATGGTATGACCATACCCTGTAATTATGCGACCACGCCCCCGATTGTGACATGGCCACGCCCCCCTGACCCAATGCCGGATACCCAAATGTTGGCAGGTATGGTCTAGGATGCAGCAAGGAAAAAGTGGAAAAAGATGAGCCCAGAATACTCACCAAACCCCCAATTCTATTGCCAAGAGTCAAAGCTTATCTTAGTGAACACCGTTATTGGCTGCCGGAGAGAAGGACAGAACATGGAGCTCTATCAGTGAACAATACCCGTGATCAATAGAAGGTTCATTTCCCAACTGACTCTCTACCCATCTCAAGCGCACTACCAAGGACGCTGAAACACAAGCAGGCCCACTTCATGATTACCTCACAGGACTGGTTAACAGTGAAATGATCAGCTTAATTTAATTCATATACGGTATATTGATGACGTATGATGTTTTGGGTATAAGATGCTTCACTCCAACAATTCTTTACTTGCTGTAACGGTAAACGGTTTAAAGACTTACGTGAAATGTGTTGACTTTGTGGTGTAAGAGCATAGAAATGAGTTTCAACTACCCTAACTAACCTGAAATTATAATCAAAACTAAAATGTCTCTATAGGTAGAAATTTATCCGGATCATCACTGCAATTCACTAAATATAATCAAAACTAATGAGATACTTACTTTTACTAACCATATTAAACACTTGTATTTTGACTGTAATTTTCTTTTAAGAAAATATAAAAATGCAAATTACAGGCAGCAGCCAATTACTTGAAATATTATCAAATTAAAGGAGTTACGTTATTTCTGGAAAGTTGCTTAAAAAGTGAAAACATCCTTCAAATCTTTGCAAAGAGTTTAAATATAAGTGTACATATTAATTCGGTCACTCCTAAGACCCTTTTTACCATTTAAACAAACCCAATTTATGATTATTTTCCTTTCATTAATAATATCTTAATGTCTCATAGACAGATGCCCAAAACTCTATCCTGAATTCAAGGCATGATCTAATTCCAAGCAATGACTATAAAACCTACATTAGATTCTTGCACATCATAAACAAAAAAATTGCCTTACTAGGATTAAACCACCTGTTTAACCAAATTGTCCTCAAACACAAAGTAAAACATCTAAAAAGTAGAACACTCAATTTAGGAAAGTTTGGAAAAGAGCTCATTTCAAATTATTGGAATTTACATCTTGTGATTTAAGCTCCCAAATTAACTTACTGACCCGACATCCAGAAGGCCAGTCCAGGCTAATGTATTTCAGAAAGATCAAGTAATGCATAATAAGAAGTACAAGACAGAATGATTTAGCAATTACCGTAGTTAGTATCTGTGTAACGTTTACTGTTCACCAGGATAAAAACTTTAATGCAATGTAATTTATAGGGAAAATATACATGGATAAAAAGAAGGGCTTAGATTCCCTTTATTTTTCTAGAAACGTACAGTAAAACATGGTAACAACTCTGAAATGCATATATAATTACATTCTTATGTGGCTTAAAGTTATATTTCACGAAACACAATTATTATTATAATTTTTTTATATAGTAACAACATATTACGCTCTGCTGTACAATCAGAGAATATTTGTTCAATGCCTGTCCCGGTGGAGCTTACAATCTAACTTATCTATTTTAGGCGCACAAACACACAATGACCAATTTAGTTAGAAGCCAATTAACCTACCAGACACCCACGTGGGCATGGAAAGATGACGAAAACTGAATGCAGATAGCAACTTGGTCGGACTGGAAGACAAGACTAATCGCATCATTTGGGCCCGCCCCTATACGATTGTCACAATTTTGCCCAATTACAGCAGGGGGTGGAGCTAAGATGGCATGATATTTGCGTATTAAGCCCCGCGCCCCAACACTTATCTATTGCGGGGGCGAGAACCAGAAGGCTGACCTGCTCGCCTTAGAGGTCTCCCAGAATTCCGGAGTCTCCCAAACATTCCGGGAGAGTAGGCAACTATACTTTAAAGAAAGGCAGCTAATGAATCTCTAGAGACTGAAGTGTCTTTTACATTTCTGTCTCCATGACTGAAGTCATGTTGTCTTACATATCAGTCTTTGATTAAATCTTGGTCTCCATGAAAATGGGCACCTCCATAGGCATCAATACATGGACATAGGACACAATTTCTGAACTGTGTCATCATGCCATAGATGGCGAAGCCAACCACGTCTTGTACTGGCTCAGCATCAGGGAGAATGCCAGACTCTTCAGGGAGTGAAGGAGATCACCCCTAGTTCAGGGAGTCTCCCTGACATTCAGGGAGAGTTGGCAAGTATGATCTTAAGGATCTTCCAGGATGTTAGAGACAGCAGGGAGAGTGCTGACATTAAGCCGGGATGCCCGTTAAAGGTCCGGGTCGTAGGGCCAGGTAAAAAATTAAAGTTTTCTTTTCAATTGTCTTTACCCCTATACAGAGTATCACCTGAGGTAAAGTATTCTCCACTTGGAAAGAACGCTGGTGCCAGGGGGGGCCAACACACCAATCAATACTACGCACTACTCATTAGATTATTACCTTCACATTGTTTTGCTGCTTTTAAGCTAAATATTGTCAGCACTTACATACCTCAGGGAAATGAGGGTGAAACATTGGATCTTCGGTGCATGTCTTTAGTGTGCTGTTAATTAAAAGTTCTTCACGAGAGGGACCCGGGGCTGCGTTTGATATATTCTGCAAATATCCTTCTCCATTAACCCAAGTGAGCGACACCGTATACATGTCGGTCCTGTTTAGCTGGAGGCATCCAGGAGGATGTTCTTCCACATTAGTTTGATATTTTAGCATACCTCTAGAAAAGAGAGAAAAGAGGGATAAGAGCTGGAATCAGTATGCTGAAGTGCCAATTAACGTGATTTCAAGAGTGCTTGAACTGCAACTGGTTACTTGGGTGATTAGAGAACAAGTGCTCGAGATTTGACTGCTTCACGAAAGGTTCACTATGTACTTGTTAAGTTGCTGTTCCTCTCCTGATCAAAATGTAAAAAAAAACCAAAAAAAAAACAACACATTTCAGGCATCTTGTTATAATTGGTCTGATGAATGTACGTTAATATTCTGCCACCAAACCGGTTTGGAAAGTGATGTTCAATGAATGAAATATTTTTCCTTTAAATGCACCTGTCCAACAGACACCCTTGTGCAAAACGATGCACAGTGCACCATCGGCTTTGTACTGTGATTTGACGGTTATTCTTTTTTTACAATGTCCAGTGGATGCAGCCATTTTTGTGGGCTGAACCATTATTCATGACAAAGCAGCCTACAGCTGTGTACACACTACACGGTTTTCGTCCAATAATCGGCTCAACCAGCCGACATACGGCCGCTCGTTTAAAAGTCGGGTCAGTGTGTGCAGTGATACGATGGTCGAAAGTCTGCCCAAATGGACGATTGTCGCCTCATTTGGTTGGTCGTACCGTTTAATATTTTCGTTACAATCTCGTTTCCGTTGTGCAGTGTGTATAAACTTCCAACCGATCCACGACAATCCTCCGATACTTCCTCGACCTGGGGGCGTGTGTATGTAAATTTGTGATGTCTGTACCAGTCCCACGTGGTGCGGTATTCGCACATCACAGGCTTGTGTTTTGTATAGATGTGTATTGCACCTGGTATAACGTTACATGCCCCACAAATGTTGCTTCAGTGTGTACGAAATTAAAATCATTGCTCACAACAACATGGCTGTAAAAAGTCGCTAAAGGGACGTCCGCTCTTCCCTTTATCGTCCTAAACAAGGCTAGTGTGTATGCAGTCCATGGACCGAGCGATCGGACCATCGATCGCATGTAAAATCGATCAGCATAAAAAGTTGGTGGAAAATTCTGTAGTGTCTACCCAGCTTTGCAAATCACTAGGAGCCAGCAGCATCACTGGAGGTATGATGCACTTTGATATTCTGAGAATGTTATATGCACCTCTAGCAAAGCAATGCAACATAGATTTTTCTGCCCTTCTATATAAAATTTTGGCCATTAGGCAACAATGTATTATTTGTGTCTATGTTGTGACGTTATTAAGGGATTTTCCACCTTAGTGGTTTGTACATGCCCAGTCATAATATCAGAAGAACAAACATCCAAAGAAATAAGATTATTATAGGGACACGATATTCGTGTATACTATATCTTTTTTTGTTAATAAACAATTTATTTCTAATTTGTTTTTCGATTGCATCTGTATTTTTGTATGGGGCAGTTCCATTCCAAATTGCTCCCCCATCTCATCACCGACCCATTCCCGAGGGGCCCTTCTTCCCACTCATTTTAATTCAATCGACATTAGACTATTGATGTATTACATGTTTGCTTTTTTCCTAAAGGTTATTACGCGTGTGTGATATATGCATTGTTATTCAATTCCTCTATATACAAGGAATCCAATACGATGAGATACGAAGTTAAACATCAATAACTTAAAAGATTAAGAGAGAAACGTCCATTACTTAATTTATCTCCGCGCTTAATAAATGGCTCTCCGGCTCACGACTTCTTTAAGTCATTAATTATTAATGATTTTCCCTTAAAGCTACAACGCACATAAGACTGTAAATTAATTCAAAATCGCCGAGCAGATGTCCCCTCCGGGAACGCGCTCAGATATTGTGTTGAATATCTTAATCCTCTGTTATAGCTCCTCAGTTCTTTAGCTTATATAAATGATTGATTTTTTAGTTAAAGTTATAAAGATTGGAGGAAGACAATTTGTCAGTTAAGCCGATGTTCAGAGTCTCGAAAATCTCAAACCGATTCGATGGCCGCTACATTGTTCACGGTACGTTCACCTATTGACCCCAATTTAAAGTGGTAGTTTGAAATCTGCAGTCTGAATACGCCATTCGCATCCGAATGTTTTTAAACGCAGCTTAAAGAATATTTTTAAACAATAAAACGGTTCAAAATGTTTTTACATTCAAATTGCTAACACTACTGTGTCAGGTTCTCCATTCATCATGATCATCATCATTTATTTATATAGCGCCAATATATTCCGTAGCGCTTTACAATTGGGGACAAACAGAGTAAACTAATAAACAAACTGGGTAAAACATTCAGAATTAAAAAAAACTTAATTTTCTGGGGAGAGAAGAGGGTAGATCTAATACAACTTATTATAATTATATCTACCATTACATGTTTATGCAGCTAAGCTTTTATTTTAGCTCTGCAAACAATTAAAATAAACACATTATCGCTGGTCCAGCGAACAGACACATTCCTCTGAGGTTTGTCCCAACAAATTCAAGTATATTATTAATTGCAGCGATACACAGCCTTTATTATAGGTTAGTGACAAATGGTGACTTTACTGCACTTTCAATAACAGTAATCTGCCAAAGTGGCGGTAATGACCACAGATGTTTCACGTAAGAGGCGGCTTTAGGATAACTTACCCAGAAGCATGAACCAGCAGCAGCACGTAGAATATGAAGAACAGATTGTGTGTGTGCAAAAAGATATCAAAATTAGAAGCCCTGTTAACAAAAAAAAAAAACACACAACAAAGAGATGGATGAGTTTATGATTAGAACACACAAGAGAATATAAAGCATAAACTAATAATACGATTACTCACAAATACAATAAATAAATGTCACAATTTGTTTCTGCAAGTTTTTGCCTGAAATTATGTTTTGAGTAAAAAAAAAATAGTTTATGCATATTAATTATAGCAATGCTCGGGCTCGGTTTTCTGAAAACCGAACCCACAGGAACTTAGGGGATCCGAGTAGGCTCGCGAGCCGGCTCTGTACTTTTGAGCGCCCTCGGATCTAAATCCAGGCAAAACGTCATTGTTGCGTTGTCGGATCTCGCTGGTTTTGGATTCCATAAGTACCTCCCTCTCCAAAAAATCCAGCTCCATTGCTCACACAGAAATAGGGGTAGCAGTGTTCTTGTCACTCTCTAGTGCCATTGCTCACACAGAAACAGGAGGGGTAGCAGTGTTCTTGTCACTCTCTAGTGCCATTGCTCAGTGCCATTGCTCACACAGAAACAGGAGGGGAAGCAGTGTTCTTGTCACTTGACAAAAATTGACTGTAAATGACTATAAATTAATGTTATTGAGGTTAATAATAATGTAGGCACAAAAAAAAAAGCCAAATTATGTGATTTTAGCAACAACAAAAAAATAGGGATTTTAGAAATAAAATAGGGATCCAAAACCAAAACACGAAGTTAATCCAGATCCAAAATCAAAACCAAAACCCGGGGGTCAGTGAACATCTCTAATTAATTATAGTGTGCTTTAAAGCTACACCTGCACCCTATATATTGTAGAATGTAAGCTCCTCATTACCCTATGCCTCACGTCTGTCTACCTCGTTTGTCCTTTGGATGTCCTGCGCTGAATTCTTCTTGTAACCGCACAAACACGGAATTCATACTGTTGTTGTTCTACCCGTAATTGCTCGAGCATCTCTCATACTTGTGGTTTGTTACGTCTGTTATTATGCTTAATTATATTTGTTATTATACTTCCTGAACTCCAGTGATGGATTTGAAAAACAGCAGCATGAATCACCACCCGGCTCGGGGGTAGTAGAGTTTAATTAGCACTACTCTGATTTTTTTATTCTATTTTATTCATACTTTTATTTTTCCTTTCCTTTCTTACAGAACTGTGAATGTTGGGGGAAGGGGGGTATGTAGTATGCAGCCTAGCAGTTTACAGCGCTAGGCAGCTCTCTGGGGGCGTGGCCACCCCCCCCCCCGTCGCGATGTGGGCGCTCTCGCTGTCTAGATGGTGGGGATAGCCATGTTGGGATGTACAGTACACAAAATTTCTAGGCAAGGTCTTATCGGTGACCTATAACGTGTCAATATAACCTTCCTCATCCTGCTGCTAATACCTCTTCCTATGCAACCACGAACGCTTATTTAACAAGGATCACAGTGGTATATATACCGCCACAATCCCCTTATCACTATCGTCATCTCAGCATGGTGGTAACAGGGTATATTCATAGGAAGAATGCTTTACTTATTTAAATAAAACATTTTTTCTAATATTATTTTTTTAAATATTTTTAAACATTTTTTTCTTTTTTAAGTGGAAGTTTAAGCCAGAGCTCCCAGTTCCAATGTACAAGTGTGATCCAGCCCTAAAATCGGGACTGTCCTGCTGAAATCGGGACAGTTGGGCCGCACGGTGGCTCAGTGGTTAGCACTTCTGCCTCACAGCACTGGGGTCATGAGTTCGATTCCTGACAATGACCTTATCTGTGTGGAGTTTGTATGTTCTCCCCGTGTTTGCGTGGGTTTGATCCGGGTGCTCTGGTTTCTTCCCACACTCCAAAATACATACTAGTTGTTTAATTGGCTGCTATTAAATTGACCTTTGTCTCTCTCGGTATTTAGACTGTAAGCTCCATTGGGGCAGGGACTGATGTGAGTGAGTTATCTGTACAGCGCTGCGAAATTAGTGGTGCTTTATAAATAAACAGATGATGATGTATGACATTAGTCAGAGTGGGAATTTGGAAGTGCAGGTACGGAAATTGTAGCTGAATGGTCAGTGGTGTCGGGTCCGCCTAGAGCCTCAGAAGCTTTAGGGATTTTGATAGCATGAAACAAATTTTACATGCTATCAAATAATAATAATATAACAGGAATATTTTAAAGGATGGGAGGCTGTCTGCCATGTGTACCCCACCCCACCTCTCCCTCCAGTCTCCTATATTATGCTCCTTAAGGTCTCCTCCTCATCTCACTAATGAAATAGGACCATAGGGACGGGATTACTCTGGTCAAGACGGCTGCACTGCTTTGTCCAACACTGAACTAATAAAAATACATAACTATAGGACAATCATATCTATGATACATGAAGCAAACCATGGAACATGGTGCTAGGCTTATTAGGAAGTGACTAGAGATGCTCACTGACCTACGTGAACTGGTTTAGGATCTGGATTAGCTTCGTGTTTTGGTTTTGGCAAAACCGCCCTTGTGTGTTTTGGTTTTGGATATTTTAGAAAAAACCCTAAAATATGCTAAAAGCTCATAATTTTGCTCCTTTTTTGTTCCTACATTATTATTAACCTCAATAACACCAAATTCAAGTCATTTGCAGTCAATTTTGACCACCTCACAGATCACACTATTATTGTCATACACTTCCGGACAAATACTGCAGCGACCTGGCTGGATGGTAAGTGACAGAGCAACGACACAAACACACGGCAGTTCCTAGCACATCTAGGACACATTGGCACACAGCA
This sequence comes from Mixophyes fleayi, assembly GCF_038048845.1. Lineage (NCBI taxonomy): Eukaryota > Metazoa > Chordata > Amphibia > Anura > Limnodynastidae > Mixophyes > Mixophyes fleayi. The sequence continues at coordinate 25,368,056 of NC_134403.1, read as the reverse complement.
GTGGCAGAAAAGAAAAATGGTGCAAGATGGGATTGTCCTTGGGCCCGCCCTCCCTCCCACCCACCGTTATGTTGGATCTTAAAAAGGAATCCAAAAATCTTTGAGATCTGAGATCTGACGACGTAACGATGACGTTTTGCCTCGTTATCAAATCCGAAAAAGCTCGAAGGTACCGAGCCGGCTTCTCGGGAAACCGAGCTTGAGCATCTCTAGAAGTGACTAACTTATTGTATTACTCATTTCAACTATTTCATTTATCATAACAAAAGCAAGCATCGTTAGTATAAAAAAGAAAATGTTTATGTTACAATGTGTGCTGATATTTGCCTAAATGCCCTACATCTCATATTGTATAATTCCACTTCTATTCCTGTGCATGTATAACTTACAACCCTGTTTTGCTCGATGAATATAAATGCACCTCAATGGGTGTGATCCCTGCATAGGGCAGTCACTCACACAGCAGCACAGAAGGGGATAATGTTTTGTCAGCTTGTTAAATGATCCCCCAGCGCTGCAAGACTCAGATGTGCTGAACTACACACTCACACAGCGATCTGACACTATCCCGGAAAGTGTGTGTTTGTGTTGCACATACTGGACTGGTACCCAAACTTTTACCTGCAGCAGCGTCCGGGAAACTGACAGCTTCACTAGATTATAGATATAGATAAATATATGTATATGCTCTGTGTGTAAAAATACATTTTAATTGTAAATGCACAGATTGCTGATAAGTTGTTAAAAATGAAGTAAGAGTGCCTTGAAATTGAAAACGGACTATTGTGACTTGCCACGTCAGACCCGTACCTCTCAGTATCTGAACGGATGATACTTATGTAGGGCGCCGGATAATTACCTTATTGAAGCCGTTGACGCTGTGGACATTAGGAATAAAATCAGCACCATTAGGACACCGGTCAATCCAGGAACTAAAAAATACAAAAGGCAAATAAACTTTCTGAAAACAAGTATGTGCCCCGGATATAGCTATGAAAAATAAAATAATAAATACAATTTTGCCATCATATTCAAACAAAAGACAGAATAAACTTTATTTATTTCATATAGAGGAACGGTTGACAACCCCAATCTTTCTGTATGTCATGAATGTCAGGTAGATCTCCTGGACTGCCAGGGGAGCGCGTCATTTTCCCGCATCCTGCCCGCTTTCTAATGAATGTGCGGGGCAGCGTCCTCGATGATGAAACTCACTGCAAATCGCACCATTTTTGCCATGGGATGTGGGGGTGCAATAATGACATTGCAGCACGGGGGCTGGGGAAAATGATGCGATTCGCTGCACCAAGACCCCACACTTGGCAATTGACTCCCTCCCCCAAGGGGCCCAGATTCGCCATACAGGGAAAGGGGATAGGTTACATTAGGGAACCGGGGGCCCACAGCTCACTAGTTCCCCATGCAGCGGGCCCCATTATCTCCATGGGCCCCGATGCACTGTACCTGAAGCACCAATGATATTCCGCCACTGTATACAGCAGTGTTGGCTAACCTATGACACTCCAGGTGTTGTGAAACTACAAGTCCCAGCATGCTTTGCCAATATATAGCAGCGTATTGCTGGAAGGGCATGCTGGGACTTGTAGTTTCACAACATCTGGAGTGTCACAGGTTAGCCAACACTGGTATACAGTATATAAAGACATATAAACTACCACCAGCAGCTGCCTAGTCAGAATTCTAAAGAGTAATACCATACCTCCCAACATTCAGATTCACGGAATCAGAACAAAAAAAGGCCCATCCCATTTACTTAAACCACACCCACTTCCTGTCCAGAACAACCCACTTTGGGACTAAACGCCAACTGGTTTTGTAAGCCCCACCCTTTTGTAGTGCTTGAATCGGGACAATTGGGAGATATGGTGCAACAATCAAATCCTCAAAATAAACTACACATATACATGAGAAACAGCTATTAATGTATTTAAAACGATTTTTATAGCACATTATCTAAATAGCAAGTATAAACTTCAATCCATTCTCAGCAACGTCTGCAACGCAGCTTTCGAAATAAAAAAAAATAACATTTACAGTAGATTTGAGCTTGTGATTTGTTTCACAACGCTGGTCCTGGATTATCCTGCTGTAAAGTGATGGGAGATTTCACGCGACCTTCCTATGTGTGAATCCGTGAAGCAATCTCTAGACAGCGACACTGAGCCACATTGCCAGTGGGACTACAGATGAAGCGAGAACTTATATCCACCACTGAAAATAAGATGAACTTAAAATAATTGTGATTCATTTTTTTCCTGATGCTTCAATAAAAAGCAATAAAACCAATAAAACCACGTTGATGATTTACAGATAAATTAAGGCGATAGAAGGTTTTCTATCACTGATTATTAATAAATAGGCCGGTATGTAAACAGAGAACTAACAAACCCAACAATCTTTATATTTGTAAAAGAATGAAGCAGAAGAATGAAGCGGAAGAAGATTTTGATTTGCAGTATCCTACAAAACTCTCTAATTGAAAGATTGAGATAGGGTGAACGCTTCAAGCCCCTGTATATCATATAAATAGACATAGCATTGAAAAATATTCCCATAAAATAATAACATGATCTTCTAATAATAAATTCAAGAATTCATGAAAGGTATAAAAGCTTTTTTTGATCGTTGAAGATGCAAAGCAATAAAATAAACCGCTACCACCAACGCCAACAAGACTCTTTTATTTTATTTGTAGTCTGTCTGTTTATTCTCACTTTATCTATCTTTAATCAAAGAAAAGCGGTCACCCGCCTCCATGCACTTACCCTACGGACCCAGATTTACTTACAATTATGAGATGCAGGATTATTTTCCAGCCCTGTGCAGATATAAACCTGACCTTGATAAAAGTCAGCCCTTTGCATTTGCAAAAATTAAATAACATGGTGAGGGGAAGCAGCGGCCTGTTGCTAGGATATACGTGCCATGGTGATTTCTATGAATTGCTAGATGAGTATTCTATAGTTAGGAGTTACACAGTGAGAGGCAGCTAATCATTCTGCATGGAAATGATGAGCTATTTAAAGGGCAGGATAAAATCACACCTATTATTATTAAATACCTCTGAATAATTTCTAAATAGGTCCTGAACTTCTCTATACGTCAATATGTGCTGGGTACTAATAGAGAACTTCAGTAACTCAGTTGATGCTTTTATCGTTGAATTTACACTACAACAGTCCTAATTTTGCTGGTTTATTTTGGATACATTATATGACGTTAAGAGTTATGTATTGAATTTAAAGAAATAGTTTTTCTGAATCTTATTGTACATATTGTAAGTTATTTTTTAGTTCTACTAATAAATCAAATATTTATTATAATTTTATATATTATGTATTCAATTACATGTTCCTTGATCTAATATTATTTCTTGATTGAGTTCTCCTTTTTTTTTATTTATTTTTTTATCTCTTTTGATCATTTTCGCTACTTTATTCCTGCCCATGCCCTTTTAGGATCTAGTTTGGTAGATGAAGAGTGATTTTATTGGTTTTTTTTAGGAATTATTTAATAATCTTTGTGTATGTTTATGCACCCAAAGTGGTTTCTGTTTTGCTTTTGTGCTTGGTGCTATATTATCTGGGTTGTGTATCTGTCAGTGGCGACGACGGGGTCAACTGAGCGTACCAGTTCCTGACACACTACAGTGGACGAGATTCGTAATGTTGCCTACGGCATTCACAGAGATTGTCAGCGGCAGCGCGCCAGAAACTTATTCGCTGGATATAGGCGAACGGAGAGAGTAGAGGCCCCGCTAAATGCGAGTCCACTAAAAGTTACATAGAAACACCCCAGTTATTTTATTCAGCTTGGTAATACGGACGTAACCCTTTCATGTATTGGGAGAAGGGAGACAAAGCTCTATCGCTGGCGAAAACATCCGTTTCTGCGGCAATAGGGCTTTTCGGCCACAGATAAATGAGCCCGATGGTCACCAAAGACAGTTCCTATATCTGCCCAGACAATATTACGCTTTCTCTGCTGCTCAGCCCAAGTAGTAGAATGTATTTACAGTGTCACCAGCTGGCTGGCCCCTAATCCTCCAGCTGTGTAAGAATAGAATCCAACAGACATGAAACCTACTAATAACCAGTTAATAAGAAGCCGTCTGACACATCCCCGGCAGCAGCCAGTGAGATATTGCACAGCTTGATAACATTTTTCCTATGATTGTCTTGTTTGTCTCTTTCCAGAAGTCATTAAAGAGTGTCACAAATCCCAACAATGGTGAGCACAGCGTCTCAATCCAGCTTCATTTTCAACAGAAAAAAGGTCCCTTGACTTTCGCAGCTGCGTATGGACGGAAATTAATATGTGATTGCATTCTGACCCGTGTACTCGTGGTCAGGCAGTGCATTTTACAACGGAATTAACTGGATTATAGCAATTAACTGAATCATAGCTGAAATAAGTCCAGAACTGCTGAATATATAAATTCCACACTAAACAGTTCCCTACAAGCAATTTGCTCACTGATAGATTCAGAAAAAAAAAGGGGGGGGGGTGCTCAGAGCAATTTCTTCCTGGGAATTGGTATTGATGCTGTTGCAATGCAGGTGTTACCCACAATATCTCTGGCTCCAGTACACTGCTGCTGATGGGAGGCTGATATCGCCTACAGTATTTCTTCCCTGGCTCAATGTTGCTGGTGTAACAACAACTGGCTCCAGTCTTCTCCCTGGCTCTAGTCCTCCATTGCTGCACTTTCACTAGTGTGCTTCTTGCTTGCTCCAGTATAGGCACAGGTGTGTGGGTGCACAAGTCAGGAGAGAGCATAGGTGTGTGGCTGCACACATCAGGGGAGGGCGTAGTTAGCTGTGTGTGCGTACAAGTCATGGAATGGCACAGGTGTAGTCAGGTTACACTGAAGCACCTGGACTGCGGATGCTGCTCCCCAGTCCTGGCTTTGCTGGCAGATCTGTGTTAGTGTATGAGTCTCAAGCTCTTGTTTACAGCATTAACTTCAGACAGAGAGAGAAAGAGGTATTACAATGAGAGCACTGCATCCGAGGCCAGACACCAACCTGAAGCGGATGACATGGACGCCGAGGACTCGGAGCTACACGCTGCAGGTGTCTGTGTTCAGTTAATCATGTGTAACGCATCCTAGCAGCAGGGCTAATGCTGAAAACACTGTGGGGATTCCCCCAGGACTAACTCACTACAGCCAGACTGGATACTGTGCAGCCGTTTAGAGGACTCCGAGCTTACAAACAGAGAATGCGGGGGAAGTGCATGACGTCACTTCTGTTACACGTTTTCATTTCCATGAACAATATTTACTAGGTGCCATCAAAGAAGCTTCATTCTGAAATGCTACTTGAGAGAAGTGACACCACAAGAGCAATTTATCACCATCATCTTAATTTAATTATATGGTGCCACAGAATCCGCAGCACCACACAACCAACAAAAAATAGAACAAACAAAATATACAGATTATTATTATCGTAGCTTTGTAAGGCGCCACAGTTCTCCGCAGCGCCGTACAGTAAGGAAAACAGTACATACATAAAACAGGGACATTCAAGGTAGACAAAATAAACGTAGATATAAAAACAAAGGGTAGGGAGGACCCTGCGCATTAGAGATTATTACATGTATTTATTATTACAAAGGGACAAGAGAAAAAAAAAAATCAGTAAAAATCAATGCAAAAGACTATCGAGAAAGCAACTCCGTAAAAAGACACAACTAGAACAAAGGACACATTACACAGAGGATGAGGAGATGGAAGGTAGAGAGGGCGAAATGCGTGAGGATTAACATTAAGAGGACTAGGGTAGTAAACGGAGACGATTGAGGTGAAATGAAAGGGGCAGATGGAACGTGAGGAGGGAATTGTCTTAGGAAGGTGCTGGGTAGGCAGGTGCGAAAAGGTGAGTTTTGAGGGAGCGTTTAAAAGGTTCGAAGTTAGAGGTAAGTCTTATTGGGTGGGGCAGGGAGTTCCAAATGTAGGGAGCAGTGTGAGAGCAAAGTCCTGAAGGCGGGAGTGTGAGGTGGTGATAGGTGATGAGGAGAGGCGAAGGTCATTGGCAAAAGAGGAACGTCGGGAGAGGAATATTAGTCGCAACGCTGCATTCAGCACAGATTTTAGGGGTTACAGACGTTTGTCAGGCACGCCAAAGAGGAGAAGTTTGCAATAATGAAGGCGGGAGAAGATAAGAGCATGGATGGCATCCAGGTCTTGGTGTCATCCAGGGAGAGGAAATTGGCTACTTTCATCCATCACCCACTTATTTTCACGCCTTATGTGTCATTACACAATACTCTTATAAACACAGCAAGAGTAGGCAGAAGCCTGGAAGACATTTGTTAAATCCCACAACGATCTTTAGGCCATCTTAGTCATATGCTGGACCGTACACTAGTCCAGGCCCATAGCAGATTGTACCTCCTTAATACACAATGCTTCATCTCTTCTAGTAGCCCTGGTAAGAAGGGGACAGTCCAGTCAGATAAGTAGATGGCCTATCAGGACAGGGGGCTAGAAAGAAATGGAGTTGTCCAAGTAGATCAGGGAATGTCCCACTTTGTCCAGGTTCTTCATTCCGGGATATTTGGTTTGTAAACTAGACAAGATCACCGAAGCGTTCGGCTAATACAATCTAAACTTTTCTTTTACAGTTTAAATAACTGGAATTCACATTTGGACCTGTATGAATCTGTAGACTACACTGAATGGCAAATGACTAAATTGGCTGCAGAGTCGCTAATCTCCATACTAGCCACAACATATCATGTCATAGCCATCCTGAGTTATACATATAGCATATACACAACACAAAACGTCGCCCACCATCATCACCACAATATAATCACATCTGCATCAACGACACTCACCGGTAGTGAAGAGAATTTTCCTAGGATCCTGAAATGAGAATAATATACCGTAATAAAACTGCATGCCTGAAATTGCATTGTGTTAGGAATCAAATCTGAGGCTCCTTAAACTGCCTCGATGTAATTATGAAGACACAAAACCACCGACAAGGCAAACAGTGACAAATGACATATTTTTTCACATGAATCTATATTTAGGCAGCACACAGGTCCTCAATCTCCTGTCATTTCCTGGATAAAAATTTGACAAATATTGTTCCCTCATTTATGTTGATAAATGTGTGATGCTAAATGAACAAGCCTTTCCTTGTTTCGCCTGCGCCAGACTCTAATGTCTCTATAATACGCAATTGATTTATGAATAAACTCCTCTAAATAATATCAGTACAAACAGTGAGTTTTGATGCTGTTGTTACTAATTGGTAAGTTGTGATGTCATCGCTTGTAATTTATAAGTTGTGATGTCATCACTTTTAATTGGCGTCATCACCTCAGTATTCAATAGTAAAATGTGTTTATTACAAAGCTTGATCTTCAGTATTATATTTTTTGGGGAATTCCTGGTTCATCAAGAAACAGAAAAGTGTTTTTTTGTTTTTTTTCATTAAACAGATGGAAATTACACACTCGTACAGCCGTATTCCAGTACAAGCGGATCTAAAGAAACGTTTCCATTTGATTACAGGCATAAGTACCCTCTGGTATACGGCACTTGCCTATGCAGACTGACTGAACACACGGCAGGATGTAAACTATTAAATACATATAACACCTGTAAATACTACTTTTTTTTTTTACATGAAATACATAAAATCAGGATGTACATAATGCCTACTGTACATGAAATGCATTGTTACCGTTGCTCTTCATTGCAAACACATGTTCTGGCACGCACACGTGGAGTCATCTCTACGACTCGCCCTTGCACCTGCCTTGCGGCTGGCGCAAGTGATACGGCTAAAAATCAAATAACTGAGAGACGCCCAGAGCTTGAAGCGAGCGAATGTGCGTGCACTTGATCTTGGGACGTCCTTACTGTACATTGCCCACGTGCTTATGCCCCTTCCGTCTCCAGTTCTGGCCTTCATTTATAAGCTGCTGGAAGTGCCATTTGCATTCACAGATGAATTGGATGCACTTCCGTTCACTGGCGCAAAGTCCGTTTCTGATCATGCAAAGTACGGCACGTAGCGGGTCTTACGTTCCTTAATGAATCAGAACCTCAGTGCTTATTATTCCTAGCTATTTATTCACATGACAATAATATGTGGTTTCTATGAATAAATATAACGGAACACCTGAAAAACTCCATATATTTTGAGGTGTATCATTTTAAACAGGTAGGAAGGGGGGTTGCTGGGAACAGGATTCCAGGATGTCAGTGCTGGGAGAGCAGGGGCAAATGCAGGATTTGTAGAGAGGAGTTTCCACACCACTCCACCAGTGAGCTGCTCTCCAACTCTTCCTATCCCCATAATATACATGGGCAATGCTGCGTGCACTACTGTTAGGTGCACGCAGCTCTCCCTTTTCAAGCAGAGCCGTGTGAAGCGGGGGCAGGGTCCAGCCACCTCAATTATACAGTGTCCCAGGCTTTGAGGGGGTTTTCGGGCACTAGTAAAAACCCCCTCAGTTTGCCTATGGAGAGGGTTACATAATATTCAACACCCCTCCCCAATATAATGGGGAAGGGTCACCTTTGTATTAGCTATTCCACCCACACTTTCCATTATAGGGGCAGCCATCCACTTAATGTTTCATAAATAACGTTGTCTGCATTGGGACCCCAGTCAACCGCCACAATTAGTATAAGAACAGCGGATACTGTGGTCAGACATAACAGAGAAGAGCGTCTTGGGGTAAATGTATCAAGCTGAGAGTTTTCCGGCGAGTTTGAAAACCCAATCAGATTCTAGCTATCATTTATTAAGTACATTCTACAAAATGATAGTTAGAATCTGACTGGTTGCTATAGGCAACACCTCCACTGTTAAAACCCGCCGGAAAACTCTCAGCTTGATACATTTACCCTCTGGTTTCTGTGAAAAATGCCGGTGGAGAGTTATTATTATTATTATTATTATTATTATCTTTTATTTATAAGGAGTTTAGAAGATCTTTGAATGATACAAGGGTTCCTGACTGTGGGCAAAACAGATGGGGAGTTTTGGGCTACCCTGAAAACTGGAATCCTTAATTTAAAGGAATTTTGCAACCCCTCCTTAAAATTATCACATCTATTAGACATCATCTCAGCTTTCTTTGACTATGCCATATATATAATTTATTATGGATATAATAGGCACTGCTAGGACAGAATCAACACTTTAAGCGATAATCTAGAACTGAATATCACTGTTATATTATTTCAAGTTACATTATATTATATAGTGCGGATATGGTTGTTTACTTAGTTTCCTATAAGAATAACCAGAGTTCACTTAAAGGACCAGTGAGTCCAAAGTTAAACCTAGCCAGGTATAATATAACTCATACTTGCCAACTCTCCCGGAATGTCCGGGAGACTACCGAAATTCGGGTAGGGCAGGCAAGTATCCTGCTTACTTCTATTTGATGGGCAAAATGATGCGATTCGCTGTGAATCGCGTCATTTTGGCCCCGCCCCCCTCAGCGAAATTATGTTTATGAAGCCGGGGTGGGGCCAAAATGACGCAATTGACCACGCCTCGTCCCCTCCTGCCCTCTAACCGCGCCCCTGCCCGGGATCCCCCGGAATTCAATGTTAAAAGGTTGGCAAGTATGATATAACTTCCTCTGCCCCTCTACCCACACTGAAAACTGTCCTGACTATATGAGAGATGGTGGGGGAGGGGAACTCATCTTAACTTTGGTTTTGCTTGTCCTTTACATCACTGATGTGGTTCTAAAATATTATTCATTTAAACTCAGTTTAGGCTTATGCAATTGGAAAATAAGTAGAAAAGGCAGAAGCAGAATGTTTGTCACACTCTGGAATGACTTAATAAAGGGGTGGCAGCTTTATTGCATGGATTGGAAACTGAACAATGAAGTCCCACTTTACCGTTGGACAATCTGCACTCTTGTACTTAATGCCATTGCATTTATTTGGTTTAAGTCAGTGCTCAGGGAACAGGGGTAAATTACCCCAAATGGGGTAAAAATGAAATTCCTGGGGGGTAATGCTGCCGATTCACATGCTGTCAGTTGGATTATAGACCCCTGTGCATGTGAAATTGCTGTTGTACCAGAAGAGCCTCAAGGGTTGGCAGAGGCACTTCTTGAGCTTCGATGCAATAATGAAGCACGTATTGCATTTGAAAACAAAGCAGATCTGTCATATTTTTGGATATCAACAGCTGCAGTCATTCAAAATTGCACATGAGGAGGCAGTCAAAAAGTTGCTGCCTTTTGCAACAACCTACCTTTGCGAACGAGGATTTTCCACTCTAACGAACATAAAAACAAAGCAGAGAAATCGATTGGACGCTGAAGACTGTATCCAAATTGCTCTGACATCAAAATGCCCCAATATTGATGCTCTCGTATCAAAAATGAAGCAACATCATTTCTGCAAAACCTGAAGTTTTGAAGTTGAAGCTTTCGAAGAAATTTTTAATAGATTCAATAAAATTTTGAATTCCAATAATAATATCAAATCAAGTGGGTAACGTCGGCGTATCTAAATATATTTTGGGGTAAAAGGTAAAAAAAAGCTCCCTGACCCCTTGGTTTAAGTGGTCAGAACGTTTGTTTGCTGCTGACTTTTCATGTTTGCTGTGAATTTCAAAATGAAAAATTAAGAATAGATTTAAAAAACTTGTACATGATTGATCAAAAAAACAACAACACATCACTAACCTCGTTTTTGTACCGTGCCACATTAAGGGCAATATAGTCACTGTTGTAGTTTGTAGAAAAGTTTACAGCGTTGATTACGTGAGCTCCGACATGTATAGCTACAGAGAAACGGAAGACAAAAAAAACTAATTAGGTGTTAAAGAAAAACTAAATCTAAAATAAAATAATCTTAATATGTTAATGGGATGGGTGAACTTTATTCTCTTGCCCATCTTTAAGAAACATTCTCAGGTAAAGTTAAAAACATAATTGGAAGACAGTCTTAAACAATGTACTTTTAGACTTCTCTACTTAGCCGTGGTGGAAGATGCTGAAATTTTGAGATATACAGAATTGTGATATTTTCCAAAAACTGCTACAGTGGTTGTTCTAAGAAAGCAGTTTAATTGAGGATCTTTTTGGTCAGTTTTGACTTTGAAAAATGAATATCTGATTAAATGACTATAGTTCGAAAATGTCGTTGTGCTTGGGTTTGCATTCTTAATTAACTGAAATTGTAATTGCATTGTCAGATGATTTACAATTCTAAATCAAAGTCCTTTATCGGAAAACCTCAGGCTAACCTTTCATGACAGAGAGGGAAAAAAATAGGTTTTATATGCAAGTTATATTTACGGATACGAGCGTTGGGTGTGTTATCCAAGTTGCTTCCTAAATTATGTTGCATTATATTTAAATAAAAACCTGTATCCGTATAGTCTTCTTATTGCATTGTTTAGCAGTTGATCATTATTATTAACATTTATTTACATAGTGCCAGCATACTACGTTGCAAAATTGGGTCTGTGTATATCAGTTTAGAACCCAGTTACGCCAATAATTTCTTTATTTTTCATCCCTTTCTGGCTTTTTGAACTTCCTTGATAACGGGGTTCCAGATAAGAGATCAAATACCCATATACAAGAGTCAAGGAATAAATTTTATGCTTACACAATTTGCGTGTATCTTTCTTGCATAAAACTAGGGGCAGTTATGAAACCAGGTACTCAGGTACTGAAGTCCATGAAAGCCAGACAATGTTCTTATATTTTCTAAACTGAACTAGTAAAATAACACCTTGGAAATGATTGTTTGCTATGTATTAAAGCGCCTATTTCCTGAGCACTCTTTGTCTACAGGCTCCACCCACCTGTGCTTTATGAATCTTGTTTGAAAATGTTCTATGATGGTATGAACAATTATTATTTTCAAGGTAATATACTGCATATATAAGGATGAGCTCCCACATGCAACCTGCTTATTCATACCACCAGACAGGACAGTGCAGATTCTAGGAGGCTGTCAAACCGCACCTCAGAAGCGCTAGAGGCGCCACAAAAGTAGTGCAGTCCCACCCCCAGCTCGAAGAGACAATGTCCATTTATCCGGAATCCAAAAATTGGAATTTTGGCAGTTATGGTTTAACCAATAATGGAGAAAACTAGAAAAAAAATACTAAGCCTAAAACAATATTTGATTGATGTTACTAGACCTATAACACGGGCTTCCCAACCAGGGTCGGATTAGCTATAGGGCTAACTGGGCTACAGCCCAGGGGCCTATGGCATCCAGGGGGCCCTTGAAAGTGCTCAGCAGCAGTATTGATCGGTCGGGGTCGGGGGCGCCCCCGGCGTGACCATTGCTGCTGAGCACTTTCACTGCGGTCCTTCCCCAGGGCGCTGTAGTCTCCTTACTGAGGAGATCTCGTGAGTCTCACTCTCACAAGATCTCCTCAGTAAAGAGCATACAATGCGCTGGAGAAGGGGGTAAGTGCGGGGGGGGGGGGGGGCAGGCAGCTCGGATCATGGGGGGGGGGCCCTCACGGGGGAATGGAGGCCCCCTTAGCCCAGGGGCCTCCATTCCCTTAATCCGGCCCTATTCCCAACATGAACATTTCTTATAGGTGTACTCCAGGAATCAAGTTAGCCATAATTAATGTGAAATGAACAAAGAGCAGCACATAGTAATTAGTCTTTTGTCTTAGATAGCCACAAGGGAGAGGTACTATCTGTGTGTATCCAATTTCAAAGCTGGAGGCTCCTCTAAGACTGTCTTTGTCTGCAATACATACTTCCCATGGAATTACACATTGTTAAAATAAACTACTTTTACTGCATATTGTGTGTTGCATATTGATTTAAAGACATTGACCTTAAGGTCAGAGCTACCTCCTGCTAGGAAATACTAAGTAGGTAACAACTCTTTATTATACACTCTCATGTGTCTTGAACAAGAGGGATATGTCTCCCTTGAGCTCCAAGAAATGAAGGAGTTGCACATGTTCACCACCGATGTGTTCATTGGCCCAATAAAATCCCACCCGGTTTGGTTAGCTATGGCACACAACCTCCCCTCAGCCGATTGGGTAGTTTTGGTCAGATACCCATCAGAGTTAGTGCAGATTTCAAGTCCTTATCTGAATTTATGGTAGGAGTTGGACAGGCTGTGATTTTATACAAAGAGCACATGTGCTGTGCTCTCTTTCACTCACTAAGATAGTGCCTGCTGCTCTGCTCATGAAAGTATCTGTGGATCTTGTAGCTTTGCGAAGCTTGTACCTTTCTGAACTGAGAAAAGCAGGAAGACATTGGACTTGATCCCTGCTCAGCTGGTAGAGTAGTGAACTTTGTGGCCCAAGGACTCGGTCTGTGCTCCAAAAGAAACGGCAATTATAATCCCCTAGTGGTAGGGTTAGTAGGCTCTCTGTGCAGTGAACCTCCCCCACCCCTACCGGCGTTTGTTACCTGTGTGGCAGGTGGGGCTGCGAGAACAGCTAAAGATGCCCCATGAAAAATGGCTATAAGGGGGCTCTGGGAAATGCAATCCCCATCACTTAAAAATTACATGGACAAGTCTTTCAAACCTGTGACTGTCCCTGGAAAAGAGTAACAGTTGGTAACTCCAACAAAATAGTCTGGTGTACATCAGATCCAACTCTCCACTCATATATAGCCTATATATATATATATATAATAGCCTCATGCAAATTAAAAAATAAACTTGAACAAAATGTACCCTGTTTCATCAATTGCATGGTGCCACAGTGGTTAGCATTGCTGGCAGGTTATTGGCTACTGACAAAATGGACCTGTGTGTGTATGTGTATGTGTAACACTGTTAATTAATCCCTAATAAATAGAGCTTCTTCACAAACATTTTCATAACGATACAGATAGTAGAATTCCGCAGAGACTGCGCCACCGGAGCCTCATTGTGTAAGTACACCGCCAAGCATTCACTAGACATCGCTCTTCAGTCAGTTTCAACAAGAAAATGAAGGTCATTGTCTTGCGATACAATCTCCACTGTACTGAGTCACCATAACACTTCCCTGTCCATGAACTGAATGATATTGTTGGAACATCTGTGAACCGGCAATAAACACATATGGACGGCTGGTCTGTGAGCTACAGAAATAGGAGATTAAGCTGCATGAAGTGCAATAATGGGAATTCAGCTACAAGAAACGACAAACCTCACAGGCAGAAGGCAGGTTTATAACACAATATACATCTGTAGTGAATACGGACACAAGAGATATAGGACAGAGTCCATTATGACATGATTCCGCTGTCTGCTGAAAGCGGACTACAATGTAAACCACAAGATAATTGAAATTCGTGGTTTTCCCATCTGCTTCAGACAGTTAGCCAGACAATTACATCATCTACAATCTGTAAAGAAAAGTTTGACACAGACAGAATGAAGGGAAAATTCAAAGCACTTTAAATGCTCATTTACCACAGGCTCCAGACCTGCTTATATGATTCACACAGTCATGGATGGTGAGCTCTACTACAAGGAGAGTACAATGCTCAGGTGCCCAGATCCTCTACAGAACAGAACAAAATCCTGGTTAACGTGGTTTTGTTGCTTTTCCTACCCTGCAGTCTAGCGGCTTTACTATTGGAAAATAACCACAACACTATAACCAATGGCAGCGCAGGCTACTTTCTATTGGCTACTAAATCCAGAACACTGATGAGAAACCAGCATAAAAGGCCATTAGTAATATGCTGGACATGGGCTGTGTGTACTGTACAGGGGCTAAATACTAGACATAGTACTGTGTGCTAGATAGGGGGCTGTATATGATGATTAATATCACAGTCTCCCCATTTCCCCAAGCCTGCCACCTTGGTGTTTGTTTTCATGAACTCCTCGCTCCACTCATGGAGTATATTATGCTGTCTTGTCACTTCCTCTTTCGACACATAGCCAGAATATGACTCTTTCTTACTCAGGACATTACCAAAATCCTCATGCATTTGCTCATTATCTACGGCCTTGACTACTGCAAACTCCTGCTATCTGGCCTACACTTTACCTGTCTTTTCCCTCTACAATACATTCTAAGTTCCTCGGTGAGGCAAATCTTCCTCTCCCACCGTTTCACATTCACTCCAAATCCCTGCACTGGCTCCCCTTCACTTCCAGAAACCAATTCAAGCCCAGACATTCAAAGCCCTCACCAGTCCACCCTCTTCTACATCTCTGACCCTCCTGCTCGTCTGTGTTAGATATGCCTCTGACCTACGCCTTTTCTCCTCCTTGATAGTCTCCTCACTCCCCCAGAACTTTTCCCATGTTACCACCCACTTATGAAACTCCCAATCCCACCTGAGCAGGCTATCCCCAACCTTCAGTTTTTTTTCAAGCACTCACTCAAAACCCACCTCTTCCTTATAGCCTATGCTACCCCCACCTCATACTACCCTACCTGCATGGTCCATCGACTACAGTCCCATCTCCACTCTGAGGGCCAATAGCTCCCACTGTTCCAGTGTTGTCCTCTCCCCCTGGTCTGTTAGCTCTCACGAGCAGGATCCTCTCTACCCTCTGTCTCACATCTGCCCCTCCTTATGGGTTTTGTTTTTATGTATTATTTGTATTTTGTATGGTTTATCATTAGGGCAGTCCGGCACTGCAGTTTTGTGGCACCTTCCAAGATGATGATGATGATGGTGATGATGATGATGAACACTTGGGGGTAAATGTATGAAGCTCCAGGTTCTTCAACACCTGCGAGTTCGGCGTCTTCAGCGCTTAAATTTAAAGCGCGCTGCCTTGTAAAGGGAAGTTTCCCTTTACAAGGCAGCGCCGCTTTAAAGCGCTGAAGACGCCAAACTCGCGGGTGTTGAAGAACCCGGCGCTTCATACATTTACCCCTTGGTTGTATACGATTGAGAAGAGGCTGTGTAATATTCTAAACAAGTGTGGCTGCTAGGCATAGTACATTGTTTATAGGGAACAATCATTTTAATTGTTTTTTCTGCACTGCAAATTGGCATTGGCAAGTTCTTTTCATCGCACTTGTGCCCATGGAAATGCGATCTAAACAGAAAAACCTGACAGGTTTATGAAACACATCATGTTTATACATTAATTTGTATCTTAATGTTGAAAAAATAAGGGTAGAACAAGCAGTAAAATGTCAGTTCTAAGGTCAGGAGGCAAGTGCTTGGAAAAGAGTTTACCAACACCTCCCAAATGTCCCAATGTAGGCTGGACAGTCACAGATCTGTGGGACTGTCCTGACAGCAAGGACTTTTGTTCGGACTGCTGGGAAAGTTAGTCTTTGTGAGTTTCGTCCTACTCAGCATGGCCAGTGGAGTAATGGAAGGGTGTTTTCTGGGGAGCGGAGGTGGTTTGTGGGCCACCTAGTGCTTCAGAAGTGCTAGACAGGCAAGTCCCCAGGGTCCTCCCATGGACCAATCATGATTTTGTTATGCCGACATTGTGAAGTAGCCAAACCCCCATTGTGACAGTTCACGGCCCCTTCTACCAGTTTCCCGCTGCTCACCTTATCAGGGATCTCATCACCGCCAGGTTACTAACCATGATCTACTATGTAACCTTGGCCATGATCCGCTGTCTCACATTGTCAGCAGATACATTTAATTTGTGCAATGTATGTAATGTGCATTTATACAATGGCTATAAGAAGTATTCACCCCATTTTTCCCAAGCGCATTTTCTTACACATGGAGTCAAAAGAGATTTATTCAGGAATTCACTGATCAAACACAAAATATTCTGTAATGTCAAATAAAATCCTATAAATAGGTTTGTTAATTATTTACAAATAAAAACAGACCATAATTGATTGCATACATATTTGAGTCCTTTGATAAGTTACACCTAAATAAACCCTGGAGCAATCAGATCTCTTTAGAGGTCATATCATTAATTGATTTGAGAGTACCAGTGTATATTTAAAGTGTTTCAACGATTATCAAAGTAAATCATAGCTGCCAACTTTAAAATGTTGGCCTCCGGGAGATCCCAGGGGAAGGTGGGGATGTTGGGGGCCGGGCTCAGTGAATCGCGTAATTTTGTCCCCGTCTCTGCAACATAATGATGCAAACGCATCATTTTACCGAAAGAGGAGGGGGGCTGGCCAAAACGATGCTATTCCCTGAGAATCGCATCACGGAGGCTCCAAATTCTGTCCACTTCACTAGAAAGTGGGCAGCTATCTACCAAGTTTTTCTTCAACATAATTAGCTCCTCGAAGACCCCCACGAATAGGCGTGGGAGCGAGACGTGGAGGAGGTTCTGGACGCGAAGGAATGATCTAAAATCAGGTTTAATCTTGCTAAAACACCTATATCAGTGAGAGTAAAAGAGAACGCTCACAAAATCATTTACAGATGGTGCTGGGTCTCCTCCCGCATTCACACAGTTTTTCCCAATTCTTCGGATCTCTGTTGGCGCGGCTTGCGATCAGTGAGGCACCCTGCTGCATATATGGTGGACATAGCCAAAAATACACCGCTACTGCCAAGAAGTCCAGTCTCTTATACTATCCATCACTGACATTAGCAGGTCTGCCTCCGTACTATACACACTTCTACCCAGGCCTATCCCTGATGTCCCCCGCCACTCACAAAAGTTGATCAGACACATAATAAATGCGGCAACATGCCTCATAGCCGCCAACTGGAAAAACTCACCGCATCCACCAATACTATCCAGAGCATTTGGACAAAATATTGTATGGATACCATTACAACCACACTTCATGACACCTCTACAGCTTTACGGCCTGTGTGGTCGCCATGGACCAATCACTATGAAGCAACCCCCCCTTTAAATACAACTTATTCCCACTTACTAAACTCTCATAACCCGCCCCTCACCACACTAGAGACTCTTCGCTGGCCAACAATCACACCTCCGCTCTCACATTCAGTCCATATATTCCCCCCCCTCCCACATTTCCCAGGCTCCCCCACCTCGTTCCATTGTATGTCCTCCCTTGAAAAACATGGCATATGGATATCCCTCGGTATACATAGGGTCATTCCCTCTGTTTAGAATTTATCTGTGCCTTCTGACATTGTGCTTTTGACTATTTATTATGACTGTTCAACACACAGATATCTATGTATCCATTGACTTATTTTTATTCACCTTTGAGCCTTGTAAAAACCAATAAAAATTTTTGGTTATAAAAAAAAAAAAAAAAAAAAAAAAAAAAAAGAAAGTGGGCAGATGCAGGAGACTGACCTTCTCTCCCTGGAATCCGGGAGACCCACCCGGAATTCGGGAGTCTCCAGACATTCCGGGAGAGTTGGCCAGTATGAAGTAAAATACAGCTTGGTTAGTACATATCCAAACATCCGGGAACTTTGTTTGGGAGTGCGGTGCCCCTGGGAAACACGTACCACATGGTCATTTCATGTACACAGGGGGCATAGTATACATGCGTGCCCCCTGACCCTCTCTCCTTCTCCCCCCCCCTTCTTCCTCCATTGCCCGGAGCTAGCAGTGGAGAGCAGAGACACACCTGTCTGCAGGAACCGTGGCTCCTTTATATTATAAAACTTTATAATATAACTAGGGATGTGCACCGGCGACTTTTGAGGTCTCGTGTTTTGTGTTTTGGATCCGGATTTTCGTTATTTTTGAGGTTCGGATTTGTCTCGCAAAACACTTGACGAAAGGTCTCGGTTCGGATTTAAGGTATTGGATTCGGATTTTTTTTGAAAAAAACATAAAAAGTTTAAAAATCAAGTTTTTGGGCTTATTTTCACTCCTAGGCTATTATTAACCTCAATAACATTCAATAACAAGCATTTCCACTAATTTACAGTGTATTCTGAACAACTCACAATATAGTTATTAGTCCAAAACGTTGCAACAAGGTATCTTTCTGGACTGCGTAGAGGAGTGGGTCACCACAATATATATTAAAAACCCTGAACTTTTATGATTCGCACCAATAAATGTACCTGGACTGCGTAGAGGAGTGGGTCACCACAATATATATTAAAAACCCTGAACTTTTATGATTCGCACCAATAAATGTACCTGGACTGCGTAGAGGAGTGGGTCACCACAATATATATTAAAAACCCTGAACTTTTATGATTCGCACCAATAAATGTACCTGGACTGCGTAGAGGAGTGGGTCACCACAATATCTTAAAAACCCCGAACTTTTATGAATCGCACCAATAAATGTACCTGGACTGCGTAGAGGAGTGGGTCACCACAATATATTAAAAACCCTGAACTTTTATGATTCGCACCAATAATTGTACCTGGACTGCGTAGAGGAGTGGGTCACCACAATATCTTAAAAACCCTGAACTTTTATGATTCGCACCAATAATTGTACCTGGACTGCGTAGAGGAGTGGGTCACCACAATATCTTAAAAACCCTGAACTTTTATGATTCGCACCAATAATTGTACCTGGACTGCGTAGAGGAGTGGGTCACCACAATATATTAAAAACCCTGAACTTTTATGATTCGCACCAATAATTGTACCTGGACTGCGTAGAGGAGTGGGCACTGGGCACCACAATAAAATATATAAAAAACCTTCAACAGATCTGCATTACACTACACATACGGCTGCTCCTCCATCCTCTCCATCATATACATGTTGGAGTTTTAGCGTGTGACAACCTCTTGTTTTTGATAATGTCAGTGCATTTTGAATATTTTTCAATTTGCCCCACACCACTGAATGTACTTTATCTATGATACGCAATACGCATCTATCTATCTTGACTGCGTAGTGTGGTGGCCCCGGTACACAATTTGGTACTGAGGCCACAATATAATTAAAAAACCCTCCACGTGTCAGAATTCCACCAAACAAGTATCTGGACTGCATAGTGGGGTGGCCCCGGTACCCAATTTGATACCGGGGCCACAATACCTCCTCCAAACATGGTACAGACAATTCGTCATTGAGATCCCAGACAGACAGGGTCAAAGTGTTATTGTTTGACTTTGTAAACCCAAAAAACTGTCCCTGTTGCACATAGTCGTGCAATGAAGACTGACTTTTTCATTTAAAGGCACGATCTTTCAAGTGTAGTGTTTGTAAGTCTAAGTCATATTATACTTTTGGTAAAATTGGTTTATTTTGTTCCTCTTTATGGTAATTAATTAGTAATAGAATTAAAGTATGAAATAGAATTAAAGTATGAAATAGAATTAAAGTATGAAATAGAATTAAAGTATGAAATAGAATTAAAGTATGAAATAGAGTGGTATAGAGTTGTAGTGTGGTATAGATAGAGTGGTCCACACAATATAATAATAATAAAACCCTCAACTGGTCTGAATTCCACCAAACAAGTATCTGGACTGCGTAGTGTGGTGGCCCCGGTACACAATTTGGTACCGAGGCCACAATATAATTAAAAAATTGGGCATCAACTGTCACCGTTGTTTAATATCTGATACACCTAAATATGGACTGCACAGTGGAGTGGCCCCGGTAGTAAATTTGGTGCCGGGGCCACAATACCTCCATCAACCCTCTAAATCCCACTCCACTGATGGCGGACACCGGGCGCACGTCTAACACCAACATTGCAGTTACAGCCGCAGTTATACGCTTTGCAATAGGGTGACTACTATCGTATTTTGTGGTCATGGCAAACGACTGTTGGACGGTCAATTGTTTTGTGAAAGACTTAGCGGTCTTACGACTTCCCCTCTGGGAAGATGACCGACTAACAGCAGCAACAGCAGCAGTGGCAGTAGTAGGCGTACCGCTGCAGGATTCCTCGGATGAATCCCGTATTGAGGAGGACTCAGTCTGGCTGCTGACTTGGGCTGCAGGACTGAATCTGATGGAGATTGTGGAGGAAGTTGACGAGGAGGGTGTTGCTGGTGTGTATCCAACTGGACCACGGGATTTAGGTGTCCCTGTACCGATGAGGGTCCTAGCCCCAGTTCCTGAACTAACCACTGAACTATGAAGGTTATTCAGGTGACGTATAAGGGAGGATGTTCCTAGGTGGGCAAGATCCTTACCCCTGCTTATTTGAGCTTTACATAAGCTACATATGGCCATACATTGGTTGTCTGGATTTGGATAAAAATAACTCCAGACCGAAGAGGTGCATTTTTTGGTCTTCTGACCAGGCATGACGATGGGCTTTTTCATCCCATGGACATCAGCTGTTTCCCCCCCTGGTGCCTCATTTACAATAACCACATCACCATCCTCATCATCAAGTTCCTCCACAGCGCCAGCTACATCATCAATAGCCTCCTCCCGAGCCACCTCTTCCCGTACAGTGATGGGAAGGTCAGGCTTGACAACCACCAACACCCTTGGACTCGCCTTGGGGATTTGTGATAATTTCTCTTTAGAAGGCAGAGTTGTTTGCTGTTTTGTTGCTGACAGCATAACTCTCTTCAATTTTTTGTAGGGGGGGGGAGGAGGAGGAGGGCTAAGATCCGTGGGTGAAGCTGAACCACTAGTCATGAACACGGGCCAGGGCCTAAGCCGTTCCTTGCCACTCCGTGTCGTAAATGGCATATTGGCAACTTTACGTTTCTCCTCAGATGATTTAAAGTTTCTCTTTTTGCTACTTTTTCTTAACTTGGGCTTTTTGGATTTTACATGCCCGGTACTACGAGATTGGGCATCGGGCTTGGAAGACGACGTTGATGGCATTTCATCGTCTATGTCATGACTAGTGGCAGCAGCTTCAGCATTAGGAGGAAGTGGGTCTTGATCTTTCCCTACTTTATCCTCCAAATTTTTGGTCTCCATTATATGTAGCACAAGATACTGCAGAATGTGTGAACTTGGTAATATTGCAGTACCAATGGACTTATACTGCTGTATTGGTTTTGCAAATTTGGTTATAATTATTATATATATTTTTTTTTTTTTAAATTTTTTATTTTTTTTTACTTTTTTTTAATTTTTAAAAAACTTGGGAATAGTGGGGAAAAAACTATGCCCTTAGAAGCACAGAGCACAGGACACAGCACCACTGGACTGAACAGGACACGGCACAGGACCCAGCAGCACTACGGAACTCAGCAGGACAGAGCACAGGACACAGCACCACTGGACTGATACTGCAGAATGTGTGAACTTGGTAATATTGCAGTACCAATGGACTTATACTGCTGGATTGGTTTTGCACATTTGGTTATAATTATTATATATTTTTTTTTTGTTTTTAAATTTTTTATTTTTTTTTACTTTTTTTTTATTTTTTAAAAACTTGGGAATAATGGGGAAATAACTATGCCCTTAGAAGCACAGAGCACAGGACACAGCACCACTGGACTGAACAGGACACGGCACAGGACCCAGCAGCACTACGGAACTCAGCAGGACAGAGCACAGGACACAGCACCACTGGACTGATACTGCAGAATGTGTGAACTTGGTAATATTGCAGTACCAATGGACTTATACTGCTGGATTGGTTTTGCACATTTGGTTATAATTATTATATATTTTTTTTTTGTTTTTAAATTTTTTATTTTTTTTTACTTTTTTTTTATTTTTTAAAAACTTGGGAATAATGGGGAAATAACTATGCCCTTAGAAGCACAGAGCACAGGACACAGCACCACTGGACTGAACAGGACACAGCACAGGACCCAGCAGCACCACTGACCTCAGAAGGACAGAGCACAGCACACAGCACCACTGGACTGATACTGCAGAACACAGCACAGCACAGCACAGCACAGCATAGCACAGAACAGAACAGAACTAAACAGCACAGAACTAAACAGCACAGAGGACCACCTAACACACCCTCCCTCTACCCTGATCAATGCCCGAGTGAAGATGGCGGCGACTAGCGGGGAATTTATAGGATCCGAGTATCGCGAGATCCGACAACGGGATTATGAGTCAGAGCCTCAGTTTCACTTTTGAATTTGGCGCCAATACCCGGATCTGTCTCGGATCCGACTCGGATCCGCAACGTTCGGGTGGGCTCGGATTTCATAAATCCGAGTGCGCTCATCCCTAAATATAACACATTTAGGGTTATTATACTACTGTTCACCATGTAAGAAAAATGATGCTTAATATTAAAATACAGCTCATCCAGGAGATTCCCAAATGGTATGTCACAAATTTGTTTAAATCAAGCAGTATTTGTTTAATGTTTTAATGTTGACCAGCTCATCACTTTAGAATAAACCTTTAGGCAAAGACAAACATAAATCAGAGTCTGATGTAATATAAATCAGGCATTCTTAAAATGTTACATCCTGTTTAAAATGTCCATATCAGGACAAAAATTGATGTTTGATTTTATATTTGCCCTAGAGTCAAGTGCATTTTTTTTTTTTTTTTTTTATGCTATTGTAATAGTTTTGCAAAGACCAGCATTATGAGAACTAATATAATATAATTGCATTTCAAATTTCAAATTCATCTTATCATGTATCCCAATGAAAATAGGAGCAGAACAGGTATATATATTAGAGATGCTCACTGACCCCCGTGAATTGGGTTTGGTTTTGGATCTGGATTAGCTTCGTGTTTTGGTTTTGGTTTTGGCAAAACCGCCCTCATGTGTTTTGGTTTTGGATTTTTTAGAAAGAATCCTAAAATATGCTAAAATCACATAATTTTGCTCTTTTTTTGTTACTACATTATTATTAACCTCAATAACACTAATTTCAAGTTATTTGCAGTCAATGTTGACCACCTCACAGATCACAATATTATTTTCATACACTTTCGGACAAATACTGCAGCGACCTGGCTGGATGGTAAGCGACAGAGCAATAACACAAACACACGGCAGTTCCTAGCACATCTAGGACACATTGGCACACAGCAGTGGCAGAAAAGAAAAATGGGTGTCCGCCCTCCCTCCCACCCCTCACTATGTTGGAACTTAAAAAGGAATCCAAAGCTCGCGAGATCAGAGATCCGACAACGTCACAATGACTTTTGCCTCGTTTTCAATTTCGAGTGCCGGCTCGGTACTCGGATCCCCTAAGTTCTGGTGTGTTTGGTTCTCGAGGAACCAAGCTTCAGCATCTCTAATATATATATGGTGAATAAGGGAGTGAGGGAACAGGCAGTGAGGCACAGAGGGGAGCAGGAAAAAAGGGAGAGAGGCAGTTACCTGGGATGAACACAGAGAGGGAAACAGATAAGGAAGAAGAGAAAGGACACATGGAAAACAAAAGAAAGAGGTTAATGGGAGACATTATGGAAAGTTGAACAGGATAGATGAGGAAAAATTAAAATACCAAAAGGAGACATATGAGACACGTGGGAACATGGAGATATGAGAGAGAAACAGAGACGCAGAGCAGAGTTATTGAATAAAGAGGATACAGAGTCGATAGTTTTATATAATTTAATATTTTTTATATTATATCAAAATTCCTAAAGCTTATTGGGCCGAGGCGTCCCCCACAGGCCCCCCGACCATTCACTTCAAGTCTCCATATTGGCACTTCTAAATTTCCACTTCGACCACTGGGTAAATATATCAGACCTTCTAAAAACTAACATTGGAGGCGTTGCCCATTGCAACCAATCACATTCTAGCTACCATTTATCTTGTACATGCTAAAAAATGGTAGCTAGAATCTGACTGGTTGCTATAGGCAACATCTACAATATGCATTTTTAGAGGGTTTACCCCTTAATATATAAACAAATGTGTATATATATATATATATATATATATATATATATATATATATATATATATATATATGTATATATATATATATATATATATATATATATATATATATTTATTATTAAAAATATATAGATTATAATATATACCTTATATTATATATGTCTCTTTTTGCACTGCCCCTGGTATACCCCACCTCAATAAACTGTTTAGCAGTGCTCCTCACAGTGTCTTGTGACACGGAGATGACAGAGACATACTGTATGTGAAAGGAGCTGAATTGGTTTATACAGAAACCAGCACTGTGATCCCATCGGTAAAACTGTGTGTGAAATTATCCAGTGTTTATATTTGTTTGTCATTTACAAAACTTCTAACATGCTGAGAACTCTAGCAGTAAAAGCCCTATTGTACAAAACATTAGATCATAATTCGCTGTTCACTTTCCCCAGGAAAATCTTGATGTGATTGTATATCTTATTCTGGCTGTTTCCATGACGATGTTTGCTAGTTAGAACCCTCAACCTCCTCTACTTCCTCCCGTTAACCTCGTCCTGTTTGCTGACTAACAGACTCAGCAGTGCAAAAAATATAGTAAGAGCAGTGTAGGAATTGATAAGGGCAGGTTGGTGTGACCACCACTCGTTCACAATGCATTATTTATTTTACACAGTCTCCTAAAAAGAGCAATCCGATTAATGACAACAATATCTGAGAAGACTCTACCAGACATCACAAATACATTTTAGGAAGGGTAACGGAATGTGCGAGTGCCAGGAAAGCGGAATAACTGTTGAAGTTTCAGGGACTATGACTACAGCAGGGCCCCTGGGGCCACACACCACCATCTCTGAATGTTGGATTACATGTAATTATATCGAAATGAGGAATTCTAGGGTTTTTTTTTTAACCAAAAGTGAATAAATGAAGCTATAACATCACACAATTAATTATTTTGAATATTCCTTATGTTAATTAACCTTTTAGAGTGTAGTTGCAGCCTACAATCAGCGATGGCGCTACCACTAGGCGAGCCTAGATGGTCTCCTACCGTCCCAATGTTAGGGGGTCCCTAAAAACACTAAATTAGTGTTTAGCTCCATTTATATGTAGTCCACACAACATGCTTTTTTTAGAACACAGAAGGAACATCATGAAGAATGTATTAACTCACAGTATTCCTAAGCACATTTTCATGTACTAAAACAATAATTCAGATCACCCTAGTTCAACAGGCATTGAGTTTGTCAAACCCACCAACATAGGCCTGGCCAAGCTGTGGCTCTCCAGATGTTGTGAAACTACAAGCCCCAGCATGCTTTGCCAATACATAGCAAGCCGACTCCTGGGAGAGCAGGCAAGTCTCCCGCATCCGGCAAAAATCTGGCCAAAATAATGCGATTCGCTGTGAATCGCGTCATTTTTAGTTGACTGTATTTCATTATCATTTTGATTTGTTAAAAAACGTCAAGCATTAAAGTATATCAATTGGGTCCATCAATAAGTTGAAGACACGTATCACGTCTAAGCTGAGATTGTGTTCTTCCTTGGCTCAGTTGAGTTTACGAAGGACCATAGATATAACCAGGATAAGATACAACTGGACATTCACTGCTCGATTTTCTCACCCCTGTGGACGGTATATCCGGAACATCTAGATTCACATAGAGGTATTCAATTGACTTTTCATCACTATCGAGTTTACATCTCAGAGCTCAATGAGTCCGGACCCATCACTATCAATACATTTTGGGATATTACTGTTTCTAATTAGAGTGTGCATATTAAAATTTTATACATTAATTCTATACATTAATTTAAACTTTAATTATTTTGTACTGTTTTTCGCTGTATGGTCTACTGTTTTTTATTGTGTACAGCGCTGCGGATATCTTGTGGCGCCATATAAATAAACGATATTAATTATTATTATTAATACATATTTGACCGTGGCTCGGCTCTATTTTCAGGACTTGCTTTTTCGGCTGCTAATTCTCCAGCCAAATAACAACAAGAGCATTTGACTTTAGCCTGAAACTGCCTTGTAGGTCTCAAATAAGGTAAAACAGTTGTAGGAACCTAAGCATTCCGAATTAATGGTTTGGAGTGAAAGAAAGGGGGCCGTCCTGAAAAAACGGGGAAGCTCTAGTGCAAGTTAGATAATGAAAACAAGTATCTGATTGGTTGCTATGGGTTGGTCCGCATTTACACTTTGTTAGTAAATAAATTCAATTGTTAAATGTCTGGTCTATGCATAATAAGTTTTATTATTAATAATAGCAATAATTGTAATAATAATAATAACTACCTGAAAAGAGACATATTGCAATACCACAAGCAGCATGGAATGATTTGTACTTATCCAAAAGTCTCCTTGCCTTCCTGCTGACAACCTTTGGGGGGAAAAAAATGGAATAGATTACAATCTAATTACAATAATGTAAATATAGAGGTGGATGTAGACAGACTAGGCATGGTTTCCATGGCAACACTACAGTACATTTGAATTTCCCAACTTATATAACATTTTGGAACTGACCATAAGTGACAAAGCTCACTGTATGTAATGCAATCGCCTGGTACAGTCTCACTAGACGGTAAACTGGATGGCAGGTTTTGAGCACAGCAGATTAATTCTCCCAGGAGATTCAAGTTGACATATTCTGTTAATTGTGCATGCAGGAATTTGCCCAAATCTCTTACAGGAGATCTCGGGAGATGACATTTACACCGTCAGCTGATGTATGCGATTCAGGCAGGTTGACATGTTACGGCCTCATTCATATTTAATTACAAAACACATGTACAGTAGATAGGATCAAATAACACGAATATGTGCCCAGCCCGCTAAAAAAGAAAAGGCAATTCCCATTTATGACAGGTCTGTCGGAATCCAGAGAGGAGCTTCTTGGCTGTATTTCAGGAGATGCAGCTAAGCAAGCAGAGCAGCTTAAGACCAGAATTTAAAATGATTGACAAAATATTGTAATAACCTAAAAACATTCCCAGTAAAATATAGGGAGCTGCAGTAATATTATGTAGAAGCTGTTTAAATCCATCAGAGAACTTTTATTTATTTTGTTTGTTCACGACCTAGTAAAAAGTGTTGCAGCCTCTTCCTAACTGGCAGTAAAGGACCAATCACAAGCCTGGTGATTGTTGAATCCCAATTCAATTGGTTTAAAAAGTAAAATTTGCTGGGTGACCTGGGAAAAACTGCTGGGGGGGGGGGGGGACACTGCGCTACCAAGTTGTATTAAGCAACAGTACAGTTTCAAGACGTCATGTACAAATCCCGTCATAACGAAAAGAATAATAATATTTTTTTGCCAAGATTGTCTGAAACTCATGACTTGCAACCAGAATTTTTTTAGCCTACAACAGTTTTTGGCCAAAATATTGTCCTACATTCTCATACATACTTTTCCTACCTGCACTCAGAGAGATGCGGAGAAGAAGGTATGAAAAGAAGAGGTGTCCGTATGATGCCATTGACCTCGTAAACTGAGGGGAGCAAGGGTTCATCATGCCCCTGTCAGTTCAAATTTCACTAAGGTGCATGTTTAGCCATCACTGCAAACCCCTGCCCAGCGCCGGTGCTAGGGTCCTTGGTGCCCTAGGCACAGTGTGAAAATCGCTGCCCCCCCCTTTAAAAATCGCCGCCCCCCCCCCCCTTTAAAAATCGCCGCTGCGCTTCCCTCCCCTCAGCTCCCCTCCCCTCCCCATGTCTTTCTTTAACTTACCTGCATGAAGCTGCTCCTCTCTGCTCTGTCTTCTCCCCTCCACTCACAGGCACTGTCGGGCCGTGATGATGACATCATCACGGCCTGTCATTGTCAGTGAGCAGAGGGGAGAAGACAGAGCAGAGAGGAGCAGCTTCATGCAGGTAAGATTCATAGCCCCTTCCCTCCTCTCCTCCCCGTGGATTTCAGGTTTTTTTTAATTTCGAGGCGCCCTGCAGAGCCCGGCCCACTTTAAAAGCGGGTACACATCCTTGCGGGTCCATTGTCTGCTCTCTTAGAAGTCTGGGAGGTCTCAGCAAATACTGGAATCTCTCCGATATTCCGGGAAAAGTAGACAACAATGATATTATAATGTGAACGATACCCTAATTTGCCACCAACAAGCAAAGTGACATCCAAATCTAGAACAGTGCAAAGTAGGAGCGCTCTCACCTTCCTAGTACCACGGAGAGCAGCCAATAATGTCCGACACATCGGCAACAGAACCAAACTGCAGTTGAAGTTAAGGACGGATGCTGATGCTCTGCTTAGGCACAATCCTAACTGGACAAATAGAACAAGTGTCAGGGTAATATATAAAATACAGCAAAAATGTACCCCATGCAGAATAAAGCAATAAACATAAGATCCAATCACCCTCGTTCATACAGTTTGAGTAAGATAAAGAGCTGGAGGTTAAGTAGCTACATGATGCACTTGTTAGCTCTGAAACATATTAGGCCTGAGTCATTAAGGAGAGCAAAGCTTTAAAAAGGAGTAACGTTGCACCTCGAAAAAACCATGTTGCATCGGAGGGGGAGGTAAATTTTAAATGTAGGGACATATTTATAGTTGGGGTAGGGCATGTTCTAGATCAACTTTAAAATTGTAAAAATAAAGCTTTCAAGTATCTGTGTGCTAAATGAAAAAGCAACCAGTATTTAACTTATGTGCAGAATAATAAACTCATTTGCACCCCTTGCATTGTAACATGGTTTGCCCCAGAGAACATTTACTCCTTTTTTTTGCCTTACTTTCCTTAATGACTCAGGCCCATACTCTGATATTAAAAAATCATAAGATGACAGCAATAAATAGAAAACAAATTACCAGCCCTGCTATTCAGTCTTGCTCTTAGATATTTTTGAGACTCAAGCATGTCATGCTTACATGAGTATTACATCTCTACAGTCAAGAAAAAATGAAAGGGGCAGTTGTTAGCTTTTAAAGACTCGTTCTCTTCCTTCGGAGGAGCTCAATTATGCCCAAGAATGTACGTTTGTCAAATTGACGTGCTGTAAGACAGTAAGGTAACTGACCTACCACAGAGAATAAATAAACTATTATAATGCTACTACAGTGATTACTGCAGACAGAGAACAGAATAATATTATATAGCTGGCCCTAAGTTCAAGAGATAGTACTAGGTTTTATGGATTTTTCCTTACAAATTCCACTATTTTTTCAATATTGACTAACCGCACAGTACAATTCCTGTATATTGACTGCAATATGGGCAATAGGCGGCTCGGCCGATACCAGCCATCTGACTTATTGTCTGCTTTGTTGTAAGGCAAAAAATAAGACTGACAAGAGCAGCCAACGTCCGCATCATGTGACCTCCTCTGCACTACGCAGGGAGGTCACATGGCACACCAGAGGAGGGAGTGTGGTGTTCTCTGCACTGTGTGCTCTCCCTTCTTCCTCTGAAAGGTGTGGTCTCCCTTCTTCTTCTGAACGGTGTGCTCTCCCTCCTTCCTATGTGCGGTGTGCTCTCCCTTCTTTCTCTGAACGGTGTGCTCTCCCGCCTTCCTATGCGCGGTGTGCTCTCCCTTCTTCCTCTGAACGGTGTGCTCACCCTCCTTCCTCTGAAAGGTGTGCTCTCCCTCCTTACTCTGAACGGTGTACTCTCCCTCCTTACTCTGAACAGTGTGCTCTGCCTCCTTCCTATGCGCGGTGTGCTCTCCCTCCTTCCTCTGCACGGTGTGCTCTCCCTCCTTCCTCTGAAAGGTGTGCTCTCCCTCCTTCCTCTGAAAGGTGTGCTCTCCCTCCTTCCTCTGAAAGGTGTGCTCTCCCTCCTTCCTCTGAAAGGTGTGCTCTCCCTCCTTCCTCTGAAAGGTGTGCTCTCCCTCCTTCCTCTGAATGGTGTGCTCTCCCTTCTTCCTCTGAATGGTGTGCTCTCCCTCCTTACTCTGAAAGGAGTGCTCTCCCTTCTTCCACTGAACGGTGTGCTCTCCCTCCTTCCACTGAACGGTGTGCTCTCCCTTCTTCCTCTGAACGGTGTGCTCTCCCTCCTTACTCTGAAAGGAGTGCTCTCCCTTCTTCCTCTGAATGGTGTGCTCACCCTCCTTCCTCTGAATGGTGTGCTCTCCCTTCTTCCTCTGAATGGTGTGCTCTCCCTCCTTACTCTGAAAGGAGTGCTCTCCCTTCTTCCACTGAACGGTGTGCTCTCCCTCCTTCCACTGAACGGTGTGCTCTCCCTTCTTCCTCTGAACGGTGTGCTCTCCCTCCTTACTCTGAAAGGAGTGCTCTCCCTTCTTCCTCTGAATGGTGTGCTCACCCTCCTTACTCTGAAAGGAGTGCTCTCCCTTCTTCCACTGAACGGTGTGCTCTCCCTCCTTCCACTGAACGGTGTGCTCTCCCTCCTTCCACTGAACGGTGTGCTCTCCCTTCTTCCTCTGAACGGTGTGCTCTCCCTCCTTACTCTGAACGGTGTGCTCTCCCTCCTTCCTCTGAATGGTGTGCTCACCCTCCTTCCTCTGAATGGTGTGCTCACCCTCCTTCCTCTGAAAGGTGTGCTCTCCCTCCTTCCTCTGAATGGTGTGCTCTCCCTCCTTACTCTGAACGGTGTGCTCTCCCTCCTTACTCTGAAAGGAGTGCTCTCCCTTCTTCCACTGAACGGTGTGCTCTCCCTCCTTCCACTGAACGGTGTGCTCTCCCTCCTTCCACTGAACGGTGTGCTCTCCCTTCTTCCTCTGAACGGTGTGCTCTCCCTCCTTACTCTGAACGGTGTGCTCTCCCTCCTTCCTCTGAATGGTGTGCTCACCCTCCTTCCTCTGAATGGTGTGCTCACCCTCCTTCCTCTGAAAGGTGTGCTCTCCCTCCTTCCTCTGAATGGTGTGCTCTCCCTCCTTACTCTGAACGGTGTGCTCTCCCTCCTTCCTCTGAATGGTGTGCTCTCCCTTCTTCCACTGAACGGTGTGCTCTCCCTTCTTCCTCTGAACGGTGTGCTCTCCCTCCTTACTCTGAACGGTGTGCTCTCCCTCCTTCCTATGCGCGGTGTGCTCTCCCTTCTTCCTCTGAAAGGAGTGCTCTCCCTTCTTACTCTGAACGGTGTGCTCTCCCTTCTTCCTATGCGCGGTGTGCTCTCCCTCCTTACTCTGAACGGTGTGCTCTCCCTCCTTCCTATGCGCGGTGTGCTCTCCCTTCTTCCTCTGAAAGGAGTGCTCTCCCTCCTTACTCTGAACGGTGTGCTCTCCCTCCTTCCTATGCGCGGTGTGCTCTCCCTTCTTCCTCTGAACGGTGTGCTCTCCCTCCTTCCTCTGAACGGTGTGCTCTCCCTCCTTCCTCTGAATGGTGTGCTCTCCCTCCTTACTTTGAACGGTGTGCTCTCCCTCCTTCCTCTGAACGGTGTGCTCTCCCTTCTTCCTCTGAACGGTGTGCTCTCCCTTCTTCCTATGAGCAGTGTGCTCTCCCTTCTTCCTCTGAGCGGTGTGCTCTCCCTCCTTCCTATGCGCGGTGTGCTCTCCCTTCTTCCTCTGAACAGTGTGCTCTCCCTTCTTCCTCTGAAAGGTGTGCTCTCCCTCCTTACTCTGAACGGTGTGCTCTCCCTCCTTCCTCTGCACTGTGTGCTCTCTCTTCTTCCTCTGCAGGCTCAAGCTGTAAAGGTAAGTAAAAGTGGGGGAGGCCTGAATGGAATTTAAGGGGCATGTGGAGAGGTCTGAGGAGCATGTAAGGGGCATGTGGAGAGGTCTGAGGAACCGTTTTGAAGTTTGGCTGTTGAAGTGTTTCGTGTTGCCTATCACTGTGCTAGACAGTAAAGAGAACGATCGGGTTAGTTCACTGGCTCAGCAGAAATGTGTCACTGGAAGTTAATTCGAAATGTTGCCAATTATGGGCCTAATTCATCAAGGAACACAAAATGAACGTATTATGCATTTTTATTAGAAGTGCATGTAATTTCGAGCATATGTACGTCCGTATTCAACTACAAGCGAATCTGAAGAAACGTTTGTTGTGGAGTATGGGTCTAAATAAGCATTATTACACTTTTGACAGGAGCGAGTTCTCCCTTCCCTGGGGGTATGCTAACCAAAGTTGCCAACAATGAGAAAACACGAGTTACCATGTTGAATTGCATCAACATGCTGGGTTGCGCTTACTGTTTCTCTATCTGGCCCTGGCTTCAGAGAGATTACCAGACTCTCTAAGGACTCTGGGAGCTCACCCACTACTGCCAGGATATTCAAGTATGATATTACGTAGAAGTCAGCTTTTAGGTACAGTTATTTTTTTAAGAATGATTGCTACTGATTATAGTACAGCACAATGCCCATTTAAAAAGTAAAATGGAAATACATACATTTGGCTGTTTGATTAATGTTTTCCTTGGTTGACAAACACATTAATTAATTCCCACAGGATCACATGTGAACCTTACGGCTTCTGCAGCTGCACGATTAGTTTGAGAAAATCCATAATGTGGTTAAAAAGTTCATATAATATTGATTTTTGGATACATATCTGGGTTTACATGTCTCCGGGGCATATTTTTTCATACAGCTTTTTCTGCAGCTGCATCTAAACTAAAAATGAAAAAAAAATGGTGTCCTGGTTTTCAAGCTGCAGTTTCAAACTAATTTACATTGGCCTGAAAGGAGCACCAGGCTGAACTTGGTCCACTACGGTACCTCAGCATCGCGGATTCATCCTCGCACCTCTATGGGGTGCAAGGAGAAATCCACAATGTTACATTGCTGCGGAGTGCCCCAGTCACCATTCCGGAGGCACTTTCACGGGTAATTGAATTCACCCCATAGTGTCTACTAATAAAAACCCATCGGACAATCATTTCTTTGGACTCATTGCCTAAGACACCAGAATGCTCTTTGTTTTGGTTCACACATGCCCGTTAGATCAAACACTTCCTAAGGTGTCCTCACACATCTGATGTCCCTCCTAATAGGTGCTTCTGCCTCACAGCGCTAGGGTCATGAGTTCAATTCCCGACCATGGTCTTATCTGTGTGGAGTTTGTATGTTCTCCCCGTGTTTGCGTGGGTTTCCTCCGGGTGCTCCGGTTTCCTCCCACACTCCAAAAACATACTGGTAGGTTAATTGGCCACTATCAAATTGACTTTAGTCTGTCTGTGTGTTAGGGAATTTAGACTGTAAGCTCCAATGGTGTAGGGACTGATGTGAATGAGTTCTCTGTACAGCGCTGCTGAATTAGTGGCGCTATATAAATAAATGGTGATAATCGGTGCGCTTTGCTGGGATGTGCCTGGGTGCTTTGACCTTTTCTCGATAACACCATTAGCGTCTCATATATAAGACCCCATCAGACTTTGGTTCTTTGCCGGAGCATCAAGTTATTGTACCGACCTTTGCTATTTTAACTGCTTATTATGTAATTAATCTGGCTTCCTTGACCTCACAAGAATTCTAATCGCCCTGACCTTGCCAATGATTTATTTAACCTGAACCATTAGTGATGTCTCCGGATTCTGATTATCCATACACGACATTAAATTAAGTCAGCAGCCAAGTTAGTCTGTGGGCTCCAATCTGTGCTGTCTCCTGGCGAAATCCGAGATTTCTTGTGCCTGCAACAGGAACGTGTATCATCATCACCATTTATTTATATAGCGCCACTAATTCCGCAGCGCTTTACACAAAACTCACTCACATCAGTCCCTGCCCCATTGGAGCTTACAGTATAATGTCCCTAATATAGACAGACAGACAGACAGACAAAGAGACAGAGACTAGGGTCAATTTTGATAGCAGCCAATGAACCTACCAGTATGTTTTTGGAGTGTGGGAGGAATCTGGAGCACCGGGAGGAAACCCACACAAACAGTGTACACCGACAACACTTAGTTTTAAAACCTTAAGTGCCACACTAGGGTCCAGCAAAAACTATGGCTGAGCAGGTAGCAACGTGAGTATAAGGGACATATAATTACTAATTAGAATCCATTCAATCACAATGTATCAGGCATCATCAACCCTAAATATAACCCTGTAAGAAAGGAATTCTTGCTATGAGCATTGAAGACTGACGGAGCCTAGTGACTGCACTGATGTACTATTATGTACATTTTTTTTCCCCAGTAGAACCCGATGCAATAAATGAAGTAAATTAGAACATTCCGCACAGTGTATTCCCTATACTTCAAAGATGAATCAGTTATCCCCACCTTGGAATAGTTTATTCATGACAAAGTATGAGACAAATCCTAGCTATGAGGGAACCGGTAAGAGTACTGACTGTAAATACACACAAATGCATAAAAACTAATTAGAGCCGCCATATTTCTAGTAAAGTTTAGAAAATAATTGCCAATATCTTATTGGCTGCCATGTGTTACAAGTAACTTTGCACAAAGTACTATATGTATGTTGCATTCAACATCAAAAAGAAAATGAAAAATTAGTAACTTTGCACCTTGATAAAACCATATTGCATTGGAGGGGGAGCTAAATTTAAAATGTAGGGACAGATTTATAGTTGGGGTAGGGCATTTCCTAGATCAACTTTAAATTTCAGTGTTAAAATAAAGCTATCAAATATTCGTGTGCTACATGAAAAAGCAGCCAGTATTTATCTTATCTGCAAAATAATAAACTAATATGCATCCCTTACATTGTAACATGTTTTTGTCCAGGAGAAAAAAAAAATGTACTCATTTTTTTGCCTTACTTTCCTTAATGAATCAGGCCCAACATGTTTTGTCAGTCCCGAGGAAAGGCTCAGTGCACACTTGATGGCACCCCGATGGCCAGTCCTTGCCAAGCAATGCTGCTATATCAAACATTGGCTCTTTAGCGCTGCGTGAGCCTGGAAATACTATAAGACATGCATGTCTAGGAGACAGTAATTTTACTCCCTAGGAGTAGGCTGCTAAAAATAAGATTAATCACCGTGACAGGGACCTCTTCTTGTGCGACTGCGACACGGAAGGCTCACACTCGGGGGAACAGAAGGGAGGAACGGGGGTAGAAGCAAGCCGGTGAAATCAGAGGGAAGACGAAGGAGCATTATATCTTGAATCATATGGAAAGAATAGGAGAGGGCTTAATATTTAGAGCGATATACAAAATAAAAGCTAAATAATAATAGAAGGAATACAAAGACATTAACAAGGGGGAGGATAAGAACAGGGTAATAACAGAAGAGTGATTTATGGTAGGGTAAAGCAATGGGGTCCTTTCCACAACTGCATTAAATCTCATCAGCCAAAGCACCCATGTTACAATGACCCTGGGTGCTAACAAGGATTACGGGGGGAGGGGGTGAAATAATATTGCACAGTATGGAAAGGAAGCAAAAGTTATCCCTGTTTTTGGAATATCAGTGCTCCTTACCTCACATAGGGGTCGATATATAGAGGGCGAGAGCCCTATTGCCAGTGAGCGCTAGTCTTCGCTTTGTCCAGTATATGAACGAGGTTACTGCTGGCAATCACCGTGCAGGTATTGGGTATTGTAAGGGTAAAATTGTATGATTATTGATTTAATATCTATCATGTGCTAAGCTTTAGAAAATAATATGTTATAGCCTTAAAAGAAATTAGCAAATATTTTACTTAGATTGAGAAGAGAAAAAGATTGAAGCCTTGAAACAATGTTACAAAAAGATGTTCTCGGAGAACATGAACCATCCTAGGACACACAGCTGAATGGAACGTTCTATGTAAAGTA
Source organism: Mixophyes fleayi (assembly GCF_038048845.1). Lineage (NCBI taxonomy): Eukaryota > Metazoa > Chordata > Amphibia > Anura > Limnodynastidae > Mixophyes > Mixophyes fleayi. The sequence goes on along the minus strand of NC_134403.1, from coordinate 25,331,819 downwards.
ACAATAATACTGGTGGCAGAATTAATGAGAAGATAAAAACATAAATAAGAAAGATGCAGAGTTTTGGTTGTTAAACTACTATATACCCCTAATATTCTACTGTATAAACAAAGAGTCTGAAGTAAGCTCTGGTTTGAACAGAATCAGAATTACTCAGCATTATATCGCACCATACATGTGTTGGGTGTTTTTTCTGTTCACCAGTCGACTGAAAATCAAGGAAGATCTGATTGACATTGAAGGTGATTAATAGAAGTATCGGTGAACCCCGATACTCTAACAGTATCGCTGGCTAGGGCTGCCCCATGCAAAAGCCTTATCATCAAGTATCGTGGAGGTACAACATGCCTCCCAACTGTCCCAATTACGCTTGTCCCGTGGGGTTGGGAATGTTGGGGGAAGAGAGATATCTAATGGGCAGCTCGGTGCTTTACAGCACTAGGCAGACCTCTGGGTGTGTGGGCAGACCTCTGGGTGGGTGCGTGGGCAGACCCCCTATCCCGCTATCGGAATGTTGCATGTTGGGAGGTATCTCCGGATGGCCTTAATAGATGAGATCACTGTCAAAAATAATTTATTGATTAAATAATGTATATTTTTCTGTCTGTATCTCTTGAAAAGAATAGGAGTATTCCTCCGGTCACCAGAAAAAGAAATATGTTTATAACTCCTCCTGAGCGATATGTAACTTTTATCGATGTGAATAGCTTTCTGTAAGCTATTGACACCGTGGCAGCTGAGTAATATCGCTGTGGCAGCTTAGTAACATCGCTGTGGCAGCTGAGTAATGTCGCAGTGGCAGCTGAGTAATATCGCCGTGGCAGCTGAGTAATACACTCAGCTGCCACGGCGATAAAATATTGTGAAATAAGTGTCATTTTAAAGAAGTGGCCCCTTTAAATTGTAAGCAATTTGTGGTCAGCGCCCCCACCATTTGTTTTGATACACTATTGTTTGTCTCATGGACCCTGTTGTACCCCCTCCTCTGTACATTGCTGCAGAATATTTTGGCACTTTATAAATCAAATTTATTATTAATATCATCATGATAATTTTTGTTATAATTTATTTATAAAGCGCCCCCAAGGGTCTGCAGTGCCGTGCAAAGAGCATACAGCAAAATATTACATTAAATGAAGAACATTACACATTATTACACAATAACAGATGGCAACAAACAACAAGGAGGTACACACAGAGGACCCTGCTCCTAAGAGCTTACAATCTAAAGATGAGGGGTGTACAAGAGAGAGAATGTGTTTTATCATAGAGCTATGAAATATGTTAGAATTACAAAATTATTGTAGATGTAGTTAAAATTAGAAATTAGACGAGATGACAGATGACAAATGTCCTCGTTGCAAATTAATTGGCTCTTAATAAATATCTGTGTTCTCATAATGTTGACGGCAATTTAAATCTGAATAATATGCAGTATGAAACATATAAACAACAAGAGAATTTCCTATACAATAAGTATCACTATCAATCAAAGCTTTACATAAATATATACACGTCAGACAACAGCTCTCCCCCACATACTGAAATATGTATGAATGTGTCAAATGTGTAAATGATTCTGCTTGTATTAAAAGCGGGCCTCGTTAATCAAGATGATTCATGCACCATGTATGAAAGAAACGGTGATGCTGTCTAGGTCGTCCTTCGTCATCGCTGGTCCATATTCTACGATAGAAGAGATGTTTCTGCTAAAAAACCAAAAGATGAGCAAACTACTTAAAGAGAAACTGTCAGGGGGGCTGCGGAGGGAGTGTGCCTAATTTAATAAAAAAATATGTATTTAAAATGTATTTATGCAGCATATCGTGACCAAAATAAGTTAAACGTTAAGGGAGATATGTGAAAGGAAAAAAAAAAGTAAAAATATTTGTCGTGTCTCGCCGGAGAAAGCTTATTTAACAAGGATTGCTGCGGTAACACTTCTTCTGATTTCGCCATCTCAGGAAGTCGGCAGCATGAGTATCGCTCAGCTGTCCTGGCAAGATTGTAATAGGAAATGTCGATAGACTGTGTTCTATTTCAGCGATAAGATGTGATAGAAAATCAGCCCTATCGCTAGATCTTATTAAATAAATCACACTGAGCAGTCTGAAACCAGCTTCACTGTGGAGCTGTTGGCATTCGGCACCGGCTAAATGCAGGATCTCTGCCAGGTTACCTGCCGCCGTCCTTGTCTCTCCGACTCACCTATCCTCAAGCACCCGCCCAAGGATGACTCCACGGGCCTGATTCATTAAGGAAACTCAAGCAAAAAAAAAAAATGAGTAACTTTGCACCTTGGCAAAACCATGTTGCATTGGAGGGGGAGGTAAATTTAAAATGTGATATCAGATTTATATTTGGGGTAGGGCATGTCCTAGATCAACTTTCAATTTCAGTGTACAAGTAAACTATCAAGTATTTGTGGGCTACATGAAAAAACAGCCAGTATTTAACTTATGCGCAAAATAATAAACTCATTTGCAGTGTAACATGGTTTTGTCCAGGAGAAAACTTACTCATTTTTTTGCCTTACTTTCCTTAATGAATCAGTCCCATTGTCTTCCATGGGCATACGTCAAGATTAAAACCTTAAACATTTTTCTTTTATGTTCTCCCTTTTTACTTTGGAAAACAACTATTCTCTTAAATGTTAAGTTTATACCTCTCCCTGTCGCAAATTTGCACCCCCAAAAATCTTGAGCTCCTCCCACACCCAGCCCTGCAACCTATAGTAGCCTACTAGTCAGCCTATTGGATAATCAGGCCTTGGGGGAAGCCGACCTGGAAGATAACAGAGCTCAGACTGAAGATCAGATCAGAAGTCGAGAAAAGTACTTGTCTCAGGTGAACAGACTGAACAATAAATAAATGAACATCTTCCGGACATTGTCATTCCTGTGATCATTCCTAATCATCTTAATAGTTCAGACTTCACCTTAATTACAATCACATTAAAATAAAGCCAGCGATGCCCATCACGTTTTATTTCTATATTTCTCTTGTAACATAGCTTAGAGATTGTGACACTTATGTATGTTACCAATTACTCATTCTTACAATTTACCGCTATGTATGTAATACCTTCTGTCTTAGAAGCATTATGATGAGCAAAGAGACAATATCTGGGCTCTTCATCTGTCATAGCCTTTGGCTTAAAAGATCGTGAAACACTCCATAGAGATCTATGGACACCGCCGGTCCTGAGTGCATACACACTGCAGGATTGGAACAACATTGCTCCATCGTTGAACAAGATTTTTAGTCCAGTTTAAAAATCAAACAATACAATGTGCTTTGGAACGATTATCGTTCATCGTTGGAGCGTGCACACTAATGCAATATCGAATGGTTATTTATCGTGCGGCGGTTCCCAAAGTGTGGGCCACGGCTCCCTGGGGTGCTGCGGCGCTATCACAGGGGTGCCGTGGCGCTATCACAGGGGTGCCGTGGCGCTATCACAGGGGTGCCGCGATCGCCATAGCAAAAAAAAAAAAAAACGTACCCATCATGCAGCGCCGGATGCTCCTCCTCACTGACTGCCGGGCGTGACCTCATCATGTCCGTCAGCCTCAGTGAGGAGCAGCAGCAGAGAGGACGTCAGGAAAGAAGGTACGTAAGGGAGAGTGCAGGGGGGCACAGAGAGACAGGCTGAAGGGGGGCACAGAGAGACAGGCTGAAGGGGGGCACAGAGAGACAGGCTGAAGGGGGGCACAGAGAGACAGGCTGAAGGGGGGCACAGAGAGACACTGAAGGGGGACACAGAGAGACACGCTGAAGGAGGGCACAGAGAGACAGGCTGAAGGGGGGCACAGAGAGACAGGCTGAAGGGGGGCACAGAGAGACAGGCTGAAGGGGGGCACAGAGAGACAGGCTGAAGGGGGACACAGAGAGACAGGCTGAAGGGGGACACAGAGAGACAGGCTGAAGGGGGACACAGAGAGACAGGCTGAAGGGGGGCACAGAGAGACAGGCTGAAGGGGGGCACAGAGAGACAGGCTGAATGGGGGCACAGAGAGACAGGCTGAAGGGGGGCACAGAGAGACAGGCTGAAGGGGGGCACAGAGAGACAGGCTGAAGGGGGACACAGAGAGACACTTAAGGGGGACACAGAGAGACACTTAAGGGGGACACAGAGAGACACTTAAGGGGGACACAGAGAAACACTTAAGGGGGACACAGAGAGACAGGCTGAAGGGGGCACAGAGGGACAGGCTGAAGGGGGGCACAGAGGGACAGGCTGAAGGGGGACACAGAGAGACAGGCTGAAGGGGGAGACAGGCTTAAGGGGGGCACAGAGAGACACGCTGAAGGGGACACAGAGAGACACTGAAGGGGGGCACAGAGAGAGACGCTGAAGGAGGGGGACAGAGAGAGACGCTGAAGGAGGGGGGACAGAGAGAGACGCTGAAGGAGGGGGACAGAGAGAGACGCTGAAGGAGGGGGACAGAGAGAGACGCTGAAGGAGGGGGACAGAGAGAGACGCTGAAGGAGGGGGACAGAGAGAGACGCTGAAGGAGGGGGACAGAGAGAGACGCTGAAGGAGGGGGACAGAGAGAGACGCTGAAGGAGGGGGACAGAGAGAGACGCTGAAGGAGGGGGACAGAGAGAGACGCTGAAGGAGGGGGACAGAGAGAGACGCTGAAGGAGGGGGACAGAGAGAGACGCTGAAGGAGGGGGACAGAGAGAGACGCTGAAGGAGGGGGACAGAGAGAGAAGCTGAAGGGGAGGACAGAGAGAGAAGCTGAAGGGGAGGACAGAGACACGCTGAAGGGGGGGACAGAGACGTGCTGAAGGGGGGGACAGAGACGCGCTGAAGGGGGGGACAGAGAGAGACAATGAAGGAGGGGGACAGAGAGAGACACTGAAGGAGGGGGACAGAGAGAGACACTGAAGGAGGGGGATAGAGAGACAGGCTGAAGGAGGGGGACAGAGAGAGACGCTGAAGGAGGGGGACAGAGAGAGACGCTGAAGGAGGGGGACAGAGAGAGATGCTGAAGGGGATGCTGAAGGGGGGTCAGAGTGTAAGCTGATGAAGAGGGGGACACAGGGTGTGAGATGGCGAAAAGGGGGACACAGGGCGTGAGATGGCGAAAAGGGGGACACAGGGCGTGAGATGGCGAAAAGGGGGACACAGGGCGTGAGATGGCGAAAAGGGGGACACAGGGCGTGAGATGGCGAAAAGGGGGACACAGGGCGTGAGATGGCGAAAAGGGGGACACAGGGCGTGAGATGGCGAAAAGGGGGACACAGGGCGTGAGATGGCGAAAAGGGGGACACAGGGCGTGAGATGGCGAAAAGGGGGACACAGGGCGTGAGATGGCGAAGAGGGGGACACAGGGTGTGAGCTGATGAAGAGGGGGACACAGGGTGAGATGGCGAAGTGGATACAGAGTGATATGGTGAAGGGGTGCAGTGATATGATAAAGGGGCACAATGTGATAGTGAAGGGGTCTGAATACATCTTACGTCATTTTGACCCAACTACTTAAAAATCGGGACTACCCGGTAGTTATTTTTGCTTAGGGGTGCCTTGGAAAAATTATGGTGACCCTAAGGGTGCCTCGAGCTGAGAAAGTTTGGGAACCACTGCTGTAGTGTGTACCCAGCCTTATACAATCACACAAGAGGACAGATCACAGCAAGATCAGCTCACTCATCTTCTTAAATAATCTATGTTTCAAATTGGTTACCAGTTGTTCTACCTCATCAACTTCACAGCTAAAGAATGAATACAGTAATTGCTCTGACTTAATCAAATAAACCTAAACAACACAATGCGCGGCTTTTAATTACGTTATAAATCTTACAAAATAAAACCATTTTAAAACTATTACTTAAAGTTCAAATTCTTCTCGTCAATGCAAAGGTCAATACGGCCTTAACTGACAACATGTGTCTAAGTGCTGTCTATTCCATGCACAAGACATTCAAATGCTTTAAACATATTGCATCCAGGAGGTGACGTTAGGCCAACCAGCTGTCACAATCATTTTCTCAAGTTGCTGCATACTATATATTTTGGGGGGGATTAATCGACAAGTACCCTTGAACAGATCTTGTTATACTTTTCACAAAAAATAAGTCAGGAATACTTCAGCGAGATGTCAAGACTCTTATGCTGAACATCACTTACTAAACATAAAAAAAAAGAAAAAAAAAAGAAGCTATTTGAATGCGGAAACTTACAAGCAGGTTTCTAGCACATAAATAGTATAATACAGCAGGAGGAGAAGACAAAATGCATATTTGACATAATACAATAACTCTCATCAATCCTCATAAGGATTAGCAATAAAGGGCAGCACGGTGGCTGAGTGGTTAGCACTTCTGTCTTATAGCACTGGGGTCATGCATTCAATTCCCGACCATGGCCTTATCTGTGAGCAGTTTGTATGTTCTCCCTGTGTTTGTGTGGGTTTCCTCCGGGTGCTCTGGTTTCCTCCCACACTGCAATAACATACTAATGGGTTAATTGGCTGCTATCAAAAAATTTACCCTAATCTCTCTCTCTCTCTCTCTCTGTCTGTCTCTATGTGTATGTTAGGGAAATTAGACTGTAAGCTCCAATGGGGCATGGACTGATATGAATGAGCTCTCTGTACAGCACTGCGGAATCAGTGGCGCTATATAAATAAATGGTGATGATGATGATGATGATAACGACTTCTTCAGCTTAACTCCAGGCCTTTGGCTAAGATTAAGTATAGAAGTGTATGTACAATGTGGGGCTTATAGGGACCCCACTAGGCGATACACCTTCACTTGGCCTTCTGGCCAATGGGACGCTGCAGGAAGCCAGAGGTTCTGCGTGGCCTCAGGTTGCCCGAGCCGGGGGCTACCTGAACCTGTGCACTAAGTAAACCACATTGCAGTTTTCTTCTTTGAAAGACTAGATTTCTTTGCGTGACCTTATGGCTGGACAGGAAACATTCTTTACCCACTCCCCAAATTTATCAGCCTGGGAGGCTTATTTGGGCAGAGCTGAAGATTCTATTCCCTGGGTGGGAGTTTAAGCTACCCTTGAGGGAGAAAAGGCACCCACTGTAGCTCTGAAGTGAAGATAATGCACTAAAGTTGTATTATGGCTCAGGGGGTTGTTGAGGAAATAGGCACCTGCAAGCTTTGGCAAAGGGGGGCCTGGAGACCCTTTGCCTCCAAGGGGCCTTGTGGCTCTGGGAGTCTTTTGGAAAAGACTTGAGGACCCAACCCCCATGCACTTTTTTGCACCGGGTGAGTGGAAATTCCAAATGCAAATGGATTTTCATGGGTCTTATTCTACAGTTACTTGTGAAATGCCACATCATCATCATCATCATTTATTTATATAGCGCCACTAATTACGCAGCGCTGTACAGAGAACTCACTCACATCAGTCCCTGCCCCATTGGAGCTTACAGTCTAAATTCCCTAAAATAGACACACAGACAGACAGACAGAGAGGGAGAGACTAGGGTCAATTTTGATAGCAGCCAATTAACCTACCAGTATGTTTTTGGAGTGTGGTGGGAGGAAACGGAGCACCCAGGGGACACCCACACAAACACAGGGAGAACATACAAACACCAATCTAATATATATATATATATAAAATTTGAGAAGGCAATTCCGGGAGATCCCGGTCAGGGGGCGTGGTTGGAGGGTGGGGCACAGTCACTCATGTCATTTTGGCCCCACCCCATGACAAAAATGCAGTTTTTGTCACGGGGCGGGGCCAAAATGACGCGATTCACCGCAAAGCGTGTCATTTTGATAACTGAGTTCCGTATGCGGGATACTTGCCTGCTCTCCGGGGAGACCTACCCGAATTTCGGGAGTCTCTCGGACATTCCGGGAGAGTTGGCAAGTATGATATATATATATATATTTATATCATAAACACATATGAATTTGAATGTAACAACAGGGATGCAAAACAAATGTTCTATTCACTAAAGTGCAACACATCTAAAAGTGGCAAATATTACTCTATTTACAGAATTTTGCATCCATCCCCATAGATAAGAGTTGTCTCTGTTTTACCCTTAAGCCGACACTCGCAAGGTTATTCATAGATTTGTTGTTAACAGGTCTCACCTTCAGTAAATGACATATAGCACACATCAGCATAATTATTACATCACGGCCTGCAGGACAGGGTAGTTCTGGTCAGATAACTTATTAGGCCTGTCTCAGAAAAGCCGGTGCGTATTAAACGATTCCAGTATTAATTGCTCAGACTCCTGTATCCATTACAGCACAAGCAGTGGCAGGTTACAGGACACAAGCAGCGATTGCTTATAATGGATACAGTAGACTGAGCAAGAATGAAGGATTATCTTCAGCCAGGTAAGTACGGCATCCAACAAACTTCACTTTGAATAAGTTACAGTAAATCAATTATGGAGCTATATGTGGCTGCTTTTAGAACCAGATTACCTTGAATCTAAACCCCCTTCCCTCCCATAATGCACTGCAATACAGTCATCCGCACGTCCAACAAATCTGTTTCCAATTTAGCCACTTGGACATATATATGGAATCTCACTTGTCAGTGAGACTCTCAGAGCATTCTCAGTAGAGCAAAACGGGGCCCCAGAACTAACGCTCTAGATAACCTTCGCTACGACAGCCGAGTATCACTTAGCTGCCATGATGATAAAATAAGATTCATTAATTATTCACATAAAAAGAAATTGCACTTATTTCTGCGATAAGTTTTAGTTTCATAAATAGACCTCTGTATTGCAAAAACAAAGTAATTTTATACATTTACAGTGGTACAAATCTTGTTTTTATTCAGATTAGAGCTGTATAAACACCCGGGATAGTTTTTGAGCTTCAGGTAGGTTTACGTATAGGACGTCTAAAAATGTATATTTTTCAGATATGATTCATGAAGTTAAAATACACTGTTAATCGTTACCCCAGCATTCCATTGCTCCTCTGTTAAAAAACAATGTATTTACCTCCACACCCCCCATACACATTTCACTACAGACGGTTAAAGCTCCTCTTACGTCCACAGGACATTGTCCAAATAGGATCTGATAGACCTGGAAAAGCTGAGAATGCAGTTATCTGAGCTGCTGTGACATCAGAATACAGTTATCTGAGCTGCTGTAACATCAGAATACAGTTATCTGAGCTGCTGTGACATCAGAATACAGTTATCTGAGCTGCTGTGACATCACCAGAGCTGCCATGGAATGAGGGCAGGGGAGGGCTGGCAATTTGTAGCCCAGGGTGTAAGTCTCAACTCAGCAGCCTATCAGGAACATTTTAAAGGAATAAAAATGCCCCCAGCCCATCCTGCTCCTGAATGAGGGAGAGAAATGGAGAAATGCATTTTTATAGTTGCTCCCGATTGCAAACACAGACACGGTCGTCATCACTATCACTCACCAATAACACCGGACTTGTAGCTGGTGCAAGTGATACGGCAGAAAAATATGAACCTTAGAGATGCCCAAAGCTTGACTCGGACGCTGCTGCGTGCTCTGGAGCTTGGCACGTCCTTACTGTACATGGACTACTTGCATACGCCCATTCCTCTCCCTGTTCCGTCCACAAAATAATGGCCTGTCTTAGGTGTCATCTGCGCCTGAAGATGAATTGCATATACTTGCGCTCACTGGCATGTGCAGAGCAATTTAACGCTATATATATACGCCACGTATTGGCATTTGCGTTCCTTAATGAATCAGGTCCTCTGTCGTTACAAACAGAACTGGGAGTAGGGGATGTAACATGTATTAATATATATAAGTTATGCGTTTTTAAAATCAAATATGAATTCATCTCAACGGGGATTCCCTACACAATCTTTTGTCTTACAAATGAGCAGTTAGTAAACAAAGATATGATACATTTTAATAAAGAGGTGGACAAAATAATAAAAGGTGGGCAGCACGGTGGCATAGTGGTTAGCACTTCTGCCTCACAGCACTGGGGTCATGAGTTCAATTCCCGACCATGGCCTTATCTGTGTGGAGTTTGTATGTTCCCCCTGTGTTTGCGTGGGTTTCCTCCGGGTGCTCCGGTTTCCTCCCTCACTCCAAAAAAAAAACCATACTGGTAGGTTAATTGGCTGCTAACAAATTGACCCTAGTCTGTGTGTGTGTGTGTGTGTGTGTGTGTGCATGTTAGGGAATTTAGACTGTAAGCCCCAATGGGGCAGGGACTGATGTGAATGAGTTCTCTGTACAGCGCTGCGGATTTAGTGAAATAAATGGTGATGATGATCATCATCATCATCAGATATTTATATAGTGCCACTAATTCCGCAGAGCTGTACTCACCAACATCAGTCCTTGGAGCTTACAGTCTAAATTTCCTAACATACACACACTGAGGTCAATTTAATAGCAGCCAATTAACCTACTAGTATGTTTTTGTAGTGTGGGAGGAAACCGGAGCACCCGGAGGAAACCCACGCAAACACAGGGAGAACATACAAACTCCACACAGATAAGGCCATGGTCGGGAATCAAACTCGTGACCCCAGTGCTGTGAGGCAGAAGTGCTAACCACTGAGCCATCTTGCCGTCCCAAAATAATGTAGAAAGTATGTGAAATCCAGGAGCCAGGAAGATGTACACTCATTCACTTCAATAGGAATGGCTCCCAACAGAACAGAAGGAGCAGGGTCCCCCAACAGCACAGTGTAGCAATGTGAGATCTTTATAAAACTGATGCAAAGAAACTAAGGTGTCCAACACATTTGTATATGAAGCAAAATGTATACATATCAATTATTTCTAAATATATTTATATTTATCACACCTACAAGAAATCAGTTCTCTCCCTTCCATCTAATCAGAGGCTTAAGTTATTTGCTCTCTCATTTGTATTTATGTAGCCAGGATTGACTTTCCACATATCAAAAGGAGAGGAAGTAAAAAAGGAAACTAATTGAGTCTTACTGCTTCCTCCTTCCACAGGCTGAGTGTCAAACGCTTTGAGGACCCTGCAGCAGGGGGTGGGCTCAGCAATCTGTCACTTCATTCATGCCCAGCCAGAGGAAGCCACTAGGCAAATGGCAGCTTTTGTTCTTAACTTGTCAGCTTTCCCACTGCAGCAGGATCAGTAATAGTAATGCAGATACAGGTCACCCAAAAAAACATTTCCTCTGTGATCGCTTACCCCCAACATCTGGTACAAGTAATAATACTCTGGGCCGTTGTAATACAGTGTAAAGGTTTTCCAAAACAGCCAAGTGTTGATAGCAAGCCAGGCACACTGGGGAAAGGAAGAAACAGCTTTCAGAAATTAGCAAAAGGGACCAGAACATCATCAGTGAACAGTGCATGTAAAACAGCTTTGCATTTTTCCACTTTACATTTGTTAATATCTCCTTTTACATATAGATGTGTTCTGTCCTGGTTTATCTCCCATTGAAGATTCTATAGTCAGGCGGAGCCTATTTCTTGAGTACACATGGACAGCCAGCATGATGGGAGTGTGGTATGGGGGAAACACAGCAGAGGGGATATATTGCTTTATGACAATGCACTCCTTTGGCACCTACAGGGTTAATTCACTGCTCTTTGGGTAAACTCCCCACATAGATTAACCCATTAGTTACTAGAGGAGAGCCCTGTACAGTAAAATGCCACCAACTAATGTCCAGATGTGTTATTACAGCCTAGCTGTCTGTCAGAAAACATATGCTATACATCACATATGCTATACAATGGGGTGCCCTGGCAGGGAGTGTAACCATTGTTTGTGTAAGTGGAAGCAGCTACCGTTGATTGCAGCCAGCCATATAGAAAACTCTATAATAGTCACCTATATAGGATTGTCAGCTGATCTGTGGGAATACCTACATATTTGTGTAATGACACAACTTGTGCAAAAATAAACATCAAGACTGTATAGTATTTATTAGTCTGACTATATATAGTCTGTACAAAACATTTTTAGTTATTTATAACTTCTTAACAGTTTCTGTAAATAAAATGTCCAATTATTTACTGCATAGACATACATCTACTAACCTCTATCAACTATGGCTTTAAATGATGTCTGTATAAGGTAATTATCAATTGTGATCTGCATAAGGTCACACACACTGATTGACAAGTCAGTGGTGGCTCCCAGTATTATTAATCGTGCAACACATTCATGATCATAACTGTTACACAAATATAATTAAAAAAGAAAGTTTCTAAAAGTTAAGAAAAGTGCTCCAGAGAGTGTTGTAATTGGCAGGAAGACAAACTTAATAACGATTGTTAGAGAAAGAAAGCAAATGAATAATAATGAGTAGAACACAGATCCTACCAGGAAGAGGTGCTTTAAGCCTTCATTGGAGAACCAGCTGTTACAAGGTGAAGCCATCCTGACTCTCTGCTGTGTAATCCACAATGGTCAGTATCCTACCCCCGGCCACAGGCTGTTTCCTGCCTTCTCTCCTGTGATCTTCATCAGTATTTGTTCTCACCACAGTGTCTGCCTAACTCACCATTCCCCAGTCTCTCTCTCTGTGGTTAATGATCTGGGACCGGCTACTTTGTTTCACACACACAGCACAGGCAGCAAATCTGCTTCAGAGTCACTGATCATCAATCAGGTCAAACTTTTACCCATCTTCAACTTTTCCTGAGTGTTCTGATTAAACAATAGTCAGGATCACACATGAGTTTCATTAGGTGCCAATAAACATACATTATTCCATTCCCCTACAGAACAAGCCATGGAACATTGGAACGTTCATCACCCATCAATTCATCCCATATCTCCGGCTTCCTAACTAACTTTTTCCATTCAGATATTGTCTAACAAAGAGGGATTTGGGGAGGGGGGCTGCTAGCTACAGTGGCCCTGATGGGTCAATTTTTTTTTCCAGAAATATTTGCTTCTTTTTTCTTCCAGCTAAACAATTTGACTCATTTGTGAAAGAAAAACATTTCATCATTTAAAATGTAAAAAAAAAACTATTGCAGAGAAATAGCTGGTTTGTAGGTCTGCAGGAAAAACGTACTAGGTGCATTCTGATGGCTGATATTTACACAGCTATGCAGCACCAACAAGCTATTGGTTTGGATGGTAAGCTCTTGGGGATACTTTACTATCATAGATCCTGAGCAAGAGTGTATTACTTACCATAGGTGAAGCTAAACAAAATGAAATTCATAACAAATATTACAGACAGTGCATTCTTATTTTTTATTATTATTGTATCCTTGTATAGAAAACATTATGTTTGGTAATAACCTTTTGCAGTTATACAAAAGTTAGTTTGATGGACTAAATAGTGATTTACATACAAAAAATAATGTTTTGATGATTTTTTTTTGTACATTTCCACTGTAGGATAACAAACTTCAAAATTGCACCATGTGGAGCTGTGGACTGGCAGGGCATGCTGGTGCATGTAGTCCCACCGCAGCTGGAGCTGTGGACTGGCAGGGCATGCTGGTGCATGTAGTCCCACCGCAGCTGGAGCTGTGGACTGGCAGGGCATGCTGGTGCATGTAGTCCCACCGCAGCTGGAGCTGTGGACTGGCAGGGCATGCTGGTGCATGTAGTCCCACCGCAGCTGGAGCTGTGGACTGGCAGGGCATGCTGGTGCATGTAGTCCCACCGCAGCTGGAGCTGTGGACTGGCAGGGCATGCTGGTGCATGTAGTCCCACCGCAGCTGGAGCTGTGGACTGGCAGGGCATGCTGGTGAATGCAGTCTCACCGCAGCTGGAGCTATGGACTGGCAGGGCATGCTGGTGCATGTAGTCCCACCGCAGCTGGAGCTGTGGACTGGCAGGGCACGCTGGTGCATGTAGTCCCACCGCAGCTGGAGCTGTGGACTGGCAGGGCATGCTGGTGAATGCAATCTCATCGCAGCTGGAGCTATGGACTGGCAGGGCACGCTGGTGCATGTAGTCCCACCGCAGCTGGAGCTGTGGACTGGCAGGGCATGCTTGTGCATGTAGTCCCACCGCAGCTGGAGCTGTGGACTGGCAGGGCATGCTTGTGCATGTAGTCCCACCGCAGCTGGAGCTGTGGACTGGCAGGGCATGCTGGTGCATGTAGTCCCACCGCAGACATTTTTCAGTTTTGAGTGCAATTATCCTTTACATATATTGGAGACTAACTGTTCAGCTGGGCTTTTTAATTCTTTTCTGACCATACCTTACTTTTATTTCAGGGATTTACTTTTTTATTTATTTTTAAAAAAAGATGTAAAACTTTATACCCTTTTGTGCCCGGTTCCTCATTAGAATCTCTGCCTTAATGGTTCAGTGAAGCCTTAGGCAACAGTGTGCTAATTGGAGGGTTATAGAGATCACAGGAAACAATTTTTGAAGTCTTTTTGCTGTCTCACATTCAGTTGATCATTATTTATGACTGCAGACTGGCTGAGGACATTTCTGTGTTAATCAGGATGCTTTGTCACATGACCAGTCTAAAGGATCTTTCATACTCAGTTTACAACAGGCGTACTAAACCTGCGCTTATTTAGTTCATCCTGATCTACAAATCCAATTCATCTCTCAATTAAGGCCATATGCATCCATTTTAAGCATTCTTAAAGCATGTTTGAGGGGACTATCCTGCCACCTCGACTGTGTGCTAGTTGGGAGGTATGTCCCATTCTCTACCATTCTGCACAGCAGGAAAGGGGTAAAGGGCAGCATACAAGCACACGGTCATACACCCCCCTTCCTCTGGCTTTTTCTGGTGCTGTAATAATACAGTAGTGGGTAATGTCTGGGGATAAACGGCCCTAGTGTGCAATTCAAAGGATTCCACTAAGACAGATACACACATAAATACATAGTAAACAGGAAACTGAGGCACAATTATTTATTTAGGTATCTTTTGGGATAGTGTAGAGGAGAGCAGATGTATAACTGTGACTAGATGGACTTACATTGGCACCCGGTCTGTAGGGAGAAGAGGAACGAAGGGATCTTCTTTCTGCCCAGTTTATCTTGGTGTCCTGCTCAACGTCAGTAACCGACCGCTACTGAGCACTCCTATTGGTGTCACCTTGCCATCAGACACCTGCCGACTGCAAATACCAACTGCGCACTAGTAGTAAGACAATTCTGCTGCCATCACTGGACCTTTGCGGCACCCAGAATCACTTACTTCTGGGATAGCTGGTAAAGCTGCTGTAATGCCTGTTTGCTGTGGGCTGGCTGGTACCTCCTGACCGTTAACTGTGGATCAGGACTGCTGGGTAGCGAGCAGAGCATTGACACAGAGATGCTGGGTTCAACACAGGACAGCCGGGGAGCAGATTAGAGTGTAATCTCTTATCTGTTGGTCACAGGATACAGCAAGTAATAGTCGCAGGTAGAATCTTCAAACGGTAATGGTTTATTGTTCAAGAGTCCTGACAAGGACTTTTACACACCAGTTTGTGATACAGGTGATCATCCAGAAGTCAGATGGAAAATGATACATTACATGGTCAAACAGTCCTCCTTTTATATAGATTTACACACATACCCTGGCAGGAGGTAATCCAGTCCCCCTGATCCTAGCTGGCACTGAGATGTCTGATATTACATCAGATAATTTAATATCAGGATGTGATATATCCTGTATTTTTGCATTTAAAGCAATTTAACTTACAAAACTCACATAAATCTGTGATTTCCTGAAACTTGCAGGATAAAGGTAACTACCTCCTGCCGGCCATTCAGGCTGAAGCAGGTGTCTGTCGCTTCTGAGATGAAAATACTTACTTAGCATTTCCTGCCTTCAACAAAACCGGCTTCCTCTAATCTAGCATAATAGATTAGAAATCAATATATTTCCTATACCGAAATACACACAATATAAAAAAAATATCAGTACATTTGCAATGATATACATAGGTGCCCCGCACCCCTAATTAAAAAAAATATCTACAGTAAGTTATTTATAAGTGATTCAGCCACAATATCTTTGCACCCAGGTTCCCTATTCCCTAGTTCTACCACTGATCAAATGTAATTAGTTTCATAAAACAGCAATAGCCTTGTAGTCTTGTGCTTTCTATATAAAACAGAAGTAGCCTAGTAACACCTAAATTGGGTTTTTAGGTGCTAATAAAAGTGAGTTGACAACTACAAATTGCATCCATTTATTTTACGGTTAGTGGACACTATTCATGGTCAAGATGAAGGTCTTGTAACCCTACAGTTTGTGCTCACTCTAGAAAATAGTGCATAGACCTAATGAATTTATAATAACTAGCACTCCATGCTACAGGATGGTACATGCATACTTGCCTACCCTACCGAATTCCCCAGCTCCTCTTGGACTACCGGTAGAGTAGGCCACGCTCCCGGATCCCGCTTCTCGTGTGAAGTGGGTGTGGCCTTGACGAGACGAATCATGTCATCAGGCCCCGCCTCTGCTGCTTGAGGACATGATTCACATCCTTTCCCAGTGGTGGGTGGGACGTGATGAAGCAATTAAATTATATTTGAAAATTAATATTTATATAAATGATTATACTGAGAACAGTTGTTATTTTTATTTTTTTAACAAATAAAGGTTTTATGCTTTCTGATGTGATCTTTTATTGCACATAGTCATTTTCGTATCCTGCAGCCTGTTCTGTGTGGCTACATACGACGAGTTCTGTTAAGGCAGAGCGTACTTACACCCAGATTCAAATGGAAACGTATCTTGAGACAGGCTTGGGTTATGATTACAGTCTGAACTACACACAAGTTCTATGTTCTGTTTTAAAAGACAACTTACGTGCAAGTTGTGTTCTGACTTGAATCAGTCTCTCTTCGTTCACCGAGGTGGGTGGGGCTTTATGAATATCTTTGCATCATTACGACATATTCCCGCCCACTTTGCATGCACCTGAGTGGCCTTCGTGAAAAATTGATTGCTCCATCGTAAGTCTCCCAGGCATTCTGGGAGAGGAATCACTTTTCTTGACACCCATGCCAGCCCGGTACTGTATGTAACTGCAGCACACAAACACAAATATTTGACTTGGGTTTTGGTGCAATAGGTTCTTGAGACAAATGAAGTCACCAACATTAAGGTAGTCATTGGCAACTGACATTTATGGTCAGCTACAAGAGGTGTGGTAGAGATACAATGAGAGATGGACGAAGGTGGAGACATGAAAAATGAACTAGTCATTGTTGAAATCTTAATAGCTGCAGGAGCATCTCAAGTCTAGTACTGGCAGAAGTACTACATCTATTAGTGAAGGTCATGTAAGAAGAAAGTCTCAGATGTGGCTCCCAAAAAATACTTGAAGAACTCTCCCAAAATAACTAGTCTTTCAAGCATTAAGGGAAAACATAAGAGGAATAATGATCGTGATGAATTTCATAAAAAAAGAAACATCTCATACACCACTCACAGTGGCAAGGGTCAGGCCATGGCCTACTTCTTTTTATACTAGTACTAGAATGCCCAGTGCAGAAGTGTGTGCATCTTCTGTAATGTCTCATGCACCACTAGCTCTAAGTTTAGGTCCAAAACAGGCACATCCAAGAATTAGAAGAACATAAATCCTGAAGAAGAACCTTGCTTAACCCTGAGGAGAGTGTGGCCATGAGTTGGTTCCATTCATGGTGTACCCTAATCAATGGAATAAGTGGAGGTTCCAATAACTATTTATTTCATTTGGGGTTCAAAGAAAGAGGTGGAGATTAGGGTGGATTTTAGGGCCTCCTGGTCTGCACAAATTATGCTTTCAATGAACAGCCAATTACGACGGCGAGACAGGAGTACCTAATAAAGTGGCCAATAAGTGTAAACTCTAGACCACTTTTGTGTGTTTTGTTTAGAACACATAGCAAGCCCGTAGCTCCAGAACTATATTACTGTTTGTGAATTGGGGATGTTGTTGAGCACAAACAATACTGGCTAAGAGCCATCTAGACCACGTTGAGGTTGGGGATGATAAAATGTAACAGTCACCACAGGCGGAAAATGAGAGGAGGGAGGGGTGTATAGGCGCTCTATTCCTGCTCTAATTGGTCTGATCTGTGTTCTCACCAGAAAGTACCTGCTCTACAAAGGAGTAACTTTGATCAGGGAAGATAACAGCTCCAACCACAGTCAATGCCTTACTGCTAATAGTCCCATCATGTTGTCTGTCTCCACCTCTGCCCCAGCCCAATACATCATACAATTAAAACACATTACCTGCGGTGATCAAAATATCACAAATTTAAGACTATATCCAGATGAGCATTTTTGTTGGAGCATACGCTTGATTATTATCTATGAGCATTTTCTTTTCTTTTGTAAATGCCAGAAACAGGAGTAGACAGTTTATATATATATATATATATATATATATATATATATATATATATGACACCTAAAAAAAGGAAAGAAATGACCGTCTGATCGTAGCCCAATCATCACCTTCCTTTATCACTTCCAAATACCCTCCTGCAAATAGTGCTGTGGGCAATTCATCATCATCATCATCATCATTTATTTATATAGCACCAACATATTCCGTAGCGCTTTACAATTGGGGACAAACATAGTAAACTAATAAACAAACTGGGTAAAACAGACAAAGAGGTGAGAAGGCTGCTCGCAAGCTTACAATCTATGGGCAATTCTGTACAGATGATCAAAACTACCAAAAGCACAAACATGTCTGGTCGGTGCACACCCCAAACACATCATGTGGCAGAACATATTGACCGTTGTCATTCTAGCTCTATGTATTGTCTATAAATTCTCCAAATTTACAAATACACTGTGGAATGACATGTCACAGAGTGATGAAGCAGAAGCGTTACTGGAAGACCGTATCGCTGGAACCATACATTCCAAAAACATACTAGTAGGTTAACTGCTATCCAATAGACCTTGGTCTCTCTCTGTCTGTCTGTCTGTGTGTGTGTATGTTAGGGGATTTAGACTGTAAGCTCCAATGGGGCAGGGACTGATGTGAGTGAGTTCTCTGCACAGCTCCGCGAATTAGTGACGTTATATAAATAGCTGATGATGATGATGTCTGTGACACAGGTAGTTCTGTCACAAAATTTAATTAGCTAAATTTTTATCTTTACTTTGATACTACTACTTATATTCTTCTCTACCGCCCCCTCTTTTCTCACTACACAGTGATCAGACATGTATATCACTTATTCCGACAAGCTGATCAGCCGTGCATCCCACCACAATGCTATAGCTAACCACCCATAGAACTAAAACAGTTTATCTTCACATGCCAAGTTTGTCCTTTTCTACCGTGCAAACGCATACACCATTATATGGTAATAACTGTTTATGTACTTTTTAATTAGAGATGAGCGGGCTCGGATATCTGAAATCCGAGCCCACCCGAACGTTGCCGATCCGAGACAGATCCGGGTATTCCCGCCAATTGCAAAACTGAAACCGAGGCTCCGAGTCATAATCCCGCTGTCGGATCTCGCGATACTCGGATCTTATAAATTCCCCGCTAGTCGCCGTCATCTTCACTCGGGCATTGATCAGGGTAGAGGGAGGTTGTGTTAGGTGGTCCTCTGTCCTGCTATATCTCGTGCTGTGCTGTGCTGTACTGTTCAGTTCTGTGCTGTGCTGTGCTGTGCTGTTCAGTTCTGTGCTGTGCTGTGCTGTGCTGTGCTGTGTCCTGTTCAGTCCAGTGGTGCTGTGTCCTGTGCTCTGTCCTTCTGAGTTCAGTGGTGCTGCTGGGTCCTGTGCTGTGTCCTGTTCAGTCCAGTGGTGCTGTGTCCTGTGCTCTGTCCTTCTAAGGGCATTGTTATTTCCCCATTATTCCCAAATTATAAAAAATTTCAAAAAAAGTTATAAAAAAAATTACAAAAAAAGTAATTATAAAAAAAATATCCCAAAACAATCCTGCAGTATAAGTCCATTGGTACTGCTATATTACAAAGTTCACTGATTCAGCAGTATAAGTCCAGTGGTACTGTATATTACAAAGTTCACTGATTCTGCAGTATAAGTCCAGTGGTACTGCTATATTACAAAGTTCACTGATTCTGCAGTATAAGTCCAGTGGTACTGTATATTACAAAGTTCACTGATTCTGCAGTATAAGTCCAGTGGTACTGCTATATTACAAAGTTCACTGATTCTGCAGTATAAGTCCAGTGGTACTGCTATATTACAAAGTTCACTGATTCAGCAGTATAAGTCCAGTGGTACTGATATATTACAAAGTTCACTGATTCTGCCATATAAGTCCAGTGGTACTGCTATATTACAAAGTTCACTGATTCAGCAGTATAAGTCCAGTGGTACTGATATATTACAAAGTTCACTGATTCTGCAGTATAAGTCCAGTGGTACTGCTATATTACAAAGTTCACTGATTCAGCAGTATAAGTCCAGTGGTACTGATATATTACAAAGTTCACTGATTCTGCAGTATAAGTCCAGTGGTACTGCTATATTACAAAGTTCACTGATTCTGCAGTATAAGTACAGTGATACTGCTATATTACAAAGTTCACTGATTCAGCAGTATAAGTCAAGTGGTACTGATATATTACAAAGTTCACTGATTCTGCAGTATAAGTCCAGTGGTACTGCTATTACAAAGTTCACTGATTCAGCAGTATAAGTCAAGTGGTACTGATATATTACAAAAATCACTGATTCTGCAGTATAAGTCCAGTGGTAATGCTATTACAAAGTTCACTGATTCTGCAGTATAAGTCCAGTGGGACTGCTATATTACAAAGTTCACTGATTCAGCAGTATAAGTCCAGTGGTAATGATATATTACAAAGTTCACTGATTCTGCAGTATAAGTCCAGTGGTACTGCTATTACAAAGTTCACTGATTCAGCAGTATAAGTCAAGTGGTACTGCAATATTACAAAGTTCACTGATTCAGCAGTATAAGTCAAGTGGTACTGCTATATTACAAAGTTCACTGATTCAGCAGTATAAGTCCAGTGGTACTGCTATATTACAAAGTTCACTGATTCAGCAGTATAAGTCCAGTGGTACTGCTATATTACAAAGTTCACTGATTCAGCAGTATAAGTCCAGTGGTACTGCTATATTACAAAGTTCACTGATTTAGCAGTATAAGTCCAGTGGTACTCTCCTGTGCCGCATATAATTTTTAAAGGCTTTGCCGAGTGTGTGTGGCTTAGGGGTTCGCTCTCTTGTGCTACATATAATGGAAAACAAAAATTTGGAGGATAAAGTAGGGAAAGATCAAGACCCACTCCCTCCTAATGCTGAAGCTGCTGCCACTAGTCATGACATAGATGATGAAATGCCATCAACGTCGTCTGGCAAGCCGATGCCCAATCTCCTAGTACAAGGCATGTAAAATCCAAAAAGTTCACAAAAAGTAGCAAAAAGAGAAACTTAAAATCATCTGAGGAGAAATGTAAAGTTGGCAATATGCCATTTACGACACGTAGTGGCAAGGAACGGCTTAGGCCCTGGCCCGTGTTCATGACTAGTGGTCCAGCTTCACCTAAGGATCTAAGCCCTCCTCCCCCCCCCCCCTACAAAATAATTAAGAGAGTTATGCTGTCAGCAACAACAACAAAACAGCAAAGAACTCTGCCTTCTAAACAGATAATATCACAAATCCCCAAGACGAGTCCAAGGGTGTTGGTGGTTGTGAAGCCTGACCTTCCCACAACTGTACGGGAAGAGGTGACTCCATCCAGCATTTGCAGCACACCCTCTGCATATGTTGGAAGGATCACCCACAGTGTAGATCCAGATTTGGATAATCAAGGTGTCAATGTTGTACACCGGGAGGAGGCTATTGATGTAGCTGGCGCTGTGGAGGAATTTGATGATGAGGATGGTGATGTGGTTATTGTAAATGAGGCACCAGGGGGGGAAACAGCTGATGTCCACGGGATGAGAAAGCCCATCGTCATGCCTGGTCAGAAGACCAAAAAATGCACCTCTTTGGTCTGGAGTTATTTTTATCCAAATCCGGACAACCAATGTATGGCCATATGTAGCTTATGTAAACCTCAAATAAGCAGGGGTAAGGATCTTGCCCACCTAGGGACATCCTCCCTTATACGTCACCTGAATAACCTTCATAGTTCAGTGGTTAGTTCAGGAACTGGGCCTAGGACCATCATCAGTACAGGGACACCTAAATCCCTTGGTCCTGTTGGATACACACCACCAACACCCTCCTCGTCAACTTCCTCCATGATCTCCATCAGATTTAGAACTGCAGGCCATGTCACCAGCCAGACTGAGTCCTCTTCTATACGGGATTCATCCGAGGAATCCTGCAGAGGTACGCCTACTACTGCCACTGCTGCTGTTGCTGCTGTTAGTCGCTCATCTTCCCAGAGGGGAAGTCGTAAGACCGCTATGTCTTTCAAAAAACAATTGACCGTCCAACAGTCATTTGCCGTGACCACAAAATACGATAGTAGTCAGCCTATTGCAAAGCGTATAACTGCGGCTGTAACTGCTATGTTGGTGTTAGACATGCACCCGGTGTCCGCCATCAGTGGAGTGGGATTTAGAGGGTTGATGGAGGTATTGTGTCCCCGGTACCAAATCCCGTCGAGATTCCACTTCACTAGGCAGGCGATACCAAAGATGTACAGAGAAGTACGAGCAAGTGTCCTCAGTGCTCTTAAAAATGCGGTTGTACCCACTGTCCACTTAACCACGGACATGTGGACAAGTGGTTCTGGGCAAACGAAGGACTATATGACTGTGACAGCCCACTGGGTAGATGCATCCCCTTCCGCAGCAACAGCAGCAGCTGCATCAGTAGCAGCATCTACACAACGTCTGCTCGTGCCAAGGCAGGCAACATTGTGTATTACAGGCTTTAATAAGAGGCACAACGCTGACAACCTATTAGAGAAAATGAGGGAAATTATCTCCCAGTGGCTTACCCCACTTAGACTGTCCTGGGGATTTGTGGTGTCAGACAACGCCAGTAACATTGTGCGGGCATTGCATATGGGCAATTTCCAGCACGTCCCATGTTTTGCCCACACCGTTAATTTGGTGGTGCAGCATTACCTCAGGAGTGACAGGGGTGTACAGGAAATGCTTGCGGTGGCCCGCAAAATTGCTGGACACTTTCGGCATTCTGCCAGTGCCTACCGCAGGCTCGAGGCACATCAAAAAAGCATGAACTTGCCCTGCCATCACCTCAAACAAGAGGTTGTGACGCGCTGGAACTCCACCCTCTATATGCTGCAGAGGATGGAGGAGCAGCAAAAGGCCATTCAGGCCTACACCGCCACCTACGACATAGGCAAAGGAGTGGGGATGCGCCTGAGTCAAGCGCAGTGGAGACTGATTTCTGTGTTATGCAAGGTTCTCCAGCCGTTTGAACTTGCCACACGAGAAGTCAGTTCCGACACTGCCAGCTTGAGTCAGGTGATTCCCCTGATCAGGCTGTTGCAGAAGCAGCTGGAGAAAGTGAGGGAGGAGCTGGTAAACCATTGCGATTCCACCAAGCATGTAGCTCTTGTGGATGAAGCCCTTCGTACTCTTTGCCAGGATCCGCGGGTGGTCACTATTTTAAAGGCAGAGGAATACATTCTGGCCACCGTTCTCGATCCTCGGTTTAAAGCGTATGTTTTGTCTCTGTTGCCGGCGGACACAAGTCTGCAGCGGTGCAAAGACCTGCTGGTCAGGAGATTGTCCTCTGATAAGGACCGTGACATGCCAACAGCTCCACCCTCATTTTCTTCCACATCTGTGGCTGCAAGGAAAAAGCTCAGTTTTCCTAAAAGAGCCGCTGGCGGGGATGCTGATAACATCTGGGCCGGACTGAAGGACCTGCCAACCATTGCAGACATGTCTACTGTTGCTGCATTGGATGCTGTCACAATAGAAAAAATGGTGGAGGATTATTTTGCTGACACCATCCAAATAGACATGTCAGACAGTCCATATTGTTACTGGCAGGAAAAAAAGGCAGTTTGGAAGCCCCTGTACAAACTGGCTCTATTTTACCTGAGTTGTCCCCCTTCCAGTGTGTACTCGTAAAGAGTTTTTAGTGCAGCGGGGAACCTGGTCAGTGAGCGGCGAAGGAGGTTGCTTCCTCAGAACGTTGAAAAAATGATGTTCATAAAAATGAATTATCAATTCCTCAATCAAGTACAGCACTGCCCTCCAGATAGTACAGAGGGACCTGTGGTTGTGGAGTCCAGCGGGGACGAATTGATAATGTGTGAGGAGGAGGAAGTACACACTGTAGGGGGAGTGGAATCAGAGGTTGAGGATGAGGACGACATCTTGCCTCAGTAGAGCCTGTTTATTTTGTACAGGGAGAGATGAATAGCTTTTTTGGTGTGGGGGCCCAAACAAACCAATCATTTCAGGCACAGTTGTTTGGTAGGCCCTGTCGCTGAAATGATTGGTTTGTTAAAGTGTGCATGTCCTATTTCAACAACATAAGGGTGGGTGGGAGGGCCCAAGGACAATTCCATCTTGCAACTCTTTTATTGCCATTATGTGACCATTCAACAGTCGTTTGCCATGAGCACAAAGTAAAACAAAATTAAAACAAATTCAACAAATTAAACCAAAAGTAAAATGCCCTGTCATAATCAAAAACAAGAGGTATTGACGTGCTTGAACTACTGTAGTGTTTATAACTTATAAACACTACACTTGAAAGCTTGAGCCTTTAAATGAAAAAGTCACTCTTCATTGCACGAATATTTGCAACAGCGACAATTTTTGGGTTAACAAAGTCAACAAATAACACTTCGACCCTGTCTGTCTTTCACATACTTGATGGGATCTCAATGATGAATGCTCTGTACCATGGTCGTCTAAAACAAGAGGTATTGACGTGCTTGAACTACTGTGGTGTTTATAAGTTAGAAACACTACACTTGAAAGCTTGAGCCTGTAATAGAAAAAGTCACTCTTCATTGCACGAATATTTGCAACAGCGACAATTTTTGGGTTAACAAAGTCAACAAATAACACTTCGACCCTATCTGTCTTTCACACACTTGATGGGATCTCAATGATGAATGCTCTGTACCATGGTCGTGTAAAACAAGAGTTATTGACGTGCTTGAACTACTGTGGTGTTTATAAGTTAGAAACACTACACTTGAAAGCTTGAGCCTTTAAATGAAAAAGTCACTCTTCATTGCACGAATATTTGCAACAGCGACAATTTTGGGGTTAACAAAGTCAACAAATAACACTTCGACCCTGTCTGTCTTTCACATACTTGATGGGATCTCAATGATGAATGCTCTGTACCATGGTCGTCTAAAACAAGAGTTATTGACGTGCTATAACTACTGTAGTTTTTATAAATTATAAACACTACACTTGAAAGTTGGAGCAGGTATTGTGGCCCCGGTACCAAATTGGGTACCGGGGCCACTCCACTATGCAGTCCAGATAGAGGCGTATCAGATATTAAACAACGTTGACTGTTGCTGCCAAATCATAAATTAATGAAAATGACCTGTCATCGTCAAAAACAAGAGGTATTGACACGTTTGAACTACACCCTGTATATGCTGCAGATGATGTAGGAGCAGGCAGCTGTGCAGTGGAATTCAGACCATTTGAAGGCGGAGGTATTGTGGCCCCGGTACCAAATTGTGTACCGGGACCACTGCACTATGCAGTCCAGAAAGCTACCTCTGTGAAACGTTTTGGACTAAAAACAATATTGTGAGGTGTGAGGTGTTCAGAATAGACTGGGAATTAGTGGAAATGATTGTTATTGAATGTTATTGAGGTTAATAATAGCGTAGGAGTGAAAATAAACCAAAAAACTTGTTTTTAACACTTTTTATGTTTTTTTCAAAAAAAATCCGAATCCAAAACCTTAAATCCGAACCAAAACCTTTCGTCAAGTGTTTTGCGAAACAAATCCGAACCCAAAACCAAAAGTGGCCAGTGCACATCCCTATTTTTAATGCTCTAAACCTAAATCTTCCACATGACAATGCCTGGGTCACTTTTGCTAGCATATTAATAAATACAGCATCAGTGCCGTAACTAGAAATTTTGGTGCCCTGGGCGAGACAGGGCACCGGCGCCCCCCATTTAAGTGGGAGTGGCATGTGACAAGTGGGTGTGGCCAACCTAATGTGGGTGTGGATAGCACTTTACTGAAAGAATTCTATATATATATATATATATATATATATATATATATATATGCACACACACGCAGAGAGAGAGAGAGAGAGAGAGAGAGAGAGAGAGACACAGGATATGAAGCACTCACAAGACCTGAATAATGTACAGAGTAGGGATGTGCACCGGCGACTTTTGAGGTCTCGTGTTTTGTGTTTTGGATCCGGATTTTCGTTATTTTTGAGGTTCGGATTTGTCTCGCAAAACACTTGACGAAAGGTCTCGGTTCGGATTTAAGGTATTGGATTCGGATTTTTTTTGAAAAAAACATAAAAAGTTTAAAAATCAAGTTTTTGGGCTTATTTTCACTCCTAGGCTATTATTAACCTCAATAACATTCAATAACAAGCATTTCCACTAATTTACAGTGTATTCTGAACACCTCACAATATAGTTATTAGTCCAAAACGTTGCAAAAAGGTATCTTTCTGGACTGCGTAGAGGAGTGGGTCACCACAATATATCTTAAAAACCCTGAACTTTTATGAATCGCACCAATAAATGTACCTGGACTGCCTAGAGGAGTGGGCACTGGGCACCACAATAAAATATATAAAAAACCTTCAACAGGTCTGCATTACACTACACATACGGCTGCTCCTCCATCCTCTCCATCATATACATGTTGGAGTTTTAGCGTGTGACAACCTCTTGTTTTTGATAATGTCAGTGCATTTTGAATATTTTTCAATTTGCCCCACACCACTGAATGTACTTTATCTATGATACGCATCTATCTATCTTGACTGCGTAGTGTGGTGGCCCCGGTACACAATTTGGTACCGAGGCCACAATATAATTAAAAAACCCTCCACGTGTCAGAATTCCACCAAACAAGTATCTGGACTGCGTAGTGGGGTGGCCCCGGTACCCAATTTGATACCGGGGCCACAATAAAATAAATACACCCTCCACGTGTCAGAATTCCACCAAACAAGTATCTGGACTGCGTAGTGGGGTGGCCCCGGTACCCAATTTGATACCGGGGCCACAATAAAATAAATACACCCTCCACGTGTCAGAATTCCACCAAACAAGTATCTGGACTGCGTAGTGGGGTGGCCCCGGTACCCAATTTGATACCGGGGCCACAATAAAATAAATACACCCTCCACGTGTCAGAATTCCACCAAACAAGTATCTGGACTGCGTAGTGGGGTGGCCCCGGTACCCAACTTGATACCGGGGCCACAATACCTCCTCCAAACATGCTACAGACAATTCGTCATTGAGATCCCATCAAGTATGTTAAAGACAGACAGGGTCCAAGTGTTATTAGTTGACTTTGTAAAGAAAAAAACTGTCCCTGTTGCACATAGTCGTGCAATGAAGACTTACTTTTTCATTTAAAGGCACGATCTTTCAAGTGTAGTGTTTGTAAGTCTAAGTCATATTATACTTTTGGTAAAATTGGTTTTTTTTGTTCCTCTTTATGTTAATTAATTAGTAATAGAATTAAAGTAGGAAATAGAATTAAATAGAATTAAAGTAGGAAATAGAGTGGTATAGAGTTGTAGTGTGGTATAGATAGAGTGGTCCACACAATATAATAATAAAACCCTCAACTGGTCTGAATTCCACCAAACAAGTATCTTGACTGCGTAGTGTGGTGGCCCCGGTACACAATTTGGTACCGAGGCCACAATATAATTAAAAAACCCTCCACGTGTCGGAATTCCACCAAACAAGTATCTGGACTGCATAGTGGGGTGGCCCCAGTACCCAATTTGATACCGGGGCCACAATACCTCCTCAAAACATGCTCCAGACAATTCGTCATTGACAGACCCCAGACAGACAGGGTCGTAGTGTTATTGTTTGACTTTGTAAACCCAAAAAAATGTCCCTGTTGCACTTGCACATAGTCGTGCAATGAAGACTGACTTTTTCATTTAAAGGCACGATCTTTAAAGTGTCAGAAAGAGAGAGAAGACACAGGAGAGGAGAGTTGTAGCTGGGGACCTGGGGTGGAAGCTCCCAGGCTCCCCCAGCATTGCCTGGAAGTCTGAGCGTGGTGACTGAGCCAGGGCAAGGAATGTGTGCCCTGGATGAGGGGGAGAACTCCATGCCACTATAGTGAACCCAAGAGAGAGGGGGACACTGCACATGGAAGAGGCCCTGGAGTGAGGGCTGCTACAAGAGGCATGGTAGCTGTAGTGTCAGATCCTGAGGCTGAGAGTACACAGAGTGACGTGTCAGAGCACAGGAGACATTATCCCCGCAGAGGAGGGATGAGCTGCAGTTGAGAGGTCTGTTGTTGAAATAGGACATGCACACTTTAACAAACCAATCATTTCAGCGACAGGGCCTACCAAACAACTTTGACTGAAATGATTGGTTTGTTTGGGCCCCCACACCAAAAAAGCTATTCATCTCTCCCTGTACAGACTAAACAGGCTCTACTGAGGCAAGATGTCGTCCTCATCCTCAACCTCTGATTCCTCTCCCCCTACAGTGTGTACTTCCTCCTCATCACACATTATCAATTCGTCCCCGCTGGACTCCACAACCACAGGTCCCTCTGTAGTATCTGGAGGGCAGTGCTGTACTTCATTGAGGAATTGATTATTCATTTTTATAAACATCATTTTTTCAACGTTGTGAGGAAGCAACCTCCTTCGCCGCTCACTGACCAGGTTCCCCGCTGCACTAAAAACTCTTTCCGAGTACACACTGGAGGGGGGACAACTCAGGTAAAATAGAGCCAGTTTGTACAGGGGCTTCCAAACTGCCTTTTTTTCCTGCCAGTAACAATATGGACTGTCTGACATGTCTACTTGGATGGTGTCAGCAAAGTAATCATCCACAATTTTTTCTATTGTCACAGCATCCAATGCAGCGAGAGTAGACATGTCTGCAATGGTTGGCAGGTCCTTCAGTCCGGACCAGATGTTATCAGCATCCCCGCCAGTGCCTCTTTTGGGAAAACTGAGCTTTTTCCTCGCAGCCATAGATGTGGAAGAAAATGAGGGTGGAGCTGTTGGCATGTCACGGTCCTCTTCAGAGGACAATCTCCTGACCAGCAGGTCTTTGCACCGCTGTAGATTTGTGTCCGCCGGAAACAGAGACACAACATACGCTTTAAACCGAGGATCGAGCACGGTGGCCAGAATGTATTCCTCTGACTTTAAAAGAGTGACCACCCTCGGATCCTGGCAAAGCGTACGAAGGGCTACATCCACAAGAGCTACATGCTTGCTGTAATCGCAATGGCTTACCAGCTCCTCCCTCACTTTCTCCAGCTGCTTCTGCAACAGCCTGATCAGGGGAATGACCTGACTCAAGCTGGCAGTGTCGGAACTGACTTCTCGTGTGGCAAGTTCAAATGGCTGCAGAACCTTGCACAACACGGAAATCAGTCTCCACTGCGCTTGACTCAGGCGCATCCCCACTCCTTTGCCTATGTCGTAGGTGGCTGTGTAGGCCTGAATGGCCTTTTGCTGCTCCTCCATCCTCTGCAGCATATAGAGGGTGGAGTTCCAGCGCGTCACAACCTCTTGTTTGAGGTGATGAGAGGGCAGGTTCAAGCTTTTTTGATGTGCCTCTAGTCTGCGGTAGGCACTGGCTGAATGCCGAAAGTGTCCAGCAATTTTGCGGGCCACCGCAAGCATCTCCTGCACACCCCTGTCACTCTTGAGGTAATGCTGCACCACCAAATTAATGGTGTGGGCAAAACATGGGACGTGCTGGAAATTGCCCATATTTAATGCCCGCACAATGTTACTGGCATTGTCTGACACCACAAATCCCCATGAGAGTCTAAGTGGGGTAAGCCACTGGGAGATAATTTCCCTCATTTTCTCTAATATGTTGTCAGCGTTGTGCCTCTTATTAAAGCCTGTAATGCACAATGTTGCCTGCCTTTGCATGAGCAGCCATTTTGTAGATGCTGCTACTGATGCAGCTGTTGCTGTTGCTGCGGAAGGGGATGCATCTACCCAGTGGGCTGTCACAGTCATATAGTCCTTCGTTTGCCCAGAACCACTTGTCCACATGTCCGTGGTTAAGTGGACAGTGGGTACAACCGCATTTTTAAGAGCACTGAGGACACTTGATCGTACTTCTCTGTACATTTTTGGTATCGCCTGCCTAGTGAAGTGGAATCTCGAGGGGATTAGGTACCGGGGACACAATACCTCCATCAACCCTCTAAATCCCACTCCACTGATGGCGGACACAGGGCGCACGTCTAACACCAACATTGCAGTTACAGCCGCAGTTATACGCTTTGCAATAGGGTGACTACTATCGTATTTGGTGGTCATGGCAAACGACTGTTGGACGGTCAATTGTTTGGTGAAAGACTTAGCGGTCTTACGACTTCCCCTCTGGGAAGATGACCGACTAACAGCAGCAACAGCAGCAGTGGCAGTAGTAGGCGTACCGCTGCAGGATTCCTCGGATGAATCCCGTATTGAGGAGGACTCAGTCTGGCTGGTGACTTGGGCTGCAGGACTGAATCTGATGGAGATTGTGGAGGAAGTTGACGAGGAGGGTGTTGCTGGTGTGTATCCAACTGGACCACGGGATTTAGGTGTCCCTGTACCGATGAGGGTCCTAGCCCCAGTTCCTGAACTAACCACTGAACTATGAAGGTTATTCAGGTGACGTATAAGGGAGGATGTTCCTAGGTGGGCAAGATCCTTACCCCTGCTTATTTGAGCTTTACATAAGCTACATATTGCCATACATTGGTTGTCTGGATTTGGATAAAAATAACTCCAGACCGAAGAGGTGCATTTTTTGGTCTTCTGACCAGGCATGACGATGGGCTTTTTCATCCCATGGACATCAGCTGTTTCCCCCCCTGGTGCCTCATTTACAATAACCACATCACCATCCTCATCATCAAGTTCCTCCACAGCGCCAGCTACATCATCAATAGCCTCCTCCCGAGCCACCTCTTCCCGTACAGTGATGGGAAGGTCAGGCTTGACAACCACCAACACCCTTGGACTCGCCTTGGGGATTTGTGATAATTTCTCTTTAGAAGGCAGAGTTGTTTGCTGTTTTGTTGCTGACAGCATAACTCTCTTCAATTTTTTGTAGGGGGGGGGAGGAGGAGGAGGGCTAAGATCCGTGGGTGAAGCTGAACCACTAGTCATGAACACGGGCCAGGGCCTAAGCCGTTCCTTGCCACTCCGTGTCGTAAATGGCATATTGGCAACTTTACGTTTCTCCTCAGATGATTTTAAGTTTCTCTTTTTGCTACTTTTTCTTAACTTGGGCTTTTTGGATTTTACATGCCCGGTACTACGAGATTGGGCATCGGGCTTGGAAGACGACGTTGATGGCATTTCATCGTCTATGTCATGACTAGTGGCAGCAGCTTCAGCATTAGGAGGAAGTGGGTCTTGATCTTTCCCTACTTTATCCTCCAAATTTTTGGTCTCCATTATATGTAGCACAAGATACTGCAGAATGTGTGAACTTGGTAATATTGCAGTACCAATGGACTTATACTGCTGGATTGGTTTTGCAAATTTGGTTATAATTATTATATATTTTTTTTTTTTATTTTTTTATTTTTTTTTTTACTTTTTTTTTATTTTTAAAAAGCTTGGGAATAGTGGGGAAATAACTATGCCCTTAGAAGCACAGAGCACAGGACACAGCACCACTGGACTGAACAGGACACGGCACAGGACCCAGCAGCACTACGGAACTCAGCAGGACAGAGCACAGGACACAGCACCACTGGACTGATACTGCAGAATGTGTGAACTTGGTAATATTGCAGTACCAATGGACTTATAATGCTGGATTGGTTTTGCAAATTTGGTTATAATTATTATATATTTTTTTTTTTTTAAATTTTTTATTATTTTTTACTTTTTTTTTATTTTTTAAAAACTTGGGAATAATGGGGAAATAACTATGCCCTTAGAAGCACAGAGCACAGGACACAGCACCACTGGACTGAACAGGACACGGCACAGGACCCAGCAGCACTACGGAACTCAGCAGGACAGAGCACAGGACACAGCACCACTGGACTGATACTGCAGAATGTGTAAACTTTGTAATATTGCAGTACCACTGGACTTTTACTGCTGAATGTGTGAACTTGGTAATATTGCAGTACCAATGGGCTTATACTGCAGGATTGGTTGTGAAAATTTTGTGGTAATTAAAAAATATTAAAGTAGTTTTTGGTATTTTTTAAAAAAACTTTTTTTTATTTTTTTAAACACAGGGGAATATTGGGGAAATAACTATGCCCTTAGAAGCACAGAGCACAGGACACAGCACCACTGGACTGAACAGGACACAGCACAGGACCCAGCAGCACCACTGACCTCAGAAGGACAGAGCACAGCACACAGCACCACTGGACTGATACTGCAGAACACAGCACAGCACAGCACAGCACAGCACAGCACAGCACAGCACTAAACAGCACAGCACAGCACAGAACTAAACAGCACAGAACTAAACAGCACAGAGGACCACCTAACACACCCTCCCTCTACCCTGATCAATGCCCGAGTGAAGATGGCGGCGACTAGCGGGGAATTTATAGGATCCGAGTATCGCGAGATCCGACAACGGGATTATGAGTCAGAGCCTCAGTTTCACTTTTGAATTTGGCGCCAATACCCGGATCTGTCTCGGATCCGACTCGGATCCGCAACGTTCGGGTGGGCTCGGATTTCAGAAATCCGAGCGCGCTCATCCCTAGTACAGAGTATATAAAAATCAGTTTTTACAATATTCATGTAACCTCCAGGTGTTCACCACTAATTCAGAGTGTAATAGGTAAACAAGAAATGTTGGCAAATACTGAGACCCCACACATTTCAATTTAATGGAACCTCAACATACAGCATCTACATAATATGGCTAGGAACAACTTAAATCTATGACCATTTTTGATCAATTATTACATATTTTAATGTATCTGTATTAATATTGTGTCCATTTCCCTTTTTGTAAACCTTCCTATACTTCCTCATTGATGTACTAGTCCCCCTCTATTTTTTTTAAAAATAAGGCTAGACCTCTTGTGCCACTATCTGGCTGCGTAGTGGAGTGGCCCCGGTACCCAATTTGGTACCGGGGCCACAATACCTCCTCCAACTGGTCTAAATTCCACTGCACAGATGGCGGACACCGGACGCACGTCTAACACCAGCATAGCTGTGCCGGTGACATGGCCTGCAGAAATATCTCTGATGGAGATAAAACTAGGCCCCAAAGAGCACATAATGCCAAAAAAAGAGTTGCAAGATGGAATTGTCCTTGGGCCCTCCCACCCACCCTGATGTTGTTGAAATAGGACATGCACACTTTAACAAACCAATCATTTCAGCGACAGGGCCTACCAAACTACTGTGGCTGAAATGATTGGTTTGTTTGGGCCCCCACACAAAAAAAGCTATTCATCTCTCCCTGTACAAACTAAACTGGCTCTACTGAGGCAAGATGTCGTCCTCATCCTCATCCTCTGATTCCTGGCCCCCTTCAGTGTGTACTTCCTCATCCTCACACATTATCAATTCGTCCCCGCTGGACCCCACAACCACAGGTCCCTCTGTAGTATCTGGAGGCCAGTGCTGTACTTGATTGAGGAATTGATAATTCATTTTTATGAACATCATTTTTTCTACATTTTACAGAAGCAACCTCCTTCGCCGCTCTCTGACCAGGTTCCCCGCTGCACTAAAAACTCTTTCCGAGTACATACTGGAGGGTGGACAACTCAGGTAAAATAGAGCCAGTTTGTACAGGGGCTTCCAAACTGCCTTTTTTTCCTGCCAGTAAGAATATGGACTGTCTGACATGTCTACTTGGATGGTGTCAGCAAAGTAATCCTCCACCATTGTTTCAATTGTGACAGCATCCAATGCAGCTGCAGTAGACATGTATGCAATTGTTGGCAGGTCCTTCAGTCCAGACCAGATGTTCTCAGCATCCCCGCTAGCGGGTCTTTTAGGAAAACTGAGCTTTTTCCTCGCAGCCACAGGTGTTGAAGAAAATGAGGGTGGAGCTGTTGGCATGTCACGGTCCTCTTCAGAGGACAATTTCCTGACCAGCAGGTCTTTGCACCGCTGTAGACTTGTGTCCACCGGAAACAGAGACACAACATACGCTTTAAACCGAGGATCCAGCACGGTGGCCAGAATGTATTCCTCTGACTTTAAAAGAGTTACCACCCGCGGATCCTGGCAAAGCGTACGAAGGGCTTCATCCACAAGAGCTACATGCTTTGTTGAATCACAATGGTTTACCAGCTCCTCCCTCACTTTCTCCAGCTGCTTCTGCAACAGCCTGATCAGGGGAATCACCTGACTCAAGCTGGCAGTGTCGGAACTGACTTCTCGTGTGGCAAGTTCAAACGGCTGCAGAACCTTGCACAACACGGAAATCAGTCTCCAGTGCGCTTGACTCAGGCGCATCCCCACTCCTTTTCCTATGTCGTAGGTGGCTGTGTAGGCTTGAATGGCCTTTTGTTGCTCCTCCATCCTCTGCAGCATATAGAGGGTGGAGTTCCAGCGCGTCACAACCTCTTGTTTGAGGTGATGGCAGGGCAGGTTCCGACTTTTTTAAAGTTGCTCGAGTCTGCTGTAGGCACTGGCAGTATGCCGAAAGTGTCCAGCAATTTTGCGGGCCACCGCAAGCATCTCCTGCACACCCCTGTCACTCTTGAGGTAATGCTGCACCACCAAATTAACGGTGTGGGCAAAACATGGGACGTGCTGGAAATTGCCCATATGTAATGCCCGCACAATGTTACTGGCGTTGTCTGACACCACAAATCCCCAGGAGAGTCTAAGTGGGGTAAGCCACTGTGAGATGATTTCCCTCAGTTTCTCTAAGAGGTTGTCAGCGTTGTGCCTCTTATTAAAACCTGTGATACACAACGTTGCCTGGCTTAGCACGAGCAGCCGTTGTGGAGATGCTGCTACTGATGCAGCTGCTGCTGTTGCTGCGGAAGGCGATGCATCTACCCAGTGGGCTGTCACAGTCATATAGTCCTTCGTTTACCCTGAACCACTTGTCCACATGTCCGTGGTTAAGTGGACAGTGGGTACAACCACATTTTTTTTTGTGGGCCAGCACGGTGGCGTAGTGGTTAGCACTTCTGCCTCACAGCACTGGGGTCATGAGTTCAATTCCCGACCATGGCCTTATCTGTGAGGAGTTTGTATGTTCTCCCTGTGTTTGCGTGGGTTTCCTCCGGATGCTCCGGTTTCCTCCCACACTCCAAAAAACATACTGGTAGGTTAATTGGCTGCTAACAAATTGACCCTAGTCTGTGTGTGTCTGTGTGTGCCTCTCTCTGTCTGTGTGTGTGTATGTTAGGGAATTTAGACTGTAAGCTCCAATGGGGCAGGGACTGATGTGAGTGAGTTCTCTGTACAGAGCTGCAGAATTAGTGGCGCTATATAAATAAATGATGATTATGATGATGATGATGATTTTTCAGAGCACTGAAGACACTTGTTCGTACTTCTCTGTACATCTTTGGTATCGCCTGCCTAGTGAAGTGGAATCTCAATGGGATTTGGTACCGGGGACACAATACCTCCATCAACCGTCTAAATCCCACTCCACTGATGGCGGACACCAGATGCACGTCTAACACCAACATTGCTGTTATTGACACAGTTATCCGCTTTGCCATAGGATGACTAGTGTCGTACTTGGTGCTTATGGCAAATGACTGTTGGACGGTCAACTGTTTGGTGAAAGACGTAGTGTTCTTGTGACTTCCCGTCTGGGAAGATGACCGACTACCAGCAGCAGCGGCAGTAGTAGGCGTACCGCTGCAGGATTCCTCAGATGAATCCCGTATTGAAGAAGACTCAGTCTGGCTGGTGACATGGCCTGCAGGACTAAATCTGATGGAGATCGTGGAGGAAGTTGACGAGGAGGGTGTTGGTGGTGTGTATCCAACAGGACCAAGGGATTTAGGTGTCCCTGGACTGCTGACGGTCCTAGCCACAGGTCCTGAACTAAACACTGAATTATGAAGGTTCTTCAGGTGACGTATAAGGGAGGATGTCCCTAGGTGGCCAAGATCCTTACCCCTGCTTATTTGAGCTTTACATAAGCTACATATGGCCATACATTTGTTGTCCGGATTTGGATAAAAATAACTCCAGACAGAAGAGGTGGATTTTTTGGTCTTCTGACATGGGCATGACGATGGGCTTTTTCATCCCATGGATAACAACTGTTTCCCCCCCCTGGTGGCTCATTTATGATAACCACATCAGCATCCTCCTCGTCAAGTTCCTCCTCAGCGCCAGCTACATCAATATCCTCCACCCGGTGTACAACATTCACACCTTCATTAAATCTGTAACTGGACTGTGGGTGATCCTTCCAGCATATGCAGAGGGCGTGCTGCAAATGGTGGAAGGAGCCACCTCTTCCCGTACAGTGATGGGAAGGTCAGGCTTCGCAACCACCAACACCCTCGGACTCGCTGGACTTGGACTAGTTGTTCATGACAGCTTAAGTCTCTTAAATTTGTTAGGGGGGGGAGGAGTGCTTAGATCCATGGGTGAAGCTGAACCACTACTTATGAACACGGGCCAGGGCCTAAGCCGTTCCTTGCCACTCCGTGTCGTAAATGGCATATTGGCAAGTTAACGTTTCTCCTCAGATGATTTTAATTTTCTTTTTTTGCTAATTTTTGTGAACTTTGGGTTTTTGGATTTTACATACCCTATACTATGAGATTGGGCATCGCCCTTGGCAGACGACGTTGATGCCATTTCAGCGTGTATGTCAATGTCTTGACTAGTGGCAGCAGTTTCAGCATTAGGAGGAAGTGGGTCTTGATCTTTCCCTACTTTATCCTCCAAACTTTTGTACTCCATTATATGCAGCGCAAGAGAGCGTACCCCTAAACCACACACACTTTGGGACTACAGAAACAACGAACGTAGTAATAGAAATGGCAGTTCCTCTTTTTTGGGACTGCACAAACAATGAACATAGTAATAGAAATGGCAGTTCCTCTTTTTTGGGACTACAGAAACAATGAACGTAGTAATAGAAATGGCAGTTACTCTTTTTTGGGACTACAGAAACAATGAACGTAGTAATAGAAATGGCAGTTCCTCTTTTTTGGGACTGCACAAACAATGAACGTAGTAATAGAAATGGCAGTTCCTCTTTTTTGGGACTGCACAAACAATGAACCTAGTAATAGAAATGTCAGTTCCTCTTTTTTGGAACTACAGAAACAATGAACGTAGTAATAGAACTGGCAGTTCCTCTTTTTTGGAACTACAGAAACAATGAACGTAGTAATAGAAATGGCAGTTCCTCTTTTTTGGGACTACAAGAATATATTGCTCTATAATATTTTTTATACTTTTTAAATTATTTATTTATATTTTTTTAAAAAAAAAAAAAATTGGGTATTTTTTTTACATTTTTTAAAGATTTTTGGCTAATTAACAAATTGCTATGGACTTATCAGAAACAAATACAGGACAAAAGCACCACTGGACTCAGCAGCACAGACACTGGCAAAAGTACTACTGGACTCAGCAGGACAAAGCACCACTTGACTAAAGTAATCAGCAGGACAGAGCACTGGACAAAGTACTAATGGACTCAGCAGGACAAAGCACCACTTGATTAAAGTAATCAGCAGGACAGAGCACATCAACCTCCCTCTTCAGTAACCACAGGGAGAATGAAGATGGCGGGCCGCGAGCAGGACATTTATGAGATCCGAGTCTCGCGAGATCCGACGTGAGACTTGGATGTTATAGCCTCGTTTTGCATTCCTTGGGCGGCCGGAAGTACCCGAACAGTGCTCGGATCCCGTCGGATCCGCACTGTTCGGGTGGGCTCGGATTAGCGAAATCCGAGCCCCCTCATCTCTAATACACACTAGGGTCCATTTCTTGTCAGAAGCCAGTAACCTACCAGTATGTTTTTGGAGTGGGGAAGGAAAACAGAGCACCCCACACAAATACGGAGAGAACATACAAAATCGAAATCCGACCCCAGCACTGTGAGCCAGCAATATTAACCACTGTGCCCCCGTGCTGCCTATATTTTAAGTGTTGTGCAATACACAGCAAGAACTTCTCCCCAAGTTCAAGGCATCATAGACCCCCATATTTGTACCACTGAATTTGAATGGAGATAGCCCCCAGCCTGTAAGTCTTGGCCCCCCAGACACCCACACATAATACTCTATTCCATGTTGTATGTTCACTATGACGTCGCCCTAATTAGATTGAGCTCCGTTCGTCTTTGATTCCAACTAGAGAATTATCTGGAAGTTGCACAATCCTATCCCAGTCTGAAAATAATTTAGTTAGATCAATATAGAATTTGCTCAAATGGAAAGCTCAATGGACTCAAATCAGCTCTTTAAATAAATTTTAATGTTATCAGGCTCCCAACAAGCATCAGCCGGCTGGACAGTTGCAGTTTTATCAGGTTGTGCAGAAAATGTTCATCAGATGTAATTGGTCTCGTCAAGCATGAATCGACATGCACTCTGCTGGTTATATGCAGCATTTAACTCATGTACTGTGCTCCAGATAGATACATTCCTCAGTAAGCTGGGGAGGGTGTTGTTATTTCGTTATAATGCTTGGAATGTTCTGCCTTTGTCTTATGCTCCAATAACTGTGACCACAAGATTGACAAGCTCGGGTCTTATTAGATCACAACTCTGCTTAGTTCATCTATTAGGTGCCTGGAATGTGCTCTCTGTGCCACAACATTCCATCCAATCATGCTCTTAAAAAAATCTTCCTGAACGTAAAAGTCCAAATGGTTTTCCACCTCCAAACGACCTTAATTTATTAGCTTGTAAATGTTCTCCTGAAACTTTTACTAAATGCATGCCTCCTTCTGACATCAGCATAGGCATTTCAGCCTTGACTTTATATAATCAAAGCTGATAACTTCCTTTGCCCTTGGATATGGCTCAAAGCTTCTCTCCTGATACGACGGTGTCGCAGAGCAACAAAAAAATAAACAG